>NC_044040.1:171438248-172094348 GCF_901765095.1 Microcaecilia unicolor
TACTTAGGGTTTGGAACTCACATCTTCAATTGTCATTTCACTGACAGTGCTCACACACCTATGTTATCCATTCCTCAGTGAAATCAGTACAGTCAGCAGTTCCAATATTACAGCTGACAAAGCTTCTACAGAAAATACAATATCAGTTGCACCTGAATTACTATTTTATATGCTTGCCACTCTGCACAGATGTAATTTAATGGTTTTCAATGCTACTTTATACTGTGAAGTTTAAATACTGAGACAGAAGGATACTCCAAGGTGACCTTGAGATCCTGTTACATTTTATTATTGCCAGGATTGGCATACAAATGTAAAAACAACAATAACTGGGGCTTTTATGATTCAGATTAGAAAAAGTGTGTTATCTTTATTGGCTTGGATTATTGGATCAGTCAGTATATTTTCTCACATTGTACTGCTGTGGTCTTTTCTGAGCAAAGTTGAAATTTTAGTATATACATGAGGTCCAACATTCAATACTATTTAACCAGCCAGGTTAAGCACTTAAGCAAAAAGGAGCATTAATTGGCACTGATAGGCATACAATTCGCTAAGCATATTATGTACTGATCTCAGTGGCGTAGCCAGAAGTCAATTTTTGGGTGGGCCAACAGGTTGGATGGGTGGGCACTAGACAGTGATGTGCTGGTAAATGTTTAACAACAGGCTCTCTCCCCGGTCCACCTCTGCACCCCCCCCCCCCCCCCCCCGTCCACCTCCCCTCAAAATTGCAGAGCTGGCTATAGGCGGGGTAGAAAGCCTGGGGTTGGGGGAGGCAATGCATTACTCTCTCCAGAAAAAAACATTAAATGATCCCAGGTTCCAATCTAATTCATGTTTAATGTGGGATAAAATGCCATAAATAAGTAAATAAATATAATCTTTTAATGTTGAGCACCTGATTCTCAAAGTGGATATGTTCCAATCATTATAATGAAATAAAATGATTTTTTTCTACCTTTGCTGTCTGGTGACTTTGTTTTTCTGATCATACTGGCCCAGTATCTGATTCTGCTGCTATCTGTCCTCTTTACTCCGTTTCCAGGGCTTCCTTTCCATTTATTTCTTTACTTTCCGCCTTTCTTCTTCATTTCTTGCTCTGGGTCCTTCGCAGACTTGACTGTCCAGTGGATCCAGCTTCTGCCTATTTTCTTCATCCATGTGCAATTTTCTCCTCTCTTCCTTTTCCCTCATCTCATCTCCTTCCTCACTCTTCCCTTCCCTCCATCCATGTCCAGCATTTCTTCTCTCTCCCTTCCCTCTCCTCCATCCATATCCAGCAGCCTCCTCTCTCCTGCCCTTCCCTCCATCCATCCATGTCCAGCAACCCTCCTCTGCCCCCTGCCCTCCCCTCCATCCACCCATGTCCAGCAACCTTCCTCTCTCCTCTTCCCTCCCCTCCATCCACCCATGTCCAGCAACTCTCCTCTCCCCTCCATCCATCCCCAGCAATTCTCTTCTCCCCTGCCCCTATCCATCCATCCCCAGCAATTCTGTTCTTGCCCCTGTCCCCTCCATCCATCCATTCCCAGCAATTCTCCTCTCTCCCCTACCCCCCCACCTCCATCCATCCATCCATCATCCCCAGCAATTCTCCTCTCTCCCCTGCCCCCCACCTCCATCCATCCATCCCCAGCAATTCTCCTCTCTCCCCTGCCCCCACCTCCATCCATCCATCCCCAGCAATTCTCCTCTCTCCCCTGACCCCCACCTCCATCCATCCATCCCCAGCAATTCTCTCTCCCCTGACCCCCACCACCATTCATCCATAACGTGACTCTCCTCTCTCCCCTCCCGCTCCCATCTATGTGTCCAGCGATTCTCCTTCACCCCCATGCATCCTTCCCTCCCATTCCACCTGCCCGCCCTCTCTCTGACGGCAGCGCTTCCCAGACGCTGCCTACCGCCACTACAATCTACCTCCTCCCTCTGTCTCACTCTCAACAGCAGCGGTAGCGATTCAAACATGCTACCTCCTGCTTCTAACCCGGAAGCGTCTCCTCTGCAGAGGAGACGCTTCCGGGTTAGAAGCAGGAGGCAGCGTGTTTGAATCGCGACGCTACCGCTGCTGTTGAGTGAGACAGAGGGAGGAGGTAGATCGTGGCGGCAGAGGCAGTGTCTGGGAAGCGCTGCCGTCAGAGAGAAGGAGGCAGATGCAGGATCAGCACTGCCTGCTCCCTCCGCTTCACTGCTGGGTGGGCCTGAACCCAAACTGGGTGGGCCTAGGCCCATCCAGGCCCACCCGTGGCTACGCCCCTGACTGATCTGTGCCAAACTGTTAATGTGCTCAAGCAAAAAGGAGCATGGTTATGGGTGGCAAAATGGGCATTTTGTGGGCATTCTGAAATTTAGATGCCTAGTTATAGAATATGGCCCAGTGCGCCTAAATCTATGTATCAGGATTTACACCATGAGGCTTATTTTCAAAGCACTTAGCCTCCCAAAGTTCCATAGAAACCTATGGAACTTAGCCTCCCAAAGTGCTTTGAAAATATGCCTCCATGTTTTAGTTGGTGCAAATGGATGCACGCAGATTTAGGCACTGAAATATCAACTAAGCATATTTTTATTGGCGCCTAAATCTAGATGCTGATTATAGAATACGCTTAGTCAGCATTGATTTCAGCGCTGATTTTTTTAAAGTGCCATATACAGAATCTCCTCCTTAGTGGCTAGCCAATAACCAGCTATCTCACACAACTTAGCCGGCTATCGGCGAAACAGCTCGGTATTGAATATCTTGTGTCGGGGGGGGGGGGGTATGGAATCTCTCTATCATCTCTTTTCTGCCATCCTTTTTATGCAGGGTTGTCAAGACAATTGGTTCAGAATTATCAGAAAAACACCAATATGTATCACAGAAGCTGAGTCATTTCAAAGAGATCACATTTTCTGTTCATTTATCCATAGAAATATAAACCTATAGCACAGAATGTGTACAAAGGTCTCCCAGAAATAGAACTGAAAATGAATATTCTTCAGTAGCTGGAATGCAACTAATCTTCACTCTTTTCACTAAGTGGGTCTCCATTTTTCTCTCTTTAAGCCAACAAAACTGACTTCCCTGTTAAAAAAATATACTATCAGGTCAATATTCAGCTGGGGCAGTCATCATTTTTATTAAATGCCGGCCACCACAGCTAGAAAACCTCTGAATATTCAACATCGGTATCTGGATAGTGGCCAACATCAAATATCCAGATAGAGTAGTCAGTGCCAGTGGCATAGCCAAGGGTGGGCCCAGCCCCACCCACTTTGGGTTCAGGTCCAACCTGTAACAGTGCACCTATGATGTGGCTGGCAGGGAACCCCAAGCTCCACCAGCCAAAAACTCCCAACAACTGTCCCTCCTGCATACCTTGTAAATAGCAAATCTTCACCTGCAGTGAGCAGCGACTGATACATACTGCTCACACCAGCCCCAGTCTTCCCTCAGATATATTTTCACCTATGTGGAAATAGGAAGTTGCATCAGAGGGAAGGCTGTGGGGCCAACATGAGAAGCGTGTATTAGTTGCTGCTCGCTGCCGGTGAAAATCTGCTATTTAAAAGGTATGCAGGAGGGGGGATGTTTGAGAGACCATGAGGCATATTTTCAAAGCACTTTGGGAGGCTAAGTTCCATAGGTTTCTATAGAACTTTGGGAGGCTAAGTAATTTGAAAATAAGCCTCTTTATGGCATGCAGGTGGAGAGACCAAATCACTTGTGAGACAAGGCAGAATTCTTCTGCCCACCCATCTTGGGCCCAGGTTCACCCAAAAATGGATGTCTGGCTATGCTCCTGGCCAGTGCTATCCAGATAGTGGTGATATTCAGCCCACAATCTAGATAGCTAACAGCATAAAACAAGGACAGACTTTTTGCTGTCCTAACTTTATTTGGATAACTTTCTAATTACCGGCCTGAATATTGCTACTAACCAGCTTACTCTGGGGACTGCCTTCACTCCACCTGCAATACTGGGACAGTCTGATGCTGAAATTCATTACATTATCTGGATTATGCACCATATGCCTGGAATAGACTTCCTGAGCCGGTACGTCAAGCTCCATCTCTGGCCGTCTTCAAATCTAAGCTAAAAGCCCACCTTTTTGATGCTGCTTTTAACTCCTAACCCTTGTTCACTTGTTCGGAACCCTTATTTTATCATCCTCATTTTAATATTCCCTTATCTCTTGTTTGTCCTGTTTGTCTGTCCTAATTCGATTGTAAGCTCTGTCAAGCAGGGACTGTCTCTTCATGTTCAAGTGTTCAGCGCTGCGCACGTCTAGTAGCGCTATAGAAATGATAAGTAGTAGTAATAGTAATTATGTTACTGAAAATAGATGAATGGCCCCAGTTAACAGCACTTATCCATGGGATATAAGTAACTTTTTTAATATCAGGCTTATGTATTTTTATCAAGGTAAATTTAAATTTACTGTTTCTGGGAAATATATTTAATATTCAGATTTGCCCCAGAATTACCAAAATATATAAATGTTTGCCCACTGTATAATTTTAAATATAAGTCACCATGAGGCAAAAAGGTGCATTTAGAAAATACATAAAATTGCAGTCACAGATCTGCTAAGCAACATTAGTTCTAATTCTCATACTTAAGGCTATCACTGTAGAGCTTCTCTAAAAAGTGTTTCTATAATTACCCTGCATGGCACCAGGATTTTTATGGATTGAAACATGATTTAAAATTGCTACAGAAAACTTCATGCTTTATTTTTTAATGTCTTTTCATCTTAATTGTTTCAGAAAATACATTGGTTTGCTTTGTCTTCCAGCTCATCCAAACACTTTGTTTTAACAGCATCTCACTGTGACACACATTCCTTGATTCCCAAAAGCCTTAAACAAATTATCTCAAAACAAAACTTTGAAAGATGTCATTTGAAAGATGTTGTTCTTCCATTAACAGTATTTTGTTTAGAACTTTAAGCAATAAAGCAGCTATCTGTTGCCATAGTTTTACAACTTGGTATAGAATGCAACATATTGGGATTGCCAAAATAGCTTTGTGCAAAGATGTCCTGTAAATGTTAACATTACATATTATAGAACTGCTTAAGACTGCACTCTCCTCCCACAGAAATATGCAAAGTCATAATTTCAGCCACACAGGTGACTGCTTATTTAGTGGAAGGTCAGCAGGGTCAAGAAAAGTGTATTACCGTCTGTATGACAACACAAAATTTGAAATAATAGAGAGCCTACGGGATGTTCTCCTCAGCCCTCAATTATGATTCCTCAACACAAGATTGGAGGAGGGGAACCAAGTCCTTATCAGTACATTTACAGATGATCAGTTGGGATTTTTTTTTCAAGGCTTTCAAGCTAAAAGAGAAGGTCCATTCACCAGATTTATTTTCTTCTGTATTACCCTAGTTCTGTTACTTTTGAAACTGTACAATTCCTTTTGTCTGACTGAAAGGGGTGGTTAGAAAGCTCCAATAAAATGCACTTTACCACAACTCAGTTTACCTCAGTACTGCAGAATAGTCACTTTTGTGGTAAATTTCTGTTTATATTGCTGCAGCTGGGAATATTGCACTACTGTAGACAGGAATGCACAAAGATAATGGGTTAATATTTGAAAGGGGCTGTTGGTAGAATAAATTCCCCCACCCTCACGCCTTAACAGGCCAAACTCACCTCCTCAACCCTTCAACCCCTCCCTCTCGGTGGCCTCAAAATGGTGCCTCTCAACCCCTAGTGGTAGTCTTATGGTAATTCAACTAGCAGTAAAGTTGCCAAATAAGGGATTGTGTCACAATGCCCTGTTCGAGGTCAGGTGCTGCCATTTTCTAATATGGCAGCAAGAAGAGAAAGATGCGATTGGACACCTCCCTGGACCAAGTAAATGTTATTGGTCCAGTGGGGTCTAAGCCTCTTATACACTCGAACTGTAAACAAACTGTAATTATGAGGGTTGTTCCATGAACTGTTATTTGATTTGAGTTGATGCAGTAAAGGAAGAATTTGAAGTTTACCTATTGTGACTGCTGGTCGTTATTTAAAAATGGATTTTTGCACAGTTCAAGGTGGGAATACCCTTTGGCCTACCAGACATTTTCATCAGCCCTGGCCTACGCCCACCTCATCTGATCTGAACCTAGGAGCATGCATTGTCTTTTTCACATGTAAATCTATCTCATGCATATTCATTGTGGATATCTTGAAAATCAGACTGGCTAGGTATGCCCTGCAGTAAAAATCCTCAAGCATCAAGAAATGCAGGGGCCCTTTTACTAAAGTGCACTAAGCATTTTGTATGGGCTAGTGCAGCTGATAACAGGACTTAAGCAATAATGAGAAACTTCAGACAGCCCAGAACACAGCAGCTAGACTCATATTTGGCAAAACTAAATATGAAAGTGCTCAACCCCTATGAGAAAAACTACACTGGCTACCACTCAAAGAACGCATCACGTTCAAAATATGTACCCTAGTTCACTAACCAGCTTATAATCGAACGAGAAAAACGCCCAAGTTCCGACCTAAATCGGGAGATGGGCGTTTTTCTCACAAAAACAAATAAAGCGGTATAATCGAAAGCCGAACTTTGGACGCTTTCAACTGCACTCCGTCGCGGATGCGGACAAAGTGGACGGGGGCGTGTCGGAGGCGTGGTGAAGGCGGAACTGGGGCGTGGTTATCACCCAAACAGAGATGGGCGCCTTTCGCCGATAATGGATGCGTTTGTAGCTAGAATTTAGGGCACTTTTCCTGGACCCTGTTTTTTCACGAATAAGGCCCCAAAAAGTGCCCTAAATGACCAGATGACCCCCAGAGGGAGTCGGGGATGACCTCCCCTGACTCCCCCAGTGGTCACTAACCCCCTCCCACCACAAAAAAATGATGTTTCACAACTTTTTACTTTCACCCTCAAATGTCAT
The DNA here is from genome assembly GCF_901765095.1 of Microcaecilia unicolor. Classification (NCBI taxonomy): domain Eukaryota; kingdom Metazoa; phylum Chordata; class Amphibia; order Gymnophiona; family Siphonopidae; genus Microcaecilia; species Microcaecilia unicolor. The sequence continues at coordinate 171,445,143 of NC_044040.1, forward strand.
ACCCTCCTCCCAAGCAGCAGTATGCAGGTCCCTGGAGCAGTTGTTAGGGGGTGCAGTGGACGTCAGGCAGGTGGACCCAGGCCCATCCCCCCCCTACCTGTTACAATTGTGCTGCTTAATGCTTAGTCGTCCAACCCCCCCAAACCCACTGTACCCACATGTAGGTGCCCCCCTTCACCCCTTAGGGCTATAGTAATGGTGTAGACTTGTGGGCAGTGGGTTTTGAGGGGGATTTGGGGGGCTCAACACCCAAGGGAAGGGTGCTGTGCACCTGGGAGCTCTTTTACCTTTTTTTTTGTTTTTGCAAAAGTGCCCCCTAGGGTGCCCGGTTGGTGTCCTGGCATGTGAGGGGGACCAGTGCACTATGAATCCTGGCCCCTCCCACGAACAAATGCCTTGGATGTATTCGTTTTTGAGCTGGGCGATTTCATTTTCCATTATCGTTGAAAAGCAAAAACGCCCAGCTCACACCTTGGCGAATAAAACATGGGCGTCTATTTTTTTTGGAAAATACGGTTCACTCCGCCCCTTCACGGACCCGTTCTCGGAGATTAACGCCCATGGAGATAGGCGTTTCTGTTCGATTATGCCCCTCCAGATCATTCACGGAGATGCCCTAGCCTACATGTCAGACCTGATAGACCTACCACCCAGGAACGCTACAAAATCATCTTGCACATTCCTCAATCTTCACTTCCCCAACTGCAAAGGTCTAAAGTACAAATTAATGCATGTGTCAACCTTTTCCTACTTGAGCACACAATTCTGGAACGCGCTGCAGTGCCATTTAAAAATGATCTACGAGCTAACTAACTTCCGCAAAGTACTGAAGACTCATCTCTTTAACAAGGTATACCACAAAGATCAACAAATGTGAACTCCTACACATAAATCCAGAATAGCCCTATGAGATTTGCTTGCTATACTATTATCATGCTCTATCATTATCATGTTACCCAAGATCCTGCAATACTAAATATCTATTTTCTTATGTACTTCCACTAATCATAATGTAATGTAAGCCACATTGAGCCTGCAAAGAGGTGGGAAAATGTGGGATACAAATGCAATAAATAAATAAATAAATAATTGGCACTGATTAGAATTTACATGCACAACTTGCTAAGAATATTCTGTAACGAAGTGCGCTGAACTTCTAATTTGTGAAGGCAAAAAGTGGTGTGGTTATGGGTGTGGAAATGGGAGTTTTCTGGGCGTTCCGAAATTTAAGTGTGTAGTTATAGAATATGGCTCAGTGTACGTAAATCTACACACAAGACGTACGCCACATTTTCATTGGTGTAAATGGATGCGCGTAGTTTTAGGCGCTGAAATATCAACTAAATCTAGGAACTGATTATAGAATACGCTTAGTCAGTACTGATTTCAGTGCCAATTTTTTAGGCACCATTTATAGAATGTCCCCCTAACTGCTAGATCAAAACTATGCAGGGTATGAGTGAAGATTGAGCATGGACTGCACATTAAAGTTAGCGTATGGTAAGTAACCCATAATAACTGTCAAATGTGCAGTCAGTGCCAGGGGCGTAGCCAGACTTCGGCAGGAAGGAGGTCCAGAGCCCGAGGTGAGGAGGCACATTTTAGCCCCCCCCCCCCCTGGTGCCGCCACCACCCCTCTCCCATTGCCAACACCCCCCCATTGCCGACCCCCCCCCCCGCCACCGCCGCCGCCACCACCACCAACAACAACTTTGACCTGCCCTGCCAATGACCCTCTCGACCCCCCCTCCCGCCGCCAACCCTCCCCCACTGTTGCCGTCGCCTACCTTTGCTGGCGGGGGACCCCAACCCCCGCCAGCCGAGGTCCTCTTCTTCCTACATTCTGTTTCTGAGTCTGACGTCCTGCACGTTGTATGTGCAGGACGTCAGACTCAGAAACAGAATGAAGGAAGAAGAGGATCTCGACTGGCGGGGGTTGGGGTCCCCTGCCAGCAAAAGTAGCAGATGGCGACGGCGGGTTGATGGCAGGTTGGTGGCAGGAGGGGGTGTCGAGAGAGTCCTCGGCAGGGGGTCCAGGGCCAAATCTACAGGGGCCCATGCCCCCATGGCCCCACATAGCTACGCCCCTGGTTAGTGCTAGTGCACTGGTACACCTGCACTAATCACACTTGGCATTAACCTATAGTAGGGAATTTGTGCAGAAACTACACAACAAATACCACACAGCTTTTGCACTTACTGTGCATTAATTTTGGCTATGCAAAACTTACTGCACTTTAGTAAAAAGACCCCAAAGTCACAGACCAAGAAAACATGGCAGAAAGAAACAATCCCAATTATTTTGTGGGCCATTGGCCTAGTTAAAAAGAACTTTCAAGCCACTTATACAGATTACCTCCTGCAAACTCTAGAAGGAATGCTCTATTTTCTAGGATCATGGTGAGTATTATCATTAAATTAGAGACTGATATTAAACTCCTCATAACTGGCTTAGGAGTAAGGTTTATTACTGATATGGTGTGCACAAAATTAAGCCACTTAGAGACATTGCCCACAAGAAATCCTAGGTAATTATATCCATTGTTTATGCCAGAGAAGTAAAACTCTTTTTCCTGGCTGTGAACAAATATGAGCCTGCTCAATTAACCTCCAAGCCACTCAGCTTGTTAACTGTCCTTGGGCTTAATGCAGTTTGAAGTCATTATTATCTGCTTGATGAACTCTTCAACTGTGAAGAAACAGGTCAATCTTTAGCTTGCTGCTGGTAACTATCAGCTGTCTCTCATGTCTTTTCATGAATTATTTTATTTAAATCCTGGCAGATCCCTCATGTTTTGTTGTTTAGCACGGAAGCAGCAATGTAATAATAATATATTGAAAATATATTGTAAGTCCCCCCCAAAATTCATACGTTTGGTTATAGCCACTCTTAGGGAAAGATCATTAGAAGCTCAGCTGGTTCCTGGGCCTCTGCATACTGTTCCCTGGAGCCCCAAAATAACCAGTCTAATTTCTTTTCAGTATTTATATACTGCCTAGACCTAAGAGGTTTAATGTTTCCTTGCAGGTACTGGCACTGTTTTTAATGGGCTCACAACCTAAGTAGTATATTGTACCTGGGCCAATGAAGGGCTAAGTAACTTGCCCAGGGTCACACGGAACTGCAGAAAGTACTGAACCTAGTTCCCCAGGATCTCAACCCACTCCTGATCATTGGGCAGCACCAGGAATCAAACCGGGTTCCCCAGGTCCACAACCTGCTGCATTAACCATTAAGCCACTCCTTCACTTACCACAAGCGTAAGTCAACAACACAGTCCAACTAACAATAATTTCTTCCTGTAGCCTAGTGTTCTCCTGTCTGTCCCTGTCCAGAAGATAGACAGTCTTTTAAACTACTTTATACCAAGGTGTACTGTACATAAGTCACTGTCAGCACTTATCGGTATGTACTCCTTATCTAAAGTTCAGGGACCTTCTGTTCTTTGCCCTTTGCTGTTGCTGCTACTGCCTACTAGCCTTCTTATGGTGTCAAACCCCAGAACTGATGAGGCAGCCAATGACAATTCAACCACTCTTCCAAATGCCAGTCACATTTCCTCTGGTGTAATTTCATGTGTAAGAGGAGCCTGGGAAGAAGGCAGCACCAGGGGCAGAATTAAAGAAAGTAATATGGCAGCACTGCTAAGGAGGTGTGTCGCTACACCTCTGTTTGGAAGCTGGAGGAGAGGCTTCTTGTAGAGCTATGGCCACTGACTGAATTATGTCTCAGTCTGGACTGCAGCAGTCAGAACAGTCTGTCCAGATGGCAATACTGAAGTCAGGAACCAATAAGCAACAGTTAAATCATAAGAACATAAGCATTGCCATACTAGGACAGGCTGAAGGTCCATCAAGCCCAATATTCTGCTTCCAATAGTGGCCAATCCAGGTCAAAAGCATCTGGCAGAAACCCAAACAGTAGAAACATTCCATGCTATCAATCTCGGGGCAAGCAGTGGTTTGCCCATGTCCATCTCAATAACAGACTATAGACTTTTCCTCCAGGAACTTGTCCAAACCTTTTTTAACCCCAAATACACTATCTGCTGTTACCACATTCTCCAGCAATGAGGTCCAGAGCTTAACTATTCTTTGAGTGAAAAAATATTCCCTCCTATTTGTTTTAAAAGTATTTCCATGTAATTTCATTGAGTATCCCCTGGTCTTTGTACTTTTTGAAAGAGTGAAAAATCGATTCACTTTTACTCGTTCAACACCACTCAGGATTTTGTAGACCTCAATCATATCTCCCCTCAGCAGTCTCTTTTCCAAGTTGAAGAGCCATAACCTCTTTAGCCTTTCCTCATATGATAGGAGTTCCATCCCCTTTATCATTTTGGTCGCTCTTCTTTGGACCTTTTCTAATTCTGCTATATCTTTTTTGAGATAAGGCGACTAGAATTGATTACAATACTGAAACATCACTGAAAATCCACAGATAATGGCTACCATTATCTGGATATCTGCATTTGAATATCAGGACCTTAGAATTTTTGTAAAGACTATAAGAATGATGTGTCAAAATATTTGGGCTCTGCTGTATAGTTTAGAAACCATTATTCTTGACAGATTACAAGCAATTTAGAAGAACATCCTGCATGTACAGCATCCCTCAGGGCTTGTCCTCAATAAGAGTTTCAGATTGGATACCAGATTTCTATTTATACCCTTCACGCCACAAGGTAAAAGGAAAACATTCTGAGACTTATCACATGATTGCGGTTGCTAGGGAAAAGGGCATCTAGACTGCATTTTATTTTGACAGTGTCCTTCAGCAAGGCAGCATCTTGCTTTTATATATTTATATCAGGCTAGATTAAACCATAAAAGAAGCAATAAATCCAACAGGCTTACTTCCACAAAATATCAGAAACATGTAAGCGGACATAAAAGTGATAATGATTAGACATTTGTCATTTTTGGAATGCAGTGAGAAAAAATATTTGATTCTTTATAAGTTACAACTAATGATATATGATACCAACAAACTTTTAGTATCAGGAATAATTCATTCTCTTTAGATCAAATTCAATAATTTTGGGTGCGGAGCTTGACAATTTGTTATCTCTGCACCATCATGTATCTTCCATGATGAAGAAATCTTTTATGTTCTTAGGAAATTAAGATCTATAAGAAAAAATTTTAACTGGACTACATTTAGAATTCTGGTTCAAGCTCTATTATTAACTCAATTGGATTACTGCAACCTTGTGTTGATCTGTTATTCTAAAGCATTAATTAATCATTTGCAACTAATACAGAACACAGCAGTCAGGTTGTTTTATGGTCTGTCAAAATACGACTCAGTAAAACAAAATGTATCTGAAACTGCATTGGCCACCAATTATAGCCCGTGTATATTTTAAACTGAATATAACAGGTTTTAAAATTTTGTCTGGCATGGTTCCTTCCTATATGGTAAATCTAGTTACCGAATGATGGGTCAAAGCACAATACTCAAAATCAATTTTTACTACATTTTCTTGATATAATCAAGTTAAAATAAATTAAACACGTTTCCGCCTTGTTACATTACCAGATGGCCAAACAGAGGAACTTTTTACCACTATCACTAAGAACCTGTGGACATTATTTAACATTCAGGAAAAAAACTGAAAGCTTTTCTATTTCATCATACTGGCTTTGTACCTTCAGATCCTAATTAATAGGATGGTCTAGTTATATTTTTGGGTTAATTTTATTATTAATATTGTAATTCTCAGATGTTTGATCTAGATTCTTTTAGTGTAATCCAACCTTGAACTACAGAGGTAAAGGCGGAATAGAAGTTCTGGTGTAACTTAACATAACATAACATAATTCTTGGAAAATATCTAAATTTATTTGAGATGCATAGTGAGAAAAACCACAATTTTAAATAGTCCTGTATAGTTGAAAGCACAAGAGTACTTTTACTACATGTACTTTGTAACTAATTTTCAAAAGAGCAAATGGCCCAGGTGGCTTCTATTTGAAAATATATATGAAGCCAACAGATGTGGAAATATCTTGAATGTATTTGAAGACCCTTGTAATATTACAGTGTTCCAGTAAAGTTGAGTCTGCATTTCATATAGAAAGAGGAAAGGAGCCCCATCATCGTAACGAAGGTAGCAAAGTGAAATCATAGTGGGACAGGCCTCAGAAGTGGTGCAGAAAAAGATACAAGAACCCTAGCCGCTAATCAAATGTAGCACATCTCCCCAAATGAACGGAAAGCAGGTCAGACAAAGAAACCACTATACTGCAAAGGGTGGAAAAAGTGCCAAATCAGAGGATAGGATCCTTACTCCTTACAGACAGGTCTCTACCAAGGTCATAGAGGAAACGGAAGGGAAGACCTGAAAACAGAAGGTCTGACACTTGCAGGATTGTCCAAGTCGCAATTGGAGCCTATGACCTTGGACTCACGAGCAAATTACTGACTGTCCTTGAACCACATCAACACTCCAACATACACTCACCTTCATACATTCACACACTAAACGGAACAATTACTAGTCGACTGGATACACCCTTGAGAAAAAAAAGCAGAGCATAACTGGGTACCATATCATAAACACCCACAAATTCATATACCCTCTTCCTTCATCATTCTCATACTTTTACACGCACACTCCTTCTTTACTTCACTAACTTAGTCCAGATAAACCTCACTTCATAAAAAACATTACCCCTAACAACACTCCACTCTCCCCCACGAGTTCATTCTTAGAAGTCATTTAACACGCAACAGATCACATAGGATCCCCTGAGAAAGTGCAAAACCAAAAGCACTCGCTATTACACAAAGGAGCCACAATGAATTTAATGAAATTACTCCTAGGAATCTACTCCTTAACATTGGTCCAAATACTGTTAGCCACACCTCTCGATGATTATAACACCAAACCAATACTACACAGCCGATTCAGGATTACCAGACACACCAACCTCAACCAAACCGGCAACAGAACTTACAATAGCAAAGCATTATCCCACAAACTGCACAACCAACACAAAAAAGCTCTAATAAATCCAAATCAACATACAAATGACAACTAATAAAGGTTCCCACTTTCACCATTACAGAAGATCCATACCTTACAATTCAAATAGGTTACATCAATGCCAGATCAACAGTAAACAAAACAGAAATTATAAAAGATTGGATCACATCGGAAACCTTAGATTTACTCTTCATCAGCGAAACCTGGATCCATGACCAAAAAGATCCCATAATACTGGACCTTTGCCCTCCGGGATACAACATTACACACTGGACTAGAATAGGTAAAAGAGGCGTAGGCATTGCCATAATCTACACATCCCATCTCATTTCAGAAACCACTGCTGAATCAATCACTCCTCAATTAGAAATTGCCTCAATCAGATTGCAACATAAAAGTGTAGCTGGCAATCTAAATTGCTTCATATTCTACAGACCGCCAGGCACTAGGAGCGAAGCATATATAACCCTAATGGATTTCATATCGGCCACTTGTACATCTAACTCAAACATACTAGTCATTGGAGACATAAACCTTCATTTAGAAGACCCAAACTCAACTAGTGTCCAAGATTGTAAGGAATTCTTCCAACTATGGGATTTCGAATGGCCACATCCGAATGCCACCCACAGAAAAGGCCACACACTTGACCTGCTAACCCACAAATTTGCATCAGACCAAATCATTAAAGTCATTGACCACAAATGGATGGAAATTCCATGGTCAGATCACTTTTAATTAAATCTGACCCTACAATGGCTGAAGAATGGGCATCTCAAAACTGATGAAAAAAAATCTTACCAAACCAGAGGTAACGTGGACTCAACTGCATTTTGGCAATCAATTTACGACAACAATTGGTCTATTCCATCTGATTCCATCAACTATCTTGTAGATTGGGAATCGAGATGTATCACTGTTCTAAATGAATTAGCTCCTTTACAAAAAAAAACTATTCACAAACCAAACAGGACCCCATGGTTCAACGAAAATGTGAAACAATTAAAATCTAGAACCAGACAACTCGAACGAGCCTGGAGAAAAAACAAAAACGATCAAAATCTAAACGCTTGGAAAGAATCACATAGAAAATACAAATATGAAATCAAAAAATTCAATGGAACTACTATAATGAACAACTAGCTTCTGACTACAAAGACATGAAAAAGTTATACAAGCTACTGGATAAATTACTAGACACAAAACCAGTATCCTCAACAAAATCAGGAATCCCAACAGCAGATGATCTTGCTAACTACTTCAAAGGCAAAATTGTCGATCTATGCAAAAATATGTCACAGGACTACACCTACCTTGATACCTTCCTTAATGAGCTAGACCCATGCGCAGAAGAATACCCAGCTGACCGAACTTGGACAAATTTTGCCCAGATCCCACAAGAAACAATAGCACTAGCAACCAATAAGATCTCTACAGCCTACTGTCAATTGGACACCTGCCCCAATTATCTAATGAACCCCCCCCCCCCCCGCTCGATTCATCACTGAACTTACCTCCCACCTAAACTTCTTGTTCCAACATGGCATATTCCCCAAAGACAAAGGTAATATACTACTCACACCATTACCAAAAGACACCAAAAAGAAAACTAACGATATCACCAACTACCGACCTGTGGCATCCATCCCACTTACAACCAAACTGATGGAAAGCATTGTAGCTAAGCAACTTACTGAATACCCCAACCTAACCCTGGAGAGCCAAGCCTCTGCCACCACGAAGAAAATGTTCCATGCAATGTGGAAAATCAAACGGATCAAGCAATTCTTCCCAAGGGAAACTTTCCATAACATATTGACTACTGTAACGCCGTATATGTAGGATGCAAAGAACAGATCTTAAGGAAACTCCAGACTGCACAGAACACGGCAGCTAGACTCATTTTCAGAAAGACAAGATTCAAAAGTACTAAACCCCTACGCAAAATACTGCACTGGCTACCAGTCAAGGAACGAACAGCCTTCAAAATTTGCACTCTGGTCCACAAAATAATCCATGGTGTGGCCGCAACCTACATGACCGAACTTATCGATTTACCAACTAGAAACATCATCGAATCATCAAGAACATTTCTAAACCTGCATTACCCAAACTGTAAAGGACTAAAATACATATCAACATATGCATCCAGCTTTTCCTACATTTGCACCCAGCTCTGGAATGCTTTACCTAGAAACATTAGAACTGTGAACACCCATCTAAAATTTTGAAAAGACCTCAAGACTCACCTCTTCCGGAAAGCCTACTAGCAGACCCAAACTAATTCAGGAAAAATGCATCACATCTTTCGATCTAAGAAATGAACAATACCCCTTCCACATAATCCTATTACTTCACACTGTATGAATTTTACTACTCCAGTTATAATTAAGTGTACTTCTACCCTTATCCTACTCTGTATTGCTCACTAGAAGCTGTAGTCCCATCCCCTGAGACTTATCAGCCTCATTGGGATTACCTTTCTCTATATGCTACTATATATTCGTCCCAGAGTTGTACTCTCTTTTCCGGAACCTTATCAGCTTCCTTGCACCTACTGTTGCTCTATTTTCCACTCTGTATATATTCCCAGAGTTGGTACTCTCCTCTCCGGAACCTGTAAGCCACACTGAGCCTACTGCTATGTGGGGAAAATGTGGGATACAAATGTAATGAAGAAATAAATAAATACAAATAAAATCCTCAAAATAATGTTTACACAAGATGATATAATTTATTATTAAATAAGCTGTCTCTCGGTTTCTCATTTCAGTCCTGCTCAAGGGCAGCAGATTTAAAAAGGAGAACAAGATGTATGTTGCTTTTTGATTAGGTTCCTGTTTTAAAAAGATACAGATTTTCCCATAGATGACAAACAAAGAAAAACCATTCTTAAAACAGGATCCATGTTATATAAGAAGTACATTCTATAAGAGTTTTTAGTTCAAGATAATAACTAAATATTAAAATTATCAAGGCCAGCACATATCACCTCCAAAAACATGCTCAAAAACTCACAATCACATTTAGCTTTTTCCAAATAGTAAATTCTATCAGTGCAGGAGATATATGCAAACCATGAAACTTTGAATTAAATCCCTGTTTAAATCCCTGTTTGGTTTAAAGCCCTGTTCAGTAGGCAATGCAGTCTGCTGCCAAAGACACAAGGACAAGTCTATAACATAAGTGCTAACAGTTATGTGCCGGTTACAGGTGTAAATCATTAGAATAATGGCAGATATGCTCAGCAGTCCATGGAAACTCCTGTGGTCCAGGAAACCAAGGCATTCTCGATTACACCATCCACACAGCCTTTCATTCATCTCCGGGTTTCGAACTTCTCTGCTTTGGCTCTCTACAGGAAGAACTAAGGAGAATACTACCTGTACACCCAGCTGGTTCACCCTCTCTCCCACAGCCATAAATTTATTTTTGATATATTCAGAGGGATACCCAGCAGTAACAATTTTAACAACATGGATGAGCACCATCTGATAAAAGTCAGTAGGTCTAATGGGTCTTGGCAAACTTTACATGATGTCTAGGATCTTGGCATCGGGCAAGCAGCACACCTCCCAGGACATCATCTCTGGGTGGCATTTTATTTCTTATATACTATTTGTTTGTTTGTTTGTTTGTTTGTTTATTTATTTAATTTCAAGACTTATAGACTGCACAATCTAGAATCCTTGGCAGTTTATAGTAAAAACATACACAATATAATTCAAGAACAATAACATGACAAACTATCAGTTAGCCGTTAAAGCATCATACCTAGCATAAAAATACAATATTAGCTCAGTCAGCACTTTTTACTATAGTCAAAATCAAGCCCAAAAGCTATTGAAGCAGTGTACGTTCAGGTATAGGAGGTATTTTCTGTCCCTGGAGGGCTCACAATCTGAATTTGAACTTGAGACATTGGAAGGTTAAGTGAGTTGCTTAAGATCACAAGGAGCTGCAGTAGGATTGGAATCAGGTTACCTGGTTCTCAGCCTATAGCTCTTACCATTAGGCTACTTCTCCACTCCAGACAGATGCCTTTGTGCCCCTCAGAAGGGAGTCACCAACTACAACTGCCCTTTGCTTCCTAATGGTCACTGGATTTTGTGCTTCGGTTCCTAGGATGTTCTCACTTCCTCCACTTCCTGGGCTACATACTGGTTCTTCAGTTCGAGGGCAGGTGGAGTCAGGATATCAATTCTGCAGGCTCTGGTGATCTGTGTCAGCTATCATCTTTCAGTACAGTTTCATCTTCCCCTCTGTCAGAATCTTTGATATCTCAGGAAGCATTTCATCAATGAAGTTCTCACTGGAACTGATGCTTCTGAGCTTTGCCACCTCCTCTCTCAGTTCCTCCACTTGTTTCCTGGGGGAGGGGAGGCATCAACCTGTAGGTGTCTTGCTGCACATAGTCCCTTACCTTGGATCTATCCATCCAGTCTGCCCATCCTCTGTAACACCTAACTCTTCCTTTTCCTAAGCGATTCCACATGATTATCCCATGCCTTCTTAAATTCTGACACAGTTCTTGACTCCACAACTTCCACCGGGAGGCCACTCCACGCTTTCACCACCTTTTCCGTGAAATAATATTTTCTTACATTACTCCTAAGCCTACTCCCTCTTAATTTCATTGTACGCCCCCTTGTTCCAGAGTTTTTCTTCAGTTGAAAAAGGCTCACTTCCCGTACATTAATGCCCTTCAGATATTTAAACGTCTCTATCATATCTCCTGTTTTATGATTGTGCTAAGACTGGCAGGGGAATGAATGGGACTCGCTTCTGATTGGCCTGTTAAGGATTGAGCTGACGTCTGAGGCAGCAGACGTCAGAAGTCAGATCTATTTTAACCTACCTCTCCCTACAGCCTATGTTTTAGCATTGATTCCTGTCAGCTGAGTCTCTTTCCCTCTCTCTGTCTGTGCTAGTAGCACACTGTGCACCCGTTGGAGTTTGCTTACTCTTCTTGTTGCTTGTAGCTTCTCTGTGTGCTGGTTGTTCTCAGCGTATGCTTGATTGTTTCCCTAGCCTAGCTGCTTTCCTTGATTACCTTGCTTCCGTGCAGCTGTGGGTGCTCTGCTCTGTGTGCTGCTGAGTTTTGGTAAGAACACTGTTTGTTTTTCTCCTTTGTTAACTTTAAACCTTTGAATGCAGTGTAAGCCCTGCTTCTTCCTGACTTGTGTGTTAAAGCAGCCCTTCCCTTTAACCTGCTTTAACTCATTGTCTGCTGTGTTTGTCTCATGATTCTTGTGAGCATTGCTCCTTATCTGATTGGTATATGTAAAGGCAACTTTCCCTGTTTGCTTGCTTTTCCCTTTGTCTCTAGTGTCTGTTATTTGACTCTGTGGCACAGCCTTGTGTATTCTTATGAGTGGTTTCCCTTTACCTTTGAGTCCTGTATAGCCAGCCTTGTGTATTCTTGTGAGTGGATTCCCTTGACCCTTAAGTGCTGTGTAGCACAGCCTTGTGCATTCCTATAAGTAGCTTCCCTTTACCCTTGAGTGCTGTGTGGCACAGCCTAGTGTATTTGAGTGCCATATTGTACAGCCTAGAGTGTTCCTGTGGAGCTTCGCTCTTGTAGAGTCTGTGTCACATTCTTTCCTCTGCTTTCCTTTTTTTCCTTGCGTGCTTTGCCTCTGCTACCTGTGTTTCTGTGTAGCCTTTGTATGCATTCTCTTCCTCTGGTCGTAGCCTGTACCTGCCAGCTTTTTGTCTGTCGCCCTTCCCTTGTGTCACTAGCTAGCACTGTGTGCGTTGCATGTGCTCCAGTCCCTTGTGGGATTCCTCGTTGTTCTTTTTCCCTTCCTTAGTGTATGACTTGGTTCCAGTTCGGCCGTGAGGCCCGTACGCTTGGATTCTGTACGAGTGGGTTCCCGTTTGGCCGTGAGGTCCGCCTGAGTGGTCTAGCTCCTTTTTCTGGTGGTGCTAGTGGATTGTCCTGAGTGTGTGGGGCTTTGTGGTGGTGGGCTTCCTTAGTACCAGTTTGGTCTACCCTAGGCCTTGGCCAAGGTCCTTCCTAAGCCTCGGCCTAGGCACAAGGGCTCACGAACAGTTTAACATCCTCTCTCCCTCCTCTCTTCAAGCGTATACATGTTGAGGTTCATAGGCCTGTCCCTTTTTGTGTTCAAGACTGCTTATTAATTTTGTAGCCGCCTTCTGGATCGACTCCATCCATGCATATTCATTGTGGATATCCTGAAATCTGACTGGCTAGGTGTGTCCCGAGGATTGGGTTGCAAACTCCTGCTCTAGAGTAAACAAATAAGCTCCTTAAAAATCCCTTTTTATTAACTTAACCTAACTCATTGGCTCTCAACCCAGTCCTCAGAACATATTTAGCCAGTCAGATTTTCAGGATACCCACAATGAATATGCATTTGATAAATTTGCATACAATGGAGTTAGTGTGTTCAATTTTCATTAAGCACCAGGAGACAGCAATGGACAAGATCAAGCAAGATGATGGAATATCAGTTCACAGTATCAGGAAAAATAAACTGCATTATGCTAATGGTATTGACCTCATCGAAGAAGAAGAGCAACAACTGCAACTCATGATGCAAACGCTGAATGAAGAAAGAAAGTGCTATGGACTGACTAATGACATTTGGAGAAAAAGCAACTACTACAACTTTTTTGTAGAGAATTTAGTTGGACAATATGGATAAATTCACATACCTTGGATATGACATGACATATTACCTGGATTATAAAAAAGAAATAGCAGTCGGAACAGCTAAGGGAATAGCAATGCCAAAGGCAATGGACAAAATTTGAAAAGGCAAGGCAGTGTTGAACACATGTATATTCAGTTACATGTTATATGACTATGAAACATGGCTAATCACAAAGGAGTCTGCAAGAAGAGTGCTGGCTTTTGAGAAAATATGTTGCAGAAAGATTCTGGGTTTCATTTACAAAGCCGCGATTCCCGCGCAGAAAATGAGAGGAAGCCCATAGGAATTGTATGGGATTTCTCTCATTTGCCACACCAAGAATCGGTAGTGCGGCTTTGTAAAAGAGGCCCTCTATGAATAGGATGGCACAGAAGGTAAGAAACAAAAACCTATGTAAGAGGATACAATCAAAAGAAAAATTTAATATAGAAAACAACTCAAAGGAACCTCAGACTTTTTGGACACATCTACAGAATGAACAATGACAAATAGATTAAAACATTGGTATTTGGAATGATGGATGACTCCAATGTGGGCGACCTCACAGAGAATGGGTAGATGAAATTGTTGAATGGTTTAGTGCAACCCTTTAAGAATTAAGCCATGCTGTACTGGACAGAAATCAATGGAAAAATAGTCAAGAAGATATTGGACATCTACGGGTGCTGAGCCTATAGCTGTAATCCTGACCAGCTGGATGTTCCCCAAGGATTGGGTTAAGAACCAAACACCCTTTAAAAACAAAAAAAAAGAGTACTTAATGTAAAAATGAGTTCTTAGAATGGCCTGAAAACATTAAAAAAATTTCCTTTGGCTTCCAGATTAATTTTGGCTTTATTTCTTTAATTGTCCTTTTACCAAATATTTATTTAATAACAATTTGTGGAGAATGTGGACACTTAAATGTGTTGTTGAAATGCATTTGTAATATTTTTTTTCCTTTACAAAAAAAGTTGAAGCTGTCTAGATCTCTTGGGAGGAAAAAACATAGATCGAAAGCGACATCTAGCAGTGAAAAGTACAGTAATATTTCATGTGACTATTTTATGGTAAATCTTTATGTCAGAAGTTACGAATAATTCAGTTCTCAATTCAGGGTTCTAAAAAAACTGCATTTTAAATAAGAGTGGTATTTGTAGTGATTCAATTACTTCTCATACATTCTGCAATATTCTAATTTAGTGACAAAGTTCAGTTATCCTGCATGGCAAAATTCAGTTCTAAGAAAAATAACAACAGTCTTCTATATAGCATAGTTTGATTAAGACCCTCTTTTATCAAGCTGCACTAGCAGTTCCCAGTGCGGTAACACCGACAAAGCCCATTCACTTTGACTAGGCTCCGTCGGCATTGCCACGCGGGAACCGCTAGTGTGGCTCAATAAAAAACGGCCTTAATTGTCTGTCTATAATCTGACCAAAATGCTGCTGTTCATATTTTATTCCATGTAAAGAAGTTCTATCATGTTTTTTTTTTTATTTGTACCCTGTGCTTTCCCACTCATGGCAGGCTCAATGCAGCTTAGGTACTTATTTGTACCTGGGGCAACGGAGGGTTAAGTGACTTGCCCAGAGTCACAAGGAGCTGCCTGTGCCTGCAGTGGGAACTGAACCCAGTTCCCCAGGACCAAAGTGCACCACTCTAACCACTAGGCCACTCCTCCACTCTACTTCTCCCTTTATTGATCCATCATCATTAGCTTCATATCCATTTCAGAATTCCTTTTTAAAATCCTCACCCTTGCCTACAAGGCTCTCTATACTAACAATTCAGCGTATTTGTCTTCTTTCACCCTACACCTCTAGATTTCCAGCTATCCATCCCTTCAGTCTACCGTTCCAGTCTTGAGTCTACTAGACAATCTTCTTTTTTTGTATTGCTCTCTCTCTGTGGAACACTTTGCCCATTACCTTCTGTACAGAGTCTTCTCTTTGGGTTTCTGCCAGGTACTTGTGACCTGGCTTGGTTACTGTTGCAAACAGGATACTGGGATAGATGAACCAATGGTCTGACTCAGTATGTTCTTCTGTTCCCACGTGAAATTTAGATTAGGACTGAAGACCCATCTCCCCACACGAGCCTTTGATAGAGCGCTTGTACTACCATTAGGGGTTAAGCTGCTAAATAAGGAGTCCTACATATCCTCCCACTGACATGACCCTAACAGTACTGCTAGGATCAAGCTACCAAATAAGGAATCCTAACCTGGACACTGGTATTTGTAGGGGAGGAGTAGCCTAGTGGTTAGTGCAGCAGATGTTGATCCTGCAGAACTGGGTTCAATTCTCACCTTAGCTCCTTGTGATTCTGGGCAAGTCACTTAGGGCCCTTTTACTAAGTTGCAGAAAAAGGGGGCCTGCACTGGCGTCACCAAGGCCCTCTTTTACCATAGCGGGTAAAAGGGTAGGTCTTTTTTTTTAAAAGAAATGGTCATGAGGTAAGTGAAGCACTTGTCACATGGCCATTTCAGTGGGAAGCCCTTACCGCCACCCATTGAGGTGGCAGTAAGGGCTCCCGCACTAACCCGGCAGTAATCGGGCAGCGTGTGGCTCTGCCTGATTACCACTGGGTACCCACCAGCGCTACAAAAATCAATATATTTTTATAGTGACGGATATGATGGCACGCTGGGAGTGAGAAGTACCGCTGGGCTGCTTAAGTAGCCCGGCAGTACTTCCTTTTTAGTGAGCAGTAAACCTGCATTGGGCTTACCGCTGCTTTGTGAAAGTGGACCTTAACCCTCCATTGCCACAGGTACAAATAAGTACCTGTGGGCCCCTTTTACAAAGCTGCGGCAAAAGGGAGCTGGCACTAGCATTGGCGTGTGTTTTACATGCGCGCCAAAGCCCCCTTTTACCGCAGCTGGTAAAAGGGAAGACTCGCCTTCCTGCAGGAAATGGCTGTGCGGCAAGCAAAGCACTTGCCACATGGCCATTTCAGGGGGGGAGCACAAGGTGGCAGTAAGGGCTCCCATGTTAACCCAGCAGTAACCGGGTACAGCGTGGCACTGCCCGATTACCGCCGGGTACACTCCGGCACTGTAGCGCCAGAAATGACGGCGTGCTAGGGGTGGGAAGTACCACCAGGCTGCTGCGGTAGCCTGGCAGTACTTCCTGTATAGCGAGTGGTAAGTAAAAGGAGCCCTTTATATACTATGAGGGGCATAATCGAACGGCGCAGGCCATCTATATGGCCGGTGCCACAAACAGTGGCCTCGAGCCGTATTATCAAAAAAGATAGCCAGCCATCTTTCGTTTCGATAATACGGTTGGGGCCGGCCAAATGTCAGAGATGGCCGGCCTCGGTTTTTGCTGATAATGGAAACAGAGGCCGGCCATCTCAAACCTAGCCAAATCCAAGGCATTTGGTTGTGGGAGGGGCCAGCATTTGTAGTTCACTGGTCCCCCTGACATGCCAGGACACCGACCAGGCACCCTAGGGGGGACTTCTAAAAATTAAAAAAAAATAGCTCCCAGGTGCATAGCTCCCTTACCTTCGGTGCTGAGCCCCCCAAATCCCCCCCAAAACCCACTCCGCACAACTCTACACCATAGCCCTTATGGGTGAAGGGGAGCACCTACATGTGTGGGTTTTGGGGGGGTTGGAGGGCTCCCATTTACCACCACAAGTGTAATAGGTAGGGGGGGAATGGGCCTGGGTCCACCTGCACCCATTAAAAACTGCTTCAGGGACCTGCATACTGCTGTCAGGGAGCTGGGTATGACATTTCAGGCTGGCATAGAGGCTGGCAAAAAAGTTTGTTTGCTTTTTTTGGGTGGGAGGGGGTTGGTGACCACTGGGGGAGTAAGGGGAGGTGATCCTCGATTCCCTCCGTTGGTCATCTGGTCAATTGGGGCACTTTTTTGAGACTTATTCCTAAAAACAAAATGGACCAAGTGAAGCCGACGAAATGCTCCTCAGAGCCGGCCTTCTTTTTTCCATTATCAGCTGAAGCCGGCCATGTCTTAACAACGCCCCCGTCCTGCCTCCCGTACCCTTCCGAAACGCCCCCTTTAACTTTGGCCGGCTCAGCGACGGAAAGCAGTTGGAGCCAGACAAAATCAGCTTTCCATTATACCGATTTCGCCAGCTTCAGGAGATGGCCGGCCATCTCCCGATTTGTGTTGGAAGATGGCCAGCGATCTCCTTCGAAAATAAGCTGGTATGTAAACCACTTTGAATGTAGTTGCAAAAACCACAGAAAGATGGTATATCAAGTCCTACTCCTTTTCCCCTTTCTCTATGCGCCTTGTGGCAGGTGCAAAATGTTTAATATAGATATAGCTTTTCCAAGCCATATCCCCTTGAAATCTCTGCATGGTGTGGCTCTCCATGGATAAACAGCAGCTTTTCGAATTGCCTTTAACAGTGTGTGAAACCTACACATGTATATGTTGCTGTGTACATCTGGAAATGTTGCTGATATAGCTGTCTATGCATCATAAAGCTGTGTAAACCCACCTCATACCAACACATGAGAATCAAACTACTAACATTCTCATCATGTTCAATATTAGAACTATAATAGGGAAAAAGATACATAAGCCTCAGGTTAAAAAAAAAAGGCCAGACATTTCCCATATGTAGACAATCCATCACTCCTGAGATAGTTAGTTCAAGAATCTGGCCCTTCACCCTTGATAGAGGCATGCATTTGCTGATGTTTATTCAGTAGCAAATCTTGAAGACAAATTAGAAAAATACTGCAAAATGTTCCAAGTAAATAAACCATTAAAAGCAAATTTCTCGTTTTCTCTTATGGTCTAAGGAAAGAACTTGTTTCAGAGAATTCTAATTTCTTAGACAGGGAACATAAAGAGCTTACAGACTGCATCAGCTTATCAGTCACAAGTGGATTATCTCTGCATGGGTAACAAGCAATTCTAAGCACAGCTCATGAATCTAAAGTGTATTAAGG
This sequence comes from Microcaecilia unicolor, assembly GCF_901765095.1. Classification (NCBI taxonomy): domain Eukaryota; kingdom Metazoa; phylum Chordata; class Amphibia; order Gymnophiona; family Siphonopidae; genus Microcaecilia; species Microcaecilia unicolor. The sequence goes on from NC_044040.1 coordinate 171,463,733, forward strand.
ATCATGGGAGATTAAAAACAGAATTTTCAGATTATAGAGCTTAGTAAAAAATTGTCTATAATACAAAAAGTGTTATGCATAGGCATTCCTGAGGGAACAGTTTGGGTGAAACGGTAGCAGAGTTGCAATGTATGTGCATATTTTCTATGAAAGAATATACATAAAATACATTAACAGAGTTGCACCTTCTTTGTAGCACGTATAAATTTGTGTGTGCAAATTTGCACACGTTGGATGTTGGTCCTGGCTATTTTATATAGGGGCTTATATACTAAGCTGTGTTAAGCAGCTAGCACAGTTTTCCCCACACAGTTGATGTTGGGGTGATGGTGTACAAGGATCTTAAAGCAACAAAACAGTGTGACAAGGTGGTGGCTGTAGCCAGAAGGATGCTAAGCTGCATCGAGAGAGGCATAACCAGCAGAAGAAAGGAGGTGTTGAAGCCCCTGTACAAGTCACTGATGAGGCCCCACCTTAAGTACTGTGTTCAATTTTGAAGGCCGTATCTTACTAAGCATGTAAAAAGATTAGAAGCATCCAGAGGAAAGCAACAAAAATGATGTGGGGCTTGCACCATAAGACGTATGAGAAGAGACTGGAAGACCTGAATATGTATACCCTAGAGGAGGAACCGGGGAGATAGGGTTGAATGGTCATTATTCTCAATGGAGAAGGGTAGTTAGTGGGGTCCCTCAGGGGTCTGTGCTGGGATCGCTGCTTTTTAACATATTTATAAATGACCTTGAGATGGGAGTAACTAGTGAGGTAATTAAATTTGCAGATGACACAAAGTTATCCAGGGTCGTCTCATCGCGGGAGGAGTGTGAAAGATTACAAGAGGACTTCGTGAGACTGGGGGATTGGGCGTCCAAATGGCAGATGAAGTTCAACGTTGACAAGTGCAAAGTGATGCACGTGGGAAGGAGGAACCCGAATTACGGCTATGTCATGCTAGGTTCCGCTTTAGGAGTTACAGACCGAGAAAGTGATCTGAGAGTCATCGTGGATAGGACGTTGAAATCTTCCGCTCAATGTGCTGCGGTGGCTAAGAAGGCGAACAGAATGTTGAGTATTATTAGAAAAGGGATGGAAAACAAGCATGAGGATGTTATAATGCCGTTATATCGCTCCATGGTGTGACCGCACCTGGAGTATTGTGTTCAGTTCTGGTCGCCTCATCTCAAAAAAGATACAAAGGAATTGGACAAGGTGCAGAGAAGGGCGACGAAAATGATAAAAGGGATGGGACGACTACCTTATGAGGAGAGGTTAAGAAGGCTAGGACTCTTTAGCCTGGAGAAAAGGCGTCTGAGGGGTGATATGATAGAGGCAGTGGTGTGCTGGAGCAGGCTCTCACAGGCTCGCAAGAGCCGGTTGTTAAGTTTTTAAGAATTTTGGGAGCCGGTTGTTAAGGTAGGGCCCTCCATGGCTACTTTAACAACTGGCTCCCAAAATGTGGACTTGGGCCCCCTGCTGAATTATCTTTTACTTTGCTGGTGGAGATGCTGAGCCCTGCCAGCCAAGTAAATAGACTACTGCTGGTCCCCGCTCCTTGTTTCCAGCTCTGGGCAGCAGGCTGGGACTTCTCGAGCATGTAAGAGAAGTTCCAGCATGCTGCTCAGAGCAAGACGTTGGGAGTGGTGGCAGTCCATTTATTGGCTGCCAGCAAAGGTATGCCTAGCGTGCCCGCACAAAGGGAGGGAGGAGAGAGAGGCAAGTGTTGTCCTCCCCCCCCCTGGCCTTCCAACTGCAGAGCTGGCTACGTCCGGAGAAAAAGCCTGTTGTTAAAAATTTACCAGCACACCCCTGGATAGAGGTGTACAAAATAATGAGTGGGGTACAGCAGACAGATGTGAAGCGTTTGTTTACACTTTCTAACAATAATAGAACCAGGGGACACAAGATGAAATTAGAATGTGGTAGGTTTAAAACAAATTGGAGAAAGGTTTTCTTTACTCACCGCGTGGTTAGACTCTGGAACTCATTGCCAGAGAAGGTAGTGACGGCAGCTGGCCTTGCTTAGTTTAAAGGGGGTCTGGACAGATTCCTGATGGAAAAGTCCATTGATCATTATTAAATTTGGGGGTTTTGCCAGGTTCTTGGGGCCTGGATTGGCCGCTGTCAGAGACGGAGTGCTGGGCTTGATGGACCTTTGGTCTTTTCCCAGCTTGGCAGTGCTTATGTACTTATGATATGACACAGACGTTTAAACACTTAAAAGTTATTAACATAGAAACAAATCTTTTCCAGCAAACGGGTGGTAAGCTTAGTAGTAATAGCTCAAAAAATAATAATGGACTATGCTCCAGAAGCAAAAATGTTTAATGAGTCCCCAATAAACATTTTTTCTTCTGGAGCGTCGTCCATTATTATTTTTTGAGTCATCTTCACTGTTTTGCTCTACATTCCTTACTCCTGCGGAGATTTGTTTCTTCTATATACAAATCAGACTTAGTAGTAATGCCAGGAAATTATTTTTCACGGAGAGGGTGACCAATGCCTGGAATGCCCTCCAGAGGCAAAAACAGTGACAGAATTCAAAAAAGGTGTAGGAGAAACACAGAAGATCTCTATTTAGAAAATGGATGAAATATAAAAAAAAAAACCCGTAAATGGCTGTATGTGTGTGGATGTGTGAGTGACGATTGAATGGCGAATCCAGCTGTGACGAACTAAGGCCAGTGCCAGGCAGACTTTGTAGGTCTGTGTTCTGTATATGGCAATCCAGTTTAGAATGGGCTGGAAAGGGCTTCAACAGCAACTTCAGTAGCTGGAACAGAGGACAGTGCTGGGCAGACTTTTACGGTCTTGGTCCCGAAAATAACAAGACAAATTTAGATAGGCTGGAGTGGGCTTTGACAGCAACTCCACTACATAGAACATAAGGACAGAGCTGGGCAGACTTCAACAGTCTATGAGCCAAAAACCCCAAAGAAAGATCATGATCAAGTATATAATATCACGTTCATTGTTGGTTTAATCATGAATTGATAATGAGTGTGACTGTTGGGCAGACTGGATGGACCAATCAGGTCTTTATCTGCTGTCATTTACCATGTTACTATGTAATGTGGACCGACACTAATGACTACTATGTGTTGAAATCAACCAACGAGAAAAAATCTGGTGCTAGCTCCTTAGGATCGGTAGGGATGGGTGCTGATTTGGCAGGGCAGAATAGAGGCAGAGCCAGCTTTGACAGCTAGTACCTAGGTGCATACTGTGTGCCAGCTGTCACAATTGCTAATAACATGGCTGCAGGAAGTGGCATTAAATGCAATCACTCCATAGGCAGTTGAGTAATGAAACAACTTACACCACTGTATAAGTATAGAGATAGATGCTGCAACGGTGACAGGTAAACCCCCTCTCAATCCTCTCAGCCCCACAATATCCCAACATCAGCTCCCCCCAACTGTGGTACCCCCAGATTGCAACCCCCCAACATCAAACCATAGACCCTCATCTCAACAGTAGACCCCACCCCTTGAGAAGATATCTGGCTGACCTTTAGAGGTAGTACTGAGAGATTACCACTAGGAGTCATCAGTGCCATTTTGAAACCCAGAGCTAGATAGAGCAAGAACAGTGGGGGATTTCTCCAGACTAGACTACCAGGGAACCCTCAGGTGAGCCCCAGTTGAGGGGTTGTGATGGGGAGGAAGGTTGGGGTCTGCATAGGAGGGCATATTTTGTGGGGGGTGATTGTGGCGCCAAGGAAGATCAGACGGGAGAAAGTGGTGGAAGAGGATTATGAGGTAGGTTTTGTACAATTGGGGCAGCTCTAGAGCCCACATTATTGCCATATGTGGTAAGTGTCTTCCAGATGTTGGGCATGGCCCCTGCATTTACCGCAGAAGTGCAAAACCCTACTGCACTTTAGTAAACATACAGACAGCACACATAAGTGACTACATTGCCTTAAAAAAGTATAGATAAAACGAGCATCTTTTGGACTTTTCACATAGGTGCCCTGTTATAAAATGAGCCCCAATTAAATAAGGAAAAATAAGGAAAAACTGACAAAAATATTTCTATGCATTAATAGAGACCAGGTGGGTAGAAGAAACATCACAGCTGATTTCTGTACAGATTATAGCACTTGAGAAAGCAACAACAGAGTTCCTAAAATATACACCTTAGACATAAATATTTAATTACGCACTTACACGGAAAATAAAGCCGAAAAGACTCCCCAATTTGCAGAATTCTAGGCCTTAACAGCATAAACTGCTTATGCTTTTTCTGAATGATGTTGAGAACATCTAGAGACAAATATTCTTAGGGGTCCTTTTACTAAGCTGCATTAAAAAGTGGCTGGCGGTAGTATTAGCACATGGGTTTCCCATGTGCACAGCCACTTTTTAACGTGGCTCAAAAATGGCTGAATTTTTATTTCTGCCATTAATGGCCACATGCTAATTTCTAAATTAGCTCGTGGCCACTACTGCCTAAGCCGTTACCGCCACCTATTTAGTGCATCAATATGCCCACACTGCCCGATGACCACCAAGAATGCCTACTCCCCGCCCCTGTGCTAAAAAATAAAAAGTATTTTCTAGCACAGGGGCGGGAAGTAGGCAGGCATTTTCTAGCATAGGAAACGGCACGCAGCAAAAGAAAAACTACTGCAAGGCGCCTGGGCATGGCCGGCGGTAGTGCTGTTTGCTGCATGGTAAAATGACCCCAAAATCTGCGGTTCAGGAACTACATCTCCCAATGCTTATGCTTCCACACCCATTCTCCACCCACGACATGCCCCCTCCAAAACAAATGCTAAAACAATAAATAAATAATGCACAGTTAGTGAATGGATAGGGAGATATTACTGCAAAATGTTTTCATGCATTTTACAGTAAGCATTTTCTCATGTGTTAAAAGCGTCTTAGGGCTTAACACCCTAAACGTGGTACACAGAGTGACCTTCAATCTAATTTTAGTAAAATGCAGCACTAAAAAAGATTATTCTGCAAAGTTCTAAGGGACCAAGAAGGAATATATAGAACCACTAAGATTCAAAAGGAATCTAGACAGTTCATGGTTAAAGAAAGACAAGGAGGCATATTTTCAAAGCACTTAGCCATGAACTGTCTAGAAACCTATGGAACTTTGGAAGGCTAAATGCTTTGAAAATATGCCTCAAGGTGTCAAAATGAAAATCTTTAAAAAAATTTTTATATAGAATCGGGTGCCAATGTTCCTCCCTAAGTGATAGAGAGGGGCATAATGGAACAGAAACGCCTATCTCCATGGGCGTTTATCTCCGAGAACGGGTCCGTGAAGGGGCGGGGCGGATCGTATTTTTTAAAAGAAAAAGACGCCCATGTTTTATTCGTCAAGGTGTGAGCTGGGCGTTTTTGCTTTTCAGCGATAATGGAAAATGAAATCGCCCAGCTCAAAAACGAATAAATCCAAGGCATTTGTTCGTGGGAGGGGCCAGGATTCATAGTGCACTGGTCCCCCTCACATGGCAGGACACCAACCGGGCACCCTAGGGGGCACTTTTACAAAACCAAATAAAAGGTAAAAGAGCTCCCAGGTGCATAGCACCCTTCCCTTGGGTGTTGAGCCCCCCAAATCCCCCTCAAAACCCACTGCCCACAAGTCTACATCATTACTATAGCCCTAAGAGGTGAAGGGGGGCACCTACATGTGGGTACAGTGGGTTTGGGGGGGTTGGACGACTAGTAGCATTAAGCAGCACAATTGTAACAGGTAGGGGGGGGGATGGGCCTGGGTCCACCTGCCTGACGTCCACTGCACCCCCTAACAACTGCTCCAGGGACCTGCATACTGCTGCTTGGGAGGAGGGTATGACATTTGAGGGTGAAAGTAAAAAGTTGTGAAACATCATTTGTTGTGGTGGGAGGGGGTTAGTGACCACTGGGGGAGTCAGGGGAGGTCATCCCCGACTCCCTCTGGGGGTCATCTGGTCATTTAGGGCACTTTTGGGGGCCTTATTCGTCAAAAAACAGGGTCCAGGAAAAGTGTCCTAAATTCTAGCTCAAAACTGTTCCATTATCGGCGAAGGGCGCCCATCTCTGTTCGCCCGATAACCACGCCCCAGTTCCGCCTTCGACACGCCTTCGATACGCCCCCGTCAACTTTGTCCGCATCCGCGACGGAGTGCAGTTGAAAGCGTCCAACGTTCGGCTTTCGATTATACCGCTTTATTTGTTTTTGTGAGAAGAACGCCCATCTCCCGATTTAGGTCGGAACTTGGGCGTTATTCTCGTTCGATTATAAGCAGGAGAGTCACATGATCATATTTCCTAGTTCCATACAGGAGATCTGCTGCCATATTCTGAATTAGTTGAAGATGGTTAATGAGGCTAATTTTACTTTTGCAAAATAATCCTGCCAGCTGTTAAGCAATGCAAGAATAAGCCTATGTACCTCAGTAACATCCAGTTTGAGCAGGCAAATCACATAAGCTTAAGATAATAAAAATATCTTCTCTCTCTTTCCCAGCTCAGCAGAAGACTTCACTAACTCCTCCAAACCTGCAGTAATTCCAGCTGTTCCAATCTTAAGAGTGGACTAACACGGCTACCACACTCCTCTACTTCAGCTGTTCCAAGAAATGCTACACCTTTACTTGGAGCACCGACTGCACTAGAGGAAAACTCCTGTCCTTGCAGTGTGTCATTGTTGGAAGCATTTTAGGTGCAAACACTGCTACAGGCCATTTGTTCGCTCTGGGGAGAGAGATGTTTCAAGCACAGGAGGAGAGAACAGTAAACCTTCCCCAGTTGCTCCCTCCAATGGTACCTGCCCAAAAACGCCGATTCCCACTGACATCAAGACTGTGAACTCCAAAGGATAAAAACAAGCCTTGCCCTTTTCCTTAATTGTACTCAAGGTATAGGAAAAGTTTTAATAAGAAAATACCACCACCATCAGTACTACAAATGCTTTCAACAGGTGTTGTAGCAAGAATTTCTGATGAGTCCAAATCTGCTCTCCTGTACTACTGTTTTAAATTGATGTGATTATAATATTTGTCAAGAAAGCAATTCAGTGTATGCAAAACATGAGTGGTCCTCTGGGAGCTGCTAGAGCCAGGTCTCTCCCACCAACTTCTCCAAGACTTTGCCAAATAGTAAACAATCCCTAAAGGGCAGCTTACTTATCTGCACTTTGAGGCAGCAGTGGCCACCCAGTGCTGCAACTATCCACAGGCCACTATTGCTGACACCACTAACCAGAATAGAAATGGATGATCTTATAAAGAATATCCACCAGAAAGGCCACCCTCAATTCTAAGTGCACAACCTTCAGGGACTCCAGCAGCTGCTGAGTCCAGCACAGAAGGACAAGAGCCACATAATCACTGCACACTGAGGCTTACATCACAATTACCAAGGAGGCAAAGGCCTGCTTAAGGAGGTGCTCTACCTTCCTTTCATGGGCATCCTTCAGTGCAGAGCCCCCTTCAACTGGAATTGTCATCTTCTTGGTTGCTGCCATGACCAGAACATCCACCTTAGGAAATTGTAACAATCTGTCCAGCTTCTTAGAAGGCAGTGAATAGAGCCTGCTCAAGAGTTTCATGCACTGGAGAATACTTTCCAGCACCTCCCATACAACCAGAACCATCTGGCAGAGGACCCTATGAAATGGAAAGGCCTCTGGAGGCCCTCAAATTAGTGGATTTTTAAACAAAATATTCCCCTAACAATGCTGAAGAGACTGAAGCTGAAAAGTCAAATGAAAATTATTTTTCTTTTTTTTTTCTGCAGAGGCACAAAGGGGAGGGGGAAGAGACCCATTCCCCCCCCCCCCCATGGAAAGTGACCCACAGGGAGCTCTGCCAACAAGCCTCACTGAGCTATAGCCAATGGGCTAGAGCTCAAGGCTGAGGAGGGAGAGATTCTTCCAGGTTCAACTGAGGTATGGGCCATGTCCCAAACCCCAGGAGCAACATCACCCAAAGGACTCAACTTCAAAGGACACAAGCTACAGACTGCACCCTAGACAGCCAGGCCTGTACAAGGGAAACTTGCAGCACCAGACTAACCTACACCTAGCTGTCTAGATGTTTATACAGTATACAGGATAGTAAGTCTTTCAATAAACTTGAACTTGAAACCATCTGCTGGAGGTAGAAAAATACTGAAGGTTTCCAGACTACACCAGCCCTTATACTGGTGATATCACTGGAAGAGTTCAGTGTCTGTCTCCATCTACTTGTAGGGGGACTCAACCCATTGGTCTGTATTGGTCTAGCAAGATGGTAAGGAAACCACAATTTAATTGTTTAACAGAACAATTTATTAAAACCTTGATATAATTTGAGGAGAAACAAGAAAGAAAATCACCCTGAAAAATAAAGCATGTAATAGCATATTCAGCATTGACCTTTCTTGAACTGATACATGACTACACTCACAAGACTTAAACCAATTAAAGAACTTAAGACATAAAAATAATTATAATTGGCAGTTATGTTTGCCTGCTTTTCATATACAGAATAAATTAAGATTCATGAACATGCTTGTAACATGCAATTAATGTAAATTGCAGGAAGGATTTTCCCAAATGAGTGTCACTGCACTTGCCAGATTGATTCTACATCCCACAGAGGTTCATTATATACCTCTATTCAATTTATATCTAAAGCTTATACCCCAGAACAAATTCAAATTATAGCACATTATGTCTCATCAGAAAATTATTCTCTTCCAGTCACTTTAATCCAAAAATACAACTGAGCACGAAAACTACTTTACAATGAGCACTCATAATGAGAATATTACAATACATTGTTCTCTTATGGCAAAATATGAGCTTAGAATTGTTACTCAGTTTAAAGGAGCTGTTCCTTTTGAGATTTCTGTTTTCTTTGTTTCATACTAATGTCCACTGCAGTGCCTCCTAGGGTGCCCCAGTGCTCTGCTGGGATGTCTGTGTGGCCCGTCTACTAAGAATGCTGCCCCCCCCCCCCATACATCCCAATGGCTTGTTTTTGTGCGTCTTTCCCTTGGACTTTTTTTCCCGAAAATGGTCCTAAAATGTCTATGAAATTGTTTTGAGATTACTGAAATTGTCAGGGGCCCTATGTACTAAGTATTTTCACCAGAGACACAAAATAAGAGAAAACCCTTTCTTATACAGGCACTTAAGTACAGAATACCAGAATCTTTAATACACAACTAAAGATTTTACTGATTTACCTATTGTTCTTAATTTCCCATGCCCTGCTGTGTTGTCTTGTAACAACTTTTATTATATTGCTCTTCTCTGATAGCATTACTGTCTGTTGATTAACATCCATCAAGCATTATCGAGTGTTTTCAAAACTGTTAAACGTTCCGTATTTACCTTTTCACTTTCTAAAGATGGGAATAACTAGTGAGGTAGTTAAATTTGCTGGATGATACAAAGCTATTCGATGTTATTAAATCGCAAGAGGACTGTGAAAAATTGCAAGAGGACCTTATGAGACTGGGAAACTGGGCATCCAAATGACAGATGACTTTTATTGTGAGCAAGTGCAAAGTGATGCATGTGAGAAAGAGGAACCCAAACCATAGTTACGTGATGTAAGGTTCGACTGCCCAGGAAAAGGATCTAGGTGTCATCGTTGATGATAAGTTGGAGCCCCCCTGCTCAATGTGCAGCAGCGGCAAAGAAACCAAATACAATGTTGGATTAGGAAAGGAATGGAAAACAAAACTGAGAATGTTGTACCACTCCACAGTGTGACTGCACCTCGAATATTGTGTGCAGTTCTGGTCAATGCAACTCAAAAAAGAAATAGTGGAATTAGAAAAGGTACAGAGAAGGACGACAAAAATGATAAAGGGGATGGGACGACTTCCCTATGAGGAAAGGCTAAAGCGGTTGGGCTCTGCAGCTTGAGTGGAGTGGAACAGGTATGTGAATTGCTTGTTTACTCTTTCCAAAAATACTAGGACTAGTGGCACACAATGACGCTACTAAGTAGTAAATTTAAAACAAATCAGAGAAAATATTTCTTCACTGAACAAGTAATTAAACTCTGGAATTCGTTGTCAGAGAAAGTGGTAAAAGCAGTTAACTAAGCAGGGTTTTAAAAAAGGTTTGGATAATTTCCTAAAAGAAAAGTCCCATAAGCCATTATTAAGATGGACTTGTGAAAATCCACTTGTCAGGTTCTCAGGTTCAGAGCCCGCGGGGCCGGGCTCTGGAGCTAACGTGAGCCCTTGGGCTGCTGCCGAGGAGCGACAGCAGCAGGCAAAACCCACCAACCAACACTGGGCAAGCACACCGGCAGGGGCTGCAGGAACTGCCCAGCGAACCAGAACACATGGACTGGAATCCCCCAGAATGGAGGACACAGGACTGGAACACTGGGCTGCAATCCCCCGGACTGGCGGACACAGGACTGGAACACTGGACTGCAATCCCCCGGACTGGCGGACACAGGACTGGAACACACACCGGACCGGAGCACACTGGACTGGTCCGTACAGCTTCACCTGCGCTTGGCCACTACCCCCCCCCCCCCCCCCAACGGTTGAGCCCTTGGGTTCGAGTGGCCGGCAGGACTTACCGGATACCGGAGGGACCAGGACTGGAAACAGAAGAGACAGCAGTGCTCCAAGGAACTGGACTAATCAGGGCACTCCTAGGCCTACACTAACAAAAGGACTTCCTAAGCCCTATACTAACAAGCTAAACACAAAACTAACAAGCTTCCTAAGCACTACTCTAGCAAGCTAGATACACAACAAGGTGCTTCCTAAGCACTACCCTAGCAAGCTAGACACAAAACTAACAAGGTGCATCCTAAGCACTACTCTGGCAAGCTAGATACACAACTAACAAGGTGCTTCCTAAGCCCTACTCTAGCAAGCTAGACACAAACTATCAAGGTGCTTCCTAAGCCCTACTCTAGCAAGCTAGACACAAACTAATAAGGTGCTTCCAAAACCAAGAGGGAAAAGCAGGGGAACCACAAGGGAAAAGCAGGAAAGCTAAACACACAGACACCAGTGCACACTGCACTAACACTAACCTGGACCTTAGCAAAAGCAAGCAGGGAAACTAGACACAAAGTCAGAAGTGCACACTGCACCACCCTACCTAAAGCAAACACAACCGTTGCAAAGGCCTTTAAGGAAAGAACACCACTTCCTTATCAAGGCCCTCCCAGATGATGTCACACTCCCTAGCCCCAGGCAACAGCACACTGACCCAGAGAGGCCCAACCCACACCAATGCAGGCCCGTGAAGCACTTGAAGCCAGTACACCCAAAGAGAGGTAGAGCTAACTCAGTCCACACACACAGCTGTAGTAAAGTGAGACAATTAGCCCCATGCTGGCAGCAGCCAGCACAGAGAGAGCTAGCTCAGACAGGACAGACAAACGAAACAGAAGCCAGCTAAGAAGCTGACCACCAGGAAAAAGGTAAGTTTGAGAGGGGTTCTGACCACGATCATAACACCACTGTTTTCCTGTTCTGGGATCTTGCCAGGTACTTGAGACCAGGATTGGCCACTGTTGGAAACAGGATACTGGGCTTGATGGACCTTCGGTCTGTCTCAGTAAAGCAATGCTTTGTTCTTATGAGGAGGAAGGCCTTCTTTCAGCTGAAGCCTAGGTTTTTGGCTGTCAGCGGTACCTTCTTCCTCAAATTTCCCTGTAAGTGCCTGATCACACATGAAAATAATTCCTTTATCTATCTTGTCCCCAGTCATTAGAGAATTTTCTTTCAACAAAGGCAGTTTAATTTTCCTTAATTAATGTGTTCTCAGGTTTCTTTACTACGAGTAAGGGTAGAAATTCTGCAGCTATATCTGATTAATGTCCTTTAGGGATTTTCTTATTTGTTTTTTGGGGTTTTTTCTAGGAGAGTCTTTCATAAAGTGGGCTAGTATATATGGTATGATGTGTATGGTAATTTCTCTGTAATTTCTTTTACTAGAGTGTTATTCTGTAACATTTGTTATATAAATGAATAAAAAAAGAAATATAAACCTGCAATAATCATAAATTTCCTTTCCTTATTCAACTTTTGGTGTGAAATGGTAACACACCACTGCATATATAATATGAGGGTAGTCCAACTATTTTCTATTCTCGAATAGAACCAAAAAGCACTGAAAAGACAAGCAGCAAAGCTTAACAACCAAAACTATATTTTGAATACATAAATAGAGAAAATAAACTAAAATTTCCCAGAAAAAATAGCAAGGTGGCAATAACCATTGGGGCGAAATGTCTAAGATATAAAACATTTGGAGGGGGGGGAGTTATCAATGTGAGGCTACCGTTAAGAAGGGTTATTCTACTGTTAACTAGGGTTATTAGTAACTAGGTCTCACTGCATAAAATGGGATCTGTACTAAAATAGGGGAAATTTATCAAGCAAGGTTATGGCGTTAACACACATTAAGAAAATTAGTGCGCACTAAGGACTGCACTATTGGGGTTCCTTTTACCAAGCTACGGGGAAAGGGCCCTGAGCTAGCAGCGGGGATCATTTTTCCTGCACGCCTGTGCTCTTTTTACCACAGTGAGTAAAATTCCCCCCGAGACATATGGCCATACAGTAAGAGAGCTCTTACCGCATGGCTATGTGGCGGGGAGCACTTACCGCCACCACTGAGATGGCGATAAGGGCTCCCGTGCTAACCCGGCGGTAACCGGGCAGCACATGGTGATGCCTGATTGCTGCCGGGTTACTGCTGCGCAAGCCATTTCTGAGGGGTTTCTTTTTTCCCTGGAAATGGCGCACGCTCGAGGCGGGACTACCGCCGGTGGCTGCGTTGGGCCGACGCTAGTCCCAGAAGAGCAAGTGGTAACCCCGCATTGGGCTTACCGCTGCTCTGTAAAAGGGCCCTTAGGCATGTGCGCTAAAAATTGGCACGTGCCAATGATAGAGACACCCATTATATTCCTATGGGCGTCTCTATTGTTAGCACGCGCTAAATTTTAGCGTAAACTAAAAAGCTAGTGCACCTACAGAGCAGCTTAGTAAACAGAGCCCTAAATGCTAAAAGTCCATACATATACAATAGGCTTTTAGCATTTAGCATTCGCTAAGTCCTTTAATGTGCATTAAAGTCATAACACCACTTGATGAATTCTCTACTTAGTGATAAAATAACCCAAGGGTAGCCTATGCTGATAAAGTCCCCCCTTAGGGATACCATTAAGATGGGTTATTTTACCATTTTACGCAATGAGACCTACAGACTCATTTTCGAAAGAGATGGACGTCCATCTTTCGACATAAATTGGAACATGGACGTCCATCTCCCAGGGACATCCAAATCGGTATAATTGAAACCTGATTTTGGACGTCTCCAACTGCAGTCCGTCGCAAGGACGTCCAAATCTCAAGGGTGCGTGTCGGAGGCATGGTGAAGGCGGGACTTGGGCGTGCCTAAGACTTGGACATCTTTGAGCCATAATCGAAAAAAGCAAGGACGTCCTAAAGTAAAACTTGGATGTTTTCACCTGGACGTGTATTTTTTTTGTGAATAAGGCACAAAAAGATGCCCAAAATGACCAGATGACAACCGGAGGGCGTCGGGGATGACCTCTCGTTACTCCCCCAGTGGTCACTAACCCCCTCCCCACCCTCAAAAAACATCTTTGAAAATATTGCATGCCAGCCTCAGATGTCATACTCAGGTCCATGACAGCGCATGCAGGTCCCTGGAACAGTTTTAGTGGGTACTGCAGTGCACTTCAGACAGGCGGACCCAGGCCCATACCCCCCTACTTGTTACATTTGTGGAGGAAACAGTGAGCCCTCAAAAACCCACTAGAAACACTCTGTACCCATATATAGGTGCCCCCTTCACCCGTAAGGGCTATGGTAGTGGTGTACAGTTGTGGGTAGTGGGTTTTGGGGGGGCTCAGCAAACAAGGTATGGGAGCTATGTACCTGGGAGCATTTTATGAAGTCCACTGCAGTGCCCCCTAGGGTGCCCGGCTGGTATCCTAGCATGTCAGGGGGACCAGTGCACTACAAATGCTGGGGCTCCTCCCACGTCCAAATGGCTTGCATTTGGACATTTTTGACTTGGACGTCTTTGGTTTCAAAATCGCCAAAAGTCAGAGACGTCCAAATCCAAGGACGTCCAAATCTAGAGACGTCCAAATATAAGGATGTTCTTGGCTTTGGACGTTTTTGACGGTATTTTCAAAACAAAAGATGGATGTCCATCTTTTTTCGAACATATGGTTTTCCCCGCCTCCGGATTTGGACATTTTACAAAGACGTCCAAATCCAAACTTAGACGTTTCTTTCGAAAATGCCCCTCCTAGTTACTAATAACAGATTAATAGTAAAATAACTGATCTTATTGACAGCCGACCTTGATAACTCCTTCCCTTAGTCAAACATCAAAAGTAAGCTAGGGAACATCTAATTGCACCTCTGCATCTTTTATTTTACTGTAATAGTTTTGAAAGTTGAACTTTTAGAAAACCATTTCTTAATCTGTGAAAGCTTTTACTACAATACAAGCTCACAGTTAAACAAAACACATTTATGACAAAATATGCCTTGTCAGGTAAAGTTTGACAACAGCAGGTGCTTTTTCAACATTCATGGTTTAATTATATCCCCAAAGTGTGAATATCAAGGCTATTTTGCGTACGAACATATTAATCATAGACATTTAAACAGCAAACAAAATTCCTACTGTATATTTTAAAACATATATATGTACAGTGCACATATGTCCCAGTTACAGTGTAATACAAGCAATGAGACCATGCCACATGACAGAACTAGAGAAAGAATAGAAAAACAAAATGCAACAAGGTTCTCAAATATTTGGTATCCATGTTTAAGAAGCTGTTGGAACAATATAATATAATTCATGTTGCACTTCCTGTAAACCCACTTAAGGGGGAAGCTATCAACATGAACTACTGATAAGCCAGGTTTGTTATTTTACTGTTAACCCCAATTATTAGTAACTAGGGTTCATTGTATAAAATAGGACCTGTGCTAAAACAACATGTCTTAACGGTATTTTTTATATAGATTTATAGCCTGCCTTTCCAAATATGTTATAAAAGCAGGGTATAAGAAATAATATACCTGAAATTGATATATAAATAATGCGATGAAAATGAAACCTTTTAATACAAGTATGATAGCAATGTAACCAGTTAAAATATGGTTTTACCAGGATGGAGAGGGGATTGCGTCTCAGGAGTAGCTTCACTCACATCATAGCTACCAATGGCAGAGGGAGACCAGCAAGAAACACTATAGGCATAGGATGGAGCAGCCATAAGCTGCAACAAGATAGTGCGAGCCACAGAGGCTGGAGCAGGTGCTGTAGGGAGGCTGAAACCAGCATCAGTGAGAGCCATAAACTGAGCAAAGCGGGTATCTCCTCCCATTCCATTCAAACATCTAAGGACCCCTCATTTCAGTGCTTTCTTTCAATTGAGAGACGCCTCCTGTGCATTTGCACCCTCAAGGTGTCTACATGTATTTATTTTATATCCACTTTCCGCTTTTTTCTATATACAGTACATATATATATTTTTTCTTTTTACATGTTTGTTTGCCCCTACTTGCTTTATTACAAAGACAACTGACCATTACATTATCCGTCTTCTGGTCCAACTCCATTCTGTTGATATCTACAGAACTGTATCCACTACCCCAAATGAGGTTGCCCATAGACTTCTAGAGAGGTATTAACACTTCCTTTTTCCTACTGGCCATTCTTAACCCTATGCAGCTAAGTATCCTTCTGGCTTTTGCTGTTGTCTCCACCTTCATATCATCAGACACGATCACCCCTCCACCAAGTTCTGTCACTTGATAAATTTCCCCCTTAATCACCAAATTAACAAAAGCACCCTGCTTTCCTCCAGCTTACCTGATATCCTCAGAAGATGTAGCAATGATCCTCACTTATCCCACTGGTGCCATATGGCACTGACTGACTGAGGATCAATCCTGCTCATTAAATGCCAGGGATAGTGGTAAGCTGGAGGAAATGGGACTTTAAAAATTTGGAGACTGCTTATTTAGTTGGCAGGACATAGTTAGTATGGAAACCAAATAATAAGGACCATATGTCATTATTTTTTTATTTACATTTTCAAAACAAGGTTGATGGCATTTCCTGTTTTGCTTAAACATATCCCTATTAGAGGGTATGGGAATATGTCATTAGCTGTTAACGGGCTGAGGAACTCTGAGTGATGGTGTACCTGAGGGCTTTGGCCATAGGCGTAGACTGGGGGGGGGGGCGAGGGGGGGCAATGCCCCCCAAATGACGCGAGGCGCCGCCGCGCCATTAGTTAAAGAAAAACAAAAAACCACATGCAAGCACGCGCTCCTCTCCATCCGCTTGGCTTCCCTGCCCTCTCTATCTGCGTCCCGCCTTCCTCTGACGTCATTTCCTTTCGGGCGGGACGCAGACAGAGAGGGCAGGGAAGCCAAGCGGATGGAGAGGAGCGTGTACGTCTACCCCTCTCCATAGGCGCCCGGTATAAGAGGCTAAGCCTCCCCAGCCAGAAGTGCAGCAAGGGCAGGGCAGACTGGACCACCCCGGGTGCAGCTCCCGCTGCCTTGAACATCTCCCTCCCCCCCTCCCTCCCGTGGACCGCGCGATCATTACCGCCACCCCCCCCCCCCCGACTACTGCAGTATCGCTCTCCCCCTCCGCTCCTGTCCTGTCACGTCGTCTTTGAATGTCAAGGATTCCTTCCAGTAGCATCAAAATTGGCAATGATGTAAGCGCTGCTTTCAGCCTGCCCCGGAAGCACTCTCTGTACAGTTTCCCGCGTAGGAAGGACGCTGTCCAGAGAAGGCTTCTGGGGCAGGCTGAAAGCAGCGCTTACATCATTGCCAATTCTGCTGCTACCGGAAGGAATCCTCGACGTTCAAAGACATGACAGGAGCGGAGCGGGAAAGCGATACCGAACTAGTCCGGGGGGGGGGGAGGGGTGAGCGATGCATCATGCCAGCCAGCTGCTAGACCAAAGGGAAAGGGGGTGGAGAGAGGAGGATGTGAGGTGCCACATCTAAGGGGAAGAGGGAGGAAGGAAAGCAATGGCAGGGAATAGGAAAAGGGGGGTGGAGAAAGGAGTGAGAGTGATGGGAGCAAGAAGGGGAGGGAAGAGAAAGGTGGGATGCATGAGGACGCTGGAGGAGAGAGAGAGAAAGTGGAAAAGTGCAGGGGAGAGCCAGGGACATGCAAAAGAGCAGGGGAGAGTCAGAGAGAGATGGGGAGAGAAAGAGGGGACATGGAAGAGAGCAGGGGACAGGCAGAGAGAGATGGGGAGCGAAAGAGGGGACATGGAAGAGAGCAGGGGAGAGCCAGAGAGACATGGGGAGAGAAAGAGGGGACATGGAAGAGAGCAGGGGAGAGCCAGAGAGAGATGAGGAGAGAAAGAGGGGACATGGAAGAGAGCAGGGGAGAGCCAGAGAGAGATGGGGAGAGAAAGAGGGGACATGGAAGAGAGAAGGGGACAGCCAGAGAGAGATGGGGAGAGAAAGAGGGGACATGGAAGAGAGCAGGGGACAGCCAGAGAGAGATGGGGCGCGAAAGAGGGGACATGGAAGAAAGCAGGGGAGAGCCAGAGAGAGATGGGGAGCGAAAGAGGGGACATGGAAGAGAGCACGGGAGAGCCAGAGAGAAGATGCTGGATGGAAGAAGAGAGAGAGAGAGATTAGTGGAAAGATGGGGAGAGAGAGAGAGAAGCTGCTGGGGAGAAACTGGGGCAGACCCTAGCTGTCAGACGGAGAAATGCTGAGTGAAAGGAGGGAGAAAGAGGGAAAATGCTGGAAGGAGGGGGCAGAAAGAGGGAAGACACTGGACGTAAGGGTAGGGAGGGAAAGAGGAAAGACACTGGAAGGATGGGGATAGAGAGGACATGCTGAATCGAAAAGGGTCGAGAGAGAGAACTGTTTAGAAGGAAGGGAGATAGAGGGAGACAATGGATGGAAGGAGAGGGAGACAATAGACGGAAGGATTGGGAGAGGGTAATGGGTAGAAGGATGGAGAGAGAAAGAGGGATGACACTGGATGGAAGGGTAGAAGAGAAAGACATGGATGGATGGAGGGGAGGGAAGAAGGAGATGCACACGGATGGAGTAGAAGGGAGAGAGGAGAAATGCCGGACATGGATGGAGGGGAGGAAAGACAGAGGAAGTTCATGCACATGGATGGAGGGGAGACATGCTGGATTTGGATGGAGGGGAAATTGCTGAATTTAAGGGCTGGATTGGAACACTTTGAGGGCAGATGCTGAAACTGGAGAAAGGATAAGGACAGGGCTACAGATGGTAGACAGGACACATAAGGACACAGGAGGATGGTGGACATGTTGAGAGAAAAAATATCAAATGGAAAGAAGACACTGGGACCAAAGAATAGAAAAACTAAATGATCAGACAAAAAAGGTAGAAAAAAGTATTTTATTCAGAATTTATTAACTGGAATATGTCAGCTTTTGGAAATGTGCATCTGTGATATTTTGCATGTAAGTTTCAATTTTTCTAGTATTGCTGCATGCTGAGTCTGACTTCTTGAGGTAACTTTCCAGTTTTGCCTTCATATCTGTTGTGTCATGTGTTTTTCATGTGTAATCAAGGTGCAGTATTCTACTAGTGTGTAGTATTTACAGCCCTTTTTTTTTTTGTTTCAATAGGTTGTGTACTGGTGTTTTAGAGCCCGGTGTAATTACAGTGCTGCTTTTCCACGCATAAGGTTGTAGCTCATCCTGTCCTTGGAATTAGTGCTGTTATGGTTTGCTAAGGTTATGAGTGTGTTTTTGCACAAGTTTGTGTATAGTGTTTTGCAGTGGAGAGATTGTGTATTGGCATTACTGAGGTGGCACCAAAACATCGGAAAGGGTTTTAGAGCCTAAATCATGACACACTACCTCTTGAAGGATCTATATATAGTTGTTAATAAAAGGAGCTCATTGTGAACACTATCCACCCTAAAAGGGTGTTTTGTGGCTCTACATGAGAATTGTGATATTATGATCCCTTGTTTCATATTGTTGACGGTCTGCATTTTCTATATGGGTAGTATATTGGTGTATTAGGGTCTGCCTAGTGTTATGGTACAGTAAGGTTTGAGTATGTTTTTGCACAAATATGTGCATAGTGTTTTGCAGTTGAGCGATTGTGGTTAGTATATGCTTTGAGCAACCACTTTATTCTTTGACATATGATACATATCTAATATCTAAATTTAACAAAAGGTATTGTGACTATTTTATTTTTACTTATTTTTTTTCTGTGTTAATTGTGGCTATAAGCTCCGCCCCTGGCTCCACCCCTAACCCCGCCCCCTTTAGCCTCCCCAAACAGTTGGGCCACCGACCGCCTATGCCCCTCTCTCTTCCTCCCTCCCTCCGGCGCAGGCAGCAGTCTTTTCCAGCGTTCCTGGCAGCGGTAGCGTTGTACACACTGCCTTTGGCTCTGCCCCGAAGCCTTCTCTTCAAGTTCCTGTTCCCGCATAGGTGGGAACAGGAACTTGAAGAGAAGGCTTCCGGGGCAGACCGAAGGCAGCGTGTACATCGCTACCGCTACCAGGAACGCTGAAAAAGCTGAAGATTGTTGCCTGCACCGGAGGGAGGGAGGGAGGAAGAGAGGGGGTAAACGGAGTCACCATCTTGGACCTCGCGGGGGGGGGGAGCAGAGGGAAGATGGATGGGACTGGGAGGGGTGGGAAGCAGAGGGAAGGAGCAGGAGATGGATGGGTCTGGGTGGGGTGAGAAGCAGAGGGAAGGAGCAGGAGATGGATGGGACTGGGAGAGGAGGTGAGCAGAGGGAAGGAGCAAGAGATGGATGGGACTGCGAGGGGTGGGGAGCAGAGGGATGGACCAGGAGATGGATGGGATTGGGAGAGGTCAGGCACAGCAGAGGGAAGGAGCAGAAGATGGATGGGACGGAGGGATGGTGAGCAGAGGGAAGGAACAGAAGATGGATGGGACTGGGAGGGGTGGGGAGCAGAGGAAAGGAGCAAGAGATGGATGGGACTGCGAGGGGTGGGGAGCAGAGGGATGGACCAGGAGATGGATGGGATTGGGAGAGGTCAGGCACAGCAGAGGGAAGGAGCAGAAGATGGATGGGACGGAGGGATGGTGAGCAGAGGGAAGGAACAGAAGATGGATGGGACTGGGAGGGGTGGGGAGCAGAGGGAAGGAGCAAGAGATGGATGGGACTGCGAGGGCTGGGGAGCAGAGGGATGGACCAGGAGATGGATGGGATTGGGAGAGGTGAGGCACAGCAGAGGGAAGGAGCAGAAGATGGATGGGACGGAGGGATGGTGAGCAGAGGGAAGGAACAGAAGATGGATGGGACTGGGAGGGGTGGGGAGCAGAGGGAAGGAGCAAGAGATGGATGGGACTGGGAGGGTGGGGAGCAGAGGGAAGCCTACTAGAGAGAAGACACTGCATAAAACAGAAGACACTGGGATCAAAGCAAATAGAAAAACTAAATGATCAGACAACAAAGGTAAATAAAAGTATTTTATTCATAATTTATTAATTGAAATGTGTCAGCTTTTTGAAATGTGCATCTGTGATATTTTGCCTGTAAATTTCATTTCCTTCCTCCATATTAGCATATTCATTTGCATATGTATATATGCAAATGATATGCTAATATGCTCCGCCCATTCTTTGCCCCCCCAAATGAAACAGTCAAACTACGCCTATGGCTTTGGCATAGGGTTGGCTCTTTTCAATATCATTATTAGTTGCATTGCAGAAGAATTTGAGGAAAAATATGCTTATTTTAGATAATACAAAAATCAATAGCAGGACAGACACACTGGGAGGGGTGGAAAAAATCAAAGGGGGCTTGAAAAACGTAGAAGAGTGGTCAAAAAGCTTGGAAGCTGTGGTTCAAAGCAAGCAAGTTTAAAATTATGCATATGAGAGAAATTCTATAAATGGCGCTTAAAATTCATCACTGAAAAAAAATTGGCACTGAACAGTAATCAGTGTTCTGAGATCGGCGCCCTTCACAGAATAGCGCATAGCGCCGGGATTTGCTCTCAACTTTGGGTGTGAGGAGTTACACCAACTGAAACCAGGTGTAAATCCTGGCACACAAGTTGGGCATGGATCCTCCGAATTCTATAACGCTGCGTATTTTAAGGGAACGCCCCTGGCCCACCCATGTTTCTCCTATGGACCCACCCCCTTTGCACATCCGCGCAGAAACACTTAGGCACTATTCTATAAATGAGCGCGTAAGTGTGCTGTCACCAGGGGCATATCTGGACTCCAGCGGTAGGGGGGGGCCAGAGCCAGAGGGAGGGGGCACATTTTAGCCCCCCCCCCGGCACCACTGACCCCCCCCCCCCGCCACCGACTCTCTCCACCCCCCCTCCCTTCCGCCGTCAACCCTCCCCTGCTGCTTACCTTTGCTGGCGGGGGACCCCAACCCCCACGTCAGACTCCGAACTGGATTCAATCAACAGTGTTACAGCATGGCCACGGAAGAGTCGGACGAAGAAGAGCTTTGAAAACCTCGGGTCGGCTGGCGGGGGTTGGGGTCCCCCGCCAGCTGAAGAAATATTTATAAAGGCAGGAGGAAGCGGACCTCGGCTGGTGGGGGTTGGGGTCCCCCGCCAGCAAAGGTAAGCAGCGGGGGAGGGTTGACAGTGGGAGGGGGGCCAGGGCGAAATCTTCGGGGGCCCAGGCCCCTGTGGCCCCACGCAGATACGCCTCTGATTGTCACATTGCTATTTCTGCCCTGTTTCCACGCCTTACATCCATTAGAATGCTTTTTTGCACTGAAAATTCAGCATGGAAGTAGTGCCTAATGTTTGGTGCCATAAACAGAATTTCCCCCATGGGGTACAAAAATCTATTAGCAACCTATCAGTTAGGAGGATAAGAACCGGCAACTTTAAAAAGGAATAATCATCTCAGATGACTGGAGGATTACTGGTCAATGTAGTAAGGGGGTTGAGTAAAACAAATGTGGGCCTGGGTGGTATTTTAGCTGAGAAAACTTTTATGTGCATCCACTTATAACAATGGAGGGCCCAAGCAAAGAGACAACAAAACCAATTTGTAAAAGAAGTGATACCTTGCAAGTAGTCAGGCTTGTGACTGACAGATGGAAGATATCCCTAGCACTGTGAGATATGTGATAAGGGCATGGGAAAGTGTTGTCTGCAGCTAAAGCAGTGTATATGAACAGCAGCTGCAAGATATTCTTAGCTACAGCAATATAGGCAGGGACAAGTGGGCAGACAAGGTGGGCCAAATGGTCTTTATCTGATGTTATATACTATATTGATAGTTCCCAACCATTTTTACATTGCAGCCCACCTGGTGTTGGGCTGACTTCATAACAGCACTTCATCAGCATTCTAACCTCCAGCACAATCATTTCCCCTTCTATGTTGTCTTCCCCTCTCCCTCAGCATAACTACCTCCATTATCACCTACCCCCTGTCACAATCACCATTCTTATCCACTACCCCAACATAATCACATCATATCATATAGGTAGCCAAATGGAGTGGGCCACTGGAACAGTGGTCCCACCAATGTTTTGTACCACACTGCATCAGCAACTAGAGAGCTTGGGGTATGGGACAGAGGTTGGCTTGTTTGCCTCCCCACCCCCCTCATTTCTCCTCTCCCTCCACCATCACCACCAACAAAAAAAGACCGACACAAATGTAGACCACTGCCCTGATCATATACCTCACCCTCCTGATGCAACACCTCTCTGCAATTCACCTAAACACTATCATCACCTCTCCTCTTCCCACCCTACCAAAATCCAACGTCTACTCCTTTGACCACTGGCACAATCATCTGTTCTCTTTCCCTCTGTGTGATTCTCTGCTCCTATAGCATATATCTGCTCCATGGGCGATTCCCTCCAGTTTGTAACACTTCTTAATTGCTGCTATGGTCTCCTTTTCCACAGGCTTCCCTCTACAGTGGGAACCATTTGGGGTTGCTCAGCTTCTTGAGTTCACCATAAAGAGAAGTATACAGTGAAGGAAGGAGGTGCAATAGGAGCAGCAAGGAACACATACTACTCATTGACTCCACCTATTGGCTGGAGGGACTAAAACAGATGGTGGGAAATGACACATAGGATGACTTTGGGCCAACCCACTTCTCTCTGCCACGACAGTATTGGCCAAGCCTTCTTCTCATTCACAGCAACTTTAGAGGGCAGAGAACATGAGAAAGATGATTTTGCTGCACCACCACCACTGACCCACTACTCTTTATGTCAGTTGGAGACTGGTACAGCTGTACTTCTGCTGCACCACACCAGTTGGGAAACCACCGTACTGTGCTACTTTGACGCCAAGACACCACCCACAGTTGACTTTCTGCAAGAGAAGATAAATCCAAAAAGTACATTATTTTACCCACCTGTATGCAAATAAATCCTGCAATAGTCTTAAATTATTTCCATATGTATTTCCTGATTTCTTACAATTAGACAATTTCAAAATCACTTTTATAAAGGTAAATAGTTTTAATATATTTAATTTTGCATAGGTTGTCTAGGTAGGAAAAGGGAATCTAAATCTGGATGTGCAAAATCCTCGAGTGCTTTACAAAAGTTTCACTTAACACAGAAGTAAAGGCATACTTTTGAAGCCCTCTCCTACCACGTCGTCTTCAAAACTGTGTGCGCCGGGGATGTACTAGCTCTTCTAAAATCGCTATTTATACACATAAGACAAGTCTAAATACTGCACGAGCCTTCTAAAATGACCTCCCTAAAGTTCTAAGACCAAGTGGTGGTGCAAGAGACCAACTAAACATAACAGAAATCCTGCTGACTGAGGATGAGGCCAGCCATTCCGTAAAAGTATGGCACAGTGGAACTAACCACATACAGAGGAAACTGTACTAAGCATGGCTAATCTGTTTGCAGACCCTTGTGCTATTAAGTGAAATTTCAGATGCTTCAGAGCTTTACATAATGCTGCTTACTTCGTTTACTTAGGAGAGCTAGAAATAAAACAGTGTTCATTGTAAAGCCAGATAGATAATTATTTTCAATACCAGGTTAGTAAAATAGTTTAATTTTGCATACAAGTTGTACAGCAAGATAAAGGTGTATTTATATCTGTTATGACTTTTACATGATATGATTCAGAATTCATTTTGGTAAATTGACTTCATGTAAGAATAGATCTAATTATACTATTGTGAAGAAATGCATCAAATTCAGGGAACAGATGAACTGACAGAAATATTTCTGTATTTAGGTTCATTACTAGTTTAATAGAGTGAAGGTATAGCCTGGAGTGAACTGCCTGCCGAGTGGTTAAAGCAGCGATACGTCTTGTGATTTTGGGCACATCACTTAGGGCCCGATGAAAAAAAAGTCACTATTAAACACCATGCATGTTTATATCCACGGTTGAACTTAGCGATTTTGAAACAATGACGGATGCTCAAAGAAAATCGTATGCAAATGAGATGCATGGAAAATCTGTCAGCGGCTCGGAAGGGAGAGCACCTAGCACATGCGCAGAACAGTCTCTTAGTAAGCGTTGATGTTCGGTGCATGCATTTCCACCTTCAAAGCTCGGCTTTCCAATCCTATGGTGCACATGACCAGTTAAAACACAGAAAATGTGTATGAGTATTTAAGTTATAAAACCTTGTTTATTTCATTTAGAAGGCTATTGCAAAACAGTTGTGGTAACGTAAGAATTTGGGGTGGGGGTGGGAGTAAATTTACAATGTTTACAAAGAAAATGCTTTGTCTGTGAATCATTTGCTCAATTGAAGTGGGGTGGGGGTTTTTTTGGGGGGGGGTTGCTTTGTCTACATTTGCTAGCCCTTGTCTGTCGAGAACTGGGCAATTTAACACAAGTACTCTACACAATCAAGCAAACTGTACTTCAAGCAGACTGCTCCACCAAGTGGTCCCCATACAACAGCTCCAGACCTGCCAGAAAATTTTGTACATCAAAGGTAGGCACTGGGTGCACGGAAATGTCTGTGCGTCACTTGGAATGTTCATTTTAATACTAATGAGTTTGTTGTAATACATTTGTATAGGATTATCAGTAGCTGCTACAGTGAATGGTAAAAAGGATGCAGAATGGTAAAAGGGATGCAGAACCCCATTAAGTATTAGACGCTAAATAACATTTGCTTTAGACTGGCTACAACAGGCCTAAAGCAAACGTTGCAAGCACAGTAAGCTTTGTGCATCAGATCTTTAGTCCTCCACTGCCTCAGGTACACACTTACCCCACAATTTGATACAGTTGGGCACCCAACTTTACGCTTAGCGTGCAAAGTTGCGCACACAATGTATAAAATAAGGTCAGTTGCACACAAAACCTAATTGAATTAATTGGAGTTAGCCAATTATTGGCTATAGTTGTCCTTAATTGGTGCTAATTGGCAACAATTAGTAGTTACATAGTTACATAGTAGATGACGGCAGAAAAAGATCTGCACGGTCCATCCAGTCTTCCCAACAAGATAAACTCATATGTGCCCCGTCATGCCTACTCACCGCCCCTAGCAGCTAGCATCTAATGTGTGGTAAAGCCCATGCTAGCTGCTTAATGCACTTTAGTAAAAGGACCCCTGTCACTGAAGTGTGGCGTTGGCCCTGCCACAGCTCTGCAGGGCGCACCATGCGCCATGCTGGTGGATCTACCGCGGCATCAGGTGGCCTGGGGGACACAATGCAGCCATGGCTGCTGAGGCTGCTCATGCCAGGTACATCATCCCGCCTCCACGGCATTCCCAGGACAGGGCAGGGGTGTGTAGGAGACACTGACATCAGTGGGAGTTTCCCAGCTTACATCAGACACCGTACTCTCTTCAGCAGCCCTCACCTGTCAGTCGGGGCTCCAGCAATAGCTCCAGACACGCTGGTCCTGTGAATTGCTATCTCGGATTTTTGTTCTTGCCATGACCTCTGCCTGATTGTGGACTTCTTCTGCCTGCTGCCTGACCTGACCTACACCTGGTGCCTGACTTCTCCTGCTTGCTGCCTGACTTCTCCTGCCGCTGCCTGACCTGACTCATGCCTGGTATCTGCCTTCTCCTGTCTGCCGCCTGTACTACTCTCACCTGGTATCCGACTGCTCCAGCCCCTGTTGATAAGTTCAACTTGCTGCCCAAACCTGGGGGCTCAACTCTCGGGGAACGGCAGTTGGTTAGGTGAAGACTAAGGGGCAATGTCAGCGGCTTGTCTCCAATCCCTGGGGACAGCCGAAGAGCTTACCTCTCTCCAGGATGCGACAACCCCTTAATTTACTTTATTTTCTTTGGTTGTATTTTCTGATGTCATGTAAACTTTGATTATATGTTTTTGTATTTGACTCTAGTGCTTTTCCAGTTTTATATAATTGAATTATTTGTTATTTTGACTTTCTGCTTTTATTTTATATTGCATTCCATTCTTATTTGTAATCCACTCAGCTTTGAGTCACAAAAGCCGTCCGATCGGCAATGGTATGTCATGCAAAGGTTTAAAAAAAAAACCTTTGCGTGGCATACCGTTGCTGATTGGACAGCTTTTGTGACTCAACGCTCATTGATCCATTGAGGATACTGCAGAAACTCCACAGTTAGAACCTTGGCTACATTATTCTTTGTTGTTAAACAGTTCCACATCACAACAAAGATCTACTTGACCCCTGAGGCAGGCCATTGTGCCAAAACATTGCCGTATCGGGTCACCTTTCATCTGTTACCAATAAAGACTGGTTGATATCCTCCTTGTTTCTACCTTACAGTAAAAACAATCATAATCAATAAAACACAGATAAATAATGATAAAACATAAAGGGCTCCTTTTACCAAGATGCAGTAAGCACTAGCTTGTGCTTACCACAGCTGAAAAGGGCTTACCACGGGATGCACTGAGGTGTCCTGCGATAAAAGCCCAATGTGTACATGCAAACCACATGCTAAAAAATAAATTTTCTCCCTGATATAGAAAACCATTTAACCAGTAGGAATAGCACCTCGCCAGTTAAATGGCACGTAACCAGCTATCAGGCAGTATTCAGCGGGTGATAGCCGGTTATTCCCCACTGAATATTCCCAGTCAGCGTTTACAAAATAACTGGCTTTATCATGAGATATAGCTGGCTGTCCCTGAATATTCATTTCATATCCGGCTATTTAAGGGACCACATTGGGCCGCTTAAATAGCTGGTATATCTTTAACTGGTTTAGAGTTAACTGGCTATCTTCTAATATTGACTTAGCCAGTTAAGTTCAAACCAGCTAAAAATAAACTGGATATTCAATGCCAGTCACTGGAAATGGCCCGGGCATTGAATATGGCCAGGCACTGAATATCCGGGTCGACCGCCGACCGCAGAAGTTAGCCAGGCTTCCTCCCACGGTCCGAATATCGGCCCCTTTATCTTTGAACAGAGGGGGCGTGTCTAGAGCAGACAGTGAGTGTTTCTGTGCTAATCAGTTAGTGCAACTACATTTTTGCATGCTAAATGATTAGCCTGGGACTAATGCGTGAGCCCTTAACACCTACAAAATAGGTATCGGTAAGTGCTCACGCACTAATTTTTAATAATGGCAACATTAGCATGTGGTTATTAATTCAGAAAATGGAAAATCGGCCATTTTCCAGCCACAGTAGAAATGGTTTTAATTCGTGGGAAAGACTTGTGTAAGGACACGCTAAGACCACTTTCCACTACAGCATAGTAAAACGAGACCAAAATGAGCAAATTAATTTTAGAAAATACGTAAAATACAAAAGCAGTATGCATCAACCTACAACTAATAACCACTTGAAACTAAAAGGCCTGCTATCAATGAAGCAACCTCTTAGTAAACTCAGAAATTTCTATAGCATTGGAAAATCTTGCCAAAATATCTCAACTCAGATCTCAAAATGTCAGCTAGAACAAAAAAGCCTTTAACATTCTGGTACCTGTTTTATGTTGCTCAGTCAGGAATATCATACATTCCTGGCCACAACACAAAGAAAGAATGCATGCGCAACAATTGAAAACCATTCCCAAGACCCAATTCCACTCCCTTATTTAGCAATCTGATCTTAGCAGTAGTACTGCAAGACTACCACTAGGGGATCAGTGGCCACCATCCCCCAAATTCTATAAATGGCACTTTAAATTGCAAGTGCAAATTTTGGCATGTGCAATTTAGTTGAATAATGAGCCAACTGGTGCCAATAATTGGGCCCTAACAATCAATTTTCAGTGCTAACTGGCATTAATTAAAATCTATGCGCATAAGTTTACAAGACCAGATCTGCGTGTAACTTTTACGCACAGATCAAAAAAGGGGACATGGCCATGGGAAGATCAGGGGCGAATCAGGGGCATTCCTGCAATTTAGGCATATTGTTATAGAATAAGGGAGACCTGCACCCAATTTCAGCACAGAGATTTACTCCAAGGTTTCATTGGTGTAAGTGGTCGTGCCTAAATGTAGTCACAGTTCCCGGTGCTTAGCACTATTCTATAAATGGTGACTAGTCCCATATGCACAGAGGGAGCCACTGAAGGAAGAGCAACTTGTGACTGCTCTTCCTCCCCCCACCCCTACTACCTACCAAGATAGGTGCTGGGGGGATTGGAGTTGAAACTTTTTGAAATTTTATTAGAAGGTCAGGAGTGGCTGAGGGGGGAGGTTCTAGCCAGGGATGAGCTCACTTTTTGCCATACTGCATCTTGTTAAGTAGATCCATATGACACAGATCTGCTTGACCCTAACACACTGCCCCCCCCCCCCCCCCCACCACCACCGCTTGTGTCTGTGTTATCTGGTGTTCCTGATGTTTATAAAGCAACTAGTTGGAAGCAGAGGAAAATGTCCAAGGTTCTGGACCAGTGGGGCTTTATACATACCCAATGAAAGATATTTTTTTCCTTACTGTTTCTCTGATCACCATGTCAGAAGCAAGACATTGTAGGAATTTCTTGTGAATAAAAATGTATAGTTACTATTATCCATAAAGGCAAATCAATATCAATCTTGCTCTGGGTAAGAGGTGTCACCACCATTATGGTTTCTGATGTTCCAAAACTATCTCCAGTCTCTTTACTGCTTCTGTTATTAGCCATTCATAGGTCAAGGGATTGACCTGGAAATACCACTATGCATTAAACCAAAATGGAACAAGTCAGACTTTGATGTGTTTGTTACTGATTTCTTGCTCTGATAGAGTTAAAAAAAAGTTACGTCAAAGACAACATAGCACAGATAACAGATGTTATTGTTTACAAGAATGAGTTAAGGCTTAGCATTAACCTAACTTAAAAATAACACTCTGGTGCCTGTTTTTAGAATCACAAGTCAGCAACAATTCTGTAGATGACTTCATTGGCACATTAACGCCAATTGCAGCTTCGTAATGAATAAATGGCATATGCATCATATAAATAATGTATCAGTTGACAAATTGTTCAATGTGCTAAGTTACTTCACCTGGGAAAATTTCAGTTATACATAAAATAAAGTCACATGTGCAGCTTGTTTCCGGAACTACTTTTATTCTATTTTAATTCAATTGCCAATCTATGCAGCAGTATTTGCAAATAATATTTTGAGGAAGTATAATTTAGCACAGTTTGTTGAATTGTATAAATGGAGTGGAGGAGTGGCCTAGTAGTTAGAGCACCGGCCTTGCAATCCAGAGGTGGCCAGTTCAAACCCTGCTGCTGCTCCTTGTGATCTTGGGCAAGTCACTTAACCCTCCATTGCCTCAGGTACAAACTTAGATTGTGAGCCCTCCTGGGACAGAGAAATATCCAGTGTACCTGAATGTAACTCACCTCAAGCTACTACTGAAAAAGGTGTGAGCAAAATCTAAATAAATAGGTTGCACAAATCATGGATATGCTAAAGCTCTTAATTCAACCTTATTGTCTTGGTTAGTTTTCACCATTGGCAATCAGTAAATGGTAATTTTCTGCCAGTACATTCACCTAGAACCCTTTTGAATTTGCTTCCATTTCCACACTGCAGCATTAGTAAAAAAAAAAAAAAAAAAAAAAGAAAGAAAGAAAATGGCAGCTAAAATTACTACAGAAGGTCGGGATAGAAGATAAAGGTATCAGAGAACACCTCTTGTAAAATCAGATTTATAAAATAAAGACTAAAGAGCATGTGAATGAATACGCTCCATTTATATAATGATGCCAATTGCCCTTGTTCCTCTGATCTATCCCCAATGCTCATTTTCATGCAGCATTGCAACAGCAGATGCTACAAGAGTTAGCAAGCTTACAGCACCTTTATATACATGTGCCCATAGTTAAGCATTTCCTAACAGTGTAAAAGTACTCGCAAGTTTTAATGTTTTTCTCATCCCTCCTACCAGTCTGTCCTCCATCTCATCGATCCTCTGTTTCTCCTCCTGTTTAAATTCAGCTTTCTTTCATCTCCCTCTTAATCTTTAATCTCAGTTTCTGCTCCTGCTGCTCTCCCATTCCATTTCAGCAGTCTCTTGGTTCCTCACAACTCTGTTTCTTGTGAGCCTGTGTTTAGGAGGAAGAGAGGCAGTAGTGGCTGTGGGCCCGAATAGAAGTGGAATAACATCTTTCAACGAAGACCAATACGCTGAATCACAGACAGGAAAGTTCATGACTTCTACAAAATAGTTACTGGCATCTGTTCCTGAGGAGGGAGTATCAAAATGGAATTCTCTGTCCAACCGGATTCACCATTTGTTTACAGATAAGTTCAGCGTATCTTTATTCTTTTGAACGTTGGTTTAATGCGATGGCACAAATAGTAACATAGTAGATGACGGCAGAAAAAGACCTACACGGTCCATCCAGTCTGCCCAAGATAAACTCATATGTGTATACCTTACCTTGATTTGTACCTGTCTTTTTCAGGGCACAGACCGTATAAGTCTGCCCTCCACTATCCACACCTCCCAACCACCAACCCCTGTTCCCCCCAACTGCTCCGCCACCCAATTTTAGCTAAGGTTCTGAGGATCCATTCCTTCTGCACAGGATTCCTTTATGCATATCCCACGCATGTTTGAATTTCGTTACCGTTTTCATCTCCACCACCTCCCGCGGGAGGGCATTCCAAGCATCCACCACCCTCTCCGTGAAAAAATACTTCCTGACATCTTTCCTGAGAATGGCAATCGAGTAGACATGGACATAGAACAATTTGATTAGGACAATTTTATTTGTTATTTGAATTATTGGAATCATGCCTGCGGAGTGAACCGACTAATAGAGCACTCTCTTAAAATCTGGAAGATAAAGTCTAAGATAGTCTCTAGAACCAGAGGTTATATTGCATAGGGGAATAGTTATTAAGGGTGCATGTAATCCAGTGTCATACATATATATTTGAAAGACAAAAACCCATAATCTAAAAATAAACCTGGCTCTAATGGGCAGCCTGTGCAGCTTGCATGATAATGAAGTGGCTCTATCAAAATGTGATACCTTGAGGAAGTATAATTTAGCACAGTTTGTTGAATTGTATAAATGGAGTGGAGGAGTGGCCTAGTAGTTAGAGCACCGGCCTTGCAATCCAGAGATGGCCAGTTCAAACCCTGCTGCTGCTCCTTGTGATCTTGGGCAAGTCACTTAACCCTCCATTACCTCAGGTACAAACTTAGATTGTGAGCCTTCCTGGGACAGAGAAATATCCAGTGTACCTGAATGTAACTCACCTCAAGCTACTACTGAAAAAGGTGTGAGCAAAATCTAAATAAATAGGTTGCACAAATCATGGATATGCTAAAGCTCTTAATTCAACCTTATTGTCTTGGTTAGTTTTCACCATTTTGCTTTCCTGGAGTATCTCACCCCTTGTCTCGGATTGATCTCTTGAAGTTGTGTTTTTCCACTTTTTTCTTTTTTGTTGAACTTTTGTGGAAACTTCGAACCCCTTTTTGTTTCTGCGGACCTTGAGGACAAGCCTAGCTGCTGTGTTTTGAGCGTTTGCAGCCATTTTAGGGCACCCTCCTTACATCCAGCATAGATGGAATTGCAGTAATCGAACTGAGTTAAAACCCTGTGGTGTGTGGAATATCTACTCCGCTGGAAACCAGCAATATCTATTTTGGTCACCATCACTGATTTAAATTTAACATTCTAGCTGTACATCCCTCAATTTTTGAAACCTCTTTTTACAGAAAATTCATGCATTGAACCCAAATATGACCTGTTTTTATTTCTTCAGGCCTTAATATTAAATCAACTTGACTATAACAATGCACTGTTTAGAGCAGAGATGGGCACTCGAAGGCCACAACCCAGTCGAGTTTTCAAGATTTCCACAATGAATATGCATGAGATTGATTTGCATGTACTGCTTCCACTGTATGCAGATAGATCTTATGCATATTCATTGAGGAAACTGTGAAAACCCAACTGGGTTATGGCCCTCAGACTGTGGTTGCCCACCCCTGGTTTAGAGGGATCACTAAACAATTCTTACATTGAATATAACTATTAAACTCATGTGTAATGCTCGTCAATATGACCATGTGAGATATGACCCCACTTTCCATAGATCATCGTTGGCTGCTAAACAGCACTAGGATTCCATTTAAAAATTTTAACTTTGCTATTTAAGGTTTTGTTGTCAGACTATTCATTTTTTATCTTGCCAACTTACTCATCTCACTGCCGCACCTACCACAGTCAGCAGTACCTGCCACAACAAGGGATACATTCTGAATCAATTGCCACTACCACAAGTTGTAACAAACTGGAACCCTGATGTGTACTTGACAATCTATGACAGAGCTCAACAAACTACAGCCCATGGGTCAAAATTTTATTTATTTATTTATAACATTTGTATCCCACATTTTCCCACCTATTTGCAGGCTCAATGTGGCTTACATAATTCCGTAAGTGGTGATTACCAGTTCCGGATAGGAGAAATACAAAGTTGAGGTAGAGGGACAGATAGCTAGAGATGATAGGTTAAACTTCATTCATGACAAAAATAGCTTGAACAATTGGGATCATTAAACTTGAAATCAAGATAATTAGCAAAAACAGTTGAGATATAGAGAATACACGTTGTATAGTTGCGTTTTGTTAATTTGCATTTAGGATGAGTTGTTACTGTATGCTTTCTTAAATAAGTTTTCAACAGTTTACAAAAGGTCACTATATTGTGTGTTATTTTTATGGATTTTGGTAATTCATTCCAACTTTGTGTGCATATGTAGGAGAAGCTGGATGCATATGTTAATTTACATTTCAGTCCCTTACAGTTTGGGTAGTGGAGATTCATGAATGTACGTGATGAGCTGGTAGAGTTCCTGGTTGGTAGGTCAATAAGGTCTGACATATATCCTGGAGTCTCGCCGTGTATGATCTTATGAACCAGGGTGCAAACCTTAAAAGCAATACGTTCTTTTAAAGGGAGTGAGTGTAGTTTTTCTTGTAAGGGACTGGCACTTTCATATTTCATTTTGTCAAATATGAGTCTGGCTGCCGTGTTCTGTGCAGTTTGAAGTTTTTTGATAATTTGTTCTTTGCACCCAGCATAGATGGCATTGCAGTAGTCTAGCTGGCATAATACCAATGATTGCACCAGTCTGCAGAATGCTTCTCTTGGGAAGAAAGGCTTAATTCTTTTGAGTTTCCACATGGAATGAAACATTTTCTTTGTTGTGATTTTCGTATGGTTCTCTAATGTAATGTTGCGATCAATTGTAACTCCTAAAATTTTCAAAGTTTCTGAGATGGGGAGAGTAAAGCTGGGGATGTTTAACTTAGTGGGTTTGTACTTATTGTGCTGTGATAAAAGAATGAGACATTGTGTTTTCTCAGCATTGAGTTTTAATTTAAAAGCATCCGCCCATGAGTTCATTATATGGAAGCTGTCATTTATTGCTTTAGTAATTTCTGTTAGGTCATGTTTAAATGGGATATAAATCGTAACATCATCTGCATAAATGAAAGGATTAAGGCCTTGGTTAGCTAATGTTTTGGCTAATGGCGTCATCATTAAATTGAAAAGGGACGGTGACCTGCATGCTCATTTTTTCCCAGCTGACTGTAAGTGGCTGTACTTGCAGTACTTCCAGTCTTCTGATGCTAACTCGGTGGGTGCTCTACCGTCATCATCAAAAGCCCAAAATATCTACCTTCAACGTGGGTTTTAAAAAATGAAGTAATAAGTAGAAATAATCTCCAAAATGTCACACTGAAGGGAACGGTTACTTAAAATAGCATTGATCTAAAAATGAACATACCCAATGAGAATATATATATATATCTCAACATATGTAACAGCATCTGGTAAATACAAGACAAGAAGGAAAAGGAGTTTACCAGTAGTTAATAACAATGAACAGCAGGTCAAATGAGTGTAGGAAGGGAAAAATAACTTTATGTTAATATGAAGAACTATATTCATTGTATGAGAATGATGGAAATATTGTTAAAAGAAAAAACAAACGTATTCCTAAATTCACTCCCAGTAATGGAAAATACTTGCTACATAGGTCTTGCTACTGAGTGGCACAGGGTGGCAAGTGGAAACCCCAATAAAATGACTTGCCACCGCAGGTGGGGGTTTTTTTTGGGGGGGGGAGCAGTAGAACAGGATGCCTCACCCCTTGTCCAGCATCCTCCCCTTCTCCCCCCCCCCCCCCACCCACGTGAGGTCTGGCATATCTCCTCCTTCCAAGCCTCACCTCCCCCTTGCAGTCTGGCATCTCTCTCTCCCTCTCCCCCTGCCCTCCTCCCCTCCCTAGATGTCCTCCAACCTTCCCTCATGCCTGCCAGAAAAGTCAGCAAGCAAGGCAGCCTGCCTCCAGTGGGTCCCAGAAGCCTTCCTTTTGCAACAACTTCCTGTTTCTGCATATGTTACTATAGTCAGGAAACAAAAGAGAGAAGACTTCTGGGGGCAGGCTACCTTAAATGCTGACTCTGTCAGCTGACCCACAGGAAAGTTGAAGGACAAACAGGAAGGGGAAGGAGAGAGGCGGAAGTTAAGACAGGAGAGAAATACTAGATGGTATGGGTGGAGGCAAGAAATAACGGACTGTTCAGGGAGAGTGGGAGGAAAAAGCAAGTGATTCCGTATCTGTAGGTGAGGGAAGGAAGGGAAGGGAAGGGAAAGACAGATGTGTGACCACGGGAGTGGCAAGAAAGGAGAAAGATGCTGGATGGGGGAGTGGGGTGGAGTTGAGAGAAGGGAGAGATCGTATGAGGGGGACGGGAAAAGAGGGAGAGATGCTGTGTCAGGCAGAACAGAGAGAAAAGAGAGACCATCCTGGGAGAAGGAGGGGAGAGAGATGCAGGACCCATGAAGGGAAAAAGGAAGAGAGAGAAAAGCTGGACTGTGGAGAGGGAAGAGAGAGAGAGGGGAGATACCGGCACTGGGGGGGTGCAGGAGAAAAAGAAGAGGGAGCTGAACATGGTTAGGAACAAAGACATAGATGGGTGATGCTGGAAAGAACAGATAGGAATGCAGAGGGAATGATGGTGAACATAGAGAGAGAAGAAATGTCAAATGAACAGGAGACTCTGGAAGCAGCAGAATGTGGATGGGGTTTGGGGGTGGGAGAACAGAGCACAAGATGAATGGGGAAAAACAGCAGAAGATCGATGGGACTCAGTGAGAGGGGAAGGGGAACAGAGTAGAAGATAACTAGGACTTGGTGACTGAATAGGACAGTATTGGGGGTACAGCAAGATATTATGGATGGCAGAGAAGAAGAAGGAATTTTGAGGGGATAGTGGGGACTTGGAAAATTGATAAGTATGAGATACGGGTGTGTTTATACGTTTGAAGAAAACGTGAGAGTGAAATGGAGGGTAAAAGAATGGGGTTGAACTGTGCGAAAAGGTTGAGAAATCAAATGAATGACCTGGAAGACTGGAGAGAGTATGAGAGGCATTGAAAAGGGATGGGGGTGCTAGTGAGGGGTATAAGAAGAAGGAGAAGGGTCACTGATGGGACTGAGTGAGAGTGGAAATGGGGTTAAGAAGATAATGAAAGAGATGGGGTAGAGGGTAAGAGAAAGAAGAGTGGCCTGGAAGCAAGGGAAGGAGGGAGAGACAGGGATGGAGATGGGCTTGGTAAAGGGATGAGAGGCAGTGTAAGTTTGATGAGGACTGAGATGGGGAGTACAGAGGAGGAAATGGGGGACTACAGAGTGGTGAAAGATGGGAGAGGGGTTAGGAGAAGGAGACAGACAGAGGGACCAAGGGGAGTGCTGGAGAGGAGTTGTCTGTACTTCCCTTATCCTTTTTGGTCCTGTCTGTTTGTCCTGATTTAGATTGTAAGCTCTTTTGAGCAGGGACTGTCTTTCTTCTTCATGTTCAATTGTAAAGCACTGCATACGACTGGTAGCGCTATAAAAGTGATTTATAGTAGTATTTATAGTAGAGACAGGAAATGCTGGTTGGTAGATGAGAGGTGAAGAGAAGGCGCAGCAGAGTTTCGGACAGATTGAAGAGGAGATAGATGGCTGAGCGGGAGACCAGCGAGAAGCAAATTGCAGTAGTCTAGGCGAGAGGTGATAAGGGTGTGGGTAAGGGTTTTGGTAGCATCCTCGGAGAGGAAAGGGAGAATTCTGTTAATATTATAGAGAAAGAAACGACAGGTTTTGGCAATCTGCTGAATATGAGCAGAGAAGGAGAGAGCGGAGTCAAAGATGACTCCAAGGTTGCGCGCAGACGGGACAGGGAGGATGAGTGTTATCTACCGAAATAGAGAACGGGGGGAGAGGAGAAGCAGGTTTAGGGGGAAAGAGGAGAAGCTCGGTTTTGGTCATGTTTAGTTTCAGGTGGCAGCGAGACATCCAGGCAGCGATGTCAGACAGGCAGGCCGATACTTTGGTCTGGATTTCAGCTGAGATATCCAGTGCGGAGAGGTAGATCTGGGTATCATCAGCGTAAAGGTGGTATTGAAAGCCATGGGATGAGATCAGAGCACCAAGGGAAGAGGTATAGATGGAGAAGAGGAGAGGTCCTAGGACAGATCCTTGGGGTACACCGACTGTTAGCGGGATAGATGTGGAGGAGGAACCACCAGAGTATACGCTAAGAGTACGTTGGGAGAGATAGGAAGAGAACCAGGAAAGAACAGGGCCCCGGAATCCAAGAGAGGATAATGTATCAAGGAGTAAGGTGTGATCAACAGTATCAAAAGCAGCAGATAGGTCGAGGAGGATGAGAATAGAGTAGAGACCTTTAGATTTGGCCAGTAACAGGTCATTAGAGACTTTGGCAAGTGTCGTTTCAGTCGAGTGAAGAGAGTGAAAGCCAGATTGGAGCGGGTCAAGAACAGCTCGAGATGAAAGGAAGTCGAGGCAGCGGCGGTGAACAGCACGTTCAAGTATCTTGGAGAGGAAAGGGAGGAGGGAGATGGGCCGATAGCTAGAGGGGCAGGTAGGGTCCAGTGAAGGTTTTTTAAGGAGCGGTGTGACTACAGCATGTTTGAAGGCATCAAGAACAATCGCAGTGGAAAGCGAAAGATTGAGGATATGACGGATAAAAGGGATGACAGTGGGGGAGATAGTGTTAAGTAGGTGAGTGGGAATGGGATCAGAGGGGCAGGTGGTACATTTGGACGAGGAAAGAAGAAGTGTAGTTTCCTCATCAGTGACATCAGAGAAGGTGGAAAAGGAGGGAGGGGTTGGAGGGTTGGGGGAATGGACTAGGGGAGGGGAGGGTGGAGGTGGTTTGATTGAGAATTCAAGGTTAATCTTTTGAACCTTGTCATGAAAGTACTCGGCTAGAGTCTGAGGAGAAAGCGAAGGGGGAGTAGGGGGCGAAGGCACTTTAAGGAGGGAGTTCAGCATGGCAAAGAGAAGGCGAGGGTTTGAGCCAAGAGAGTTGGTCAGCTGGATGTAGTAGTCCTGTTTGGCAAGTGAAAGGGCAGATCGGAAGGAGATCAGCATGAATTTGAAATGAACGAAGTCGGCAAGGGTACGGGATTTCAGCCAGAGGCGTTCGGCAGCGCGGGTACAGGAACGTAAATAGTGGATGTCAGCGGTCAGCCACGGCTGGGGTTTGACACGCCTGATAGGACGAGACACGGGAGGCGCAAGGGTGTTCAGAGCAGAAGAGAGAATAGCATTGTAGGAAGAGACAGCCTCATTGACAGACTCAGATGACATAGCGTCAGAAAAGAGATTTGAGACATTGGAGGACAGAGTAGAAGGGTTAACAGCTTGAAAATTTCTAAATGTATTGGATACTATGAAGAAAGTGAGAGAAAGGGAGAATGAGGGTAAAATCAAATGGCTGGATATAAATGCCGAAAAAGACCAGTGGCAGACAGATGTAGAAAAGGAAAGAAAGAAGAAAAGAGGAGAGAGAAGACATTGAAAGGCAAACCCAGAAAATAATTTAAAAGGTGACTGACACACTGAAAGTGAAAAAGAGACTGGGACCAGCCCAATTAGAAAAATAAAATGCCCAGATGACAAAGATAGAAAAGAAGAATATTATTTAATACTTTTTAAGGATTAGGATGTGTCTGCTTTGGGAAATGTACATTTTTTCTATTTTTGTATTTTGCAGAGTACAGGAGAAAATGCATTTCTGTTTCTCTTTTACCAGTATTGCACTCCTCAGAGTCTGGCTTTCTTGAGAGGGTCTCTATTTCAGTTTTTGTCTGCATGTTTTCTGTGAGCTCCTATTTTGTGCCAGGTGGTCTGTCTTCCCATGTGACCAATGTGAAGGTTTCTTCTATAATGTACTGTCTGTGTAGGAATCTACAACAGTACAGCTAGTTCTAGCTTAATAATAGTAGGTATATTGGTTTTCTAGGGCCCAGTGTAATATTTATAGCACTGTCTTTTCACAGGATGGGTTGAGGCTGCTATGGTTTGGTAAGTTTGTTATTTAGGGTTGAATGTCTTTTTGCAGGGTTTTGTGGGATGTTTTTTTTTTTTTTTAAAGGGCCTGGCCTCATTTGAAAGCAGACTCCTTTGGCATCCAAAATAATAATCATCATTATTAGTAGTAACAGTGGGATACAAGAATGCATAAATACAATAAAAATGCTCAAGACTAGTGGCCTCCACATTCTGTAGGGTCACCACACAAACAAAATCCATCTGATTTTGTGTGTCTGGCAATAGAAGGAGTGTGTGCTGTTCCTGAGGTGAAAGTCACAATCTGAATATTTTTTTGTATGGCATTTAGTAAAGGGGTTAGTCTCATTATTAGGGAATATGGAGTTTGAAATACAGAACTGGAGATACACAGTTTATACTGAGATTATGCCCAGTCTTATAGAGAATCCAGACCTCACTCCCACACAGAAGAATTTGTTGCATGATGCAATCAATAACGGCAGTTTTACTAAGTGACTGAGACTAGCCGGAAGGGGAGGGTTTCTTTATGCGCAGGAGGCCTGGTGTCTTATATTGCTAATTTAAACATTTGGGTGGAGGGAAAGGTGTGTGCTGTGGTGGTGGGCACGGTGCGCAGAAACGTCGTTTGGCTTGCCCCCCTCCATACCTAGCTTGTCCCCCTGTTGCCACTTGAAATATTTCTGTCTAGAGAAGCCATGACTTGCTACAGTAAGAGGCTGAACAGTAAAACTTTAAAATTATATTTCATATCCAAGCCAGAATAATTTAAGCCAAGGAGACTCTAATCAGGAAAATGAGGTTGCTCTGACAGTTGAGGACAGAAGAGCAGAGTGTTTAGAGCATCCGTCAGTCAGACAGCAGCAGCTGTCATATTGCAAGTCTGGTTAATTCCCACTACGATACCGAAAACTAAAATGAAGCTGTAAAGAGGTTGACAGCAGTTTTAATATGTAAATCTGTCATCTGATTAGACAGGTGTCACTACCTACATCATAACATAGCATATTACTGAAAAACAGCAATTCACGGGTCATATTTAATTTGATCCAAGCCACTGAATAAAATTTGTCAGGAAAGGATAGCAGATACCCTTCACAAGAGTCCAAGAACCGTTTGGGATTTATTAACCACCTTCATGAAGCTATTCACCCAAGGTGGTGCAGTTTAACATAAAACTTAAATTTTGTTAGTACCATAAAAAATAGTAAAACAACTAAATGTTCTCTTTTGTGAAGAGGATACATGAACAGCGTCCCCACCCCCACCACTACCACCACAACACACACCACAATGTCACCTCAGTTCTACCCGCACCATTAGTAGCAGATACGCGCAGCCTGCATTTTATTTTGCAATAGTATTTTACAAACAATTGTTGAACCCCTCCGACAAAAACTGCACTGGCTCCCAATCAAAGAACGTATTGCTTTCAAAATCTGCACAATAGTTCACAAAATTATTTACGGCGAAGCCCCAGGATATATAACAGACCTCATTGACCTGACAACTAGAAACACTACAAGATCATCACGTTCATATCTAAATCTCCACTACCCAAGCAGCAAAGGACTCAAATACAAATCAACTTACGCATCCAGCTTTTCCTATTTAAGCGCACGATTATGGAACGCACCGCCAAAAGTAGTAAAAACTACGCTCGACCACTTAAATTTCCAAAAGGCCCTAAAAACAAACCTGTTCAGAAAGGCATACCCCACCGAACCAACATTAAAAACTTGGATATCTGCGACATAATGAAACCAAAGATCGCAATGGACTCTTCCTCTTCCCCCCTAAACTCCCTCAAAGTATTCATCATATCTGAACCTTATTCTACCATAATATCACCTTGTATTTGTTCATACCGGAACTGGCAAACGCCGTTACGGTACTATGTAAGCCACATTGAGCCTGCTAATAAGTGGGAAAATGTGGGATACAAATGTAACAAACAAATAAATAAACATACAGCCCATAAAAAAAGTTGTGTATTAGGCACAACACACATCGGAAGAAGCCATTTCTAGAAAGAACACATACAAAATAAAAAGGGTGGTATCACTCTGGGCTTTGTACACGTACTGTAAGTATTGCCACTTATACATATATGTGACAGATTTTGCAATTCTGAATGTAAAGGGGAGCCAATTAAGTTGCTGAGCTCCAAAACTCAAATTTTTGCAATTCCAGGTAGTGTTCAACCCCAGAGAGGTAAGCATAATCCCCCCTTCAAGCTAGTGGTGTAGCCACGGGGGGCCTTGGGGGCCTGACTTCGGGCCCCCCAAAGTCTGCTGGTTTGGCTGGCAGGGGTCCCCAGACCCTGCCAGCAGAAGCTTTTTTGCAGCTGTATTCCCAGCTATGCTGCCTACCCTGTTTCCCCCTCCCTCATGCACGTGCTCAGTTTAATTTCACTAAAACCGAGCTTGCGTGCTGGGGCGGGAAAAGAGTGCAGGCAGTGCGGCACTGAGTATCACCATAGCAAGGCTTCTGCTGGCAGAGCCAGGGGACGCCCGCCAGCCCAGGTATGTGGGGTTGCAGCAGGGACAGAAAAAGGCAGGCCAAATGTGCCCCTCACTTTAGACTCAGCCCCCCCCCCCCCCAATCAAGGTCTGGCTAAGCCTCTGCTTCAAGCCCTCCTCCAAAACCCAGGTTCCAACAAGATGTTAACTGACAGTTATGCATGACTTGAAGCATGTGTAAATGTTGCAGAGGAGATTTCCCCAGGTGTACACATATGGGCATGTAAAATAGGGAATATGCACATATACTTTCAAGGATCACCCAAACCATGTCCAGAACATGCCTCCTTTTAAACTGCCAGTGTACCTGAAATCACTATTTATGAATATATGATCATTTAAATGTAGAAATCAGCTTTCTACAAGGCCCTTTTACTAACCTATGGCAAAATCTGGGCTTAGCACATGCTAATGTGGAACTTTCCTGCACACTATACCCATCACAACCTTTTTTTTATTGCAGGTCATGTGCTAATGTTCGTGTTAGTGCGCAGTGGTTGCAAAAATTAACTGGGCAGCACTTAGGGGTCCTTTTACTAAGCCATGCTATAAAGTAGCCGGCACTGCTGTCAGTGCGTGGGTTTCCCATGAGCTGCGGCCACTTTTACGTGGCAGTAAAATGGCCGCATTGTTGTTTGGGGTTTTTTGATGGCCACGTGCTAATTTCCCCATTAGCATTTGGCCATTACCGCCGGAAGACCTTACCGCCACGTATTTAGGAGGCAGTAAGGGTTCCCGCGCTACTCTTGCACTAATCAGGTAGTGTGAGGTAATGTGCCCGTGCTACCCGATTAGTGCATGCACACCTACTCTCTGCCCCCAGACACGCCTCCTGTGCTGGAAAATAAAAAATATTTTCCAGCCCGGGATTTGCACACGCTAAGCAGAACACTACCGTGGAATGCCTCAGCATGCCCCGCAGTACTGCCTTTTACTGCACGGTAGGCCCACAATAGACCTACCACCCGTTATTAAAAGGACCCCTTAGTGCATGCTAATGTGCACACACTAGCTGGGTAGCGCTTCTACGAACATTCCCCACCCATGCTATGAGCCCTCCAGAAAATAAATACAAAAAAATAACTAGCATACGATTAGTGCATGCTACAAGGCAAACTGCTGCAAAACACTTTAATACATATTGCAGTAGGCCTTTTTTCCTGCATTAAGCGAGTGTTAGCACTTAATACGGTTTAGTAAAAGGGCCTCTACATGAATAAAGGGCACCTTACCCTTATGAAAAAGGTGAAAATTAGTAAGTTAAGTATCATAAGTACATAAGTATTGCCATACTGGGAAAGACCAAAGGTCCATCAAGCCCAGCGTCCTGTTTCCAACAGTGGCCAATCCAGGTCACAGATACCCGGCAAGATCCCAAAAATGTACAAAACATTTTATACTGCTTATCCCAGAAATAGTGGATTTTCCCCAAGTCCATTTAATAACGGTCTATGGACTTTTCCTTTAGGAAGCCGTCCAAACCTTTTTTAAACTCCACTAAGCTAACTGCCTTTACCACATTCTCTGGCAACGAATTCCAGAGTTTAATTACACGGTGAGTGAAGAAAAATTTTCTCCGATTCGTTTTAACTTTACTACATTGTAGCTTCATCGCATGCCCCCTAGTCCTAGTATTTTTGGAAAGCGTGAACAGACACTTCACATATCCTGATCTGTAAGATGCTTCCTAATATATATTAATCGTTTCTTGGCATCTTTTTTGGCTTAGATTTTAGTGCAGGGCAGCTAGTAGCTGGTCAGG
Organism: Microcaecilia unicolor; assembly: GCF_901765095.1. Lineage (NCBI taxonomy): Eukaryota > Metazoa > Chordata > Amphibia > Gymnophiona > Siphonopidae > Microcaecilia > Microcaecilia unicolor. The sequence continues at coordinate 171,506,752 of NC_044040.1, forward strand.
TTTTCAGGATATCCACAATGAATACGCATGAGATATATCTGTATGCAGCTTCATTTTGTGCATATACACTGTGGATATCTTGAGACCCTGGGAGACAGAGATTGCCTGTACCAGCGTAGGGTCTGAGCGAGGAGCTCAGAGTGGGCCCCTTCTGGCCCTATTGGCTGAAATTGAGTGCTGTATAATTCGGGACATTAACATGCTGCCACCTGAAACACACTGTGGAGATGATTACATGCGGATCGCTGCCAAAGCAGATGGATTAACTCTCCTGTTTAAAAAGAATAAAACAATTGAATAATTGAGGTTAGAACTGGGTGGGAAGGAAGGGAGTAAACAACCCCAAAAAAAAATTAATGGAAGAAGGCTGCAGAGAAAATCTCCTTGCAACAGAAACTCTCCATCAGCATATCATTCCATTCTAACAAGCTGCTGGCAAACTTGACAAAGGATACACAGACTCAGACTCAGTTACCACCTCCGCTTCTTTCAGTTTTCCACAGCATGCAGTGTAGCAGTACAGAAAAACAAACCATGATATCATTCTGCACCGTCAGCATGGCCAGATGGTGGGAGAAGTAACAAGCTGCATATCCAGAAGCTCAAAAAATGTGCCCTGCTCTGCTAACTGAAAGTTTGTTCTAATAACTATGGAGCTGAATTAATGTTTAATTTTATCTTTACACCATGCCGATGCCAACAAGTCTCTTTCTCATTTATTTATTTTACAACATTTATACCCTGCCTATCAATATAATAAAAGGTCACAAAATGAATATATTCATTGAAAAAGTTCAGTCAAGTACTTCAAAAAATTGATTAAAAGAAACGATCACTATGTAATGCTAAATCTTTATGGATTTAGGAAACAAAGAAACAGAAAAAATGGCAGCAGATAAAAGTCTTATGGCCTATCCAGTCTGGCTATCCATACCATCTACTATCGCTTTCTCGCCCCAAAAGATCATATGTGCTTGAATTCAGATAAAGTCTTTGTCTCCACGCATCCACCACACGTTCCATTAAGAAGTATTTCTTTAGATTACTCCTGAGTCCGTCCCCTTTATTATAGACTTTGGTATCATCTGCAAAGAGGCAAATCTTACCAGACATCCCTTCCAAAGTTCTGCAATATCACTCACAAAAATATTAAAGAGTCAGACCAAGGACTGATCTCTTCATCTTCAAAGCACTTAGTTTTAAGATATGCATGCTGTGCAACCACGCTTGGTACTATTCACGAGGGGATCTCCACATATGGCCCTCTTTAAGTTGTTATACTGAGGTACAGGCAAGTACCATAGCATGTCACCACTCCCAACCTCTTCCAGGATCTTCTTCATCATCCCTCCCTCTGACAAAATCTGTACCTTGTTTTCCCCCAGAGGCCCTGAATATGATACCAAAAGGTCACTATCAGTCACTCCTCCTGTTGCAGTGGCGTAGGAAGAGGGGGGGGCGGTGGGGCGGTCCACCCCGGGTGCACGCCGCTGGGGGGGGGTGTCGTCTCCGTTGGTTCCTTGCTCCCTCCAGGTTAATTCCTGTTCCGGGGCAGAGAGAGCAAGGAACCAATGGAGCCGACGCAGCTCCCAGCGACGTGGACTCGGGGGCGGATCGGCCCTCCCGCCCATCCCTCGCTTCTAAACTAAGTAAGATTGCGCTCCGGGGAGGGTGCGCGCCGAGGGGGGGCGCCATGCTGCACCCGGGGGGGGCGCAGCAGCAACCCGCCCCGGGTGTCAGCCGCCCTCGCTATGGCACTGTCCTGTTGGCCAAGGAAATTCTGATGCTAGGCAGGCCATATTGCCAGGAGCTGTCAGCATCAGCTGCAGAGTGTGAGAATCAGATATGTGCAGAAGTTCACAAAGTTAAGGAGGGAGAGGTGCTGGAACCCAAAATCGCTGCCAGTTTTTTTACAAAGAGGAGGAGGAGGAAGAGAGAGGGGAGACTGATGCTTCTGGATAAGGGGGGAAAGAAATGGGAATTAGGTTATTTCTGAGATGTGCAGAGAGAGAAAAGAATGGATGCTGCTGGATCAGGAAAAACAGAGGGGGGAATGAATGCTGCTTGATTGGGGGGGGATGGTAAGAGAGTGGGAGATCTTGTGTCAGAGCCACCATTGCCACAAGATAATGCATGCTTGCTGTCAGTAAAAGAGGTGTGTGATACATTTGGCCTTCGGGAAGGAGGGAGGGGGGAGAGAGATGCTGGGAAGGGGGAAGAAAGAGACAAATGAGGATGTTTGGCAGAGTGATGCCAGCAAAGGAGAGAGATGTCCAGTGGTGTGCTGGAGCCGGCTCGCACCGGCTCGCAAGAGCCGCTTGTTAAATTTTGACAGCTCTTGCGAGCCAGTTGTTGTTGGGGGCGAGCCGGCTCCATTGCGGGAGGTAAGCATGGCAGGAGGGCGCCATCACTGACCATGCTTACCTCCCCTGCCGCTCCAAAGCATGTACAACCATGTCCTTCGCCCCCCTCCATCTTTTTTTAATTACCTCCGTCGAAGCGCCACCATTTAAAGCCCTGCTGCGTGCTGGCTGGCCGTCTCCAGGCTTCCCCTGCTTGATTCGGATGATGTTCGTGCCTTAGTCCCGCCTTCATTCTGACGTCATTTCCTTTTTTCGCGAAGGCGGGACTAAGGCACGAACATCATCCGAATCAAGCAGGGGAAGCCTGGAGACGGCCAGCCAGCACGCAGCAGGGCTTTAAATGGTGGCGCTTCGACGGAGGTAATTAAAAAAAGACGGAGGGGGGCGAAGGACATGGTTGTACATGCTTCAGAGTGGCAGGGGAGGGAGGAGAATCGCTGGATGGGTAGAGGGGGGCAGGGGAGAGACCTGCTGGGCATGGGTGGGTAGAGGGGGGCAGGGGAGAGACTTGCTGAGCATGGGTGGATAGAGGGGGGCAGGGAAGAGACCTGCTGGGCATGGGTGGGTAGAGGGGGGCAGGGAAGAGACTTGCTGGGCATGGATGGGCAGAGGGGGGCAGGGGAGAGAACTGCTGGGCATGGATGGGCAGAGGGAGGCAGGGGAGAGAATTGCTGGCCATGGATGGGCAGAGGGGGGCAGGGGAGAGAACTGCTGGGCATGGATGGGCAGAGGGGGGCAGGGGAGAAAACTGCTGGGTATGGATGGGCAGAGGGAGGCAAGGGAGGAGAACTGCTGGGCATGGATGGGCAGAGGGAAGCAGGGGAGAGAATTGCTGGGCATGGATGGGCAGAGGGGGCAGGGGAGAGAACTGCTGGGCATGGATGGGCAGAGGGAGGCAGGGGAGAGAATTGCTGGGCATGGATGGGCAGAGGGGGGCAGGGGAGAAAACTGCTGGGCATGGATGGGCAGAGGGAGGCAGGGGAGAGAATTGCTGGTCATGGATGGGCAGAGAGAGGCAGGGGAGAGATTTGCTGGCCATGGATGGGCAGAGGGAAGCAGGGGAGAGAATTGCTGGGCATGGATGGGCAGAGGAGAGAATTGCTGGGCAGAGGGGGCAGGGGAGAGAAGAGAATTGCTGGGTATGGATGGATAGAGAGGGGCAGGGGAGAGAGGAGAGTTTCAGGACATGGATGGCGGGGAGAGCAAGAGAAATTCTGGACATGGATGGAGGGGAGGGAAGGGAGAGAGAAGAAATGCTGGACATGGGGGGAAGATAGAGGAAGGAGATTAGATGAGGGAAAAGGAAGTGAGGAGAGAAACTGCACATGGATGGAGAAAATAGGCAGAAGCTGGATCCACTGTACAGTCAAGTATGCAGAGGACCAGAAATGAAGAAGAAAGGAGGAAAGAAAAGAAATAATGGAAAGGAAGCCCTGGAAACGGAGTCAAGGGAACAGATAGAGAGCAGCAGAATCAGATACTGGACCAGCATGATCAGAGAAACAAAGTCACCAGACAACAAAGGTAGAAAAAAATAATTTTATTTTCATTATAGTGTTTGGAATATGTCCACTTTGAGAATCAGGTGCTGAACGTTAAAAGTTTATGTTTATTTACTTATTTATGGCATTTTATCCCATATTAAACATGAATTAGATTGGAACCTGGGATCATTTAATTTTTTTTTTTCCTGGAGAGAGTAATGTGTTGGCCGCTGCCCCCCCCCCCCCCCCCGGGTATAGCCAGCTCTGCAATTTTTTGGGGGGGCGCAGGGGTGGATGGGGGGGGCGCAGAGGTGGATGGGGGGGGCGCAGAGGTAGACGGGGGGGGGGGGCGCCGAGGTGGACCGGGGAGAGAGCCTGTTGTTAAAAATTTACCAGCACACCACTGGAGATGTCAATAAGAAATGTTGCTTGTATCCTGCCAGTAGAAATAAGTGCATTTAAAGGACTGAAGGCAATTATATTCCGCAGGAGGGACACTCAATTTTAATTTTAACACATGGAGCTGATCAGCTTAGAATCAGCCCTGCATCTTCAGCTTCACTCTGCAAACAGACCAAGGCAGGGCACAGACTAGGTTCTCTTAGAAGCGCATTCCCAGAGATGCCAAGTTACCCAGTTCCAGACTCTGGATATTTTGGGACAGTTCTGGATTTCTGGTCACCTCATCCTGGCACACTGTGGGACTTGGACCACTGATTAAAATGGGCAGCATCAGGCATTTGTTAGTATCTGATAGTATCTGAGGACCTGAAGGCGACAAAACAGTGCGACAAGGCGGTGGCCGTAGCTAGAAGATTCCTAGGCTGTATAGAGAGAGGAGTGACCAGCAGAAGAAAGGAGGTTTTAATGCCCCTGTATAAGACGTTGGTAAGGCCCCACCTGGAGTATTGTGTTCAGTTTTGGAGGCCGTATCTTGCGAAGGATGTTAAGAAAATGGAAGCGGTGCAAAGAAAAGCTACGAGGATGGTATGGGATTTGCGTTCCAAGACGTATGAAGAGAGACTTGCTGACCTGAACATGTATACCCTGGAGGAAAGGAGGAACAGGGGTGATATGATACAGACGTTCAAATATTTGAAAGGTATTAATCCGCAAACGAATCTTTTCCGGAGATGGGAAGGCGGTAGAACGAGAGGACATGAAATGAGATTGAAGGGGGGCTGACTCAGGAAAGATGTCAGGAAGTATTTTTTCACGGAGAGGGTGGTGGACGCTAGGAATGCCCTCCCGCGGGAGGTGGTGGAGATGAAAACGGTAAAGGAGTTCAAACATGTGTGGGATATGCATAAAGGAATCCTGTGCAGAAGGAATGGATCCTCAGAAGCTTAGCTGAAATTGGGTGGCGGAGCAGGTGGGGGGAAGAGGGGTTGGTGGTTGGGAGGCTAGGATAGGGGAGGGCAGACTTATACGGTCTGTACCAGAGCCGGTGATGGGAGGCGGGACTGGTGGTTGGGAGGCGGGAAATACTGTTGGGCAGACTTATACGGTCTGTGCCCTGAAAAGGACAGGTACAAATTCAAGGTAAGGTATACACATATGAGTTTGTCTTGGGCAGACTGGATGGACCATGCAGGTCTTTTTCTGCCGTCATCTACTATGTTACTATCCTGCTTATAATCGAAATAGAAAAACGCCTATATTGTGACCCAAATCGGGAGATAGACGTTTATCTTACAAAAACAAATAAAGCGGTATAATCGAAAGCCGAATTTGGACGTTTTCAACTGCACTCCGTCGCGGATGCGGACAAAGTTGATGGGGGCGTGTCGAAGGCGTGGTGAAGGCGGAACTGGGGCATGGTTATCGGCCGATCAGAGATGGGTGCCTTTCGCCGATAATGGAAGAAAAATATGCATTTTTAGCAAGAATTTAGGGCACTTTTCCTGGACCCTGTTTTTCCACGAATAAGGCCCCAAAAAGTGCCCTAAATGACCAGATGACCACTGGAGGGAATCGGGGATGACCTCCCCTGACTCCCCCAGTGGTCACAAACCCCCTCCCACCACAAAATATGCCGTTTCACAACTTTTTATTTCACCCTCAAATGTCATACCCACCTCCCTGGCAGCAGTATGCAGGTCACTGGAGCAGTTATTAGGGGGTGCAGTGGACTTCAGGCAGGTGGACCCAGGCCCATCCCCCCCACCTTACACTTGTGCTGGTAAATGGGAGCCCTCCTAACCGCCCCCCAAACCCACTGTACCCACATGTATGTGCCCCCCTTCACCCCTTAGGGCTATAGTAATGGTGTAGACTTGTGGGCGGTGGGTTTTGAGGGGGATTTGGGGGGCTCAACACCCAAGGGAAGGGTGCTATGCCAGTGGCGTAGCCAGACTGCCAATTTTGGATGGGCCTGAATCTAAAGTGGGTGGGCACAAAATTTTCTCTCTATTCCCCCTTCCCCAGCAAAATTTAGTCACACTAATCAGATGCATTGTCACACAGGGTAAGTGCTGCTTTTCAGTGCATCAGGTTTCAGAAAATGTATTTAAAAGCCTAACACCCTTTTCAATGAGCTTTCAGAGGCCAAAACCTCCTGCCTCAGGTCAGCATAACGCTGTTATAGTATCCTCTCCTGACCTAAGGAAGGAAGAATTGATCTCTGAAACTTTATTAACACAGGTACCATATTACTTTATCCTAAATTAAAATAAAATTATTTTCTTTACCTTTGTTGTACGGCCATTTACTTTTTCTCATTGTGTTGCTCCCAGTCTCAAGATTCTGCTTTCCTTCATCTTTCTCTTGCCAGGGTTTCCTGTCCATTCACCACCTATGGCTTTTCATCTTTTCCTCACCATTGTTCTCCACATGCCCCTTCCTCTTATTCTCCAGTCTTTCCCTACTCTGTCCTCTCCCTCTTTCCATCCAGCAGCTCCCCTCTTTCTTTTGCATCCAGTGTCTCCTTTTTCTCCCTACCCTTCCATCCAGTGTCTTCCCTCTTTCTCTCCTCATCCTTCCACCCATCTACCCTCTCTCCTGATCCTTCCATCTAGTGTCTCTATCTCTCTACCCTTTTCTGTTCAGTCTCCCCTCTCTCTCTCTCTCCACATCCTTCCAGTCTCTCCCCTTTCTCTCTGCATCCTTCCATCCATCTCCCCTCTTTCTCTCCCTATCCTCCCATGTCCAGCGGCTCTCTCCCTTCCCTCCTGTCCCTTCTTCCTCTCCCTCCCATGTCCCAGCGGCTCTCTCCCTTCCCTCTAGTCCCTTCTTCCTCTCCCTCCCATATCCAGTAGCTCTCTCCCTTCCTTCCAGTCCCTTCTTCCTCTCCCTCCCATGTCCCAGCAACTCTCTCCCTTCCTTCCAGTCCCTTCTTCCTCTCCCTCCCATGTCCCAGCAACTCTCTCCCTTCCCTCCAGCCCCTTCCTCCTCTCCCTCCCATATCCAGTAGCTCTCTCCCTTCCCTCCAGTCCCTTCTTCCTCTGCCTCCCATATCCAGTAGCTCTCTCCCTTCCCTCCAGTCCCTTCTTCCTCTCTCTCCCATATCCAGTAGCTCTCTCCCTTCCTTCCAGTCCCTTCTTCCTCTCCCTCCCATGTCCCAGCAACTCTCTCCCTTCCTTCCAGTCCCTTCTTCCTTTCCCTCCCATGTCCCAGCAACTCTCTCCCTTCCCTCCAGCCCTTCCTCCTCTCCCTCCCATATCCAGTAGCTCTCTCCCTTCCCTCCAGTCCCTTCTTCCTCTCCCTCCCATATCCAGTAGCTCTCTCCCTTCCTTCCAGTCCCTTCTTCCTCTCCCTCCCATGTCCCAGCAACTCTCTCCCTTCCTTCCAGTCCCTTCTTCCTCTCCCTCCCATGTCCCAGCAACTCTCTCCCTTCCCTCCAGCCCCTTCCTCCTTTCCCTCCCATATCCAGTAGCTCTCTCCCTTCCCTCCAGTCCCTTCTTCCTCTCCCTCCCATATCCAGTAGCTCTCTCCCTTCCTTCCAGTCCCTTCTTCCTTTCCCTCCCATGTCCCAGCAACTCTCTCCCTTCCTTCCAGTCCCTTCTTCCTCTCCCTCCCATGTCCCAGCAACTCTCTCCCTTCCTTCCAGTCCCTTCTTCCTCTCTCTCCCATGTCCCAGCAGCTCAGCCATTTTTCCTCCAGGTCCGCCCATCCGCATCCTTCGTGCTGTCTCTATCCCTTTTGTCCCACGGAGGCAGCGCTTCCTTCCTGCCCTGTCTTCTCCCGAACCTCCGCTGCATTGGTCCCTCCCTGCAAGTAGAATCCTCCTTCGCCGGTTGCGCTGCGCTGCCATACACATGGAGCTTCGCTCCTCCCCCTGCCGCGTTCATCTGGCCCTAAACAGGAAGTGCATCACAGAGGGCCAGATAGACGCGGCAGGGGGAGGAGCGTAGCTGCGTGTGCAATTGCATGGCAGCGCAGCGCGACCGGCGAAGGAGGATTCTACTTGCAGGAAGGGACCGATGCAGCGGAGCTTCGGGAGAAGACAGGGCAGGAAGGTAGTGCTGCCTCCGTGGGACAAAAGGGATAGAGACAGCAAGGCGGATGGGCGGGCCTGGAGGGAAAATGGGTGGGCCTGGGCCCGTCCAGGCCCACCCGTGGCTACGCCCCTGTGCTATGCACCTGGGAGCTGTTTTTCCTTGTTTTTTGGTTTTTGTAAAAGTGCCCCCTAGGGTGCCCGGTTGGTGTCCTGGCATGTGAGGGGGACCAGTGCACTACGATCCTGGCCCCTCCCACGAATAAATGTCTTGGAGTTATTCGTTTATGAGCTGGGCGCTTTTGGTTTCCATTATCGCTGAAAAACAAAAACGCCCAGCTGAAAAAAAGATAAACGTCCATGTTTTTCGAAAATACGCTTCGGTCCGCCCCTTCACGGACCCGTTCTCGGAGATAAACGCCCATGGAGATAGACGTTTCCGTTCGATTATGCCCCTTCACATGTTACATTTAGAAATCCCACACTGCTTTGAAATGTAAGTTTAAAACCAAGATTGGCCAAAAAGTCTCCTGCCTAGAACTGGGTAACTTGGGAGCTCTGCATTCCAGATGGGGCTTTACATGAAAAAAAAAAAATCCCTGCCTGCACACCACATATACATTAAAGCAAGTTAGGGACATGCATGCTGGCTAAAAAGCAAAAATGAGACATGTTAATGCTGTGCACACCTAATACTTATATAGCCTGCTCTGCTTCACTTTATTACACATATACACTGATAAATAGACATGGCAAAGCTAACCAATAAAATTGCTTTGTTATGAATTACTCCTAACAAACAAACAAACAATCCAATCCAATCACAGGTCCACTCTAGAAGAGCATAATTAGCATGGGAGTGGAGGAGTAGCTTAGTGGTTAGTGCAGTGGACTTTGATCCTGGGGAAGTGGGTTTGATTCTCACTGCAGCTCCTTGCAACTCCGGGTAAGTCACTCAACCCTCCACTGCCCCTCGTGCAAATAAGTACTTGTATATACTATGTAAATCACATGGTTACCACACCTCTCCAATGTAGTTGCAAAAACCACAGAATGGTGGTACATCAAGTCCCTTTCCCCTACTATTGCTGCTACTTCCCCAGGTAAACAGGGCCATTTAAATTCAGGGCTTCACATTAAACATAAAAGCCTGAAGCACATTTGCTGCTTAAATGGCAGGCCAGTGAAACTGACAGCCTTTACTGGTATGAGATGTTCCCTAAGTAACATCCAAGTAATAAGTTCTGCTGCCGTGTTCTGCAGAAGCTGCATTTTGCAAGTCAGGCTAAAAAGAAACCAAGATGGAAAGTCCAGCCATGTTCTAAATTGATTGTGGGCGGTCAATTTTCAAAGTCATTCTTGCAGGTGAAGCGAGTTGTTTGAAAACTGTCCACTCTGTGTTCCACAATGCTTATACTTTCCTCTGTATTTAGCAGAGGGGGGGGGGTGGATTCCCAAGAGTAGGGTCTGAAATAACAGATCTTTTCCTGTATTTCTTTTGGTTGGAAAAAAGTACCCAGAAAGAAAAACATATGCAGATGTCTGCCAGTACATTTTTCTCTGGGAATTTTCATTCGGGTATGTGCATACTGAAATTCAGAGGGGAAAAAAAAGTACTGGCGGACATTGTAGCTATGCAGGCACACGAAAATGACTCTCAAAAAGTGCCTGAATTGCAGTCTGAAGGTCTATAATGGCACAAAAGTGTCAGAAGTTTCAAAACCTCAAAGATGAAGAAAGTCAGCCTTCACCATGGAATTGTCCTGAGGGCCCCTAAATTTAAAAAAAAAAAAATTCTCATGCCCTCATGCCATCTAGAAAGATGTGAGCTGTTATGTGACCTCTGCTAGATAGTTTTCACATTCAATTTATAAATAGCATTTCAACACAGATTCTCGGTCACACAGGCATCAGACAGTGGCTACAGCACTATTAATATGACCAAATATTAATTTAACACTTATATTTTGCACTATACCCTTACAAATGCAACTGGGCATATACAAAAATAACCTTCAACAGTGCCAATTACAGATCAAGGTTGTAATTTATTTGTTACATTTGTATCCCACATTTTCCCACCTATTTGTAGGCTCAATGTGGCTTACATGGAGGGGCATAATCAAATGAAAACGTCTATCTCCATGGGCGTTTATCTCCGAGAACGGGTCCGTGAAGGGGCGGACCGAACCGTATTTTCGCAAAAAATAGACGTCCATGTTTTATTCGACAATTTGTGAGCTGGGCGTTTTTGTTTTTCAGCGATAATGGAAAATGAAAGTGCCTAGCTCAAAAACGAATAAATCCAAGGCATTTGTTCGTGGGAGGGGCCAGGATTCGTAGTGCACTGGTCCCCCTCACATGCCAGGACACCAACCAAGCACCCCTAACAACTGCTCCAGGGACCTGCATACTGCTGCCAGGGAGGTGGGTATGACATTTGAGGGTGAAAATAAAAAGTTGTGAAACATCATTTTTTGTGGTGGGAGGGGGTTAGTGACCACTGGGGGAGTCAGGGGAGGTCATCCCCGATTCCCTCTGGTGGTAATCTGGTCATTTAGGGCACTTTTTGGGGCCTTATTCGTGAAAAAACAGGGTCTAGGAAAAGTGCCCTAAATTCTAGCTACAAACGCATACTTTTTTTCCATTATCGGCGAAAGGCGCCCATCTCTGTTCGGGTGATAACCATGCCCCAGTCCCGCCTTCACCACGCCTCCGACACACCCCCGTCAACTTTGTACGCTTCCGCAATGGAGTGCAGTTGAAAACATCCAAGTTCGGCTTTCGATTATACCGCGTTATTCGTTTTTGTGAGATAAACGTCCATCTCCCGATTTAGGTCGGAACTTGGGTGTTTTTCTCATTCGATTATAAGCAGGATAGTGCCGGAGAGCTGTTTGCAGACTCCAGAGTAAACAAATACAATGTCATGTTGTGGTAGGATAAGGTTCATGTAGTAGGACCACATAAGGGAATCGTACAACGGGAGAGTTGTGTGATGACCATTACGCATTTTAGTGTTGTTGTGTTGCAGAGATCAGGCATTTACGTTGGGTCGGTAGGGTATGCCTTTTTATAGTTTAAATATGCCAGCTTTCTGCTTTAATTTACATAAATAAATACACTGTTGCATAAAAGGAAATAAAGGGATGTACAAAATGCTATCCAAAAAATTGCTATCAAAAATTATCAAAATTATGGAGGAAAAGACCTCATAAAGACCGTTGCCAACAATATTGAGGCTCCCAACCAGTGTATTTATTTAAGTTATTGTCTATTTTTGCTATTTGTGTAATAGATCTTTTTTCTTGTTGTTTTAATTTACGCAAACCTAAACTGACCCCCATACTACTACTAAGGGGCCTGTTTTCTGCAGTTGAAGCAGGCATTTGTGTACAGCAGTCTGTCACAACTGTCAGGAATGGTGAGCCCTTGGACCAAAGCCGGAGCTTTGGCAGACAAATCCTCTGAGCTGGCACAGGCAGTAATCAGAACAGACTGGACTAGGATAAACTAACAGACTCAACAAGGCAGGACAGAGGTAACTAAACACAATGGATAAAACAAAGACCGGATCCAGACGAGGCAAGGAAAAGAAGGCAAAGGGGCCAGAGCTGGAATCCAGACAGGACAAGGCAAGACTCGGAACTGGATTAAAACTGGGTCTGGAACCCAGAAATGTAAGACAAGGCAAAACACGGAAGTAGATTAAAACTGGGTCCAGAAAAGGGCAAGACAAGGACAAGGCAAGGACTGGATCAGGACTAGACTAGACAAGATTCCGGATTCTCGAACAGGATTCAGGATTCTCGAACAGGCTTGGCTGGAACAGGATTCTCAAACAGGCTTGACTGGAACAGGATACTGAAAGGGACTTGGCTTGGCTTGGGTGGAACAGGATACTGAAAGGGGCTTGGCTTGGCTGGAATAGGATACTGAAAGGGACTTTGCTTAGCAGGGAACTGGGACAGAACTAGCTCAAACATAGAGCAGGAGCAGAACCTGGCTCAAACACACAACAGGAACAGAACTTGGCAGAAACAGAGCTCAAGAGTGAGGAAGCAAACATAGCAGGCAAAGGATTAAGCAGACAAAGGGAAGACAAACAATGTGCTTACCAGCACCCACAGCTGGAAAGGGAAAGGCCAGGCAGACTGAGAGGCAGCAGACACAGGTGCATAACAGTGAAGTAATTAGGGACGATGCTGGCTTCTACAGACTCTCAGAATTAACAGACACAAACTACACACACAGAAAACAGAACAGGGAAAACAGAAACATAGATTGGTTTAAACACAGAGCTTAACTATAGCAAGAGTCAAAAGCAGGGCTAGACTAAAAGCAGGAGCCAAGGGTAGAGTCAAACAGATACTGACACCAAGGGCAGGGTGTGGCTCTAGAGCCAGGCTTTCAGGATCAAGATACAAAAGCAAACACACAGAAACAAAGCAAAGCATTGAAACACAAGACTCAAAAAAACACAGGAACAAAGCCAAGTAGGGAAATGATCTAAACAGGTAACACAAGATTAAGAGACCTCTTGCAAAGGCAGCATAGGAAAGCTCCCTGGGTCCTTATAAAGGGTGTCCATCTTTCATTTCGATAATATGGTCGGGGACGCCCAAATCACGAAATTTAGGTCGACCTTAGAGATGGTTGTCCTTAGAGATGGTCGTCCCCGATTTTCGGCAATAATGGAAACCGAGGACGCCCATCTCAGAAACGACCAAATCCAAGCAATTTGGTCATGGGAGGAGCCAGCATTCGTAGTGCACTGGTCCCCCTGACATGCCAACACACCAACTGGGCACCCTAGGGGGCACTGCAGTGGACTTCAGAAATTGCTCCTAGGTGCATAGCTCCGTTACCTTGTGTACTGAGCCCCCCAAAACCCACTCCCCACAACTGTACACCACTACCATAGCCCTAAGGGGTGAAGGGGGCACCCACATGTGGGTACAGTGGGTTTCTGGTGGGTTTTGAAGGGCTCGCATTTACCACCATAGGTGTAACAGGTAGGGGGAGATGGGCCTGGGTCCACCTGCCTGAAGTGCACTGCACCCACTAAAACTGATCCAGGGACCTGCATACTGCTTGGTCGTAAGAAAAAAAGGACCAGGTAAAGTCGTCCAAGTGTTCGTCAGGGGCGCCCTTCTTTTTTCCATTATCGATCGAGGACAACCATGTGTTAGGCACGTCCCAGTCCCACCTTCGCTACGCCTCTGACACGCTCCCATGAACTTTGGTCATCCCCACGACGGAAAGCAGTTGAGGACGCCCAAAATTGGCTTTCGATTATGCCGATTTGGGCGACCCTGTGAGAAGGACGCCCATCTTGCGATTTGTGTCGAAAGATGGGCGTCCTTCTCTTTCGAAAATAAGCCTAATAGTTTAACATTATTGTTTTTTATTATTTATAAAAACTTGATATATTGTTAATCGCAAGAATGCAACAAAGCAGTTTTATAAATAAAAAGCTCAATAGAGTTAAGGTACAGGCAGGAAAATTATTAGTGCAGAAAAAAAGAAAGAAAAAAAGAGAAAAGAGAGAAAATATAAGGGGATATGACGATTGTGTAGAAAAAGTCTGTGTAAATAACCAAGTTTTAAGTAGTTTTTTGAATAATGAATATGAGGATTCTGATTTGGTGTCCATAGGTAAGATGTCCCAAAGTTTCAGGGTATCATAGGGAAAAGCAGTCTCACAAGTAATATCTAGGTGTATGTCAGAAAGTGAAGGAAGTTGTAAAAGTGAAACTTGGGAGCACTGTAATGTGTGTGTCAAAGTATAAGGGTTGAGGAGATTAGAGAGCTATTTCTCTTATATACTGTACTAGTATCAACAGTTTAAATTTAGTTCAAGCCAAGATAGGGAGCAAGTGTTCCATTTTAAGTAATGGTGTAACATGGTTGAATTTGTAAGTACCATGAAGTAGTTTGACTGATGTGGATTGGATCAACTGTAGTTGTTTAAGGGAAGAAAGTGGAAGTCCTGCAAATACTGAATTGCAATAATTTAAATATGAAATGACTAAAGATAGTAGAAGGAGACAAACGCATGGGAGAGAGAGAAAGGATCTGACCAAACAAGTATGTCATAAAGCAAAGAAAGATGACTGTAAAACTTTGTCAGTATGAGATTTGAATGATAGTTTCTGATCAAAAAGAACCCCTAATATTCTACCTTTGTCAGAATAGGGTAAGGTATGACCTTGAAAAATGGGCCTATGTGTCTTTATAAATACTGGCATAGGTGTCAGAAATTGCTTGTACTTGGAGAAGTGGACACTTGCTCTCAAGCAAAATAAATGGTCCGCAGCTGAATCGTGCAAGTATGTGTGTAGATTAGTGTATTTTATCAGAAGAACATAAGATTAGCCATGGTCCATCTAGCCCAGTATTGTGCTTCCTAAGTGACCAATCCAGGTCACAAGTACCTGGCAGAAACCCAATTAGTAGCAACATTCCATACTACCAATCCCGGGGCAAGCAGTGGCTTCCCCCACGTCTATCTCAATAACTGACTATGGACTTTTCCTCCAGGAACTTGTCCAAACCTAGATCTACATGCATATTTGTGAACTCCACCCTGTATATACCTTGAAGCAAAGTACACATCATCGTGTCATATCACATAATTTTATGCCAGCTGGTATTTTGTAAGAGCTCAATTACAAGTGTAAATCAGTGTTTTATGTGCAAAAAATGGTTTATAAAATTACCCTTACAGAATATAATCTATTCATATGGAACATTCCAAGACCAAACAATAAAACTCTCCCAAGAATGGGTACAGGGCAAAAGTAGGATATCACTTTAAAACTCAACATACAAAAAATTTCTATTCAAATTCTGGTGTCACATTAGTGGCAGTGACAGTGGAATACAGAAGAAAGAGAAACAGAAGTATATCCTCTGTACAGAACCTAGTTCAAAGAAATGCACCACCAATTGAATATATTTTTTAGTACCTTTTGCTGTCTGATCATTTTATTTTTCCAGTTGGTTTGATCATCATTTACGTGAGAGTCACTTTCCTCTCTCTGCATTCTTTGCTTCTGCTTTTTTCATGGGTACATACGTAACATAGGGCCCTAAGTTTTTGTACTTACTGTGTGTTAGTTGCAAAAACTAGAGCATGGTAAGTGCAAAGGCTGTGCTGTAAATGCAGGGGGCATGCCCAGCATCTGCCCCGTAATTATAAGTATGTTTATGTTTACTAACAAGCTTGAAATACTATTCTTCTAAAGAGATCGGTTTACTGCTAGGGGTCAAGGCGACCATTTTTGATCCTGGTGTGAGCCTAGGCAGGAGCAGAGGGGGACTGCTCCCACCTAGCACCACTGAAATACCAATTAAGACCCCCAGTAGGTCCCAAGGGGAATCAGGGGTGAGGGGAGGGAAGGAGAAGGGAAGCCCTCAACTCAAGAGAGTAGATCTGGAACTGGGAATGTGTGTTAGGGAGGTATCAGGAGGGTATGTTTTGAACCGGGGGGGGGGGGGTGGTCAGGAAAGTGGATTTTGAACCAAGAGGTTTCAAGGGGGGATCAGAAGACGGGGTGGGGAGTGCCACCACAGAACTTCTTATGACAGCAGCTGCACTACCTAACTACTGTAAGGACAGCAATAGCTACTGCCACCTATCAAAGTGTTGGTAATAGCAGCCGCCTGTCGGCAGTCACGGCAGCCCAGCACATGGTATTGCTCCACGCATTAGCTGACACCACCAGCCACTCACTGCCGTGGTCATGCTGGCTGTTTTAACACACATTAGACTTTAGGTCTGAATAGTACAATCAACACGAGCTGCAAAATGCAGCTTAGTAAAAGGGCCCCATAGTAACTGAAGGCAGTGTGTTCCATCCAGTCTGTCCTGTAAAGTAATCAGGATTGTAATTGCTGCTTCTTGCAGTTTATCTCCCCCCCCCCCCCCCCCCACACACACACCATACCATACCTTTGTGTAGAGTTATAACTGCCTACCCATGGGGGTTACTTCTCCCTACACAAATCATGCAAAATGGAAGCAAAATGGATGTATCAAATTAAGGACTCCTTTTACAAAGGTGTGCTAGCAATTCCTATGGGCTTTGTCGCATTTGGCACACCGGAATCTTTAGCGCGGCTTTATAAAAGGAGCCCTAAATGTTTTGCAAAGCACTACATAAAAACCGGGGATAATTTCAACTTAGCTGTCTTGTGAGTCATTTAGCTCAAAATGTCCATTTTCTCACAAAGGGAAGGAAATTTCCTGTCATTGTGAGAAATTTAATTATTTTTCTTCTAAACTGCACAGGGATCCACTGATACTCTTTCGCCTCCGGAGCCACTCCAGTCACTTCGCATTTGAACCACATGGGGTGCCACAGTCTCCGTGAACAGCCAGTCCTGCACAGCTCAAACAATAAAATGGCTGAGGTGGTGCCAGGAAGAGGAAACACTAAAACGAGAAATTAGGACTGCACAGGCACAATAATACT
The DNA here is from genome assembly GCF_901765095.1 of Microcaecilia unicolor. NCBI lineage: Eukaryota > Metazoa > Chordata > Amphibia > Gymnophiona > Siphonopidae > Microcaecilia > Microcaecilia unicolor. The sequence goes on from NC_044040.1 coordinate 171,523,514, forward strand.
CTCATGTTCATTATTTTCATTAAAAAAGTCACTGTGAACTTTAAACATAATCAGTAGAAGCTGCAGAAGGAGTTGTGTACAAAAGTTTAATATCAATCCATTGATTATTAGCATTTTAACTTGAATATGTAATAAGAAAGTAATTTGCATTAATGACTCATTAACAATTCACAGCTCCAGTCTTTATGTAGTACATCCAATTTACAGTAAAATTGAAATGCTTAACAGTGCAGAGGGGGTGTTTTTGGTGGCTCAGGGGTAGTGCTACGTGCTGAGATGCAGGTTCTGAACCAGAGGCTAGGACTGCATGCTCCAAAAGGAAGTTTAGTTACATGACCCTTCACTGAGGACCACTGCCATGATAACCAACATAAAAGGGAGGGAGAGGGATGTAAAACATGAATTAAATATTCCAAATATTTGGAAATGAAGGCTTGCAGTGCAGCTTCCCAACCACACAGTTTATATTTGGACTGATGTATATTTTCCTTGAAGTTGGATTTGCAATGCGTTGTACCTACCTTTGATTCAATAAAGATAGTTAAAAAAAAAAAGCAAAGGAAAAATTACTGCCCCAAAATAAGCCAACCTTGGAAAAATGTTTCACTAAAATGCACATAAATTATTTCTGATCTAAAATTAAAGAAATAGTAGCTCTGAGTTTGTAGCCATGTGAGTTCCCCTTTAAAAATGTACAGTATGAATCAATATTCAGCACTGGCAGCAGCCATGTTTTTTTTAAAAACCAGCTGCAGAATTTGTAAAAATGTGTATATTCAGCACTGCTATACAGATAGACGATGACACTGAATAGACATAGACAGCGCTCACAGCCTATAGGTACACATATAGTAGCGATATTCAGCTGTCATACAAATAGCTATGCAGTTTAAATTAGCATAGCATTTTTTCTGTCCTAACTTAAGGGGTTTCTCACTAATGATTAGTGTATGTGGTAAAGGCGGTTAGCTTAGCGGAGTTCAAAAAAAAGGTTTGGACAGCTTCCTAAAGGAAAAGTCCATAGACCGTTATTAAATGGACTTGGGGAAAATCCACTATTTCTGGGATAAGCAGTATAAAATGTTTTGTACATTTTTGGGATCTTGCCGGGTATTTGTCACCTGGATTGGCCACTGTTGGAAACAGGATGCTGGGCTCGATGAACCTTTGGTCTTTCCCAGTATTGCAATACTTATGTACTTATGTACTTATATGTTATCTGTCACTGGTCCCATTTTATTCCTAAGGACTCTGCTGCAGATAACATGTGCTAATTGTTAATAAAAGACCTCATCAAAGTTATTGTACACCACTTTGCTGTGCTTAGCGACTAAAGGTGGTATATCAAGTTGGGATACATTTATTTATTTTAAAAATCTTCTATCCCATGCCATCTACTACTCTGGGTGGCAATATACACAATTATTCAAAGACAGAACCTGAACCTGAATATTGCTGCTATCCATGCAGTTAGGTACAACACCCTTGCTCTGTTCCAGCACCATCCAGTATGCATGGCCAAAAAAACATTTAGTCTTCATTTTTAAAACGTTTTGTGATTTTCGTGTTTTTTTCTTTCATTTATTCATGTTTTTTATACACACTGTCCCCTGGATTCTATAAAGATCGCCCATTTTTGTGCACCAAAATTTGGGTGTGATCCTGAGACACATGCACAACTTAATTGGTTAATGTGCCACTTAACGGCAATAATTGGATGCTAACAATCAATTATTGATGTTAATTGACACCAATTAGGATTTGTGCATGCATCTGGTTGTGCATTATTTTATAACACTGAGCACCTAAATCCCATAGTGCCCAACCAAAAGGAGACATGGCCATGGGAGGGGCATGGGTGGGTCAGGGGCATTTACAAAAATTCGTGTGCAATGTTACAGAATACCAGGGACATGTGCACAAATTGGGTGCCAGGAATTATATCTGGTTTCTGCAGGCATAAGTCCTGGTGCCCAAATTTGGGCATGAGAATCAGCGCTATGTGTAATTCTATAAAGAGTGCTCAGCCCATAGCGACATTTATATAATAGCGCTGAGCACCTATTTTTTCCAGCACCTATTTTTTCCAGCACCAATTTTTGAGTGTCATTTACTGAATTCAACCCTGTATGGATTAGATTCTATAAATGGCACTTTGAGTTGCACCAGAGAGGTCAGCCAACGCTATCCATCTCCAATTGGTTTACTATCACTGGTTTCCAACAAATTATGCTCGGGGAAAAAGAGCAATGAAAAACTTGATTTTCTCAGCGTCTTTATGAGAACAGGCGTCATCTTGGATCCAAGTTATGTGTGAGCTGTTTTATCCTCCTGATGCAGCAAAGCGAAACAAGGAGGATCCTGATTCCTTGTCGAGAATTACTGGATGTGTTTTCAGCTAAGAGGACTATGGTTTGAATATGCCACAGAAGGGTGGTGAAGTTAACCTACGCTCTGATAAGTGTCCCATTTCTTTGGCCTGTGCACAGTTTGAAGCTCTATTTAAGAGAGACTGTTTATCGATGAGAGTCTGTTAATTGAGAGAACTTTGATAGTGGAGCCATTAAATACTTTTTGTTATATTTGGTTTGTTTGGAAGCAATCTTTTCTCCCTTTGGGGTTTTGTGGGGAGTTTTTCATTGTTCATTTTTACCAAGCATAATTTGTTGGAAATCACTACTACTACTACTACTATTTAGCATTTCTATAGCGCTACAAGGCATACGCAGCGCTGCACAAACATAGAAGAAAGACAGTCCCTGCTCAAAGAGCTTACAATCTAATAGACAAAAAATAAAAAATAAGCAAATCAAATCAATTAATGTGAACGGGAAGGAAGAGAGGAGGGTAGGTGGTGGCGAGTGGTTACAAGTGGTTACGAGTCAAAAGCAATGTTTAAGAGGTGGGCTTTCAGTCTAGATTTAAAGGTGGCCAAGGATGGGGCAAGACGTAGGGGCTCAGGAAGTTTATTCCAGGCGTAGTGATAGGAAGCCAATTGGAGATGGACAGTGTTGGCTGACCTCTGTGGGCAGTTGAGGTTTCATTTCTTTAAATTATGATTGTAATAATGGTTCATTAATCTATGCTTCTCTCTTTAACAATCTAGCAAAGGATTTTTTTGTTTTATAGATTTTGGTTACCTTTGCATTCCATATTGATCTACCAGCCAGGAATAGTATCAGCTCATCTCGTACCTATATGAATCTTCACTATCCTAATTGCATTGGCCTTAAATATAAGGCGACCTACGCATCCAATTTCACCTATTTAAGTACGCAAATGTGGAATGAATTACCAAAAGCAGTGAAAACGATACATGACCATCTACAATTCAGGCGAACTTTGAAGACCTGTTTTGTAAGGCCTACCCTGCTGTTTCTGATTAGCAACCTCAACTCTGCACTGATTTAAAAGACACGGTTATTTCTTATATCTTTGCCACTTATTGTTCCCATTTACCCCTACCTTCCCTTACCCTGGCTGATTCTATTTCTATTTGTTTAACATCGGCCGTATTGAGCTCCCAAATACGATGACTTGTAAGTCACATTGAGCCTGCTAATGTGTGGGAAAAATGGGGGATACAAATGCTGCAAATAAATAACTAAATAAATAAATAAATATTGTTTTTGTTACTTCAAGTTGCATGCCAGTTATAGAATAGCACTTAGAGCTGATTTTTATGCCAAACTTTGGGCATTAGGTTGGGCATTACACCAACTAAAACCTAGTGTAAATCCTGGTGCATAAGTTAGGTGCAGATCTCCAGTATTCACTAATACTGCACACATCTTTAGTGAATGCCCCAACCTGCCCATGCCACTCCTATGACCAAGCCCCCTCTTGAGTTGCGCACTAAAAACTTTGTGTGCTGATCTTTACAGAATAGCACCTAGCAAGATGTATGCGCAAATCCTAATTAGAGTCAATTGGTTGTTAGCACCTAATTATTGCTAATTAAAGGTTCATTACTCAATTAAGTTGAATGCATCCAAATTTGGGCATCATATATAGAATCTGGGGGTATATGCACAAGAATGTTTTTGAATGCAGCAGTTGAGACTGTGTACATGTTAAGTCATAGATTATATATATATATATATATATATATATATATATATATATATATACACACACACAAGAGATCTGCATGCACTTTAAGTTTTTTAGTGCCCATATGAACCAAATGTGTGCTCACTAATGCACATCCTTACTATTGGGATAGTGCTGAAGTGTTTACAAGGAATAATCGGGATATATTCTATAACTAGGTATGGCTTTGCATGTGTATATGCTCAAAACAATAGAACTTATGTATGTGCATTAGCACACTATACTATACAGCCATGCATAAGTGCTATAGTGCACAACTGCAAACACAAGGGTGGAGTATGGGTATGGGCGGGGCTCCCTGTTGTGCAGGTAACTTACAGAATGCTGGAAGTAATGAGTGTCCTTGTCACATTTAGGCACCTGCAGTTATGCGAAGTGTTTGGCTAGTATAACTGCAGGAAACTAAATTTAAGGCATACCGATACTGAGTTTCGCACCCAGATGCCCTTATAGAATAGGCTTTTACCCCACAGCATCAGAGCACCTACAATGAGGACCCCATGAGTTTAATCCACCATATAAAACAGTACAATAATCCAACTGAGGTAGCACAATCGCCTGTACCAACATGCGAAAATGTTTAATTTAAAAAAAACAGATCTGATCGCTCTTAATTGACTTAACTTTAAATATATTTTCTTGCTCAGATAACTTATCTGTAAATCCATTGTCAATTGTGAATCCAAGATAATTCCCAAAACCTTGGAAGGTTTTTCAAACTTCAACTGTTCTCCAGAGGCTATAGTCACACTACAAGGAACTAAAGAGACATCATTACAAAAATATAGCAACTTAGTCTTAGCTGCATTGAGTTTCAAAAGATGGGAATTAGCCCAAGAGTGAATCAAAGCAATACAGTCAGAAATGGAAGTTTGTAATGGAGAAAAATATGATATTACTACCTCCTAAAATAGGTGTCCATTTTCTAAAATTACTCCCATACTACCACTGAAAATTTGTGGAGAGGGGACTTAGGGCCCTGTTTACTAAGCCACGCTATAAGTGTGCTAGCATTTTTAGCGTGCGCTAATGCTAGAGACACCTGTAGGAATATATGGGTGTCTCTAACATTAGTGTGCACTAAAAACGCTAGTGCACATCAGTAAACAGGGCCCTTAGATATTTAGCAACAGCCATTATCCCCCGGATTCTATATAAGGTGCAAAGAGTAGCTCACATTAAATTGGGCATGCCCCCCAATTTATGCACACTACTTAATTGAGTAACAAGCCAATCAGTGATGATAATTGGCCAATAACCAATTATCATCGCTAACTGGCAATAATTGGAATTTACACTCGCTTCTTTTTGGGTGTATTCTAAAAAGAGGCGCATGCACATTCTAACGCACGCAGCTGAAAAGGGGGCACAGCCATGGGAGGAGTGTGGGCATGTCAGGGGCATTACTGAAATTTATGCGCATTATTATATAATTTGGGGGAAGTGCCTACATTTAGGCATGGGTATGTATTTACACTACATTTTCAGTGGTGTAAATGGCTGTGCATAAATGTAGGCGCATTTCCCAGCCCTATGTGCTATTCCATACATCTCGCCTAACTTTAGGCACATTATAAAGTATAGCACCAAACGCTTTTTTGGTCGCATCCAGATTATAGGCGCCATATATAGAATCTAGCCCTAAATGCATATGTCCCTAATTATAATGTTTTCTATAACTTTTCATATTAACATTTGGCAATTTTTCAGAAATCAAAACATAAAAGAGGTATAAGATCCAAAGCACAGAATGGAAATGGGAAAATGAGACTGCCCAGTGCAGCTGCACCGTGTGATACCTGGACCAATCTCTTCTTTCCCAAAATATTTCACCTCCCTGTATCAACAGCAGCTGCTTTCTAAAAACAGCAGCAGACAGAAATAACAAAGAACTAATGGCCTTGACTGCTTTTCAAAACTAGTGATGGAAGCAGCATGATTTTACTTCAGAATTTTCTTTCCTTTCTGATTTTAATTTTGCAAGTATATAAGATATAAATAACAGATATCTGTCATAAAGAAAAAGAAGACTGATATAGTACAATATTGTACAGGGAAAAAACATTATTATTTTTTTTTTTTTACATCAGCACTAAATTAAGCTCTCCATGTAGAGAATCCAATAAGAAAATAGCTGGAGCACAGAAACCAAAGAAATAATTATACACTGCCCAGAACACAAGGCTTGGTAACAAAAATAATTGATCTGCAACATAAAGCTTAGAAAGATGTAAGGAACCTGGCAGATTGCAACCTAAGTATTACCCAACTACAGATGATTTATTCGCATACAGGAAGCATAAACAATTATATACACTTCTGAGAGCAGTGTGTGTCTATAAGAAACCATGTTGCTAGAGGGCACTGTATGCTATCACACATGCTACGTTGCAAACAGCTCATACTAGTAAACTCTGCAAATTCATGAGGCCCAGAGTCAAACGAGCTACACCCAGTGCTACAGATGGAAGGAGGCAGTGGGATGGAGGCAGAAGAGTGGGTCACCAGCACTATAGAAAATCCATAGAGTCATGAAGGCAGAGAGACAAGCAGACTATAGGACAGAGGATAGTGCAGCTAGATAAACAGAAGGAAGAGAAGGAGATCAGTGCTCAGGTCAGGCTACTGGGCGGGTGGAAAGGGTGGTAAAAAACATAACATGGGAAATGACCTCAGATAAAGACCATATGGTCTATCCAACCTGTCCATCCACGTTCACCATTACTTTGGAAAAGCTTCTGAGTGCTGTTGAGAGCCTGAAGGGCATAGCTTTGAACTGGAAGTGTTCCCCAAGAACTGAAAACCAGAGGAATTTCCTGTGAGGAGGCCAAATTGGAATACAGAAATAAGCTTCCTTGAGGTCCAAGGATGTTAAAAATTCTCCAAGTTCGACCGAATCTATGACTGATTTTAAGGTTTCCATGCTGTACTCTGAGAGCTTTGTTGACTCCCTTGAAGTCTAGCACTGGATAGAAGGATCCTTCCTTTTTAGGAACTACAAAATAAATGGAATATCTGCCGGTTCCCCACTCATGATGAGGGACAGGCTGAACTGCGCCAAGACTTAACAGAATCTGAAGAGTGAAACGGACCACATGACACTTGGCTGGGCTCTACAAGGAGACACCAAGAAAAGACACTGCACTCGTTGGGTGTCTGAACTTGCCCCAGAAATGATTACCTTTATACACTTCACCGAGGGCAGTGTCTCACTGGGTGAAAGAACAAAACCACACGTTGGTCCAAGTTTGTTTTGAACAAATATAGGTAAGAAATATTTATTAAATTGATATAATAATGATTTAGACATGTTTGTTTTGCAGGTGCTACATTGAAATGTTTAATGAGAATATGTTTGTTTTATTATAGTCTTAGCTCCTGAAGCAGCCGGTTGGCAAAATACAGCACCATGTACAGCTTAGACATGTTGGAAGTTTTACTATTTGTCAAGATGTAAAAGAATAAAAGAACAGTTTGCGACCAGATATTACAGAAGACAGCGAAGCTATCTTGAAATGAAGTGTGATAGCACTTCAACACATGTTTAAGTCAAGATTTGGAGCAGTCTGATTCATAAAGATTTGAGAGATGATTTCCATTCTGTATTCAAATTTAATTTATATCTACAACTATTTGGCCTATAAGATTTCAACAGAGTATGGACTTGTTTTGATGTAATCAGGGCTTTTACCTGATTCAATTTGTATCTAGCAAACTATGCAGAGACTGTTAATTGATACTTACAACAGTTATTAGGCAATATGAGTCACACAAAGTTTATTTAGTGCTTGGGTTAAAGGATTTTATATGTAGTATTTTTTCTACAATAAAGTTTTGAGAAGTGGTAGATAATTGTGATTGATTTTGTGTATTGTGGTACAACTTTAATTAGATTGTGAACCCAATTGGTGGAATTGATTTTGATGCATATTCATTGTGGATATCTTGAAAACCAGATTGGTTTGGTGTGTCAGGAGGCCAGGTTGAGAACCCCTGCTCTAGCCATTTTGAGGCTGGAATCAGGAGCCTCCCATTGAGCTAGAATGAGCTCATGTATGGCCTCATGTACCAGGAATGACGCAAAGGGTTTCTTAGTGCCAGACGTAATAGAAGGATCTACAAAAGTTCCTTGAATATTAAGGTCCTCTAAGACTTTAGTAATAAGCAGAGGTAGTTCATCCTTCACAAATAGCAGAATGGTCATCTCCCTCAGCACCTGGAAGCTCTTCCTCAAGCAATGGATGAGAACCTGAGTGGTCAGAATTAATTGAAAAGTCCCCTTCAGATTCATAAGGAGAAAGAAGGGGGGGCAAATCTTCAATGTCTCTAGAAGTGTCCACTCTTCACCTACTCCTCATGGTGAACTAAAGAAGCAGCAGGAGGGTTAGAAACTTGCTGCCGTTTGAATAGAAACACCTGATTAAACAGTAAAACAAATTCAGATGAAAAGACCAAGGCAGAGGCATTAGTATCCAAACTGGACTGCCTAAGAGCCGGCTGAGAGGAGGAGAAAGACTGTGAAATTGGTGGGAGAGGTGCTGAAGAAACTACCACAGTTTCCAAGATGGCAGTGGCAGCATCGCAAGTCGTGGCTGCAGTGAGAGAGCCTGCCAAAACTGAAGAGTCAGTCTGCTCAGCCTGCCCCGAGCTAGAACCCAGTATCAGGTCAGAAAATAACTGCTCCTGGCCACCCGAAGACGTAGCCTACATTGTACCTTGACCAGATGCTGTTCTCCAGCTGCCACACCAGGAACAGTGTTTAACATGCTCAGCTGACATAAATATTAAATTAAAGGCAAATTTACAGAAAGAAGTGTCAATCTGCCAGTTGGTTAGCCCTGAGACACAAAGACAAAAACTTTCCAAATTCCTTGCTTTTCTTTTTTTTTTTTTAAGGAGGCAGGAGAAGAATGGGGAAGCAACAAGGCAGAAAACAGAGTGGCCTGGGCCACCAGATTTACACTGTAAAGCTTTCCAGTATCTCAACCCCAATTCTTCTAAATAATCCAAGAAGGATAGGAGACCACCTCAAGAACAGTCACAGAGCTGCAAAGGAACTGCTATCCGCCTGCTGGAGATAGAGAATACTAGCTGAGTCTGTATGCACAGGTTCGTACAAAGCACAGCTCATTAGTGTTCTCTATCTCCACCTGCTGGCAAATGGGCATAACCCATTAGTCTGGACTGATCCTTTGGTGACATAAGCCGCATTGAGCCTGCCATGAGTGGGAAAGCGTGGGGTACAAATGTAACAATAAATAAATAAATAAAATAATGGAATGAAATAGTTAACCATGCCAGTGGAAATAAATCAAGTTCACAAAGATCACCAATGTAATCATTTGTCAAAATTGAAAATGAAAGATAACACAAACACAATGGTAATGATATTTTCTCTACACTGAAGAATGTGGAGTGTCACTTTTGGAAAAAATAAAAATAAAAAAAGATGCTCACATCAGGCATTTCTCATTCATAAATTCTAAACCATCAAGGTATAAAAAATTTACCAAGTGAGCACCTGCTGGCTTCTTCCATGCTATCCAGTTACAAAAGGATTCACAAACCCAACCAATAGTGATTCTCAATGTGGACTTATCTGAGGGGAAAGTGAACTCAGAAAAACAATTTCACAGTCATCAAGAGACAAACCAAGCACTCTAGTCACTGACTCATCCAAAATTACACCTATCAATCATCTTCCTGGTGATTAACAGAAGAACAGCAAGGGCACTGCATTGAGAGTATACAAAATTGTATATACTGAGCTTTACTGCTGCCGATAATTACAATAGAAGACTGCAAGGCCCTTTGGAAGAAGCTGGATCAAAGCACTTAGAATTCAGCTGTAACATATCCAGTAACAAAAGGATTCACAAACTCAACCTATAGTGATTCTCAATGTGGACTTATCTGAGGGGGAAGTGAACTCAGAAAAATAATTTCACTGTCATCAAGAGACATACCAAGTACTCTAGTCTCTGACTCATCCAAAATTACAACCATCAATCATCTTCCTCGTGATTAACAGACGAACAGCAAGGGCACTGCATTGAGATTATACCAAATTGTATATACTGAGTTTTACTGCTGCCGATAATTACAAGAGAAGACTGCAAGGCCCTTTGGAAGAAGCTGGATCAAAGTACTTAGAATTCAGCTGTAACATTATGACTTCATCAGCTTCAGAAAGTTTTAATAAAGGCTGCACTCCTTAAATTTGTCAAATTCTTTGCAAAAAAAATAGGTACTTATTAAAAAAAAATACAAATACTCAATAGGGCCTAATAGGATAACCAATTAGAATGAAAGCATGCAGTGTTCCATTTGTGCCAAGGCCCAAGCTTAATATGACCATTAGACACAATGTTTTACACAGCACTGTAAGTCACACACTGAAGTGCTGCATTTAAGCTCGCTCATTTACACCTGCTATTGACATGGCATAAATGGATACACCTAAATGTAGGTGCATGTATGCCAACTTATGCTAATATCCAGTGCTTTTTTTTGTCTATGACCCCCGGCCTTATGGTAGCCACACCCACAGTACAGTGGCGTAGCCAGAAGTCAATTTTTGGGTGGGCCAACAGGTTGGATGGGTGGGCACTAGACAGTGGTGTGCTGGTAAATGTTTAACAACAGGCTCTCTCCCCGGTCCACCTCTGCGCCCGTCCACCTCCCCTCAAAATTGCAGAACTGGCTATAGCCGGGGAGAGAGCCTGGGGGGGGGGGGGCAATGCATTACTGTCTCCAGGAAAAAAAAATTAAATGATCCCAGGTTCCAATTTAATTCATGTTTAATGTGGGATAAAATGCCATAAATAAGTAAATAAATATAAACTTTTAATGTTGAGCACCTGATTCTCAAAGTGGACATATTCCAAACACTATAATGAAAATAAAATGATTTTTTTCTACCTTTGTTGTCTGGTGACTGTTTTTCTGATCATGCTGGCCCAGTATCCGATTCTGCTGCTATCTGTCCTCTTAACTCCGTTTCCAGGGCTTCCTTTCCATTTCTTTCCTTTCCTCCTTTCTTCTTCATTTCTGGTCCTCAGCTTCTGCCTATTTTCTTCATCCATGTGCAGTTTTTCTCCTCTCTTCCTTTTCCCTCATCTCATCTCCTTCCTCATTCTTCCATCCCCTCCATCCATGTCCAGCATTTCTTCTCTCTCCCTTCCCTCTCTTCCATCCATGTCCAGCAACCCTCCTCTCCCCTTCCCTCCATCCAGCAACCCTCCTCTCACCTTCCCTCCATCCAGCAACCCTCCTCTCCCCTTCTTCCACCATGTCCAGCAACCCTCCTCTCCCCTTCCCTCCATCCAGCAACCCTCCTCTCCCCTTCTTCCACCATATCCAGCAACCCTCCTCTCCCCTTCTTCCACCATGTCCAGCAACCCTCCTCTCTCCTTCCCTTCATCCAGCAACCCTCCTCTCCCTGCCCTCTCCTCTCCCCTTCTTCCACCATGTCCAGCAACCCTCCTCTCCCCTTCCATCCATCCAGCAACCCTCCTCTCCCCTTCTTCCACCATGTCCAGCAACCCTCCTCTCCCCTTCTTCCACCATGTCCAGCAACCCTCTCTCCCCTTCCCTCCATCCAGCAACCCTCCTCTCCCTGCCCTCTCCTCTCCCCTTCTTCCACCATGTCCAGCAACCCTCCTCTCCCCCTTCTTCCACCATATCCAGCAACCCTCCTCTCCCCTTCTTCCACCATGTCCAGCAACCCTCCTCTCCCCTTCCCTCCATCCAGCAACCCTCCTCTCCCCTGCCCTCTCCTCTCCCCTTCTTCCACCATGTCCAGCAACCCTCCTCTCCCCTTCCCTCCATCCAGCAACCCTCCTCTCCCCTTCTTCCACCATGTCCAGCAACCCTCCTCTCTCCTTCCCTTCATCCAGCAACCCTCCTCTCCCCTGCCCTCTCCTCTCCCCTTCTTCCACCATGTCCAGCAACCCTCCTCTCCCCTTCCCTCCATCCAGCAACCCTCCTCTCCCCTTCTTCCACCATGTCCAGCAACCCTCCTCCTCCCCTTCCCTCCATCCCGCAACCCTCCTCTCCCCTTCTTCCACCATGTGCAGCAACCCTCCTCTCCCCTTCTTCCACCATGTCCAGCAACCCTCCTCTCCCCTTCCCTCCATCCAGCACCCTCCTCTCCCCTGCCCTCTCCTCTCCCCTGCCCTCTCCTCTCCCCTTCTTCCCCCATGTCCAGCAACCCTCCTCTCCCCTTCCCTCCATCCAGCAACCCTCCTCTCCCCTTCTTCCACCATGTGCAGCAACCCTCCTCTCCTGTCTGCCCTATTTCCTTCCAGTTCCCCCCCCCCCCCGTACCTTTAAATATTATAGTTTTGCTGGAGTCGCGGGCAGCCGGCATTGAAGACATCGGCAGGCTTACGCCGGTTCCAGCAGCCTTCCCTTCCCTCGTTGCAAGTCGGATGATGGCTCCGCCCTCGTAGATACAGGAAATACGTCAGAAGAGGGCGGAGCCATCATCCGACTTGCAACGAGGGAAGGGAAGGCTGCTGGAACCGGCGTAAGCCTGCCGATGTCTTCAATGCCGGCTGCCCGCGACTCCAGCAAAACTGTAATATTTAAAGGTACGGCGGGCGGCGGCGGTGGCGGCGGGGGGCGGGGCAGTGGCAGGCAAGCCTCTTATACGGGGCGCCTATGCTGCCGTGAGAGAGAGGGAGGCAGATGCGGGGTCGGAGCTCAGCCTGCTCCCTCCGCTCCGCTGCCTCCACTGCTGGGTGGGCCTGAACCAAAACTGGGTGGGCCTGGGCCCACCCAGGCCCACCCGTGGCTACGCCCCTGCCACAGTAGCCACACTCCTTTTAACAGCTATTGCACATATAAACTGGCATCAAAGAAAATATTACACCAGTATAGGAGGAAAAAAAAATAACTTGTGATTTTTTTTCATTATAAATAATTTCTGTAAACTGTTACAGCTCCAGTATACCCAAAATGACACAAACCAAATTAGCACACAGACCAGGAATTAGGAGAACAGTCCTGCCAAATCTGAAACACAATATGTTATAAAAATCTCAGAACCTAGCAAACAGATCCTTATTTAAACATTTGGCCGTGCAGTCACACATAGAGAACAGAGACAGCCCTTCTTCAAATTCTTTAAAAATTAACCGGAAATCCTAAGAAGCTAGACTCTGCATGCAGCACAATACCAGAAAAACAGAAAGAAACACATTGCTATACATTGCAAAATAAGACAGCAGATGTAAATTCTCAAAGTGGACATATTGGAGGAGTGACCTAGTGGTTAGGCTGGTGGACTTTGGTCCTGAGGAACTGAGTTCAATTCCCGGCACAGGCAGCTCCTTGTGACTCTGGGCAAGTCACTTAACCATCCATTGCCTGCCACATTGAGCCTGCCATGAGTGGGAAAGCATGGGGTACAAATGTAACAAAAATAAATAAAAATATTCCAAACACAAAAATAAAATGATTTTTTTCTACCTTTGTTGTTTTTCTGATCATATTGGTCCCAGTCTCTGATTCTGGGGCTTCTTGTCCATTTATTTCTTTACTTCCCTCCTTTCTTCTTCATTTCTTGCCCTACATCCATAAGTAAAAGCCAGTTCCTCTGCAGAATTGGCTGGAGGAGGTATAGCATGGATCCAGCTTTTGCCTATTTTCTCCATCCATGTGGATCTTCTTCTTGTCTCTTCCCTCCCCTCCATCCATACCCAGCAATTCTCCTCTCTCACATCCCTTGCATCCATGTCCAGCATTTCCCCCTCCACTCCATCCATGTCCAGCATTTCTTCTCTCTGCCCCCCTCCATCCAGTATTTCTGCTCTCTCTCTCTCCTTCCATCTATGTCCAGTATTTCTCCTCTCTCCTCCCCTCCATCCATGTTCATCTCACTTCCTCTCTCTTCCTTCCCCTGTATCCATATCCAGCAATTCTTCTCTCTCCCCTCCCTTCCATCCATGTTCAGCATTTCTCCTCTCTCTCTCTCTCTCTCTCTCTCTCTCCTGCCCTTCCCTCTATCCATGTCCAGCAATTCTCCTCTCTCCCCTGCCATACCTCCCATCCATATCCAGCTATTCTCTCCCCTCCCATCCATGTCCAGCAATTCTCCTCTACCCCTGTCCTCCCCTGCCATCCATGTCCAATGATTATCCTCCCTCCACTGCCCTCCCCTCTCATCCATGTCTAGAGATTCTCCTCTCTCTCCTGCCCTCCCCTTCCCATCTATGTCCAGTGATTCCCCTCTTCCCCTGTCCTCTCCTGCCATCCATGTCCAGCAATCTAGGTGCCAATTATAGAATACAATTAGTCGGCACTGATTTCAGCACTAATTTTTTAGGCGCCATATATAGAATCTCCTCCAAAATATGCAATACCTATATCTGTAGAGAAACCTGATGAAGGTGCACATATCTGTGATGACAACAAAGTCACAGTAAAAATTCTTAAGGCATATCCATATCCTGAACCATATGTTGCCCAAGCCTGTTTAACACCAGAGGTCAATAAAGAATCTAAGGGTGCATGTACTAAAGACCAATTTGTATTGAATGCCTCCACAATGGATTCACACCAAGACATATTTCAGCAACACAAATTCCTAGCCAAAATAAAAGAGGTATTGCTGTATTTTGAAGATGTTTTGATTACTGCTGGCTCAAAAGAAAAGCTGGCAAGAACTTGTCAGAGGATGAGAAGACCCAAACTGTTCATGATATCCCTTCACCTCTTTCCATGCAAGAATTTCAAGCTTTCTTTGATCTTCTTAATTTCTTTCAGTTTCTTTAAAAACCCAAAAGAAGAAACTGCTGATTCCCGTGTATTACTTCAATATATATGGATAGCAAGACTTTTCTGACTATGACCGAATGTATAAAGTCACTAGATCTGTCTATGCAACACTGCCCATACTTGAACTCATGTTGAACTCGGATTCAGCTTCAGCAGTTGGAGAACAAGGCTACTGCCAGGCAGACTTCTATGGTCTGTGCCCTGCTCATGGATGGACAGATAGGCCAGTGCCAGGCAGATTTCTATGGTCTGTGCCCTGATCGTGGCTGGACAGATAGGCCAGTGCCAGACACAATTCTATGGTCTGTGCCCTGATCATGGCTGGAGAGATCTGGATGGGCTGGAGTGGAATTCGATGACAGCTTCAGTATCTGAAAGCTAGTGCCGGGCAGACTTCTATGGTCCGTGCCTTGAAAATGCCAAGGACAAATCAAGATCAAGAATGCATATGTAGTATACCTTATAGTATGAGTTTATCTTGTTGGGCAGACTGGTACAGATGGACCGAACATCTACTATGTTACTATGTTATTATGTGATCTAGCATCTTTCAGTTTTTCATTCACAAAATCCTATATGTTTCTGCACTAGTATTGTTTTAATAAACCAATGTTTAAAAGACTGAATTCACTGTGTGATGCTATTAAGTTTATTGAAAAGCAGATGATTTATTTAGCAATTAGTAGTCTCAACAACAAATTTAAATTATCACAAGATGACTAACCTAATTAGAGTCAAGTGTCGTGCTGCAGCAATAAAATAAATATGGCTGTTCTATTAATCTTGTTTCTTTACCTAATCATAATTTGCTGATGCTGACAGCTGTGCAAATGCCATTAAAACAAATACAATTTTAGCAATGGAGCTTAAGAAAATAGGAAAAAAGAGAAAAACAAAGAGTAGTAAAACAGTAATAATCGTATGCAGTAGATTTGAGATAAAAAAAATCTTTGCTCATCAACCAGCACCTTGCAGAACATGTGACATCAATAAAATGAAACATCTGATTTTCACGCATGCAACACCTTTACACTAGTGTGACAATTACAAGTATGGTTCAGATAAAGCTGTTTTCAGCAGCTACAATTAAAATGCAATTTATTAATTGAGGCTTACCAAAAAAAATAAAGCAACAACTGGCAGGATAGATAAGATTCTGACAATGAACCAACCAATGTGTTTGTTAAAAATGAACATTATGCATTAATCTAATTTTTCTTATTCTCTTTTAATTAATAGGAAAAGTTGTTCAATAAAAGCTATGTTACAAATTACATCTGTAGGACTGAGACAGTGGAGTCAATATTCAAAGTGATTCAAACAGGCAGGAGAGGTCCTTGCCCACTTATTTTGCACTCAGTGGGCTGGCTGCTGTTATTCAGTTATATACTGAGCCTCCCCAAAGTCTTTAGTAAAAATACCCTATTAAATTACCAAAACAAAAAACTTGATACTGATAATCCGGACTGCTGGCACCACTCAATCAAAGCGCATATAACAAAATGGTTGTTTATTAAGCCTAAATTTGCTCATGCTGTTCATCACAAACTATTATTTGAAAGAGCCCTCAGAACATACCACCACTTTTAAGGCAATACCATTTGTTTTTTGCCTGGTGGAATAGCAACTCTTTCATAGGGCTTTTTCTTATATGTGCATATACGTGCTATTACAACGTACTAACGTGCTAACAAAATACTCATAAACAGTGCTCATACAAAACGTGAACTTATCTTTCAGACGATTCTTTGGCCGGCTCCATCTTTTATCCTTTTTGGTCTTTTATTTTTTCTTTAATTGCCATTTGCTTTTTATAATGAAGCACCCTTGTTGCTTTTAACTGCCGATCTCACACACATAAATCCATTAGGTTTCCCCTAGTCGCGTCCGACACCACGGGTTTCACTGATTTCTTCAGGGACTCGGGTTAAATGTCATGCCGTCTCTTGTTGTCGGCTGAGACCGCAACACCATACTCTTTGATGCACTTGCTCAGTTCTTCCAAGGCGCTTTTATATCATTGGCTTAAAAATGTCCGGTCGCTCTCGTGACATCACTTCTTCTTGGTGGCAGTCTTATTCTTAATGGCCATTACACCGGTTCACTGCCCTCTAGAGGAAGTCTAGGCACTGCCACTGAATATTGGCTCTGACCACATACACTACAGCCGGGCAATGGAGGGGGGATTTGGGAGCTCAGGGGCCCTTTTACTTTTTTTTTTAATCTTTTTATTAACAAGTGTCACAAAGAAGAGGCATACTGCACCACTTTTTTCCATACAGGATAAAAATAAGCAAAAACAAAAACAAAAACAATTTGTTTATAACAGTAATGCACGAGATTGCTTATAATTACACACAACCACAAAAACCTGCATAGCGGACCACTTGTAGTTTTGCATTATATAACAGGTAAAGTACAAAAGACCACCCTCCCTCCCCCCCTGCCCCACCCAGCTAACCCACCCCCCTTCCTATGTCCAGGACTCATACAGAGGATACCTTGGTAGAAGAAATCACAGACAACCGTTCTACACAGCGTTTCCATAAATACCCGTATTCCCGATAGGCTCGTCGGGGCATCTCAGATATCCTCCGTCCCTCCCAGTCAGCCATCTGTCACATGCTCATACACCATTGCTCCAGGGGAGGAGCAAGCTGGCTAGTCCAATGTTGTAGAATTACTTTTTTAGCTAATATTAATGCTAACAAGATAAATTTACAAGAGTAACTGCTTAACCCCTGATCAACCAAGTCAGCATCCGAGCCCATTAACAAAGCCCCATAAGACCATTCATACGAGCCATCCAAAGTTTCTTCCAGCACCGCTATGAGAGCCCTGGTTCACTCCACACCTCTCACATGTCAGACTGCCACAGGCCCCTGGCCTTTTCCTTAACCGAAACCTCCAACCCCAAACGTCCACTCCACTCCGCTGCTAACTTCGGAAAAAAAGGGGAAAGTCTATGTTCCTTCCCAAGTTTGTACCACATAGATAATGAGCGTGGTATATTCCAAGCTAATTGGCATTGAGAAAAGGAAGGGCACTGTCCATTGCCCAAAGCCACTACATAACCCACATACCTACACCTCCCTTAACCCACAATCCGAAAGGAGACCCGTCTCAGCTAGCAACAAAGTCTGGGTTCTGCAAGACCTCCAAGAAGGGAGAAGCATCCCTTGTGCCCCCCACCCCAGATCTCCACCAGTCCCAAGCAGTTCTCAAAGGCCGCACCAGTGGGGTCAAGCACATCTTTTTATTCCTGCAATGAAAAGCATTAAACACCGAGACAGAGGCATCGGTAGACTCCCACACATCCTCGGGTGCAAATCTGTATTGACCTGTGTGTAACTCATGTATCCACCGAAGGGCCGCTGCGACATTATAAAGCCACAGGTCTGGGAGGTTAACTCCCCGCCCCCCCAGTGCGTGTCCAAATTAATTTATTGTAACCAATCCTGGCTCTGCGTGCACGCCAGATGAGAGAGGAAATAATCCCTCGATAAAACATAACATCTCTCTGCATCATTTGGAGGGGATAAAGTATTTAGAGGAAAAGCACCATCTTTACCAGCGTGACTCAGCCCAGAAAAGAAACAGGGAGTTCTCGCCAGCGTAAGCACAAAGTTCTAATATTTTCCAATTTTTCCCGCACGTTTTTCCTATACAATATATCCAAATCTAAATGGAGATATACTCCCAGATATTTCAGCGACCCCTTGGACCATTTGAACGAGAAATCTGGCAAACGCTTGCAATCACAGTTTGCAGATATGGCCAAAGCCTCTGATTTGTCTAAATTAATCTTGAGTCCCGAAAAAGAACCAAATTGCTGGATGAGGTTTACTAAAATAGAGATCCCTGGGACGCTTTTTCTAGAAATATCAGCATGTCATCCGCAAAGAGATTAATTTTAAATTCCTGTGATCCCACCCGAATTCCCTCCAGGTCCCCACCCTGTCGAATCTTACTAGCCAATGGTTCCAAGGACAACACAAATAACAAAGGGGACAATGGGCACCCCTGATGCGTTCCCCTCTCCAGCTCAAACTTATCAGTAAGACACCCATTAATGAGAATTTGTGCTGTAGGAGCTCTGTACAGGGCCTTACACCCGCCAAAAACTCCGCCAAATCTAGGGAGCACCCAAAATAGATAGTCCCATAAGATTTTGTCAAACGCCTTTTCAGCATCGAGACTGGCAATAATCGCATCCCCAGGAAGTTTACCCTTCGCTTGCATGGCCTTCAGTGCTCGCAATATATTTGTAGAGGCATATCTGCCTGGTACAAACCCTGTTTGATCTTTATGTACCAAACAAGGCAGCACTTTGCCCAATCTGGCAGCCAGTATACTTGCAAAGAGCTTAATGTCCTGATTTAATAATGATATAGGCCGATAGGACCCCAACTGTTCTGCATCCCTGCCAGGCTTGGGTAGCACAACAATAGTAGCATGGGTTAGGGCTCCCGTATGATGGTCTGCACTACATTGGGCTTGGCACAGGTCCCCAAATGGACCTACCAACTGAGCACGTAAAATTTTGTAAAATTCAGGGCCTAAGCCATCCAGCCACGGTGCCTTCGCCAGTTTTAATCTTTTTACTGCTTGCTGTATTTCAAGGCCTTGGATGGGAGCATTTAAGCTTGGCATCTGGTCCGACGTCAGTGCTGGCAGTTGTAAATCCCTAAAGAAATTCTCTCTCTCCTGCATATCACAATGACCAGTATCATACAGTGATTTATAAAAGTTGACAAAAGCTTTCTGAATATTGTCTGCTGAGGTAAGCAATTGGCCATTTTTATCTTTTATGCGGGTTATAGGTTTTTTAGCTGTTCTACTCCGAACCACCACTGCCAAGAGTTTGCCTGCCTTATTCCCCCAGCAATGCAAGTTGTATTTATACAGCTGAACATCTTGATGGGCCCTTTGGTTTAACACCTCATTAATTTGCCTCTTGACCTGCCAGTACTCATCTCTGACATCCAGATCACCGCCCCCCCCCCCCCCCCACCTCAGGGCACCAGCTCGCACCCCTTTAAGCTGTTCGAGTAATTTGAGTAGCTCTCCATCTCTCTGCTTATGGACACGGCTCGGCTCGTATACTCAATAATTTTCCCACTCATTACTGCTTTCCCTGCTTCCCACATTGTTATGGGGTCTACCTCTGAAAATTGATTATCTCACAAGAAGTGTTCCCACTCCTCCCCCAGAAACCTGCAGATTCATTCGCCACCCAGTAGAGCACAGACCTTTGGGAGATTCCAGGGGTGGGGGAGAAGGATGAAGACATCATTTTGGGCCCTCCCACTTTTGGGCTTAGGCCTAACTTAAATCGACAATCTTGCTATGCCATTTCTTCTATGAACACAAATTCCTATTTTTTAATGAAAAACTGGTGGATGCTGAAACAAGCTGTAACACAACCAAGAAAAATGGAAAAGGAACCCCTACGTATAGAACAAAAAAAAAAAAAAACAAGAGTAGGGGTGGACCTGTAAAAATACTTCCAGCCAGACAAGTAAGATGCAAGTCTTTATTAGGCACCACTCAATCCAAGACCCGACATGGGGCCGTGTTTCGACGGGAATCACCCATCTGCCTCAGTAGTCACACACTCAAAAGAGACTGAGTCAGTGCAAAAACAACTTTGTAGAAATCTGGAACTATCAAACTGCAGCAGTATATAGCAAGACACCGTCAGAACCGCAAAAATAAGCTGTACCCACCAATCAGAAGCAAAGACCAAATCCCAATATGCTCAATGATAAAACAAAAGAAGATAGACTGATTCTATTATAAGAATATGAGACATATACATCACCCTATGCTAGTTGATATTATAAATGTCTTTTTGACCACATTATGGGAAAAATATGGTACTGGAACTTGTATTATATCTTGCTGTCAAAAATAGTCTATTCAGCTAATTTGTCACATAGAGAAACTGAGAGATGCTTACTGTGAATCAAAGCCCACAACACACTTTTTTCAGATTTGACAGATGTAGAAGGGTATTTTTGATATAACATTTAAATTCAATTTTGGACCTTTTGCTAAAAACATCCAAAATCGAGTGGCAAACATAGCAATTTGAAAAATGTGCTCAGTGTGACTCTCTTTTTGGTTCATTTTGTTTTGGGGGGGGGGGGAAGTCCAAGGGAAAAACACACAAAAACAAGCCTGGCTGCACAGACATCCCAGCAGAACAGTGGGGCACCCTAGGGACACTGCAGTGGACTTCACATAAAAGGTCCCTGACAGTGGCGTAGCTAGGTGGGGTGCCAGGGGAGCAGCCGCTCCCCCAAACGGAGTTCTGTTGGTGCCGGCACCTACTTTTTTCTCGTCGTGTTTCATTGAAAATGTGTGCTGGCGCCAGCTGGAGTCTGCTCTTGCGCCACTTTCGCTCCCCCCGCGCCATCAACCTGGCTCCGCTTCTGCTCCCTGAAACACATCTCACCGTTACCTCCAAAACCCACCAACTGTACACCACTAGAAAAGCCCTTATGCCTGCAGGTGTCACCTATATGTGGCTATAGTAGGTTTATGGTGGGTTTCAGACAGCTCACACTTTCCACCACAAGTGTAACAGAGTTGGATATGGGCTTGGTTTCCCTTCTCTACAGTGCACTGAACCAACCACTAGGCTACTCCAGGGACCTGCTTGCTGCTCTATTAGGACTGGCCATAACATCTGAAGCTGTCATAGAGGTTGGTATGTACCGTTTCTTTCACATTTGGGGGGGGGGGAGGAAGGGGTCAGTGACCACTGGGGGAGTAAGGGGGGATCATGCCTCAATCTCTCCAGTGGTCATTTAAGGCACCAGGATTGAAACAGGTTTAGACCCAAATGTCTAACTTTTAACTCTGGACGTTTTTGCTTTGTTCTATTATGGCAGAAAAACATTTACGTTTTGGGAATGCCCGAATTCCACCCCCAACACATCCCATTGTGATTTGGACGCACTGCATACAAACTGCATTGAAAAATGTCTTTTAAATGGGTTTTGAAAATAGAAATTTAGACATATTGGCAAAAAATGTCTTTGTGTAGCTTTTTTAATGTTTTTCTGTTTTGAAAATGAGCTCTATAATATTATAATTCAGGTAATACAATCTGTGCCAGTTTAATGGTGTGCTTATTGCATCGGCTAAATAGTTAATTGAAAGCCAACTGTGAAGCTATGACCTGTTATTGTTTTGTGGATGTGGTGTAACTGAAAGCTGTTGGGAAAAAAATATTGAAGTAGCTTAAGCAGCACAATCAGGTTCTGGCACAGGATATTGGATAAGTATTTATTTGTTATCAATGGCTCAGCAATTTCTTCCTGCTTCTTTGGGCTTCCTGCTCAATTAAAATTGGCCTTCATTCACAAACAGCTGTATTCCCTCCCTTTCCAAATCATTTTACTATCACCCTCTGTTAGCCATCATGGCCACCATCCTCAACCAAAGGATCACAGACTGCATTTTGATCAAGAGCCTGGCTTATGTGGGCCCCAGATCTGGTCATAGCTGTCAGTTGGGCAACATCTGAGACTCTCTCCTACGGGGCTGCTTCTACAATACATTGGCCAGTCCAAGCAGCTGAAGCCAGGTTTGGGAATATAATCCAAGTGTCCTGCATGGAAGTGAGTGAAACCGCCACTGAGCCTCTGCTGGACCAAGCCCACTCATAATTTAAACAGTTGGCCCATCAATAATTCTCGAAGTGAAAAGATGTTGCTTCTCGTCATACATAGATTACCTGATTGGATTTAACTGATTGTAGTGCTATAAGACCTTGCTGAGAGCTCAGCCCAAGTGAGAACAATTTACAGGAAATTTAGTGTCACAGCTCCCATCTTAAGGAATTCTCTACCCCTTTTTCTGAGATCAGAGTCCACCCATGTGGGAAACTCATCAAGTCATAGGGGGCCTTTTACTAAGGTGCGGTAGGCCTCAAACAGCACTACCATGGGATACGCTGAAGTGTCCTGCAGTAGTTTCCCACTGAGCGCGTGCTAATCCCGCATGGGAGCCCTTAACGCCTCCTAAATAGGTGGCAGTGAGGGCTCCCGTGGTAATGGTCACACACTGAGGAAATTAGTACATGGGCATTACAGAAAAATATGGCAAGGTAGCCATTTTGCCGTCGTGCTAAAAGTGACCACAGCGCACGGAAAACCCATGTGCTGACACCAGCATAAACCACTTTTTAGGGTGGCTTGGTAAAGGGACCCCATACACTCCTCTGTAATGTTCAAAAAGGTGAACAGAAATACAGTAAAAGGACATTTCCATAATCTAGATGCTTGCAGTGGATTAGTGGATTAGTGTACACTTGTGCGTGTAAGTTTTTATATTCTTCACATAAAAACTTACACGCACAAGTGTACACTAATCCACAAAAATGCCAACAGGATACCTATGCCCTATTCTGTAACAGTGCACATAACTTACATAGCACATAAATGCAAGGGGATGCAAACATTGGGTTGGATTCAGTAAGTGGCCCTCAAAATTCAGTGCTGAAAAAATGGCGCTGAATGTTATTCTATAAAGGGCATTCCGGGATGGACACTCTTTAAGGAATAGCATGTAGTGCCGGGGTCTGCGTTCAACTGTTGGTGCAAGGATTTACAATAGATGAAACAGGTGTAAATCCTGGTGCACAAGTTGGGCACGTTGCCGCACTATTCTATAACACTGCGCACATGTTAATAGAACACCCCTGACCCACCCATCAGTGGCCTCTCCGCTCCCCCTGGCGTCACAATCTGGTTACGCTTCTGCCACCCATGTCCCTCCCATCATTACACCTCCTTTGCAAACCCGAAACACTTAGGCGCTATTCTATAAATGGACATGTGTGTTTTCGCTCAGATCTTGCATCCGTTAGAACACTTTTCCACACTGAAAACTCGGGCGGAAGTCGCGCTTAATTTTAGGCACCATATATAGAATTCCCCTGATTGGGCTTATGTTACGCGCGTCCCTCCTGCATTTACATGCCCGCAGTTACGCCGGATCTAGGGCTGGTGTAACTCCGGGTGTGTAAACGTTAAGCACATCATACCTGGGTTACACTAGCATTCTGTGCACAAGTCAATCTGGACTCTCAGGTTCTGCAATAGAATAGACTCCTACCACACGCTCTCAGTGTGCCCAAATGAGGGCACCCAATTCCAGAATTGCCTCCTCTGTCATTCTCCGAATGAAATTCTCATGAATATGTCCAAGGGACCAGACCTCATCATAAATTATGCAGGTTACAGATCACATTTCTATCTTAAAATGAGCATCTCATCCAATTAAACAAAGCACCCATTGTACCTGCAGACCCAAATTATTGCCAGTGTATTGCGATGTAACATACTCCCTTGTAAAACTGCTTTGGCACTAAGCTAAGCTTGACTGAGAGAAGTATTACTCAAATAAAATCTACCATTAAAATATAAAACCTGTATTTTAAGAACGCTGAGCTTCTGGCCTAATCTTCCAGGTACATCAGCTTTACTGTTATAACAAAGGAAACCTCAAAAGGCTCGTCTTTCCCAAGCCTACTATAAAACTTTATAAAGCGGCACTGGTTTTTCCTTACGGGTGGTCTATAGATCATGGGTCTTGTTGTTAAAGTGTGTACAGATCACATTTTTCCGTAAACTACTTGGAATGGTATCAATTCACTTTAGCTTGAATTTTTCTAAAAACACATTTTAAGGGTCTGCAGTGCACTGCAAGGCATTATGATTTATGCTTTCTCATTGAACAGTGCAATAATTGGCTTTCAGATAAGTCAGACCCCATCAAGAAGGTACAAAGACCCATAGTGCATTGGTTGAGATGAGATGAAACACAGAAGAAAGAGTTCAAAGGGCCTGGCAAACATCATGATGCATTCCTAATTGCTTCCAGCACATTATCTTCTATAACTGAACACTTTTAATTTTAAATAATTACAGTTATTTTTAGATTTGTATTTTTATCTCTTTGTTGATTTTCCTGTTCCCTGCAGACAGTCACTGTATAACAACACTACAGGGAAGTTAGAGGACTCTGCTCTTTGGTTGCCTAGCAACCAGCAGCCTTGAATAGAGTGAAGGACAAAAAAACCGTACACAGTGTGATAATATAGCTTGCATTTTAATGCATGAGCAGAATTTTTGAAAATATTAATAAAAATACTAGCATGTGTATTAAACTGCAAACCAAACAGAAATGAATCTATAAACAGATATCCTTCTGGTACAAATGCTTACCAGGGATCTACAGGAGATTTTAACTTGCTGGTTAGAGGTACTCAGGAGACGCAGCACAAAAAAAAATATCTTAATTTTGTATTTTTATAGCATTTGAAAACTATAAGGTCCTTTTACTAAGCCACGCTAAAAAGTGGCCAGCGGTAGAATAGCACTGAGGTTTCCCACGTGCTCTGGCCACTTTTTAGCGTGGCCCTAAAATGGCCAAATTCTATTTCTGTCATTAATTGCCACATGTTAATTTCCAAATTAGCATGCAGTCATTACCACTTGAGCCCTTACCACCTCCTGTTTGATATATTGAGATTGCTTACCCTGGAGTGTGATTCTGACATTATCTGAGTTAAAAACTATAACCTTGAACGTGGATAGTATTCACTCTCCTGTAAAAAGGACTAGAATTTCACACTTCCTTAGGAGAGATCATGTGAAGATTGTCCAGTTGCAGGAAACACACAAACAAATCAGAACACCTGAAACTAAAAATGGATTGGGTTGGTGAACTTTATTATGCTGCAATTAATAGCAGACAGTGTGGGACAGCAATTCTATTTCACAAATGGCATGCTTTTACTCTCCTCACTCTATATCAGGACCCAGAGGATAGATAGATATGTCTTGGTGGCCAGGGAGCTCCAGCGGGTAAAGGTGGTTATACGCAGTATATATGCACCCAATTACCCAGTTGTCAGCATTCCTCTCTTCCTTTGATGATTATCAGCTTCTCATTGGGGGAGATTTTAACTCAACCAGCGATTCTGACTATTGATCGTAGCCCCCACCCAAAAACGGCAGGACCAAGAAGGGAGAGGAGTAAATTTTTTCTAGTGCCTTAGAAGTCCTAGATGTGTGGCAAGTTTTGCATGGCAATAAACAAGATTAAACTTTGGATTCTTGCCCCCATGGCGTCCATGACTGCCTAGACTACTATCTTCTTTCTCAGCTTAACTATTCGTTGAGTGAAAAAATATTTCCTCCTATTTGTTTTAAAAGTATTTCCATGTAACTTCTTTGAGTGTCCCTTAGTCTTTGAACTTTTGGAAAAAATAAAAAATCAATTCAGTTCTACTCTTTTACACCACTCAGCATTTTATAGACCTCAATCATAACTCCCCTCATCCATCTCTTTTCCAAGCTGAAGAGCCCTAACCTTCTTAGCTTTTCCTCATACGAGAGGCGTTGCATCCCCTATCTCATTTTGGTCGCTCTTCTTTGAACCTTTTCTAATTCCGCTATATCTTTCTTGATATACAGTGACCAGAACTGAACACAATACTCAAGGTGCTTTCACAACATAGAGCGATACAGAGGCATTATAGTATTTTCAGTCTTATTCATCATCCCTTTCCTAATAATTCCTAGCATCCTGTTTGCTTTTCTGACCTCCACTACACATTGGACAGAAGATTTCAGCGTATTATCTACAACGACACCTAGATCTTTGAGTGCTGACCCCCAAGGTGGATCCTAGCATCAGGTAACTATGATTCAGATTATTCTTTCCAATGTGCATCACCTTACATTTGTCCACATTATTATTATTATTAGCATTTGTATAGCGCTACCAGACGCACGCAGCGCTGAACACCTGATACAAAGAGACAGTCCCTGCTCAAAAGAGCTTACAATCTAAATAATACAGACAGCCAAGACAGTTACAGGTGAGGGAAGCAATGGGAGCTAAAAAGCAGCAGTGAAAAGGTGGGTTTTCAGCATAGATTTGAAAACAGGTAGAGATGGAGCTAGACGTATAGGTCCAGGAAGTCTATTCTAGGCATAAGGTGCTGCGAGAGAAAAGGAGCAAAGCCTGGAGTTAGTAGTGGAGGAGAAGGGGGACGATAAGAGAGATTTGTGCAGTGAGCGGAGTTCACGGGGAGGAATGTAGGGAGAGATTAAAGGTCCCTTTTACCAAGCTGTGGCAAAAGGGGGCTGGCGTTGCCATGGCCCCCTTTTACCGCAGCTGGTAAAAGGGAAGTCTCACTTTCCTACAGGAAATGGCTGGGTGGTAAGTAAAGCATTTTGGGGGAGGAGCCCTTACTGCCACTCATTGAGGTGGTGGTAAGGGCTCCTACCACCAGGTACACTCCGGCGCTACAAAAATAAATACTTTTTGTAGCGCCAGAAATGACGGCGCGCTAGGGGTAGGATGTACCACCGAGCTGCTGCCGTAGCTCAGCAATACTTCCTTATAGTGAGCTGTAAGCCCACATTGGGCTTACTGCTGCTTAGTAAAAGGAGCCCTAAATTTCATCTGCCATTGGATGCCCAGTCTTCCAATTTCCAAAGGTCTTCCTGTAATATTTCACAGTCTGCACGTGATATAACAACCTTGACTAGTTTTAAGTCATCTGCAAATTTAATCACCTCACTCATCATTCCGATTTCCATCATTTATAAATATGTGTTGTACAATATTTTCTGATTTTGGCGCTAATAAAGATATTAACATAAATACACATCTATATTAGATGGAATGGCACCACAGTATATGCATCAACTCATAATTCGTCCTGCCAATAACAAAACTACTAAATCAGTTCAACAATTTTATTTGACTTAACTAGCAGACAAAAATGTAAAATACAGGCATTTTCTAACCTCTGCTTTCCCCTTATTTAGCCATAAATTTGTGGCATTCCTTACCACAACTTCTCAGATTTCAGAATGAATATGTATTATTTTGTTGCATGTTAAAAACTTTTCTTTTTAAAGAAATATAGCCTTGGCATTTTAATATTTTAACTAATAGTGATTGTAATCTTATGTTATTAATTCCCAGAAATAGCTGGTAGAATTCTTTGTAAACCACATAGATCTGAAATAATTTTATTATTTTGATGTTGCAGTACAGAAATATATATACTGTATTGTAATGTCCTGTATTGAAACAGAGATAGCTGTCCTAATTGGAGTTCAGAAACCAATGGGAAACCTATTCTGAGCTACTGAGTCAGATCACTGTGCTGAGAAAAGGTAAAAGATTTTTTTCTGGGTCAATCCTAAAAGGACAGTGAGCTCACAGGATCACAGAAGGTAGAATTTCTGAATCACCACAGTAGGTTGTGTACTAATAAGGTAAGGTTACTGCATAGCAATCTGAGGCCCTGTGTGTTAATGTCACCTGTGTAAAAGACATCAGTTTTGAAACGTATGGATTAACCTCTGGGTTGAAAACATCTAGGGCTAGATTCTATTTATGACACCCAAAAATTAGTGCCGAAAAAATACGCCTAGGCATATTCTATAAACTATGCCTAAAGTTAGGTACAGTTTATAGAATATGCCTACATTTAAGTGTAGTTTATAGAATATGCCCAGTGCCCATTTCCTGCGACTATATTTGGTCACGGTCATTTACGCCAACTAAAACCTTGTGTAAATACCGACACCTACAGTAAGTTACGAGTGGAACAGGCATATTCTATATCATTGCGTGTAAATTCTAGGAAGGCCCATGACTCATCCTTGCCCCTCCCATAGCCACTCCTTCTTTTCAGATCTGCATCTTAGAATTTTCATTCATCGCTTTATAGAATACATTTAGAAAGTTGCGCACATAAATTCTAATTAAAGCCAATTAGTGGCAATAATTGCTTGTTAAGTAGCAATTATCAGCGCTGATTGGTTGGTTAAGCCATTTAAGTTGCTCACGCAAAACAGAATACGACTAGATTTGTACATGCAACTTAGGTCGCACTATATAGAATTTGGGGCTAATGTCCTGCCTCAGACACTTAAATTCACTGCTCTGCTATCATAGGTTTCTGCCCATCAATGAAGGACTCTTCCAAGTACCAACAGCAACCCCACAAAGAATCTGTGACCAGACTCCCAAGAACAACACCCTGTTCAGGAACTATAGCACTATTCAAAGAGATTTAATCAGCCAGAAATGACTCCTGGCTTGTTAAATCACCTATTCGGGGCTAACCACTAATTTTCAGCAGCACTTAAGCAGTTAGTGCTGCTGAAAATAACCAATTAGTGCCAAATTGAAAACCAGCTATTGGGGGGGTAGTCATTCCGTGGGTGGAGTCAGCAATCGGATGGTTAAGTGTCGATATTCAGCACTTAACCTGCCAGGAACTACGTAAACAGAACCACATAAACGTCAGTCTTATCTTTATATGGTAGCCCATAGCCAGTTAAGTGCTGAATACTGTACTTAACTGGTTATGTGTTAGCTGGTTCCGCAAACCCAGAAATTCAATGCCAGTGCCCGGACATGGCCTGGCATTGAATTTCCGGGTTTAATGCTGGTGGTGGTCAGCAAAATGCCAATCGCCACCTGCTAAATATCGGGCCCTACAAATTTACAATTTTGGTTTAGCTTACTAGAGTTGTGGAATTGAATTAACAGAGATTCTGCCTAAGAGCTTGGAAATTTGTGAATCTCCTATGAACAGTGCTATAAAATCAAGGAGAGTTTCTGGGGAACCACAGAACTAAGCAGTGGGTTCCGAGTTGAAACAAGCTTGCTTTAAGTTGCCACCTTATCTTCCTTTTCTAAAGTCACAGAGAAGGAAACTGTACATTACTCCTCCTCCAGATTTACTACCTGTTCCCTCTCTGACCCAACTACTCAGCTCTGTCTCCCCTGCAGTCATCCTCTCCAACTGTCAAATCTTCAGTCTTTCAATTTCCACTGTAACTGTTCCTGAGGCCTTCAAACATGCTATGATCACAACACTCCTCAAAACTCCTTCACTGGACTCTGTCTGCCCTTTCAACTATTGTCCCATCTTCCTCTTCCCTTTTGCATCCAAGCTACCTGAATGTCCTATTCTTGATCTACTCTAATCTGGCGTTTGCCATCTACATTCTACAGAAATAGCCCTTGCCAAATTCTCTAGTGACCTGTTTCTGATCAAATCATAAGAGCATAAGAACATAACAGTTGCTCTACTGAGTTAGACAAAGGGTCCATTTAGCCAAGTAAACCATTTGCAACAGTGTCCAATCCAGGTCAAATGTACCTGGTGGGGTCTCAAAAAGCACCAAGATTCCATGTTATGTAACCCCAGAGATAAGTAGTGATTTTCCCCAAGTCTACCTTAATAATGGTTCATGGACTTCCAGGAATTTGTCCAAAGCTTTTTTTAAACCCAACTACATTAACTGCTTATACCACTTGCTCCAGTAATGTGTTCCAGAGCTTAACTATATGTTGACTGAAAAAATATTTTATCTCATTTGTTTTAAATGTGCTACTGTATAACTTCATGGAGTGTCTTTAGTCTTTGTACTTCTTGCAAGAGCATTCCAGACCATTCAGGATTTTATAGACTTCTATCATATCTCCCCTCAGCCATCTCTTCTGTAAGCTGAAAAGCCCTAACACAACTGTGCTCATACCTGGCATCAAAATCTCTTTTGGGAGGTAGGAACTCCCCCTTAAATCACAAGACAGGAACCTTGGAGTACAGCTACACTCAACACTTATACTGATCCCACAAATCCAAGCAACCTTCAGGAGCTGATTCCATCATAAGTGACAAGAAGGCTGCCTCTCACCATACATTGAGAAGGCATATTTTGTCACAGGGGTTCATGCTATGATAACATCAAGACAGGGCCACCGACAGACTGAACCGGGCCCAGGCTGCCGCCGCCGGGTCTAGGGAAGAATTATCATCGCCGCCATCACCTACCCCCCCCCCCCCCCAATTCATCATCGCCACTACCACCACAGCCCCCTTCCCGCCCGCCTGCCCAAAGTACCTTGGCTGGCCCCCACCAGCTGCAGATAGCGCGGCTCCTTCCTCTGCCCAGCATTGCCTGCCCCTGTGGCTGCTTTCCTCAGGTCGCACATGCTCAGTGTCAAAACTGAGCATGTGTGGCATGAGAGCCCAGCAGCTGCTAGGCAGGCAATGCAAGGGGGGCCCAGCGCCAGAGTTTTCTCTCTCCTGCTCCTGTTGGGATGTGATCACCTGGGTCCCATCAGGAGCAGAACAGAGAGAGAGACCCCTGCACCGGGCCCCCCCCCCCCCCCGGAGGCCCGGGCCCGGGAATTTTACCCCCCTGCTCCCCCCCCCCCCCCTCAGCAGCTATGCATCAAGACTGGATTACTGTAATACATTTTACATTGGTCTGACTACAAGGGATTTGCATCAGCTCCAAACTGATAGAAGGTTGTAAGCAACATGATTACATCATACAATTTCTGCAAAAATTTCACTGGCTACCAATACAATACAGGCTAAATTTAAAACTCTATTTATCTTCAAGGCCCTCAGAGCAAATTGGCCAGAGTATTTGAAGAACAGGATTTCCCTGTACACACTTCTAGGGGCGCTAAGGTCATCCCAAGGAGTACCCCTAACCACAATCTCTCCAAAGGACATCACACAATGTGTCACCCACCAATCAGCCTTCTCTTCAGTAACCCCCACACTCGAATGCACTCCCTTAAAGGCTTTGTTCGAGAAAACACTATCTCTACTTTAGGAAGCAGGTAAAAACATGGTTCTTCTCCCAAACCTTTAATGAAAAAAGCAAGTAACTTGCTAATCTTACACACGCACACACACACGGATATAGCACGCCTAAAGATCGGCGCCGAAATTGTCGTGGATTCTATAACAGTATGTATAATTTAACAAGCTAATGAGCACTAATTGGCACTGATTAGAATTTATGCACACAACTCACTAAGCGTAATCAGTAACGAAGTGCACTGAACTCCTATCGTGCAAAGGCAAAAATGGGTATGGTTATAGGTGGGGAAATGGGCATTTCATGGGCATTCTAAAATTTACATGCCTAGTTATAGAATATGGTCTAGTAAGCCTAAATCTACATGCAGGGATTTACACCAAGTTTTCGTTGGTGTAAATGGATGCGCATAGATTTAGGCACTGAAATATCAACTAAGCTTATTCTATAAACGGCACCTAAATCTAGGCACTGGTTATAGAATACTACGCCTAGTCGGCATTGACTTCAGCGCCAATTTTTTAGGCGTCATATATAGAATCTCCTCCATAAGAACTAACATTTGCTGCGCATACTGTAGCAGGGCTTACTTATCTGCTCCTAACCTAGAGGAGTTTATTTTTATGCACCTTGCTGACTCCATGTGCAACTTTAAGTTAGCCCCTTATTCTCTAACTTTTATTACTCAGTCTTGTCTCTTGGCTTACACCCTGTGATGTCTAATAAGATGTTCGATTGCATATATATACACACACACACACACACACTTTGGGCTCAGGCCCCCTTCAAACATGCAGCAACAGATGCATGGCTGACAGGGATGCTCAAGCCCCACCAGCCAAAGAGATTCACCGCTGGAGCCCCCACCCATGCCAGCCGCTTCTGCACACAATCAGTTCATGCGCGTACATGTCAGTGTCGGACGCTAGAGTACCCGCCGGCTTCCTTGCTGCTCAGGCAGCACAGGTGGGGATAGCAGCAGCGAATCTCTTCAGCTGGCAGGGTTTCAGCATCCCCCTCAGCATGTATGATGCAGATGTGGCGACGGCAGCTGGGGAGGGCAGCGAGAAATGATCACCCCCCCCTCCCCGTCCACAACTGGACCCCCCTCCAACATTAAGTTCTGGCTGTGCCCCTGGTACTGTGTTGACATTTTAAGGAGAAAACTATTATAAATCCCCTAGTGGTGGAGTAGAGAACAAGAGCAGAGCAAACAGAAAGCAGACCAGATATACCAAATGATGAAAGTGACAGAATATTTATTCAGAACAGATAAAATAAAGCAGTGCCCGATGTGGCCATTTTTTGCCTAAGGATAGGCTGCGTTGGGGCATACAACCAAAGGCAAGCTATGTGGAACATTGCTGTGACTACATTTGGCTATTTGCCAGTTCTGTTTGCTCTTGAGGGAAGAGTGTTTTAGTAGTTGTATGCCCCGGCACAGCCTATCCTTAAGCGAAACACGCACTGCTTTATTTCATCTATTCTGTACAAATATTCTGCTGCTTTTATCATTTGGTGTATCTGGTCTGCATCTGCACTTGCAGATCAATGCCTCTCACATTTTCTACTGAGAACAATGGGGTATATGTCAACAGCCAGGGACCTCAACCCAGACCTTCTAGTGCATAAGAGTAGACAGGTTAGAAGGGCAGCATTGCTGCAAACACAAGCAAATAGCACTGCTGCCTCTCTCAGTTCATTAATCTTCTGGCCCATACTTATAACTTATTTTGAGAGCATTTTACCATTAAGGTGAACAACGGATGTAACCAAAGCAATCAAGTTGTACTTGGCATCATTTAGAAAAAGGTCAAATGACGCACACAAAAGCTAGCTAGAAGAGTCTGAATAAATTGCCATCCCACAAGTATCAGACACAGCTACTGGTCAGTTTAAGACAAGTACAAGATGAATTATGTGAAAAATGATCACATGAAAAATGCAAAAGGTTTCATTTGCATACCTTCAGAAAGGTACAGTTATAATTACTTGATTATTGGACTTTAGTATCATAAATAAACCTGTCACCTGCAGAAACTATACTACTAAACTCCTACATTTCTTGAAGTTTGTGAAGTAACAGAAATTTCAACCGTGGAGGCTCTAACTATCTTAAGCAGCCATAAATAAAATATCGAGCCAATTCTCAAACAACTATCGTGGCATATAATTGCACTATTTATATTTAATGTACAGAGTATTTTTCATCTAAAGGGCTAAAACAGTACCAAGCATGTTTATAAACACTTGTCCCAGATGACCACTCACAATTGTTAAAGTTTCTAAAGTAATAGCTAAGCACTCGGCCATATATAGTCAGCAAACACTAGTAATTTCCCCAAAGTAACATAGGTAGGTATTAATCATGTGTCAGGTTCTGTAGAAAATAATGCAAGGAGGGAATTACATGGAGTAGCCAAATTGTTTTCATTATGTTTTATTACCACGTTGACCCATCTCTGGCAACAGAAGAAATGTCTCATTTTCTGCAGTCTGCTTAAGATACAAGTAAGTATGGAGAAGCTTTTGTGCCAGGATGAATGTAAGATGAGCAATTTAAAGCAGTAGCAAACACATTAAAATTCATGAATTTTCACGTATGAAATTTATTTTCAAAAGATTTTTTTTCTGCTAAACACAGAATGGAAGAAACCCTTTTGGAAAAAGAGCACTGTACATTTTTTTTTTAACTTGCATGTCGAGAATTATATATTTGAAGTCATAATTATATCTATAATTATCTCAAACATGTATAAACTGTTTTAGTGTTTTATGATTTTCATGTTGCTTTCATCTATACTTTATGCTATAATTCCACTCTTACCAAAAGACACAAAAGAATGTTTTGTGTCACCTCAGTGTAGCATTCATGCCTTTAATCTCTCCTTTTTCTAATATCAGGAATGTTGCACTTAGCTAGAACATTTGACTGTTTCTGTTAACTCTGGGGATTTAAGAATTAAGAATCTCTTGCAATGTGTTACTATTGAGTTGATAGCTAGATAGATGTCGTTACATTATGTATCAGGTGCTCACAGTTGTTCTTATTCTCCTGATAGAATGTTGAGATGACCTTTTGTCCAGCTCTGGATATATTGTGCTACAAAGCTAAACAAACAATAGCAGGTCAGTATTGATAACTTTAATCTAATTAGCCTTATACTTGAGGCTAGCAAGGTTTTCAGACATTTTCTAACTTGAAACTGCATGCTCCTACTCATTCCTTATCAGCAAACAATTTTATTTATTTCTTTATTTATTTATTGCATTTGTATCCCACATTTTCCCACCTATTTGCAGGCTCAATGTGGCTTACAGAGATTTGTTATGACGTTGCCATTCCAGGTTATCAGATACAATTGGTAATACAAAAAGATTAGAATGATACAAAGAATTGATACAGAGATTTGTTGTGGCATTGCCAATCCTGGTTCTCAGATTCAATTGGTGAAACAAAGAGATTAAGGATAGAAGGAAGTTTTTAGAAAATAGATATTGAAAGATGACTTTCAGACTGGGCTGAATTGGTGAGGTGGTCTATTTAAGCTATGGGTCCTCTTTGTAGGCCTTGTTGAAGAGATATGTCTTCAGAGATTTACAAAAGTTGGATATTTCGTCGATTGACTTCAGGTCGACTGGTAATTTATTCCACATCTGTGTGCTCATGTAGGAGAAGGAAGCCGCATGTGCAAGTTTGTATTTTAGACCTTTACAGCTGGGGTAGTGTAGATTAAGAAATTTTGGGGATGATCTCTTGGCGTTTCTGGGAGGTAGGTCCACAAGGTTTAGCATGTATGTCAGGGCGTTTCCGTGTATGATTTTGTGTACAATCGTGCAGATCTTGAACGTGGTGGATAGGGAAAACAATCTAGAGAGGGGAAAAGGAAAGTTGCTCAACTGTGGAAAAAGGAAGAAAATAAAAAGAAGAATAACATATAATGAAGTCAGTTCATTATATGTGAAACCAGCCTTTTTAAGAAACAGCAGGACCAGAGCCTTTCATTTAATATTCTGCCTGGCAAGTGGGTAAGAGGAATGAGAGAGAGAGAGCAATAAGAGAGAAAGAGATGAATAAAGGGACAGGTCCATAGGCACCAGCTCTGTGGGTACCTGGGCACCCCCCCCCCCCCCCAATATTTTTATGATATAAGAACATAAGAGTAGCCATCTAGCCCAGTATCCTGTTTTCCAAACTGTGGCCAAGCCAGATCACTAGTACCTGGCAGAAACCCAAATTGTGGCAACACTCCATACTACAAATCCCAGGGCAAGCAGTTGCTTCCCATGTCTGTCTCAATAGCAGACTATGGACTTTTCCTCCAGGAATTTGTCCAAACCTTTTTTAAACCCAGATATAAGAACATAAGAGTATACTTTATTAAATCTGGAGCAGAAACCTCCATGCTGAAGGGCAACAAAGGAAGGCAGGAAGGAAGTGTTTCTGTACCTCAGTTACTGCTTTTGCCTCTCCTTGTAGCCTACTGGCTGGAATATCTTACCAAGGGACCAGGGAAAGAGAGAGCTGTTTTGCAGCCTATTGGCTGGATTTGTCTGGCTGATGGGCTTCTTAGGGAGGACAGAACTGCTGTAATCAAGGAGAGACACTCTTCAGACAGCTGCCAATGGGGAGGGAAGAGCAACAGATAGACACTGAAAGAAGGCCGAGTCACATAAATTTAGTGGCATGACAATTTTACATGTGTTGGCACAATAATATGTTTAGCAATTAAGATTTAAAAAACAGAGAAGTACTGGGAAAGGAACTAAGGAGCTAGGAATGGGTGAAGGAGTTTGAAACAGGTTACTGGCTGAAGGAGAGAACGAAGCTGTAAAGAGCTGGAGGTAGTGGAAAGCCACTGTAAGGGGAGGGGAGCTGGGTGATGTGGATAAGCATAGGGAGTGGAGCTGTGGGGAGAGGAATAGAGGGAGCTAGAGGGGATGAAGGGAACTACTACTACTTAACATTTCTAGAGCGCTACTAGGGTTACGCAGCGCTGTACAAATTAACAAAGAAGGATGGTCCCTGCTCAAAGGAGCTTACAATCTAAAGGAAGAAATGTCATGTTGGGGCAGTCTAAATTTTCTGAGAAGAGGTGTAGTGGTTAGGTGTCGAAAGCGACATTGAAGAGGTGGGCTTTGAGCAAGGACTTGAAGATGGGCAAGGAGGGGGCCTGGCGTATGGGCTCAGGGAGTTTGTTCCAAGCATGAGGTGAGGCGAGGCAGAAAGGGCGGAGCCTGGAGTTGGCAGTGGTGAAGAAGGGTACTGAAAGGAGGGATTTGTCTTGGGAGCGGAGGTTACGGGTAGGAACATAGGGGGAGATGAGGGTAGAGAGGTAATGAGGGGCTGCAGATCGAGTGCATTTGTAAGTTAGTAGGAGAAGCTTGAACTGTATGCGGTACCTGATCGGAAGCCAGTGAAGTGACTTGAGGAGAAGGGAACTGAAAGGAGTTACTGGCTAGTTGGTAGAATTCTGCTGTGAAAGGTTGGAAGAGGCAGAAAGAAGCTGTAAGAGGAAGAGAGGCTGGTAGATGGGGACTTGGAGCTGTAGCAAAAGGAATAGGAAAGAGTAAGTGACCTGAAAGGAGTTGAGAGAGAGAGAGAGAGAGAGAGAGAGAGAATTCTGCTGTGAAAGGCTGGAAGCAGTGGCGTAGGAAGGGGGGGCGGTGGGGCGGTCCGCCCCGGGTGCACACCACTGGGGGGTGTCGGCGCCTCGCTGGTTCCTCGCTCTCTCTGCCCCGGAACAGGTTACTTCCTGTTCCGGGGCAGAGAGAGCAGGGAACCAGCGAGGCGCCGACACCCCCCAGCGGCATGCACTCGGCGGATTGGCTCTTCCGCCCGCCCCTCACCGCCTTCCAGGTATGTTCTGGGGGGGGGGGGTTGCGCTCCGGAGGGGGAAGGGTGCGCCGTGCTGCACCCGGGGGGAGGTGCACAGCGGCGACCCGCCCCGGGTGTCAGCTGCCCTCGCGACACCACTGGCTGGAAGAAACAGAAAGGAGAAATAAAGGGGAGAGGGGCTGTGTGATTTGTGAAATGCACTGGAAGTGGAACTGAGGGGAAAGGAATAGAGAGGTCTAGGAAGGGATGAAGGAGATTGAACGGGGTTACTGATAGGGAGGAAGAATTCTGCTGTAAAGAGCTGGAAGAGGCAGAAAGGAAATGAATGGGGAAGACAGGCTGGTTGATGGGAGCAGAGGCTGTGAGTAGAGATGTGGAACATGGAAAGAGGGGGCTAAGAAGGGATGCAAGGGACTGAAACGCATTAATGGCAAGGAAAGAGATTTCTGCTGTGAAGGACTGGAATAGGCAGAAAGAAGCTCTATGAGGAAGAGAGGCTAGTGATGAGGAGAAGCTGAGAGTGGAGCTGTAGGGAGAGGAATACGAAGGAGTAAGTCAATTGAAAGGAGTTGCCGCCTGGGAGAGTGAATGTCACTGTGAAACGCTAGAAGAAACCGAAAGGAACTGTAAGAGGGAGAAGGACTAGGTGATTGAGACAAGCATTGGTAGTAGAGCTGGGGGAAAGGAATACAGGGAGCTAGGAAAGGGTAAAGGGAACTGATAGGGGTTACTGGGGAGAAAGAATTTTGCAGTGAACAGCTGGAAAAGGCAGAAAGCAGTTGTAATGGGAAGAGAGGCTGGTAATGGGAAGAGAGGCTGGGAGTGGAGTTGTAGGAAGGACTAGAGGGAGCTACAAAGGGTAAAGAGAATTGAAAGGGGTTATTGGTTGGGAGAGAGAATGTTGCTGTGAAGAGCTAGAAGTGCCTGAAAGCTCTAAAGGGAAGAAAGGCTGTATGATAGGAACAGCAACTGGGAGTGTAGCAGAGTAAGTGGAAAAGAAACAGGCTGTGAGGGTGAGAAGAACTCGGGGAGAGAGCATGGCCTGTGATGGGGGAAGGAAGCTGGGAGAAAGAGATAATTTGAGAGAGAGGAAGAAGAGCAGGCAGAGGAATCACATGATACAGAGGAAAGAGGAGCTGAAAGAGATGGATTGTATCTCTGTGAGTGGGAAAAAAAAGAAGCTGAGAGAAAGGTAAGAGGAGAGGTTGTGACGGAGGGAAAAGACATGAAGAAGACAATAGGAGCCAACTCTGTGGGTGCTGTGGGTGCTTGAGCACCCCCAATATTGAGAAAATTCCTTGTATGTGTCCAGGGAGGGATTATTTCCACTGGGCTTAGCACCCCCAATAATTTTAAAAAGTTGGCTCCTATGCAAGGGTGAGAAGTGGCATGAGGGAGTAATACTAGAAGGAAGTGAGATTAAGGGGGTCTTTTACTAAGGTGCGATATCATTTTTAGCTCACACTAAAAATCAACTGGCACTAAATGCTAAGATGCCCATAGGAATATAATACCCTTTAAGAAGGTAGAGAGACAGGCCATGGAGAGTGAAACACATGGAGTAAAGAGAAAAGAGAACTGGGAAAAATTCATAAAAGACAAAGAACATAAAGGCAGAAAGGAAGCAAATGAGAAGACCAAAAGTAGGTAGAGACAGAGGATATAAGACAAACTACAGACACAAAAGTAAAGATTTCTGTGTTAGCTGAGCTGGATAAAGGGTGGGAATAGCTGGTATTTTGCCATTCTGCTCCAGCCCTGCAGTCAGCAGGATAAAGTTATTTTACTGAAGGGACACAGGGGAGAAGAGGAAGTTTTGGCAGTATGTGCCGCCATGGTCCGAAAACATTCTGTAATGGAGAGGACCTATAGTCAAGTCTCAGACTGAAGGAGAAATGGAAAGGAACATCATATTCCTTTTTCACAAAAATAAAATAATCATCCTGCCCGAGCGTGGGTGGTATGAATAAGCCAGGCTGAATTGGAAGGGATATGACTGTGGTATAAATGGACTGTGGGTGAGCAGGCAGAAGGAGGAGAAGAAAAGGGAGATGGACATAGGCGCCCGGTATTGAAGGCTTGGGGAGGCGCAGCGAGCCAGCTCCTCCCCAACTCTCCCCCGCTGGCGCTGCCGGCGTTCGTGCTTTAAAAATAGCCACCGAGACTTCCAGAGGCGGCCTCGCGAGACTTCTGCTGAAGTCTTGGAGGCCGCCCTGTAAGTCTCGGCGGCCATTTTGAAGCGCAAACGCCGGCAGCGCCAGCAGGGGAGAGTTAGCACTGACAGCTGAGCCCCGAAGAGTCAGGTCGGTGTGAGGGACCGGATCCGGAGGGAGGGAGGGAGAATTCACCATAGAACTTGGGAGGGGGTGGCAGGGGAGAGAAGGGAATCGCAGGGCATTTGTGGATGGAGGGGAGAGAAGGGTTGCTGGGTATAATGGATTCATGCAGGGCAGGGGAGAGGAGGGTCACTGCTGGACATAGGTGGATGCAGGGCAGGGGAAGGAGGGTCACTGGGTATGGGTGCATGCAGGGCAGGGGAGAGGAGGATCACTACTGGACATGGGTGCATGGAGGGCAGGGGACAGGAGGGTTGCTGTGTATGGGTGCTTGCAGGGGGAGAGAAGGGTCACTGGACATGGGTGGATGGAGGGCAGGGGAGAGGAGGGGAGAGAGAAGAAATGCTGGACATGGATAGAGGGGAGGGAAGAGTGAGGAAGGAGATGAGAGGAGAACAACTGCACATGGATGAAGAAAATAGGCAGAAGCTGAGGACCAGAAATGAAGAAGAAAGGAGGAAAGGAAAGAAAGAAATGGAAAAGAAGCCCTGGAAACGGAGTTAAGAGGACAGATAGCAGCAGAATCGGATACTGGGCCAGCATGATCAGAAAAACAGTCACCAGACAACAAAGGTAGAAAAAAAATCATTTTATTTTCATTATAGTGTTTGGAATATGTCCACTTTGAGAATCAGGTGCTCAACATTAAAAGTTTATATTTATTTACTTATTTATGGCATTTTATCCCACATTAAACATGAATTAGGGTGTTTTGTGGCTGTACATGAGAATTGTGATATTATGATCCCTTGTTTCATATTGTTGACGGTCTGCATTTTCCATATGGGTGGTATATTGGTGTATTAAGTTCTGCCCAGTGTAATATTTATGGTACAGTAAGGTTCTGAGTGTGTTTTTGCACAAAGTTGTGAATAGTGTTTTGCAGTTGAGCGATTGTGGTTAGTATATGCTTTGAGCAACCACTTTATTCTTTGACATATGATACATATCTAATATCTATATTTAATAAAATGTATTAATTGTGACTTATTTTTATTTATTTATTTTTTCTGTGTGTTATCAGACAATTATGGAA
Source organism: Microcaecilia unicolor (assembly GCF_901765095.1). Taxonomy (NCBI): domain Eukaryota; kingdom Metazoa; phylum Chordata; class Amphibia; order Gymnophiona; family Siphonopidae; genus Microcaecilia; species Microcaecilia unicolor. Next base: position 171,564,296 of record NC_044040.1, read on the forward strand.
TTAAGCTCCACCCCTGGCTCCACCCCTAACCCCTTTAGCCTCCCCAAACAGTTGGGCCACCGACCGCCTATGGAGATGGAGTAAACTGATGGAGATGAATTGCAATTGGAAAGGAAGGGAGACTGATGGGACATTCATTGCTTCCCTAGTTCTTCTTTTAGACATCTGTCCTTCCAGTGTGTGCAATACCTGCTGTGCTCTACATCTAAATATGGCCTGGCAAGTTGTGCCTATTGCCCTGCCGTATTTGTTTTCCATTTTTAAAGACATGGTGTGCCGAGTTGAGCACCCTCAATCATTTTGAAAAGTTGGCTCCTAAGTGGCAGGGCACCAGAGAAAGGGAGGAGATGCTATAGCATTTCAGATGCAGCTGGGACTAGAGAATGAAGGACTAGGTTAGGAATACAGAGACCACAAAGATCAAACAGTATCTGCAGAATACAAACAGGTCATATGAACAGGGAACAAGTCCCAAGTTGTAGGGGCATAATCTTTGCAACTCTTCCTGCAGAACCTGGGGAAATTCCATGTTTCATAATGAGGCAATAACATTAAAGGACAGAGAGATCATAGGACACTGGGAGCTGTGACCTCAGTTAGAAGAATCCTTAACTTGCAGAAGGATGAAGGAGTAGCATACACTTCTATCAGACAAAGGGGAGATGTTAGTACCAGCCAAAGAGAAGGGGGTTCCACATGATACAGGTGAAACTGAAGACCCTGAAGTGAGATAGATGCTTTTGGAGGGGGGGGGCAGGCCCTCTGGAGAACATTGTTAAGGAAATGCTGAAATTAAGGGAGTAATTTGCATATATTTTGTCATGATAAGCACAAATTATACAAAACTATAGTTTTGAAATGTCACTAGTTCTCATATTTCCTATTGTTATTGTAAAACAATTACATTTAAGAAAAGTTTCAATTATTTGCTACTTCCTCAAGTATAAATGTTTTAATTTGTATTGACCATAAATTATCCCATCAAATAGGATTACAGATGTAAATATATTCGATTAGGGCTCCAGCATTTACACTGATGATAAAGGGAATGAGAAGGGAGATAGTTTAATTCAAAGTAACAAGTATTGTCTTCAAAATGCCAAGTATTTTTAGTCACACCTCGTTTTAAAAAAATATTTTTTTTGTTCAGTTTTCCTTGATTTATGCTATGCTCCTTTCCATATCAGCATACTATAACTTTCCCTCTCTCCATGTTTTCACAGATGAAAGGGAGGTATGTCAGGGACTGCTGAAACCTGATGCAACTCGTTTCAGATGGTGGGGTTTGTTACAAACAGGAGGGAGCTTCAGGACATTTAAGGACCGGATTATTACTTGCAATTCCCTTATATGGAAACATGACCCCTAGTGGTAGTATTGCAATACTACTGCTAGAGACACTATTTTGTCAGAAGGCATCAGAAATGACAAGATAAGATAGCAGAACAGCAGGATCTCAGTCTTCACACATAGGTAACCTCATCGAAAGGAGACCAGACCAGAGAACTGTGAACAAAGCTCCCAGAGTTTTGTTTTGGGTTTGTTTGGGTTTTTTTGTAATCTGTGTGTACCACCTGTGTATGGGACTTCTTGCATCTGCATCATCACTCAAAGCTACTTCAGTTCCATATATTGTTGCCTGGAGCAAAAGTGTTGTATGTGCAATTTTTGTTGAAATGAGATAGACCATATATTTCAGTACACTGCTGTAAGATCTTGAATGCCAAACTGCTTAAACTTCTGATTGGCCTTATCTCAAGTACAAAATAAAATAAAATTTAATATATTATTTGTGATTTTTAATAAGCACATTAAACTTCACTTCTCATTTTCTCTGTTTTGCATCAAGCACACATACAACACTTTTGCTTTCAGGTGACAGTGTAGTTATTATAATTAGAAGAAACCAACTCCTGGATTAAGCACATGGGTTTTGTGAGGACTGATGTGCAGCTGGGCGTTGTTGGGCAAATTCACTGAACTTAGTTACCCCCTCAACATACAGGGACATATGTAACTCTTATTTTACTTGCATAAAGGCCCAACCAAGCTTCAGAAAATTTACACATAACAGTCTAGTATATATATATATATATATATATATAATTTCCATAACATACACAAGCAAAACATACATGCTATAGAAATGAGAGTCATAGAGGGGAATAATCGAATGGCGCCGGTGAAATGGATGGCCGGCCATCTTCGGGACTGGCGCCGTAAGCGGGCGGAGCCAAACGTATTTTCGAAATATGCTTGGTGCCGGACAAATCGTTTGCCGGATTTAGAATAGGATCGCCAGCAGATCGCCGGGTTTAGATGAGATGGCCAGCTCCGATTTTCAGCCATAATGGAAACCAGACCTGGCCATCTCAAACCCGGCAAAATGCAAGGCATTTGGCCATGGGAGGAGCCAGCATTTGTAGTGCACTGGCCCCCCTGACATGCCAGGACCCCAACCGGGCACCCTAGAGGGCACTTAAAATTTTTTTATAAAAAAACAAAATTAGCTTCCAGGTGCATAGCACCCTTCCCTTGTATGCTGAGCTCCCCAAATCCCCCCAAAACCAACTGCCCACAAGTCTACACCATTACCATAGCCCTAAGAGGTGAAGGGGGGCACCTACATGTGGGTACAGTGGGTTTTGGGAGGTTTTGGAGGGCTCAATATTAACCACCACAAGTGGAACAGGTAGGGGGGGATGGGCCCGGGTCTACCTGCCTGAAGTGCAGTGCACCCACTAAAAACTGCTCCAGGGACCTGCATACTGCTGTCAGGGAGCTCGGTATGACATTTGAGGCTGGCATACAGGCTGGCAAAAAAATGTTTTAATTTTTTTTGTGTGTGAGAGGGGGTTGGTGACCACTTGGGGAGTAAGGGGAGGTGATCCCCGCTTCCCTCCGGTGGTCATCTGGTCAGTTGGGGCTGTTTTTTGGGACTTGGTCCTAAAAACACATGGACCAAGTCCGCCTGGCAAAATACTACGCACACCGGAAAATAAAAATTTCCGGCACACGGCAGAAACCGGGTGGTAATCATCATTCATAGTGGAGGAGTGGCCTAGTGGTTAGGGTGGTGGACTTTGGTCCTGAGGAACTGAGTTCAATTCCCGGCACAGGCAGCTCCTTGTGACTCTGGGCAAGTCACTTAACCCTCCATTGCCTGCTGCATTGAGCCTGCCATGAGTGGGAAAGCGCGGGGTACAAATGTAACAAAAATAAATAAAATTCTACATGCATAGACTATTATTGCCCAGCTAACACGTGAGACCTCACTGCTAAGTCAATGGGCAGCAGTAAAGTCTCAGGCCCAAAATGGATGCGCGCCAATTTTTATTTTGCAGCACATCCACTTTTGGCCCAAAAAAAGAGCCTTTTTTGCAGGCGCGCTGAAAAATAGACCTGCGCGCATCCAATACGCACACCTTGGTAAAAGGACCCCTCAGGGCTGGAATACTAAACAGCAGTTCCCGGGTATGGGGCTCTGATGATGCCTTCAAAATTTAGCATTGGAGACAACTGCATATGTTGCCTAAGCCTAAATCTAAATACAGGCCTCATTGGTACAACAGTATCATGCTTCAAGAAGGATGAAATGAGGCTTTTATTTGGGGAGTGATTCCACAACAGCCTCACTAACTTTAGTGGCTGTGCAGATTATGACAAAGTTTGGTAATAGGTCATAGAAAGGGGTCACAGGTGTTTTGCTAAAGTAAAGATCTTGCAAGAAGCAAGATGGCAAGGGCTGAAATAGCCTACTAGCAAAGATGATGGAAGCCATCATTGACGTAACATCTTTTGGGTATGTTTAGGACAGGTATGTGTACGACTGGTAGCGCTATAGAAATGATTTATAGTAGTAGTAGTAGGATGAAAATAAAGGGAGGAGATAAGAGATCAGTTACAGTGTTACACTACCACGTGTCCTATGGTTTCTAGCTTTCCTGTTCACTGTATGTTTATTTGTGCAACTGTTTCTTATATTATGTGGCCTATTTCATGTTCTTGTCTTTTTCAGTGCATACAGAGCATACAGTTGTTTCTCTAAAGCCCCCAAGCCCTTCAAGCTGGGTTCTCCATTGATGATAACATTCATTCACTGTGATTTACTCTAGAATGGGTTATCAATAGAAATCAAACAAAATAAAACATGGAAAAGAAAATAAGATGATACCTTTTTTATTGGACATAACTTAATACATTTCTTGATTAGCTTTCGAAGCACATTTGCTTATTTCCGATCTGACGAAGAAGGGCAACCTTCGAAAGCTAATCAAGAAATGTATTAAGTTATGTCCAATAAAAAAGGTATCATCTTATTTTCTTTTCCATGTTTTATTTTGTTTGATTTCTATTGATAACCTTAAGAGTGGACTAACACGGCTACCACACCTCTCTACTTTAGAATGGGTAAATGGCACTTTTGGATTGGACAAAAAAAAAAAGCCGAAGTACCACATTTGCAAAAACCAACCAAGGAGAAACAACAGAAGAAAAAGGGGAACGACCAGAGAAGTACCAACCAAGGGATATTTATTAAAAATCACAAAAAACACATGCAATTCGTTAGAGATCTATAAAATTCATTAAAAAATATAACATCAAGACTCGACACAGTCCTGCATTTTGGCATGCAGTGCACCTGCCTCAGGAGTCTCAACTGTTTAGAAACAGATATAAACACAACACCATCAAACAGCCAACCACAATCAGGGCCACCGAGAGACTGGCCCGGGGCCCCGCCCCCTCCACGCGCCCCCCTCCGTCCGCCACCGGGCCGGGCCCCCTGCATTGAAATTACAGCGCCTCTCATCTCCATATGAAAGCGCTGCAGGCAGCAGCAGATTGCCTCCCTTCGGGCCTCCTTCCCTCCCTTCGGGCCTCCTTCCCTCCCTGTGTCCCACCCTCGTCTGACGTAACTTCCGCGAGGGCAGGACAAAGGGAGGGAAGGAGGCCCAAAGGGAGGTGATCTGCTGCTGCCTGCAGCGCTTTCACATGGAGGTGAAAGGCGCTGTGATTTCAATGCAGGGGGCCCGCCTGGTGGCAGACAGTTGACGACGGAGGGCGGGTGGGACTGCTGCGCCGGGCCCCCCCTGGAGGCCTGGGCCCGGGGAATTTTGTCCCCCCTGCCCCCCTCTCGGTGACCCTGACCACAATATGTGCTGTGGCAACAAAATGACACCAAACAAAGAAAGGGGGGGTGTCCTCACAGTTTCCACAAATGTCAAACAAGCACAACACAGGTGAAAGTGAGGAAAGGTCCAAATAACCAAGGAAAACAAGAAGTAAGAGTATCCAAAAATGTATTCAGCCAAAGTAAACTGACCCAAGGAGACCCGTCATGGGCCCATGTTTCGGCTAAACGCCTTCCTCAGGAGTTGTAGCAGTCCTGATTAGTCAATTTCAGAGAGTTTGTGAATGGAGAAAACCATTGAAGCACTGAAGCGATATATGCTTAGGGACAAAAGCTATATCTATTGCCTGTAATGCCTGATTTTAAACAGCTCTATGAAAGCTGAATAAGATGCAGTCAACTGTAGTTGACTACTGAAATGCCTTGGCACCAAAACCAACACTACAGGCACTTATATAGCACAGTATTTTTCCTGGGTACACTCTTTCTGTATATTGCGGTCTGATTTCTTTTTAGTTAAATAACCTTTTGTTTCATCCAGAGATACACACGATTTATGCCGTCATATTTATAAAGCACTGTTACGATATGGCATTTGCCCTAGGTTTTTCTTCAATGAGACGCAACCTTCCGCTTCACCTTCAGATTAACACAGTACACGCAGATAGTTTGCAACACCATGGTTTTTGTCTATTCATTACTCATATTCAGTGCACATCGTTCACTATCACTATTCGGTACCGTTACTAATTCTTTGGCACATAGGCAGAATAATAAGTTTAGTCATTAGTTTTTCTCACCACCGTGTTTCAAAATCATAGTATTTTGTTTTTCAATTAAAAATGTGTTATCAAATTTTTATTTAGGACTCTACTATACAAGTTTGTATACTGGCTTTTTACTTTTGCAAGTGATTTTCTTGTTTTCAACAAAAGATGTCTCTGAGAGGTATACATGTTTACTATACTTTTATTTTATTATTAATTTTTTAAATATTTTCTTAATGTTTTATAGCTTAAGTTGATATATATATATTATGTTATGTTTTGAAATAGCATAATTTATGAATTTGTAATGTATACACACATATATGGTTTGTGGTATAAATTTGTACGGCTTGATATGTACTGTGAAATGTCCTATAGATGTTCTATAAACACTTTTATTTTGGATGTACTTCATATTTCTGCTTGATATGAGTTGTGGAATGTCCTATAAATGTTTTTTTTAACACTTTTAATCTGGATGATATACTGTGTATTTATGCCTATTTATGTTGGATACACAGCATGATAGTGTATCACTATTGTTGATTTAAAGACATTTCAAGATTGATTTTTATGTGATCTTATATTCCCACAATATGAATGTTGTTTCTGTTTTTTTTGTAATGGAGTATATTTTTCTTATGTTAGTGTTAATTTTTCAGCTTTCCTTTTATTTAATTATATGGTTGTTTATCAGATCATATAATTTTTACTCTACTTACATTGTATTATTTTATTTACATTGTATAACTTTATGTTTTAGATTTTGTAGACTCCTGAAGCAGACCAGCAGGCCGAAACACGGCTTTGTCAAGTCTTTACTGTGATATAATAAACTTGGATTTACCAAGCATTGTCAAGAGACTTATTTGTGAGTTATCTTCACTGTTTCCAGTGTAATTATATAACTATGCATATATAAATATTCAATAAGGATTATTAGTAAAAAAATATATAGAATAATGGAAAACAGTAAATGCAGGACTGTGTCGAGTTTTGATATTACATTTTTAATGGATTTTATAGATTTCTGTGGCCTGTATGTCTTTTTATGTGATTTTTAATAAATATCTCTTGGTTGGCACTTCTTTGGTCGTTCCCCTTTTTGTTTTGCTTTTGGATTGGACCATATGAACTGATCAATGTTTTCTTTTCCATTTCCTGGACTCTGTTTTGTTTGTGGAGTATCCTCTCTCATTTGTTTTTATTTTTCCTTCATCCCTATCATGACATTAGGGTTCACACATCTGTTTTTGACATATGAGTACTATAAAATCAAGAATTTTGATTGACTTAAATGAATTTTATGTACAGTGAATAACTGCAAAGTTATGATAGTACTGATATTTTACATACAGAAATACAGGTTACAATTTATCCCAACATAAGAACTTGTCAAGATTAACTGCTGAATACACTTTGCCTTGCCATAGAAATTGCCCATAAAAATGTTCAGAATTCTAGGCGCCATGCCTACACTTTAATTATATTGGCTATTCCATTAACTTGTAATTAAAAATGAGCTGTATGTAATTTGCTTAGAGAATAAACGGTATTATTAAACATAAACACTCCACCTCTGTAGCACAGGCTCACAGCACCAATCATAGAAACACAGTACACTTGCTTCAATTGTATCATACATAGAGTATGCTGCATAAATGACGCCTATCTGTAAGGAAATAGTCTACAGTTTACATGGTGCCTCTGAATCCTACAGCAGCCTTCATCTCCCAACTCCTCTGCAATGAGCAGTCACAACATGACCCACTTTAGATAAGGATGGGGTTTGAAAAACTTAGCACAGGCAATATAATCTGCCCCTTGATAAAGCAGAATAATAAAGTATTCCTGTATGAGTTCAGATGCAATAGCTGTAAACATTTTATACTACCCATTGCAACCAAATCCTTTGCTTTTATCTTCAAGAGCAGTGCTTCTCAATCCAGACCACAGTATATCTGTAATAAATATGCATGAATACATTTACATACACTGGAGTCAGTGCATAGAAATCACATGCATATTCATTGTGGGAATCCTGAAAATCCAACTAGCTGTTTCTGCCCTGAGTAACTGGGTTAAGACTCACTCTTCTAGACCAGTGGTATTCCACCCAGTCCTCGGGGCACACCCAGCCAATTGGGTTTTCAGGAGATGCATAATAAATATGCAGTAGATAGCTTTGCATGTTCTGCCTCTTTTGTATGTAAATCCATTTCATGTATATTTATTGTGGGAATCTTGAAAGCCCGACTGGCTAGGTTTGCCCTGACTACATTCTAGACTGAGTGAAGCATTTGCATGGTGGTCTCCTCACAGAGGTAACTAGGTTCAGCAGTGTAGAACTCTGTCAAATTACACCATAGGCTACCAATCATACATCCTTATTAGCCCCATCAGTCCTTCCAGTGCACTAGCTTTCCTGGAACCACAACACGACCCCACATTAGAAGAAATAAATAAGAAAGCTGCAATCCAAAAGTCCAGGGTTGTTGGTTGGTTGGTTGGTTGGTTGGTTGTTTTTTTTTTTTAAGGTAACTGCAGCATTCCATTCAAAACAAATCTGATTCAATCCTTGTAAATATTAATTTTAGCTCAGTTCCTCAGCAGGCTTATTCCTTGGCAAAGTCTAGTCCAGCCTTCTAATGCATGCAGTAGGTGTACACAGCATTAATCTAAAGGACTGGGATATTTTTTCTAGCTATCTTTATTATACAGGAATGCATCCATCTAGCTGTCTGCCGGCCTGTCTATCTATTGTTCCAATTTTAGGGGTCACAATTTCAAAAACATAGTTTAAAGTGACCTACAAAAATGAACACAATCAATGACAATCAAAAAGAAATACTAACTACATATAAATGTACATAATTTAGAATACATCAATAAAACAAAAAAAATTATAAGTTAATCACATATCACTTTCAATCAAGAATTAATTCCACTATAAATAGAATTGACCCCTCATAAAACACAACAAATACAAAACTGCTGTAATCTGTTCACTCAAAGCATACAAATAAATTTAGCAAAAGATGGATAAAATTCACCATTTCCATCACTCAAAGTACTACATCATATGAAGGTGGTGGAAGAAAGAATACTCTTCACCTCACTGCTAAAAGTATTATATTCACAAATATCCGTAACCAAAGATTTTATGTGCTTTATGTTAATAAAAATATTCCAAATTGAACATAAGAGTGAAAAATGAACTTTCGGGTTTCTTCAGTTGCATTTTTAACTCGAAATAAAAATTATTCTAAGGATGTGACTGTCTTCAATTATTTCTTTTGTGTAGAAAAATGTGATAAACGATGCTTGAAGCCAGGTCGCTGGTCTGTTATGACACATCGAAAACGGATTAATACATGCCCCATCCACCATTAATTCCCACCTAAGACTATGGCAAAAGGTGGAAGCGCTGACAGACTCCCCCCTTCATCGAAACAGAAACTGCAGCCGGCACATTACACTCACAGCGACCAGCAGGAGACGCCTGTCCCAGGCAGCATAAACATGCGCAACTTTGAGCAGGGCACATGAACCAGCACCAGCACCCCCCCCCCCCCCCCCCCCCCCCACCTGAACCCTTCCCTCCCTCCTCCTCAAGCTGCAAAATTTATTTATTTATTTTATTGCATTTGTATCCCACCTTATCCCACCTATTTGCAGGCTCAAAGTGGCTTACATAGTATTGTTAACATAGTTATTCCATTATATCGGCCCAATCCAACTTTTGCAAAACCAAGCGAGCTTTCTTAGTAAAAATGGGTCACCTAACCTTCATGTCTCTCTTTCTAGCGAGCTGGCAGACGATGGCATTTTCTTGCGATTAAACTACAAACTGAGCCGGGGGCAGCATCGTGAACCGAATGTCTAAGCTGCAGTTTAAGCCCAAACTCCGCGCACCCAGCGCTCCCAACCAGCCACGGCTGCACACACGCAAAGGGAGCACATGGGAGGAGAAAAATGTATATGCTCCATTTTTTCCCCAACAGAATGACCGTTCCCTTTTAATTATTAGCGTCATGATAATAACTGTGTATTACGAAGACTACCTCACAAGAAGCAACTCTGAAAGTTTATCACTTGGACTGGTATATTAGAAACAAGAAATACAAACTTCTGTATTTGTAAGATTCGGGACCTGGGTTTTTACATAATTTTTTAAACTGTTTCTCACATTTTGTCAAGATTATCAAGATAACTTGACAAAGTATATTTTTAATGGCTTCTTAGAAAATACAAATAATCCAGAATTTCAAAATCCAAAATAATATTTTACCCATTCTTCCACAGCAGTCCAATTTATAACACATGTTAAAAAGAATATTGTTACGTAACATCTTCAGTCTTCCACGTGAACTGAAGACGTCTTTGCAATTATTATAACCAATTTATCTCGTTTGCCAGAATGGACTCTACATGCATCCGTTTTAATATATTTATATCTAAACTACGTCACATCTCCCATCACCAGTTTTCTAGTGTGTCTCATTTTCGTCTTCAATTTCAGTGAACAGCACAAAGCCAAGAATCCACCTGCATTTAACATGGCATCTAAAATGTAAAGCAACTCAGTTCAGACCAGTGACACTGACCACGCTAGACACATCAATCTTGCCCAACAGTTCCACAAACCATTTTCATTCCAAACAGGCTCTCGCATTCTCCTTCCAGGTATACCGAATGCCTTCAGTGCCCAGTCGGGAGTGCAGCTGAAAACTAAAGGAAGATGCACCAGCTCACCGAAAGAATACAGAAAGGAGAAACTATTAGTACAACCTGAACCCCGGCATCAAAAAGATCCTTGTGCTGAGCAAAAAAAAAAAAAAAACTCTCGCCCGCCTTTGTTTATGCCCAGGAGCCTAGACTGGCGCGGAGCTGCTCTTACCTGGCACGCGCTGCCGGTAAAGTCCGGGCTGCAGGCGCAGCTGTAGCCAAGGTCTCCCTGCGCCGCCCTGCTGCAGGTGCCGTTATTCTTGCAAGGTTGCTCCTGGCACGGGTCCTCAGCCTGGGCACCGCCCGCGGGGCTGGACACACAGCCTTGAAGCAAACTGAGCAGCACCCAGAGGCGCTGAATGGGGAGGGATGGAGGGAGCATTGCCGACTCACTCCTGGGACCGCGCACGCAAGATCAAAGTCCCTCCGAGAGCGGCTTCAGCTAGCGCCAGGCTCAAACTGCAGACAAGAGCTGCGGTGCAGCAATACCAGCCGCTCCTCACTTCCCCGGATCCGGTTCCCTAGGCAACGCAGACTGAGTGAGCGAGGGGCGCGCGAAGCCGCTTCCCATAAAGCCGGTCAGTGACGACAACTCCTGTCCTTCAATATTACTGTGCCCGAGGAAGCAACAGTGGAGAGGGGGAGAGCGCCCTCTCTGCCGCTGCATTAACTGCAGGGGTACCTGGGCCTGACGCCTCTGTGCTGCTTAGGAAATTTTATCCAACGTGCTCCTGTGGCCAGGAGCAGGTGGAGAAAACCAAAGACCTGCCTTTCATTTCTTTCCTATCCCCTACTGGCTGTAGAAGTCTCTTTTCCTCAATGTCATTGTTGTCCTCTGAGTTCTTTCAGCATCTGTGCATGCCAGTGTCTACAGTGCAGGGTATATAGGAAAAGGATGCCTGCTCTCTATAATTATTTTCTAGGTCGGTCAAAATTATTAGCCAGATATTCTTGCTTGTCTTCACCTCTTCTGCAAGTGAACAATATGGAGTAGGCTTTCCTATTAGGAACTGCTGGTTACCTTCAAATTACTTAAACTACTCACAGTTCAGTTTATACGGCTTATATGGACCATTGCTCTGACCCAGTATGGCTTTGCTTCTGTCCTTATTCTTACTCAGCTGACAGGAGATTGATTTACTACCTACTTGTAGAACATAGCCTGTATACAAATGATTCTCAATCTTTCAGCAACCAAGCCTCAGCTGATGAATTTGTTAATCAGTGTGAAGGTGCCCACTTTTTTACTATTTTTGTGCACCATGTATTCCTGACCCTCCATACATCAATCACTTGAACTATCAACATCATCTCCAAATTTTTATTTTTATTGTTGTTTTTTGTACCCTTTCTTTTTGTTCCATATACTTAGCCTCTACTGTTATTTCACCATATATTATTAGCTATCACCAATCTGTCTTGCACATTATGCAAGCCAGAAGTGGGGATACATTCTGGAAATCCCAGTTTCCTGAGAATAACAGACTTTGCCTGTTTCAGCCTATTTATGGACTCATATGTTAGCAGTGCTTTTACCAGTTTTTTCATATGACTCTTGAATCTCCAGATTTCTTTATACTTCAGGACATCCACTTTGAACTTTCAGACCTGATTGACAATTGGCACCTTTTCCTTCCCCCACAAGACTAACCAAAAGCAACCAGATCTAGTGAACTTGCTGTTGCTGACCTCTACGCCCGTGCAAACATCAAAGATCTATCACCCATGAGGATACTTTCATGCAACTCCTTGATACCTGTTGAAAACATCTCAGAACTAGAACCTCCGGCAAATACTGTCAAGCAAGATCAGGAGAGAATTAATTTGAGATCTACAGTTGCTATTTATGGACATTATAGACTCATAATTTGTTTTATTTTCAGTTTAGCAATAATCCTGATTGAAAGCTTCAATTTTATTTTGTTTTCTTATTATTCCCTTTCTAGCTAATGACACACTCTCTATTATGAATGGACAGTCAGAATTGGACTCTAACTGTCTTTATTTTCTTTTTGCATTGGTTTTGAACATTTCATGAACCTCTTTTCTGCCATTTCTGTTTATGTAATTTAAATTTAAGTTGATTCTGCTCACACAAGGGTAACATCAAACCCTAATACTGGCCAAGATATCACAATGTAGGTGTAAACCCTTTTAGTATCAGCCAGTTATGCCATTATTTAACTTTGGTATAGGCTCACTTAGTTGCATGTCTCTCTGCAGGTTTGACCAGGTTCCAAGTGGGGTAATGGTAAGGAATATATATATATATATATATATATATATATATATATATATATATATATATATATATATATATATATAACCCTGGGGTGGGCTCCTATGTCAACGCTTATGTATGGCCCTTCTTAGCATTATTTTCCTAGGTTCTCTTCCTGTGAAGTTTCATAATCATGGGGATACATGGAACTGACCCATAGAATTGTTGCTACCATCTTGCTGTATAATGCAACCTTATGACTACTATCTGCTTCCTAGTGCTCATAATTGCATGGCTATGACGGGTAAAAGTAAGGCCCAAGAATTCCAACCAACTTAAGGACAGCCTGCAATCAGAGTACTAATCATATATTTGTTGAGCCTATAACAATGTTTAATTGAAATTGCTATTCCTTCCCAAGACCACTGAGACAGATATAGAAGATTATCTCCCTACGCACTAGTTAAACCACTATGCAACAGATACAGTGGAAGCCATAGAAAATTAGTAGTATGATACACCTGGTATTGATACTAATTACAAATTGATGCTGCATATTAAACAATGTTAAATAGTGCTAATCCATATATAACCTGCGGAAATATGTACAATCAGTTCAGGTTGATACTTATACATGACATTATGTTTGCTTAATCAATGGGATATGCCAGATAGGTTTTGTAGATGGACCCATAGATCTTTCTCACCTATAAAGTCTTCCTTACCACAGGTTTGAGTAGGTCTCAAGAGGGGTGACATCAAGATTAAGAGTGCCCAAGGCTACTGTAAAGGGAAATCCATACACCCAGGAAGATATATCAATATCAATATCTAAGACTGAAGTTTCCTATTTTGTACCGATAATTCCTAAGAGCAAAACACGCCCTCTCATTTGATAGCTTGCCACCTTCTGGAATGGATGATGACAAGCTTGACGAGCTTTGTGTCACCTCCCCCCAGATGGGGTGACAAGTGCGGAATGTATAATTATGGTACAGCCAGAGACCCCCCCCCCCCCACTGGAATGGTGGAGGGCCCAGTCATAGAGCTCAGGCTATTACAGACCTTGGCTGAGTCAGAAATCTGATGGCTGACATAACTGGGAGCTTACTGGAAAAGTATGGCCTAGTTTGTAGCCCGGATTGAGGCCTAAATAAGCTAAATTAGGAAAAGTTAGGTCAATAGATATGGAAACAAAATGGAGGATTTCAGCACAAGATGGAAGCCGTATCTGTTACAAAGTGGAATTTTCTCTAATGTAAATTAGAAAAACAAGTTGAGAAAAGAGGGGAGGGAAACTTTCCTGTGAGCAAGATTGTGGTCAGACAGTTTGGAATTTACATTAGAGTCAATGGAATGCATTGGTTTTCTATGTACTCCCACTAGCACTACCTGATTACTGTATATTGCTGATTTGAAATGGGTATTGTCATGAAATGCTGCTGTTGTTCTGTTTTTTTTTTTCCTTTTTGTTTCTTTATTTGCCATGGATTATTGTTACTTTTGGTTTTTCCTTTTTGTTTTGTGTTATGCTTGGAAAACTTTAATAAAAATATGAAACAGAGAAAGGAAGAATAAAAACAGAACCTAGGCAGTCTCACACATAATGTATGAGTCCCCTCCAGACTACTACATTTCACACAATTATTTGAAATTCCAGCCCATACTTTGCTTACCAAATTGAGATGCATGTGTGCCCTATGTAGCATTTTATTATGCATCTTATTGAGTTAAGCACTCTCTACTAGATCCTCTCCCCAACTACTTCTTTCTATATGTCTTTCTCCAAATATTCCTCTCCTCTGGATGACATAAGGAAAATGCATGAGATAAATCTGTATACAATGAAGGCAGTGCATGGCTGCACATCTTTCTCATTTATATTCATTAGGGCTATCCTTAATGAATTGAGAAACACTGCAATAAATATTAGAAGCAAATGCCATTTTGCATCTTTTTTTTTTTTTTACTGATGCATGATGGCACTTCCTATATTTTCCAGCCTATCTTGGAACCAGGATCTTGCGCAATCTCAAAAAACAAAGGTGCTATGATCCTCATAGAACCCTATTGACACAGGCAATCTCATTCCATTTTCTTCAGGAACGCCTGGTGGAAGAGCCCACAAGACTAAAGGTATCTCCAAACGCGGTTATTCAGAAACAGGGAACCCTACTCCATCAGTCTCCTGTGTTCAGCTTAAAGTCTGAATGTTAAGTTCCAGTTAGTATCAATCATCTTTAGACTTACCACATAAAATTCAGCAAGTTATTTTAAGCAAGAAAACCTTTGACAAGGAAATCTATGGAGTTCAGACAGAAATCTCAATCTTTATAATTGCCCTACTGTTCTTCTGAAGTACCTTTTACACCTATCCCATGGAGGTCTTATCAGTGAAGATGCATCTCAGTGCCATATCAGCATACCATGGTATAGTTAATGATTTGCCTGTCTCGATGTTCGAGAGGATTCCTCATACAAGACAGCCTACTCAGGATCCACCAGTGCCACTGACCAAGCTGACCTATTAATCGAAAATTGGGTTAAAGCCCAGCAAATTAGTGTAGTGGCAATAGCAAGGGCTCACTTAAGATCAACATTTTTTAGAAGAAACCTTCAAAGCAGCAACATGGTCTTCCTCATGCAAATTTACATTTCACTACTGACTGCATCACACATCCAGGAGAATGGGCTTTTGGTCAAGCACTATTGGTCAAACTACTTACTTAACTACATCCACGATAGATAAAAGGCAGTTGCTCAGAGCCGTTACTGACCATGAATCACATATTTCAAAATAATTCCCTGAAATACAGGTGTATAGATTCAAAGCCAGGAATGGCAACATGTGAGAAGAATTAAGCATGCTCTGAAGCTTTATTTAAGTTCATTTTGCACTCTTAAAATGATAGTGGAAACTTATGATGTATAGGTGCAGTGGGGATACAAGTGTATTGCTACTAAATGGGCATACACAAGATGTGTCTCTTTTCTATACATATGGTGTGCAATTACTAGAACATTCTATATTTTAATTTCTCTGACTCAACACAACTTGAATACATAGTATTACACACATCAGGTGCAACATCTTGTCTTCTCAAACTTCAGCTGTGTAAAATGTACCCTGTATGGCAACTTTGAGTAATTGAAAGATGTTAGTATATCTGAAAACACAAATCTAAAGTTTTAGTTGCCAAATCCAGAAAACAGCATTGCTATTCTTTCTCCCCACCCCCTCCCCTTAAGAACTCTGGATAGGGCCTCTATTCCTTTATCCCTAAAATCAGATTTTTCTTCTGTACAGGGTACTTGCCCATCCTCTCAGTCCAGAAAAGCATTGGGAGAAACAGAAAAATAAACACAAATTGCCGATTGGTATGCAACATCACCGTAACATACAATATATTAGCTAGTGAAAATCCAATGAGATCTACAGCAAGACATATTTTGTAGAAGTCAAACATGCCAAAAGCTAACAAGAGTATTCTTAGATTCCATATGAACCACATTTTATTCATAAATATTAATGCCAAATGGAAATATAAATATATTTATTATAACAATTTTGTATCTTGCCCCTTCACCAAAGAGAGGAGAAACCTGTCAAATTAAGCTGTATATGAATTGGACTATCCCAAGGTCCAATCCATAGCACTGCAAGGTGGGGGGGGACCCAGTTTCACATTCCTTCTCTGTCAGGCCCATGTGCATCACAGAAGTGGCATACTCAGGGGTCAGGAAGGGAAGAAGAGAACATAGCCCTAATCTATCCACAAAAAGTTCACCAGGTACACCTCAGAAGGCTAGCAAGGATACAAAAAGTTCCCCAGGCAAGTCATATGGCAAAGTGAGGGTGGGGGAAGAAAACTACAAAGTGATGGTAGTAAAAAGAGAGAAAAGTACAAGAAATGCTGCTGATACTGAGCACAGTATACCCAAGTGGGTGATGTCATCTGATGGGACAAAGATGGAACAACCATTTTGGAGTCCAAAATTAGCTTCAAGAAGCTTCTGAGCATGCTTAGCACTTCCAACATGTTGCCACCTCTTTGCTGGTACTTCAGTTCATGTGTCACTTGGCATCAGTTCTTAGGGGCATAGATATGTTTTACCTTGTCATCTATGGAGAACTCCCATTACATGTAGATAAATTTGCTTTCTCTTAACAAGCAGGACAAATCAGCTACACATGTGGGGTCTCCCCAGCTGAGGATTGCCTTTGAATCACAAGACATAGCTCTGAAAGAGTGCCCCTGTGCTGGATGGAATTATTTTGAATATATGATTCTTGGTCAGTATTGATTCTGAGCAACCAGCTTTTACTTATTTATTTTTCTCGAGTGGATGTAGTTAAGTGAGCAGGTTTCTTCATAGAGCATGACCAAAAGCACTCTCCTAAAAAAACAAAACTCTCTTTCCTGGATGTGTGATCCACTCAGAAGAAAAGCACAAATGCATACAAGAAAAACCATGTTGCTAGTTTGAAGGTTGGAGGGTGGCCAATGCAACGCTGATTAAAAAAAAAAGGTTCCAGAGGAGATCCAGGAAATTATAGACCAGTGAGCCTGACGTAGGTGCCAGGCAAAATGGTAGAGACTACTATAAAGAACAAAATTACAGAATATATTCAAAAGCATGGATTAATGAGACAAATCTAACATGGATTTAGTGAAAGGAAATCTTGCCTCACCAATCTACTACATTTCTTTGAATGAGTGAACAAACATGTGGAAAAGGTGAGCTGATCAATATTGTGTATCTGGATTTTCAAAAGGTGTTTGACAGACTCCAGAGGAAATTGGAGAGTCATGAGATAGGAGGTAGTATCCTATTGTGGATTAAAAATTGGTAAATAGGTAGAAAACAGAGAATAGGGTTAAATGGTCAGTATTCTCAATGGAGAAGGGTAGATAGTGGGGTTCCACAAGGGTCTGTGCTGGGACTGCTGCTTTTTTACATATTTATAAATGATTTAAGAGATGAGAGTAACTAATGAGGTAATTAAATTTGCTGGCGACACAAAGTTATTCAAAGTTGTTAAATCACAAGAGGATTATGAAAAATTACAAGAGGACCTTACAAGACTGGGCATCTAAATGGCAGATGATGTTTAATGTGAGCAAGTGCACAGTGATGCATGCAGAAAAGAAGAACCCGAATTATAGCTATATAATGCAAGGTTCCACTTTAGGAGTCACCAACCAGTAAAGGGATCTAGGTGTCATCGTTGATGATACGTTGAAACCCTCTGCTCAGCATGCAGCTACGAAAGCAAATAGAATCCTATATAATAATTCTCACCTCCAACGTTCTATGACTCTGGCTACCTGTGTTCGTGACTTCTTCGGAGTTGGTTTGCTAGGCTCCATAGCACAGGCTGACGACACCGTAGCCATTATGAAGTCAACATCAGAACCCGTGAAAAAAAAAAAAAGTCAACAGCTGCCCTCCCGACTTACCGCTGTTGCTCAAGCCTGCCTGCCTTGCAAATTAGCCGCCCTCCTGGTTAATGAGTGATGAGACACGAAAGCGAAAAGCAACAGAGAATAAACAACAACAAAACAATCAAGAACCACGCCGCAAAAAGAACTTCCACAACGCCCTTCCATGCTGCCACAGCAACCCTCAAACATCGCAAACACCCTCTCCACACATACCAGCAGAGAAAAACAAGGTCCTGCACGCACCTGTGCCGCCATAAAGACAGACTCCCCTATAAAGTAACAGGTTACTGGGTGGCTGGGTGGGGGAGGGAATCCTGAGACCAGAGAGGAGAGGGGCAGGGGGAGGGGATCCTGAGACCAGAGGGGAGGGGGTCCTAAGACCTGAGGGTGGAGGCCTGAGACCTGAGAGGGTGAGGAGGGGAGGAGGGGGGTCCTCATACCAGAGGGAGGGGGTCCTCATACCAGAGAGGGAGGGGGTCCTGAGACTACAGAGGTGGGGGGGAGGTATCTCTGTCACACACAAACCCTCTCACACACACTCTCTCTCACAGTCAGTGTCTTTCTCTCACTCTCACACACTGTCTCTCACACACTCTATCACATTCACTCTCTATGTGTCACACAGTCACTCTCACACACTCGGTCTCACAGAGTCTGTATATCACACACACACTCTCTCACACATAGTGTATCTGGGTGAAACACACTCTCTCTCACACACACTCACTGTGTCTCACATACGCACTCACACACACTCTCATTCTAACACACACACTCTCATTCTAACACACACACTCTCTCTCTCACAGACACACTCACACTCAGACTCACTCTCTCTGTCACACACACACTCTCTCACAAAGCCACTCTCACACACACTCTCTCAAACATACACGCTCCGAGGAAAACCTTGCTAGCGCCTGTTTCATTTGTGTCAGAAACGGGCCTTTTTTTTTTTTTACTAGTGTTATATATTATTAGGAAAGGAATGGAAAACTTATTGCCTTTGTATCACTCTATGGTGCGACCGCACCTCGAGTATTGTGTACAATTCTGGTCACTGTATCTCAAAAAAGATGTAGTATAATTAGAACAGGTACAGAGAAGGGCAACGAAAATGATAAAAGGGATGGGATGACTTCCCTATTAGGAAAGGCTAAAGAGGCTAGGGCTCTTCAGCTTGGAGAAAAGACAGCTGAAGGGTGATATGATAGAGGTCTATAAAATAATGAGTGGAACGGATAGATGTGAATTGCTTGTTTACTCTTTCCAAAAATACTAGGACTAGGGGGAGCACAATGAAGCTACAAATTAGTACATTTAAAAATAATCAGAGAAAATATTTCTTCACTCAACGTGTAATTAAACTCTAGAATTCATTGCCGAAGAATGTAGTAAAAGCAGTTAGCTTAGCGGGTTTAAAAAGGTTTGGATGGCTTCCTAAAGGAAGAGTCCATAGATCATTATTAAAATGGACTTGGGAAAAATCCACTGCTTATTTCCAGGATAAGCAGCATAAATTGTATTCTACTGTTTTGGGATCTTGCCAGGTACTTGTGACCAGAATTGGCCATTGTTGGAAACAGGATACTGGGCTTAATGGACCTTCAGTCTGTTTCAATATGTCAATACTTCTATACTTATGTAGAATATTATGTGAGTCCCTGGTGATGCCATTGCACAAATTTGGTGGGCCTTAACCCTATTTTGGATTCAAAGGTGAGTCTGGTCTTAGCAAAATGAATAGGGGCAATGGACTTGATATACCACCTTTCTGTGGTTACAATCAAAGCAGTTTACTTATTTTGTACCTAGGGCAATGGAGGGTTAAGAGACTTGCCCAGAATCACAAGGAGTGGAAAGAATTAAAGTCTATTCCCCAGGTTCCCAGGCCACTGCACTAACCACTAGTGTACTCTACACACTCTACTACCCCGTTAAACTATTGTTCTGTTAGAAATGACCAATCCAGGTCACAAGATATAAAATGCTGTATTGACTTTGTGTTTTGGCTTGTATAGATAGATCTTGCCCTTTCAGAATTCAAGGTATAGAGTAGCTTTTCTCCTGGGTCAGTGAAAGTGTTAGGACAGATGACCAGCTACACTGAGGTGCTGATATGGAAAAGCAAAACTAATTTTGGTGGAAAGTTATGATGTGTTCTATGTGTTACCCTATTTGGGAAATAAATGTGTATATAGTGCATGACACCAGCACGGAATTTTCTAAAGGAAGTTATTGCTATTAAAAAAAAACAAAGTGCTTGAATGATGAAGCACCTTGGTTCAAAGGTTGGCTTCATCAATTTAGCCAGGACTACAATTTAAGTACCATGGCACTGGTGGATTCTGAGTAGGTGGTCTTGTATGAGGAATACTCTCAAACATGGAGACAAGCAAATCATTAATCACATTGTGATATGCTGATAAGGCACTTAGGAGAACCGTCACTCATGTCTTAAGACCTCTATGGGTTAGAGTGGAAAAGTACTTGAGAAAACGTGTAGAAAGACATTTAAATATTTAGATTTCTGGCTGCATGCCTGATACCAAATCTTTTCCACTAAAAAAAAGCTATGGATTCCCTTGCGGAAAACTTTCTTGCTGAAAATAAAATTTGTTGAATTTATATGGTAATTCTAAAGAAGATTGATACTAAATGGAGCTTAACATCCAAACTGCCAAAGCCAAACAATGGAGACTGGGATGTAGTAGGGTTCCGTGTTTCCGAGTAACCAGGTTTGAAGACATCTTTAATGTTGTGTGTTCTTGATCAATAGTTTCTGTGCCATAGCACTCTATGTTGAGTTTGCTGGCTACTAGATATACTGGAGAATATGCATATGTGATATCTCACACCCAGTCTATTGCTAGGGCATCGTATGCTATCCTGTTCGTCTGGTCTCCTGGTGAACAGAAGTGAGGTATCTTCTTGCTTTCATTTGCTGTAGAAAGGTCCATGTAGTGTTTTCACTATTTTGTGAAATAATCAGTCTGCTACTTATAGTATCCGCTACTACTACTTATTTCCATAGGGCTACTTGACATACACAGCACTGTAACCAGAGAGCATGCATCAATTACATGACTTGACCGAGTTTACCATTATTTGATTCTGCTTATGTATACATACATGGTTTTCAGGTCCTTTCCTATTACTATTACCTGATCCCAACTTCAAGTTGCTTCAGGAGAGAATGCTCCCATGCCTCCCCATTTAGTAGCTACATGATAGTCTATGTGCTAGAATAGCCCTGTTTTGAAGCTGATTTTCAGTGCTATAAAGTATTGACTAAGTCCAATTGATTAATATGAAGCCTTTTTTTGTTCTTTTCCTGACCAGTAGTACCCTTGTGTGTGTTGGGACAGAAGATAGGCTAACAGACGACCACAAGCACCCCTTTACAGCTGTTTTGAAAGAAATAGCACATTTGATCTTGAGAGGAAGAGAGACCTCAGCAACCACAATGGAGACATTTTTCATGACTAAAATGTTTCATGACTAAAACCTCTCTCCTTTTTCTTATGTATTGCTTTTGCATTTGGTGTACCACTGAAGACAGTTCCCCAACCATTTAATGTAGTAATGCTGAGATTGTTGAAAGGGGAGAACCTGAAAAAGGTTGAGAGGATATGTCCAAAGTATGGTTACTAGATGATTTGAGAGAATGACCTTTTGTAAGAGACTATAAATTGATGGCATTGAAATGATCTCATAAGAAGACAAACAGAGAACAGACTTTAGATGCCATCCCCCAATATTCAAAGCTATTTAACTGGCCAGACACAGCCGCTGACCAGTTAAAATAATCTCTCAGCTCCTAACCACAGATATTCAGTGGGAGATAACTGGTTGTCTCCTGCTAAAGATCTGGTTAGCGACATAGCCATTTAGGTGCAGATATTCAGTGCTTAACCAGCTATGCTCAGCGGCTGCATAAATTGCAGAGCCAACGGTTAAAATAGGCTGCATAAATAGCAGTTAATTGGTTCAGCTTAACTGGTTAACTTTTTAGCAGTTAAACCCCCCCCCCCCTGAATATTCAATGCCACTTGCCAGAAATGGCCTGCTTTAATGCCAGCAGCATACAGCTAAAGCGCTGCCCATCACCAGCTGAATAGCGGGCCCTATGCTTCAGAATCTGTATATTATCTTGCTGCTAATTTTTTTCCAAATGTCTGACAAGTTTAGTGTTGGCTCTGTCCTATTTATTTTTGTTCTGCTGCATATAATGAAACTTCTAGGAAGGATAAGGTTTTGCTAGACAGATACTGAACGTGGGATAATGTATCAGAAACCCTATCCATTTTAGGGTGTGAATGGAGACTTAAGTCATGTGGTTTGGATTTCTTGCTTCTTGGTATTGTCAGATAGACACCTACAGTGAAGACTGCTTAATCAATCCCCTTTGTCCAGGAAGGGGAGAATTGTTGCTAGACACAGAATTCAACATTTCTCTTCCAAGAGGAATTTATTGAGGTCTCTGTGATCCAGTAGTGGAATCACCTAGTTTTTTTGGTTTGATGTACTTGTTAAAAGTCTGTATCTTTGTGGAGGGGCCTAATCTATTACTCTCTGGTGCACAAGTGTCTGTTTTTTTAAAGTCTTTGAACAGTACTCAGGGTGGTCTGATGGGCTGGGGAGGAACCATACCCAAACTCTGTCCCCAATTATTTTCAGAGCCCAGTGGTCCCCTCTGATCTGGGTTCATATGCTGAGGTTTAAGTAGACAGGCAGCTAATCCTTGTCTCTCTGCTAAAATACAAAATGATGCAAATTATTTTGGCTTATTGTCTGAGGTTTTTGTTGCCTGTCCCTTTGCCTGTTATTGCTGCAGTTCCATTTGTTGTATTTGAATAGTATTGTCTCATATATCAAGAAAAAAGTGGTTGCCTTGCCATTAAGATCTGTAGGATAAGCACAGTGATCCTTCATACTATTTTTCACCTTTTCTCCAAAGAAGCTATCCCCTATACATAGAACACATTACAAGAGGACCTTACAAAACTGGGAGACTGGGTGTCTAAAAGGCAGATGACATTTAATGTCAACAAGTGCAAAGTGATGCATGTGGGAAAGAGGAACCCGAACTATAGCTACGTAATGCAAGGTTCCATGTTAGGAGTCAACGACCAAGAAAGGGATCGTGGTGTTGTTGTTGATACATTGAAACCCTCTGCTCAGTGTGCTGCGGTGGCTAAGAAAGCAAATAGAATGTTAGGTATTATTAGGACAGGAATGGAAAACAAAAGTGAGGACATTATAATGTCCTTGTATTGGTCCAGGGTGCAACCGCACCTCAAATATTGTGTTCAACTCTGGTCACCGCATCTTAAAAAAGATATAGTGGAATTAGAAAAGGTACAGAGAAGGGTGACGAAAATGATAAAGGGGATGGGATGACTTCCCTATGAAGAAAGGCTGAAGTGTCTAGGGCTCTTCAGCTTGGAGAAAAGACGTCCAAGGGGAGATATGATGGAGGTCTATAAAATGAGTGGAGTGGAACTTGTTTGTAGGTTGGTACAATAAATTATGATCCTGAGAGCCAAGAGTACACAGTGGGGCATATTTTAGTAAGAGACAATAAAGATATAAGGGTCATTGTGATGCCAAATTTTTAACCACCAGTAAAACTAGCCTATATGTAATGTGATGAGCAATGGGAAGTCAATGAGGTGACTTCAGGAGCAGTGTTATGTGGTCATGTAATGTTTTCAAATTGCAATGTGCTTCTAGGAAGAGGTAAAGGGTCTGATGGGGATTCTGTGGAGAGCTTATACTCTGATGTTGTTAGATTCAAGTTGTGTGATTCTTCCTAATTTATTTTCAGAAGAATAGTAGGAGTCCTCTACAGTCTTACTAGTTAACATTCCTGGGGATTTTTTTGTTACCTAATAATAGCTTAAGAGTCTATACAGGTTTAATTTTTGGTGAGCTCCATAAACTAGGATCTGGCAATTTCTGTTTGGGACAGAAATTTGGCTGGTGTACCTTTGAATTATTCATGAAGTCTTGAAACATCTGCACCATGACAGTTGGTTCTCTTTCAGTTAGTACCAATTTGGACACTGATATGGGAGAATTATCCACTTCTAGCATTAACATTGTTTAAGGAGAAAGGACTTCATCAGTTTCTTTGCCAGTATTTGTCAGATTCTAAGTGCTATGATGCTGAAATACCATTGATATTTGGGCAGAGTTTTGTTCCTCCATGCCAATATATTGACCTTGAATCTGTGCTGTCTCCTTTTGCCCATTGTCTGCACATATATCATGGCACTGATGTTCCACATCTACACTGATGCATGTATTGGTGTCAAGGCCCAACACCTAGATTCTGGCACTGATGCTCCATGCTTGTGCACCATGACAAAGTTGTTTCATAGTACTGCCAAAACTGTGCTTTATAGATTTGGGACAGAATAGTATTTTTTTTTTGTTGTTGTTCTTTTGCCCTTACTTCTTTGTGGAAGAGCAGTCCCTGGCTAGACAAGTGGGTTTCTGAAGTCACTGTGTCCAGGAGATATAGTCTGCATCTAGTCTTTTTTTTTTCCAAGTGGCTACCTTTTGTTGTGAAGGACTTTTCCTTTCCCTCTTGTAGATACAACAACTAGGAATTGTGCCAGCCTGTGCTCTTTGAAACCTGAGGGCATCCTGCCACAATAGTAGCAGTTTTCTTTATCATATATAGGGCCCAGATAGGGGACACACACTCTCTGCATCAGTGAGACCCATATCCATCATAAGCTGAGCATTTTCTGGCTCTTCAAAGATTCATTGAAGACTAATGAAGCTTAAATCAATTTCTACACGCATGACAAGAAAAAAACTGAAGTCTTTAATAAAAATTAGAAAATGTAAAATGTACAAATATACAGGTGGATAGCACAAAGTAAGCAACTTTCCTGTTTGGTAGGTTGAGTGGAAAGAAAAACAGATGTACTAGGTTGGGGAAGCAATGCACAAAACAGCCACCCCTGCTCAATGCCACTGAATATTAACCTCTTATGTAGTTGATTCATCCTGTTAATCAATAGAGAACATCAGCAATACCTTTCATGAATCACTTGAATATTGCAAATTTCTAGGCGTTTCTTATTAAAGTGTTCTGTGTGTTTTTTTTTTTCTTTTTCAAATGCCATAAGAAAGGGTTTTCTTGTAGCCTACTGTGGAACAGACCAAATGCTATTCCAACATACACAACTTTTTTTTTTTTTTGTAAATCTAGTAATGCTCCCAAACATTGGAGAACTACAGTTTCAGAAAAACAATATTCCCTTAATCTTCCCTCCTGCCCAAATAATGTACAAGTATATCAATGAGGTAAAACAGCAAAACTATACTACAGCAAGAAATACAATGTGTTACAAGAACTAATATGAACAAAGCAATTACACAAAAATATTTTAAGAAAAAAAATAACAGTGGCAATTTAGCTGCCATCTGGCTAAAAATAAATGTGCTTCAAAGTGCTGGAGAGAATTCCTTAATTTGCATTGTTTATCCAAGGATATCAGAATGATTTTCATCACATAATCTAAAATAGTACCCCTTCCATTTGAATGTCATATATAATTACACACAAGCATTTGTAAAAATGGCAAACTGCAGTTAATAAATCCCAATATATAAACTGCTCTATTACCAATTTATTTTGTATACTGTATGTTGCATGCTGTAGTTCTTAAAAATTTGTAATCTCAATGATTCCATACCATTTGTAAAAATGTACACATAGAAAAACACAATTTTTTCTAAAGAAATACTTGGATACAATGAAGATATAAGCCAAATAAAAGCAACAATTATGTTATTTATAGGTAAAATTAAAAGGGGCCCATCTACTAAAATGAGTTACATTTTGGGCTTAATGCATTATAATGCAGAATTTTAACAGGCAGCAAGCTCGAAAGTAACACTGCATCGAGAAATGGTGTTTCTGCTATTTATTTCATGCATTGTTAATCAGATTAAAGCATGGTACCTGTTCCCGGTTAACACTTAAGCACTTAGTGTCTCCTATTTAGGTGGTGGTAAGTGGCACTACATTAACTCTGTTTGGAGTGGAATTAAAAGATTGGAAATATTTAGTTGGTTTAGACACATCACTTTTATTTTATGGAGTTCTTTCTTTCCTTTTTCTTATATTTATTTAGATTGTAAACTGCCTTGACATGCATGTCATATTAGGCAGTACACTCTTCAATAGTTGAAATAATAATGTGGTAATATCAGAACTAAGACTGAGAATTGATACAATAGATATACAACTAATTCCCAGATTAAAACAAATTTTTGTTGTGGATTAGATAGAGTGTTAACTTGCACTAAAAACACTAGTGTGCCTATAGTGCAGCTTAGTAAACAAGGCTCTTAGTTATATAGCACATCGCTAAGTACCTCTTTAGAAGAAACTTTCTTTATATGCACTTGAATTTAAAGAAGAAATGACCATTTTAAAGTATAAATTAAAAAAAAAAAAAAAAAAAAAACAGACTGATGAGGAAAGAGGTACGACTACAAAAGGTTTGTGCTTACCACTGTTACTTACTGACAGTACACAAAAGTTTTTTTTATTTTGATCTGGATATTAGGCAGTATAGCCAGTTTTTAATAAACTATAAACATCCCACTTGCGTCCCCTCCTCCTCTGCGTTCAGTAACTAATGCCAGGCTGAGTTCACAAACAATGCACATCTCTGAATGTAACTGTGAACAATAATTTAAATTATTTGCATTATCAACTTGTGTGTACAAAATTATCAACAAAAATGTGAAGCAAACTTTTCTTTTATTTATATTCAGGTAAAAACAGCAACCTGATGAAGTAAATTATTGCAGATTTGAGAAATCAGCACATAAAACAGTTGGACAGAGCATTTTTATTTTAAACAGGTGCTTTATCTGTGTCAAAAGACAATGGCTAATCTGTTTCTTCCAAGCTTGCAAAGGGGGACAGGAAAAAAAAAAAAGCTACATAAGAAATTAAGCATGAAGTTAACCAAGAACAAGAAAATATGTGTTTCAACAGGGAATGAATCTGTTGCTTTTCTTTGGAAAAATCCCAAAATAAGACACTCCCTTTACATGAGTCTGAAATGCTCTGGCCATACAATAATAAATACTGGCCAGCCCAGCCTTTTGAAGTCTTCAACTGAATCAAAGAAAATTCTTCCTGGCCTCTGAGGAGGCTGTTGCCTGTAAGCACTGTGTAAACAGTTTATTAATCTCTTGTCAGGGCTGTAGATAATCCTTACTACTACTTTAAAACTAAACTATAAGAAAACATCGACCTAGGTAGAGGGGTTGAATTTATATTTTGACAATATATTTTCATTCAGTAAAATTTAAATTACATCTTAATTTGTGGGAAACCATGAGCTGTGAAAAACCCATGCTAACCAACTAATGTTTCCGAGTGCCGCACACAAAACCTAGATGAATTGCACATTAGACAATACACGGGGAAGGGAAATCAGAGGCAAATGACAGTACACAACTATACGATTGAATTAAACTTTCCAAATACATGTGATTTACTTTCTGTACTTATGTACAAAAGGTGTCTTTGGAGGTGAAAAAAATTGCAGATTAACTAGATGGAGACACACAGCCCAGTATTAAACTGCACAGCGACATTTATTGTTCCAGCCTGAAAAACATCCCTTTCTTTTTTTTTTTTTCTATTTTTTTTCAAATTTCACACAGCAAAGCAAGTTAAAAACTTCACTCATCAAATAAATGATAATTTAAACAAGAACCTGCTAAAGAAAAAAAACTGTCACAACAACTTTTTAGGGCCTGATCATTATAAGTCCTTGGGGCCATTAATGTATATCTCAACCAAGTGTCCTTTTTAATTTTGTTATAATCTGCAAGCTGTTTTTCTACAACAAGAAGGCATGACACATTGCCTTGTCTCAGGTGATACATTTAGAAAAGAAATCATGATTTTTTTTCTTTGTAACAGGCAGACATTTCATGTTTTTCATTGCAATCAGGAAAGATGGAATGATTGCTGCCCTTCTCTTGCAGCTATCAACAGTTTTTCACGCATTATTTCAATGCTTGAATAGTCCGGCAACTTGAGATAGTTCACACAGGTCATAACTGAGGGCAAGAAGTCATCTGGGTTTTCCGTAGACTCAAATGTCTTACGGACAATTGTCAATGGAGGATTCAAACTCCGGAAGCCTGATGGAGCATGAGGAAGAGAAAAGCAACAAGGAAAAAAGATTCAGTGTACTTACTCATCAGTGAAATGACAGGCTATTTAAATTGTGTACAGGAAAATTATTCATGATCTTTTGCTACTATCGAGATCACAGTTCAAAGGTGTTAGTTTCAAAATAAGACTCGCATGTAAATAAGTCTTTGTAAAAGGTTAATCAATCTAAACAAAAGGCACCTTACTTTAAGGAGACTGGTAAGTTTTCAGAGTATGGAGATTCAATGACTTTCTTCACAGTTACAACTGACAGGCTTTAGGGCATTTTACCTGTTCATGCAGTATGTTTCATCAGGGTAGAAAATGAATTAGCTAAGTCTAAACTTAATAGACAGTTCACTTTTAATTACACACTCCTTCCCTGCAGCATGCTGCCTCTGTCTGAGGTCTGCAGTGGCACACTGTCTTCCGACTAGATTAAGGTACCCCCTGGGATCCTTTTTTCTTTATGAGAAGGAAAAGTAGTGAGCCTACTAGGGAACAAAAAGATCCAGAACTAATTTTAAGCAGCATCTGTCACCAAGCTTACTAATCAACAAAATTCACACCATCAGACGTGAAATCTAACAACCTCAAATACTGAAAAAGATGATAACTCTATGAAGAAACACAAACACTAAATATGTGAAAATACCAGTACAGCTGATTTGAAAGAAACATGAATTAACAATGAGTAGCTGTAATAAAAATACTCAACCCACCTCCTACAGGCAGTCTGGGGCTACCAGTAACAAACTGGAGGAAAAGTCTCTGCTGCTCACTGTCAAAACAACTGAGTATCTCAAACAGGAATTTTACAGCTCGACTGAAAAAGAAAAAAAGAAAAAGTGTTCTCTTTACTCAGTAAATTATTGCAAACTTTTTAACCTGTAAAAACAACTCTGTGTATGTTGCAAATTCTTAGACAACCACAACAGTTTGTGTATTGGTCATTTTATTCTGTGATTATCAAGAGGTTCCCCGGGGCATAGTCACTTGACAACTGGATAACAGTTTGGGTTTTTAAGCCACTAAAGTAATTACCTGTCATGTGTGTAGCCATGGTCTGGCCTGCAGCACTCCATCAATGTCTTCACATCCCAAGTGTCTATTCTGCTACCACACAAGAGCTGATCCAACTACATATTAAATACAATTATGTTAAGATAAAATACTTGGTACAAATTATAAATGCAGAGCTAGTTTATGAAATGTAAACATTGAAAACTTGTGTTAAAACCTTTATTTCTTTAGGACAGAAAAATAACATAAAAGTAAATTTCAATGCCATGTTAAAATATATTTAAATGGGACATTAATTTAAAGAATATACTTTGCACCAACATATGTTTCTGGCATCAATGAAGCCTTACATTAAAATACTTACTGCAAACACAGCATAAGAAACTAGATCTACGGCACTTCATTTACCAGAATCATCTTACTTATAGGGGAGCATTATAAATTACAGTGTGTCTAGAACCACCGAAAATCTAGTTTCTGAAACATGAATTGTCAGCTGAGTTGTGATCCAAGAAACATTGGATTTAATTATTTTTCCTATCTCTATGATGAACTCTAGATATTAACATGAATACTTATAATTATGTACAAACCTCCTCGGGGTAGAAATACTGAAGATGACCAAGAGGGAACACAGATTCAAAGCCATCTCTAAAGGAGTCAAACTGTCTCGAAACACCTTCATTCAGTGCCCAATATATTACCAGCTAGAAAAAAAAAACATAACAAAAACAAATTTACAAGGATGTCTATTATATCTCAAAAAATAAACAGGGGGAGGGGCAAGGTGTTGAATTCTTCCAGAAAACTAAGTCCAGGGATCTGATTGAGCATCTTTTGTCCAATCAAAAGAAATGAGCCCTCATTATCAAGATAATTCATTACATCCACCTTATAACCAATTACTACAGCCTCAGACTAAAGGAATGCCAGAAATACAGAAAGAGTTAAAAAAAAATAGGATTCAAATTACAGAATCAACAAAACTAGTTTTTACTACGTGTATACAATAAAACAACTGTAAATTTGCTTAGAGAATATTTAAAATAACTCCAACGCTACTAAAATATTCTCAGGTCATTTAGAACCTCTTTTTTTTTTAATTTTATTCTTGTAAACATTCACATTTCAAGAAAACTCTTGATTTGGAAAATAGAGGGGCTTAGGTAATATAGATTCAAATTATACATATATTCAAATTATAAGATGTATGTTATTCCCCCCTCCAGTCTGTAGTCCACAATATAGGAGAGAAAACAAGGTACAATGCCATGAAATATGTTTTCCACTGATTAAAGCTAGGAAATAAAAAGGAGGACTTAAGTGCCATCAATAGCTATTATGGAGTAGATGTTAATATTACTGCTGGCTGTAGATTGGAAGTAATCCTCGAATCTAAAAGAAGAACTTGAGTAGGGTCATAGAAAATATATTTAACTGAATTAACTTTCAATACACATTTACAGGGAAAGTTGAGCCAAAATAAACCATCCAACTGTATGACCCAGGGACGAAGTTTTAAGAACAATTGACACCTCTTTTGAGTTGCTCTTGCAATATCAGGAAATATTCTAATCTTGTAATTCATAAAGAGTTCATCCTAGAACTTCTTTTTAAAGTCAATTTAACTTCTCATACACTGGACACAATGAATGAGCAGGTAATGGAGGATTGATAGTGACAGTAATCTGCCACGTCTAAGTGGATTTCAGTACAGAGCTAATGGGCACTTTTTTTTGTTTGTTTGTTTGTTTCAACTTCTACTCCAAAATTCGAGGTCTGGGAACAGTTATGACTGCCAATGATCTTTTCTTGTATGGACATCACAGTGAGCAGTAAAGATAAGTGGCTCAAAAAAGATGGAGAGATAAATCTTAAGGATATTACTTTTGGCTATTCAAAATGTGAAGCTTAAATTAACACATGAATATATCTTATACGATTTAAGATGTAACTAATTCTGAAAATTTGGACAGAGTTAAAAATAGTAAATATTCATCAAACCAGTTCAATATAATAAAGCCATTTCCATTATGTTAAAGAAAATGTATTTATGCAGCACACAAAATAAACCCTTAATAAGCAGAAAAAATAAAAATATGGGAGTTATTGGTTTTTGGATAAACCAGAAAAACTAACTTGGTCTACAGGAACTATTCTGAATGCAGAATTTGAGAATGTACATCAGAGCTTAGAGAATTGAATACTTCTGATTTAAAATACACTCAGGATGAATAAACTTTTTTATGGGCATACAAGAAAAGTGTTTTTTTTTTCTGAAAACAAGCAGATTCACCAATCACAAATGGTACTGTGTAAAATAAAATTTCCAAAGATTTCTGGTAAACACAAATTCTTTACTGATCATTTGCAGAAATTCCCATGCTCTACAGTTCCTCAGTTACTTTCCATGTCCTTTTTTTTTTCCATCAGTCTAATCAAGCATTTCCCCAGCAAATACACCTTCTTTTGACCTCAGCCACAAACTGTAAACCACTCTTTCCCTCTTAGTTCTATAGTCAGGCTTTCACATGAGGAAAAAAGGTAAGATATTCTGGAAAGGCATGCACTACAATGCCCTGAAACTGGTCATTGGTTCCCACAGCAAGAAAACTGCTTAACTGCCTCCCAGAGTCGCCTTTCACCCCAACTGGCACAAGCGCAGCACATCACAGTTCCAAGCAGCAAGTCCCAGAGTCTCCAATAAACCTTTTTTTAAATTTTATTTTAGGGTTGTTGTTACGGGTTATGGCCCATGTCTTTGGCTGTCACGGCATATCGGCAGCTCTGGTTGCAGCATTGGGCAGTGGATGCAGTATCAAAGTTGCGTCAAGTTAAACTGTCCTTTCGGGGCAAGTAGCTGTTTGGAGAAGATCTCAGTAACTTGGTGAAAGAACCAGGGGGAAATTAAGCCGCAGCAGTTGCCAGAGGGTAAGCCAAAAGCCTCTGGTCATCCGTCTCAGGGGGCTCTCGATCTCAATATAGCAGATGGTATTAGCCTGGTTGTCAGCAATATGGTCAGAAGTCCCAATTTCAAGCATGCCAATCATCCTTTCATGTGGACAGAAAGTCCTCCTGTCGGTCTGCTAGAGAGCCCAGAGTCAGAGCTTTGGAGTAATGCTAGGCTGGTCCACTCCTTTTCCTCTGGTGGGAGGACATTTTCAGGAGTTTTGGGAGGTGTGGGCCAAAATCACATCAGACCAGCGAGTTCTGGATATTCTGACAGGTTACAAGTTGGAGTTCTCCCACCTGATTGTTCCTCTTTTCTTGAAGTCTCCCTGTTGAAAGGAACTAAGGTGGTCAAGGTTCAGGCCACTGTAGATTCCTTGCTTGGACTCTGGGCCATTGGTTCCAGTCCCTCAGGCCAAACAGGAACAAGGCAGAAACTCCATTTACTTCATCGTCCCAAAGAAGGAAGGCACTTTCGTCCAGTCTTACATCTCAAAGGTCTAAACCGCTGCCTCAGTGTCCAGCTTTCTCATGGAAATGCTAAGCACAGTCATAACCTCAGTTTAAGTGGGAGAATTTCTCAGCACCCTCAATCTTTAGGAGGCGTACTTGCATATAACCATATGACCACTGCATTACATGTTCCAACTTTTTGCGGTGCTGGGCCATCACTTCCAGTTCAGGGTCTTGCTCGTCAGTCTCACCACAGCATCAAGAACATTTATCAATTTATGGTGGGGGTGGCGACCTGTCTTCGCCACCAGGGAATTAGAGTTCACACGTTTCTTGAAGACTGGCGGTTTCATGCGTCGTTCTATTCAGACAGTGTTGGTGACGGACAAAGTTGTCTGTCTTCTGCAGTTGGGTTGGGTGATCAATTTCAAGAAGAGCAGACTAACTCTATTGCAGACATTGGAGTACCTGGGTATTCTATTCAAGACAGAAAGGGAGAGGATCTTCCTCAAGGAACGTATGAGGTTGAAGTTGCTTCAACAGATTCGTCTTCTCATCAACGGCAGGCTCAGGGTCTGGGACTATGTCCAGGTTCTGGAGTCAATGGGCAAGGACTCACATGTGGCCATTAAACATGTGGTCTCCAGTGTCACCAAAGTACGACCATCACCCAAATATTATTGGATTCTCACAGAGTCTCTCCCATAGGAGCAAGGTATTGTGGACAGGCAAATATAGGATTTGTCAAGTCTCAGCAGACAGTATAGTGTCGTTACTGATCGTCTTCCAAAGGAGCAAGACTACCATGCCACATGCCTCAGAGGTTTGTGAGCTTAAACCTGCTATGCTACAGTCTTGCATGCTCAATAAAATAACTATGATAAGAAGTTACCTCCTGCAGAAGAGGTAAACATTTTTAAACCTTGATCAACAGAAAGAAAATACAAACATCTTGAGCAAACAGATCTGTGGTATGGGAAAACATGGGGGAAACTATGGAATGGCTACAGATGCTCAAACTCATAGCTGCAAGCTTGAGGCCTTCAAGACATACAGTAAGTCCTGCTATTATATCACATACTGAGCGCCATCTCTTTGAACATAAGATTAAGAAAGCAATAGGTATCAAAGGACAACTGTTACACATTTCAGGCCCTTTTCACCGCCACATTTGAGCTGACTTCAGCCTACCAAAGTCTTCTGAGTAACTTCCTGAAGTAGTCTTTTCACAAACAAAAATAAATATTAATGGGCACTATCATAGGCCCTCTGCTGCTGTCACTGAAATCTCAACAGCTCAAAGTCCCATTCCATCATGCGGTCAAACCATGTTTGGATTTTTAACTGAATCCAGAGAAAATTGCCTGTTTTCCTGTCTTTATTCTGGAAGAACTTCATGGGAGACTTTTTGTGCACAAATTACTACCCTTAAACATTTGTCCTCCAGATCACAAGGAACGATTACAGATCACATTTTTTTTATGGATGATCCTTAAGTTTGTCCCCTCAAAATACTGTAGTTACTCATTCAAAACCAGAGTCTACTTAAATTGTAAATCTCCTCCCTTCAGCAAACCAAAGATGTAAATACATTCCACAGGAAAAAAAAAAAAAAAAAAGGTTGGCTCTTTACTCCAGGGCCTTCCTTATGCTCAATGAGACTAATGGATACAGACAATCCAGACCTAAGGGTGTTGAAAAACAAATTCCTGTAACGAGAAGAACTGACAAGGATTTTCTTAAGTACTGTTCTTCCACTTTTAATCTGGAAACTGGATAACATCATTGGATTTCAGGAAGTCACACACCCAATATAAAGAAGAAAACTTAAGAGGTTAGAGAAGCAGGATGTGAACCAGAAAACCCAGTGTGGAAACACTGCTTTTCCTACTGACTTTTTTGTGACCTTCCTCACTTCATCCTCCATTGCATCAGGTACAACTACACTCTAAGCCAATTTGGATAGTGAAATAACTCATATACCTCAACATGTAAATTCCTATTGACTTTTTTGTGACCTTGCTCACTCCATCCTCCATTGCATCAGGTACAACTACACAGTAAGCCAATTTGGACAGTGAAATAACTCATATACCTCAA
Source organism: Microcaecilia unicolor (assembly GCF_901765095.1). NCBI lineage: Eukaryota > Metazoa > Chordata > Amphibia > Gymnophiona > Siphonopidae > Microcaecilia > Microcaecilia unicolor. The sequence continues at coordinate 171,599,325 of NC_044040.1, forward strand.
CATGCAATTCAATTTGAGCTTGATTTGGAAAAAAATGAATAATAAATTAATCCAAATTTGCAGTAGGGTTCATGGCACTGGAGGTGCAGTACCCATCTATTAGCCTTCTATCAGCTCTGAGTGTTCACCAAATGACTGTTGTAGCTTGTAGCTGGGTCAGTATTCTCAATGGAGAAGGGTACATAGTGGGGTTCCTCAGGGGTCTGTGCTGGAACCGCTGCTTTTTAACAGATTTATAAATGATTTAGAGATGGGAGTAACTAGTGAGGTAATTAAATTTGCTGATGACACAAAGTTATTAAATCGTGAGAGGATTGTGAAAAATTACAAAAGGACCTTAGGAGACTGGGTGTCTAAATGGCAGATGACGTTTAATGTGAGAAAATGCAAAGCGATGCATGTGGGAAAGAGGAACCCAAACTATAGCTACGTAATGCAAGGTTCCACGTTAGGAATCACCGACCAAGAAAGGGATCTCGGTGTCATTGTTGATGATACGTTGAAATGCTCTGCTTAGTGTGTTGCGGCGGCTAAGAAAGCAAATAGAATGTTAGGTATTACTAGGAAAGGAATGGAAAACAAAAGTGAGGATGTTATAATTCCTTTGTATTGGTCCATGGTGCACCTCGAATACTGTGTTCAATTCTGGCCGCCGCATCTCAAAAAAGATATAGTGGAATTAAAAAAGGTACAGAGAAGGGCGATGAAAATGATAAAGGGGATGGGATGACTTCCTTATGAGGAAAGGCTGAAGCGTCTAGGGCTCTTCAGCTTGGAGAGGAGACAGCTGAGGGGAGATATGATAGAGGTCTATAAAATAATGAGTGGAGTGGAACGGGTAGACGTGAATAATTTGTTTATTCTTTCCAAAAATACTAGGACTAGGGGGCATGCAATGAAGCTACAAAGTAGTAAATTTAATATGAATCGGAGAACATTTTTCTTCACTCAACGTGTAATTAAACTCTGGAATTCGTTGCCAGAGAATGTGGTAAAGGCGGTTAGCTTAGCAGAGTTTTAAAAGAGTCTGGACAGCTTCCTAAAGGAAAAGTCCATAGACCATTTAATAATGGACTTGGGAAAATCCACTGCTTATTTCTGAGATAACCATCATAAAATGTATTGAGCCTTTCTGGGATCTTGCCAGGTATTTGTGACCTGTACTGGCCGCTGTTGGAAACAGGATACTGGGCTTGATGGACCTTTGGTCTGTCCTAGTGTGGTAATACTTATGTACTTATGAGTGAACTACGGTAGGGAATCCATGCTTTCCCCTAAAGGATGATTTGAGTGATCAAAAACATCTCAATCAGGGGCAAATTAATTCATACAAAGTCATTAGAGCTCATCATCAAATACTACAAGTGTCATCTAAAGCTGTCATCTCGACTGGAGTTTTATGGGATCTTTTAAAACAGTGGTTCTCAAATCTGACACTGGAGGCAGCTTAACCAGTCAGCTTTTTGGGATGTCCACAATGAATATTCATGAGAGAGATCTGCATGCAATGGAGGCAGTGCATGCAAATATCTCTCATGAATATTCATTGTGGATATCCTAAAAACCTGACTGGCTGGGGTGCCTCCAGGACCAGGTTTGGGAACCACTATCTTAAAGGCAAGTCATGCTATAGCCTTACTTCCTATGAATTAAGCAAGCGATATTGTGGCTGCAGTAGGATGGATAATGATCAGCAGACAACAGCTAGACCCAAATTCATGTTAAAAATACTGGGCCTGATGACTTCCACGGTAAGGAGAAATTAGGTCTTACCTCGTAGTTTTCTTTCCATTAGTCCTTCCCACTATTCCAGAACCCGTGGGATAGTTGTGTCCATCAACAAGCAGGTGGAGATAGAGAAGTGAAAACTGAGCTGAGACTTCTCTGGGCATCTAGTCCAGCTTCTCAGTATTTACTTAGACAAGCAGTAAGGAGAAACTTAAACACAACCACCTTAAACCACTTGCTAACCTAACAATAACCAGATGAGCAAACATGTGTGGACCTCTCATCTCTGGACAACTTGTACAGAACAAGAGATATGTAGGATGCACCATGCAAGCTGTCAGCCATTTGCACCACCAAAACATCTCAGAAACCTCTGGTGGGCCTCTGGAATTGTGGGAAGGACTAATGGAAAGAAAATGATCAAGTACGACTTAATTCCTTCTTCCATTACTACTACTACTAAACATTTCTAGAGCGCTACTAGGGTTACGCAGCGCTGTACAATTTAACAGAGAAGGACAGTCCCTGCTCAAAGGAGCTTACAATCTAAAGGACGAAATGTCAAGTTGGGGCAGTCTAGATTTCCTGAATAGAGGTATGGTGGTTAGGTGCTGAAGGCGACATTGAAGAGGTGGGCTTTGAGTAAGGATTTGAAGATGGGCAGGGAGGGGGCCTGGCAAATGGGCTCAGGGAGTTTATTCCAAGCATGGGGGGATGCGAGGCAGAAAGGGCGGAGCCTGGAGTTTGCGGTGGTGGAGAAGGGTACTGAAAGGAGGGATTTGTCTTGAGAGCGGAGGTTACGAGTAGGAACGTAGGGGGAGATGAGGGTAGAGAGGTAGGGAGGGGCTGCAGATCAAGTGCATTTGTAGATTAGTAGAAGAACCTTGAACTGTATACGGAACCTAATCGGAAGCCAGTGCAGTGACTTGAGGAGAGGGGTGATATGAGTATATCGGTCCAGGCAGAAGATAAGTCGTGCAGCAGAGTTCTGAACGGACTGAAGGGGGGATAGATGGCTAAGTGGGAGGCCAATGAGGAATAGGTTGCAGTAGTCAAGGCAAGAGGTAATGAGAGAGTGGATGAGAGTTCAGGTGGTGTGATCAGAGAGGAAAGGGCGAATTTTGTTAATGTTATAGAGGAAGAAGCGACAGGTCTTGGCTATCTGCTGGATATGCGCAGAGAAGGAGAGGGAGGAGTCGAAGATGACTCCAAGGTTGCAGGCAGATGAGACGGGGAGGATGAGGGTGTTATCAACTGAGACAGAGATTGGAGGGAGAGGAGAAGTGGGTTTGGGTGGGAAGACAATAACCTCGGTCTTGGCCATGTTCAGTTTCAGGTGACGGTTGGACATCCAGGCAGCAATGTCGGATAAGCAGTTTCCCACTATTCCAGATGTTTAAAAGCAATACCTAGAGTGGGTTGAATCCTGGTACCGATGTCCTGAGGGCCGAAGGCTCAAAACTGGCTTCCAAGTGTGCCACAACTTCCACCCTGTAGTGCCTGGCAAAGGTATGCAGCATCAACCATGTTGCTACCTTGCAAATATCTGCATCTGCAGGAGCATTAAGGTAGTCTCCACCCAAGATCTCTTTACTTTATTGGATTTATACCCCACACACATCCAAGTCAAGGACTTAGTTCTGTGTAGCTTACATTAAATTACTCCGATATACAACTCAGATCCAATACAGATCAGAGGTGCATGAAGAAAGAGAAAAGAGATAAATGGATGAGTTGTTATATCTAGGGAGTTAGTGTGGTAACATGATCTGGGTACAGCCTGTTCTGCAGGAATTTCTTGTACAAAAATGTTTTTCATTTTTTTGTGAAAGCTTTCATAGGTGATGTTGTGCCATGTGTCCTTGACCAATGCATTCCACCATCTGGCTGCATTAAACGGGAAGTCTACCACCGTGTGGGTTGATTTGTAGACCACCCTTTACACCTGGGAAGGTGTATGATGAGGTAGTCTCTTCAATTTCTCATTGAGGGTTGGTTGCGGCAGTTCAACTAGTGACATCATGTATCTAGGTGTGGTGATGTATACAACCTGGTAAATGAAAGTGCAAATTTTGGACATCACTCTTGCTCTTATTGGTAGCCAGTGTAGATGTTGCAGCAGTGGCATTGCGTAGTCGTATCTGGATGCGCCAATCAGGTCTACTGAGGTAATTTGTGCTGTTTGCGCTTTTATGTATGTAGCTTTTGAGTATGTATTTTCTGCATCCCGCATAGACTGCATTGCAGTAGTCTATCTGGGACAGAGCAAAGTTTGGACTAGAATGCGGAAGGTGGTTTTTGAAAAATATGCTGTTAGTCATTGTAATTTCCAGAGGGATCTGAATACTTTTGATGTTAAAGCGGACACTTGTGGTTTTAGTATCAAGTGTTGGTCAATCAGTATTCCTAGCACTTTGGCATTTCTATCTAGAGTGTATTCCGTTTGATCGATATGAATTTTGTTGCATATTATTAGTTTGGAAAGGCTGGTTATCGCCATGAACTTCATTTTTTTCTCTATTGAGTTTCATCTTGAAAGTCATGGTCCAGGTTTCCATCAGGTCAAGTGCACATTTGATTTCTCTTTGTGCAGCCATGATGTCATCAGCAAAGGGTATGCACATGGTTATGTCATTTGCATAGATGTATGTTTTAAAAGTCATTTGCTTCTAAGTTTGTGGCCCAAGGGGGCCATGGAGAGATGGGGGAACCTTGAGGCACTCCACATTCTAGAATCCATTCTGCAGATAGGGATCCTGGCATCTTCACTTTGTAGGATCTGCTGCTCAGAAATCCCTCAAACCAGTATAGGAACTCAAATGCCTCGTAGAAGGAGCCCGTAAGGCCCGAAGAGCCAGCTTTCTCACAAGCAAATAAGCTGACATGATAGTCTTCTTCAGCCATCTAGCAATTGTGGGCTTGGAAGTCATGAGGGCAGGGCCGTGCCGATGTGGTAAGCGGGGTAAGCGCCGCAGGGGGCGGCCACCTCTGGAGGGCGCCGCCGCGGTGCTTACCCTCGCCACCGAGGACTTTAAATCTTTTACCTCGGTCGCAGCAGCGTCAGTGAAAGCGCTGCCGACGTCTCCCTTCCCTTGCACTCATTGGTTCCCTCAGTGTCCCGCCTTCTTCTGACGTCAGAAGAAGGCGGACACTGAGGGAACCAAGAGCGTGAAGGGAAGGGAGACGTCGGCAGCGCTCCGCTTTCACTGACGCTGCTGCGACCGGAAGTAAAAGATTTAAAGGCCCCAGGGCGCGGAGGAAAGAGCAGAGAGGCATGGATGGGAGGGCAGAGAGACAGGCATGGGTGGGAGGGCATGGATGGGAGGGCAGAGAGGCATGGATGGGAGGGCAGCAGCAGGGCTCAGGGAGAGGACAAATTGCTGGAAGGGGAGGGGAGAGAGGAGGATTGCTAGCTATGGATGCAGCAGGGAAGGGCAGAGAGGGACAAGGATGGACATGGGGGCCCAGGGAGAGGACAAATTGCTGGAAATGGGAGGGGAGGGGACAGAGGAGGATTGCTGGCTATGGATGGAGGAGGGAAGGGCAGAGAGGGACAAGGATGGACGTGGATGGGAGGACAGGACCCAGGGAGAGAGAAGAAATTGCTGGAAATGGATATAGAGCAAGAAATGAAGAAGAAAGGAGAAAAGATAGAGCAAGAAATGAAGAAGAAAGGAGAAAAGTAAAGAAATAAATGGAAAGGAAGCCCTGGAAATGGAGTTAAGAGGACAGATAGCAGCAGACTCAGATACTGGGCCAGCATGATCGGAAAAAGAAAGTCACCAGACAACAAAGGTAGAAAAAAATCATTTTATTTTCATTTTAGCGTTTGGAATATGTCCACTTTGAGAATTTACATCTGCTATCTTATTTTGCAATGTATAGCAATTTGTTTCTAAGAATATTGCTGACAATTCCTGTCAGTGTGGCAAGTGGTGAGCGATCATTTTCACCGGGGGGGGGGGGGGGGGGGGGGGGCGCCAACTGATAGTCTGCAGGGGGCGCCAGAGACCCTAGGCACGGCCCTGCATGAGGGCCAAGCTTCCACTTACCAGAAAGCACAGTCTGTCCAATTTGTGAAACTCATTAGTGGCAGGTATCTAGTAGCTCAAAAGGTGTTTTCATCAGCTGAGTAAGATCACTGAGGTTCCATGACACTGCTGGAGGCCTGATGGGAGGTTTCATAAATAGCAAGCCCACATAAGGTGAACTACTAAAAGGCTGTACATAAATGGGTTTAATTTCTATCCTATAAACTCCCACTTGGGACCTACCTCTGACAGTACAAGCTATTAAAGCAGTTTTTGTGTAGGACATATGAACAGCTCTATGGCCTTGCCTTCACAACAGCTGGCAAACCTCTTACATTTAAAACCATATGCTCTCTTAGTGGAATCCTTTCTGGCAGCTAGCAAGACCTGTGAGATGCTGTCAGACAAGTTCAGGCAGACACTGTCAATCTCTCAACATCCAAGCTGAGAGAGCTAGGGACTCAAGCTGGGAAACAACAGTGCACAATCAGTGTTAGAAAGCATTGTTGCTTCATATGACTTCAGATGGAAAGCATTGTTGCTTCATATGACTTCAGATGGAAAGCAAAGTGGAAACCACACCTGCTTTGGACAATAAAGGGGTTACGAGAACCATGGCTTCCTTGTCTTGCCCGAACTTCAGAATCATCTTCAGTAAAGAAGAATTGGAGGATACATGTACAGAAAAACCTTTACACAGTCTGTGACAAAATTGCACTGTGCTTTCTCTATTTTATTTCTTTTTTTCCAGAATGTCGCAGGTTTTTCACATTACCATTTGTAGATAATATTGAAGACAGACAGACAGACATCTCTCTATAATGCAGTTTCACAGATTTTTTTTCTGTGCCCTCGTACAATACTAATATTTGCAGTGTTTTCACTTTTTGCATTTTTTTCACATTACTTGTTTTGTGGTGTCCTATGGTTAGGCGCTCTTACTTTTTAGAATCATTTTTTAAAAACTTTATTATAATACATCTTTAAAAGCATAACTTTTAATATATTTATAAGCATTTCTCATGCACATATTTTTCCACATATCTATAAAATTATACCCTTTTGATATAGCTAAAATGTATATATACATGTATGCACATACATTCACAAGTATCCTCTATGCATTCTTGTATGCACATTCATGTATGTATACACCCATTTGGACTTCTCTGTTTGATTCTTTTGGTTAGACCTTTTTATATCTTTAATATCTTTCATTAATTCAGAGGTTACTTAATTCCTGTTTGCATACATATCTTTTGGATAAATGGTGCTACTTTTTGTTTTGGACTTACTGATTGACATCCTTGTATCATCGAGACTGGTATTCTTTTAATACTTTTTTGTTTTTCATTTCAGTATTTATTTTATATTTATCTATATAATGTTCCCAGAGTTACAGTGGGGGAAATAAGTATTTGATCCCTTGCTGATTTTGTAAGTTTGCCCACTGACAAAGACATGAGCAGCCCATAATTGAAGGGTAGGTTATTGGTAACAGTGAGAGATAGCACATCACAAATTAAATCCGGAAAATCACATTGTGGAAAGTATATGAATTTATTTGCATTCTGCAGAGGGAAATAAGTATTTGATCCTCCACCAACCAGTAAGAGATCTGGCCCCTACAGACCAGGTAGATGCTCCAAATCAACTCGTTACCTGCATGACAGACAGCTGTCGGCAATGGTCACCTGTATGAAAGACACCTGTCCACAGACTCAGTGAATCAGTCAGACTCTAACCTCTACAAAATGGCCAAGAGCAAGGAGCTGTCTAAGGATGTCAGGGACAAGATCATACACCTGCACAAGGCTGGAATGGGCTACAAAACCATCAGTAAGACGCTGGGCGAGAAGGAGACAACTGTTGGTGCCATAGTAAGAAAATGGAAGAAGTACAAAATGACTGTCAATCGACAAAGATCTGGGGCTCCACGCAAAATCTCACCTCGTGGGGTATCCTTGATCATGAGGAAGGTTAGAAATCAGCCTACAACTACAAGGGGGGAACTTGTCAATGATCTCAAGGCAGCTGGGACCACTGTCACCACGAAAACCATTGGTAACACATTACGACATAACGGATTGCAATCCTGCAGTGCCCGCAAGGTCCCCCTGCTCTGGAAGGCACATGTGACGGCCCGTCTGAAGTTTGCCAGTGAACACCTGGATGATGCCGAGAGTGATTGGGAGAAGGTGCTGTGGTCAGATGAGACAAAAATTGAGCTCTTTGGCATGAACTCAACTCGCCGTGTTTGGAGGAAGAGAAATGCTGCCTATGACCCAAAGAACACCGTCCCCACTGTCAAGCATGGAGGTGGAAATGTTATGTTTTGGGGGTGTTTCTCTGCTAAGGGCACAGGACTACTTCACCGCATCAATGGGAGAATGGATGGGGCCATGTACCGTACAATTCTGAGTGACAACCTCCTTCCCTCCGCCAGGGCCTTAAAAATGGGTCGTGGCTGGGTCTTCCAGCATGACAATGACCCAAAACATACAGCCAAGGCAACAAAGGAGTGGCTCAGGAAGAAGCACATTAGGGTCATGGAGTGGCCTAGCCAGTCACCAGACCTTAATCCCATTGAAAACTTATGGAGGGAGCTGAAGCTGCGAGTTGTCAAGCGACAGCCCAGAACTCTTAATGATTTAGAGATGATCTGCAAAGAGGAGTGGACCAAAATTCCTCCTGACATGTGTGCAAACCTCATCATCAACTACAGAAGACGTCTGACCGCTGTGCTTGCCAACAAGGGTTTTGCCACCAAGTATTAGGTCTTGTTTGCCAGAGGGATCAAATACTTATTTCCCTCTGCAGAATGCAAATAAATTCATATACTTTCCACAATGTGATTTTCCGGATTTAATTTGTGATGTGCTATCTCTCACTGTTACCAATAACCTACCCTTCAATTATGGGCTGCTCATGTCTTTGTCAGTGGGCAAACTTACAAAATCAGCAAGGGATCAAATACTTATTTCCCCCACTGTATATTATGTATTTTACTTTTTTTTTCATTTGTGTAATCTTTTATCACATTATCTTCAATATTTTTTTTATTAATTTTAACATTTACATTTCAAACATAAATGCATAGGCAATATCCGTAAATATTCACAAAAGGAAATAAAACAAATACAAATTACAGCAATATTTCCCCATTAACTTTGTCCACAATACAGTTGGATCCAGATACTAGGTAAAAAGAAACAAGAAAAGAAAAAGAAAATCTTATCATTAGAGCAGATGGGGGCACGACATTACTTGCAGCCGATTAAACTGAATTTTAGCTAATTAGGTGTAACCAGGGGAGCCCTACCATTTTCTTTAGAATGAATAAGTTGTAGCAGTTTTTTGGGGTAAAAGAGAACAGTTATTGGAATCTAGAGATACAAGACATCTGCAAGGAAATTTTAACTTAAACAATGCCCCTAGATTGAGAACCCTTGGTTTATATACCAAGAATTCTCTCCTCCTTTTTTGTGTATCCCTGGCCAAGTCAGGAAAAACCTGAATTCCCCCCCCCCCCCCCCAAAACAAGCATTTTATTATTAGACCACTGAGGCAGAGACATGGCCCGTGTCGGGTCTCCAATAAAGAACTTTATTTGTCCCAGTCTTGAAGGCCCAGTGTTGCTTTTTTTGTTTGGAAAATAAATATGAAAAATATTATTTCTGTCCGGCTCTAAGGCAAAAGTCACCAACAGTGTTGTTCGTTCTGTCACCACTTCTAGGGAGCTTTCCAGAAATTCAGACAAATTTAGATCAGAAACAGACTAAGGTTGTTCATTAGTCTTGAAGACCTTGTTATATACTGTGACCTAGCTATGGGCGGGAAGCCCTCTGCTGGTATTCCCAGTATTTCTTCAAAATATATTTTTTTAACATTTCCACAGCAGGAATTAACGGTGATTTGGGGAAATTTAGAAACCTCAGATTGTTTCTGCGTCCTTGATTTTCCAGGTATTCAAGCTTATAAGCTTGAATATCTCCCTCTTTAATAAGCATTGAGGCAACATTATATAGCTGGGTAACTTCCCCCTCCAAAACTACAATCTCATTTGACTGGTCCTGGATATTTCCAGACAGATTTTGACAAGTCTGAGCTCCAAAACTTCTCCCTTAAAGGAGCTAGAAATTGATGAAAGGGTAGTGCTCAAACCTTGGATAGCGTCCCATAGTGACTCTATCATCACCACAGCCGACCTTAACAAACCTCCGTTCCTACTGGAAGTTAGACCCCGAGCAGGAGACGAGGAGAGTGGCGTTCCCTGCATCTCCTCCGTTGCTAATCTGCTCGGGGTGGAAGCGCCGGCAGGTCCCCCTCTCTCAACGAACGAGGGTTGAACTTCACCAGTCACCTCCGCCTGCTGTAACTCCATCGGCACCAAATCCCTTCCGGGTCGCGGGGCTGTGTTTGAGGGCTTAATGACACTCCCTCTATGCTATGGTTCACGTCCGAAGACACGGAACCCATCAAAGCGAGCGTCTGCTCCCCGAGCACTCTCACACCAAAACTCTTCAAGGTAGTTTGACGCGCAGCAGGAACCATTGCTAGGTTCGAGGGGGTAAAAACCTTAGCTTTCCCTTTTCGTTTTTCCATAATACAATATGGGGAAAGTTCTGGCGTCTAGCTCAGGGCCGCCGAGAGACTGGGCCGGGCCCAGAACAAGGTCGCCCCGGGCCCGCCCCCACTGCCATCCCCCCCAAGGTTGTCGCCGCCGCCCCCCCCCCCCTGAAAGGGGCCCGGCGCCACAGTCCCACCCGCCTCCGCCACCAGGCTGGACCCCTTCCACCCGAACTGACTCCGGCGTGCGCGGCCCACACAGATGCGCTCCTCTCAGCTGATCTTCGCTGTACTCTGCAGGGCTTCTGTGCGTCTGACGTGGCGGGTGGGACTGCGGAGCCGGGCCCCCCTTGGAGGCCCGGGCCCCGGGAATTTTGTCCCCCCTCTAGCTGCTTCAGAGGATTTCAAGAGTAGAGAAACACTTGCACTGCTCCAGTCGCCATCTTGGATCTCACCTTTTATCACATTAATTGTATATCCGTATCAAAATTGATTATTTTCACAAGCCTTTGGAGCTTCTAGTGATGAGGACTGATTTTTGGTGTGCTTTTCATTTTCCACCTCCCATGTTTTTGTCTATCTTGACTGACTGCTTCCCTATTTTCTATCCAAAAATGGAGTTTCTTTCCAGTATTTTATTATGTGATTGCTACTATAAACCACCTTATTCCATTCATCGGTTTTGTATGGTATAGCACAGTGGTCGACAAACTCATTAGTCAACAGAGCCAAATATCAACAGTACAATGATTGAATTTTCTTTTGAGAGCCAACTTTTTTAAACTTAAACTATATAGGTAGGTACATTGTTATTAACTTAATTGGGGTACTCCTAAGCTGGCCTTTGCTAAAAACGTCCTCAATCTGATTGAGGTACGTTCGCTGAGGTCGACCCCTTCCAACTCTCCCATCCACACTCGTCTTGTATACTTGTTTCGTCTATCTCCTTTCGTTTTTCTCTCTTAGCAATCTCTTGACTAACCACAAAACTTGCAATATTAACATTGTTGGAAGATTGCATCCAGTAATTAAATACAGAACTTGATTTTTCTTGACTCTTCGGAAGTTCCTCAATTGCTTTCTACCTTGCATCACCGACAGGATATTTAGTACTAAATGACACGTGTTTAGTTGTAAAGTGTCTCTCCAAATTTGATTTCTTGTTATGTGCCAATTTTTCCTGACAAATAAGACAGGTCGGAAGGCCATTTAAGTTTTGAATAAACGCGAAAGTCTCGGTCCATTCAACTTTAAATTCATGGTTTTCGTCTTCTGTTTTTCTATGCTTCTTCTTTGTACCCATGTCAAACAGGGCACCTAAAAAAATGTTTCATTTTATAATAATAAAGCCACCAACACAAAATAATTACAATTCTTAAATTGATGACAAAAATACCTGTAGGATTTGCAGCTGGTTGGAAAAATACAGGTAACTTTATGTTTCGAGTAGCTACTTTTGTCACCCGCGCGCGAGTTGCGGACCCGACTAGCACTAACCACTGCACAATGAGACTGCTGACTGGCTCACTCAACTCGTGCATGAATCGCATGCGCCTCCCCCGCGCATACAGGCCGATTGAAACTTCGTGGCCCCTAAATGCGCAGAACGGCAGCGAGTGCAGGGGAAAGTGCCGCTGGTGGGGAAACCTTGGAGGAGAGGCAAAGCGCTTCAGACAGAGGCAGGTGGAATTGCCAACCGCAGGGGTGCAGATTTTAACTACAATTCTAGTCTTTCCTGCGGGGACACACGCCCGGAAGTAATACATTGTAGAACACGATGCAAAGATACGACTTGACATTTTATCTTTCTGGAAATGTTTTCTCAATAAGTCACTTCAGAGAACTCGCCTAAAGATAAAGACCAAACTAAGTATGTAAAAATAGAAATAAGAAAACCAGTCGTATCTACAAGTATTTTTGTTATTACACAAGCTTATATTTCTTTGTCACTATCATCGTCTATTTCACTTATTTCCGACTCAGAACTCAAAGTTATTATTAAATTGCTTTCCAAATGATCCCTTGTTAGTTCATTATTAACATAATTACCTTCTTCTTTCGCCCGATCGCACGCTTTTTTCCACACTTCACGAGAAATAGTTCCACACTTCAACGGAATAGATATTCCTTCCACTGCTTCATTTTGCATGAACTTCAGCACGTTAAAAATCTCAAGCGCCTGACTTTGAAGCATTATCCACCCCCCTCACTTTCGAAGACATTGTCACAAGCAGCAAAAGCGGTGCAGGTGGAAGCGAGTGCACATGGTCTGAGTCCCGAGAGAGAATGGCAATTTCACCTACACCCCCGTCTAACGCCACTTCTTCAAAATAGACTCGCCCAGGCCGAAAACCGACTTCTGCGCATGGACCACGAAGTTTCAATCGCACTGTACGTGCACGCCCACACGTGGTATTTTGTGGAAGAGCCACACTCAAGGCGCCAAAGAGCCGCATGTGGCTCGCGAGCCGCGGTTTGCCGACCACTGGTATAGCAAATTAAATAAACCATTATTTTTGAGATATAAACTTAATTTGTAGATGTTTTCATTAATTATACCTTTATCTGTATATATAATTATTTGCAGAATTACTTGTGACTCCTGAGGCAGGTGGCCTTCTGCATCGAAACGCAGGATTGCGTCACATTTTAACAAGTTGATTGTCAATAAGAAAGATCACTTTAGTTTTATTGCACATTTGTTTTTACATTCGAATAAGTTACCCTTGAGTTGAAATTCGAATGGTCGTCCCTCATTTTTTTTCTTTATTGGTGTGCTTGGGGAAACCTTTTTTGTATACAGAAGAATCTTTCACCATTTCAGAAGGAAGGCATTCTAAGGTTAGTCTGATGTGCATCAATATCTTAGAGCAAAACTGAGGAACTTTCTTGTTGAATAGAGTGGCAAAGAGATCTCACGTTTGGGGAGAGGGGTGCCCCACTCCCCAAAAGATCCTGTGGGCAAGAGAACTATGTTGTCCAGTGCACACTTGTGCCCATTTCCACATTGGGGCTCATTTTTAAAGCACTTACAAAGTTCCATAGGTTACTATGTAACTTTGTAAGACTTAACTTTGTAAGTCTCAGTGCCTTGAAAATACGCCTCATTGTCTCCCAACATATGAGGTATGACCAATTTCCTCCATGTTTATTTAATACATGACCAACTCATTGTTTATTTGAACCAGAATGACCTTATTGGACAATTGATCTCTGAAAGCTTTTAGATCACTCCATATGGCTCTTAACTATAGGAAGATTATCTGATAAGACCTATACTGATTAGAGCACACATTATGGGTGTGAAGCCCATCTACATGAGCGCCCCAGATCAGCTTTGACAGATCTGTCACAGTTGCTTGAACTGGAGGAAATTAACTATATTTTTAGGAAGTCACTTAAGTCTTTTATTTCAGAAGTATTTCAATGTATAGAAACTGGCCCTTAGTTGATGTTATTTCATCTTTACTGTACTTATTAATTTAGAGATATGTAACACCTGAACACATGGTTCACTCGTTTAAAATGTAACCCACTTTGAACTATTCATGGTATTAGCTGGATATAAGTCTAATATAATGTAATGTAATGATTCCTTCAGTCAAACTGGAATGTATCATCTACCAAGACAGTGAGTCCTGAAGAGGGCTGGAGACTGGTATGATATCCTAGAGATATCCGTAGACTGAATCCATTGCGCTTGCCTCAAATGAAGGCATCCCTTTGGAGTGATGTGAGCTGTTGATGCCATACGGCACAACAGCCATCCAATGTGGACTCTCCCAAACTCCCTCCACAATGGAAATCAAGTTGATTTTCATTGATGTGGAAGAAACAATTGCTCGTGCCATTAAGAATCCTATGAATTTAAATTTTTAAGTGAGCTCTAGATGAGACTTGGGATAATTTATTACAAACCTAGCCAAGGGGTGGGCAACCTTGGTTCTCAAGGGCTGCAACCAAGTCAGGTTTTCAGGATTTTTCCAATGAATATGCACAAGATCTATTTGTATATGCTTCCTCCATTGGATGCAAATAGATCTCATGCATATTCATTGGGGAAATCCTGAAAATCCAAACAGGCTGCAGCCCTTGAGGACAGAGGATGCCCACCCCTGCCCCAGCAATTCCAACACTTGAATAGTCGTAAAAACCCATCTTTCAATTCCTTCTCAAGTTATGTGCTTGACATCCCCTCTCAAACCTCTTACTGCCACTGTAGGGCATCAATGCAAGTCTAGCCAATCTGAAAAAGTCTGTTTTGTGTGGCCATTGTTTCAGCTTGCATAGTCACTGAGCTCTAGACCCCACTGATTTATCCACCTTACTCTAGGTTTCATCATATCAGGGTAGTGCTTCACACACATTCCATGTTTCTGAATAAGAATGCCAATACTTCCACCTTATTCAGTCAATTGTCCAAAAATTCTTCTCTGCCATATGTGTATAAGGGTGAAGCAGTACTTCATCTTTTGCAATTTAAAAGAGCTGTTGCCTGCTCTTTAGTGTAAGCTCTAACCTTTAGCAAGTCCAATCTGCTTTTTCTTTTTCTACCCCTATATATAGAAATGCAGCAACAAAAATGTACAATTTCTAAATGATTGACAGACTGCATCTTCACTTATATCTTACAGAACTGACAGAGGGGTAAGTCAAGGTCCACCATGGTAGAGCCATGGTGATGTCCGATACCAATCTAAGTTCTTTTTTGCTTCAGAAGGTTAACAAGGTTGTTACCTGACATTCAGTACATACATTTACTTCACATTGTCTGCACAGCATTCTGTCAAGACAGTAGCAATTAGACTGTCTAGTCTCCCAGGACTTTTGGAGGAGATAAGTATAACCTCTGTTCTCTCCAAGGGCTCATTTTTATGATTTTGGGTCATCTTAACCACTGCCAGTGTTCTTTGAAAAAATAATCCAAAAATAATAATACAAGAAAAAGTGTGAAATATAAGCTCTCCCTTATAAAACTGCAACTTTTGTCCATTGGCAACTGCTGTCTTGTTTTTCCAGATTTTGTTGGAAACAGTCCTCCCACTTTGTAATGACTGATAAACCTAACTTGTCTTCAGAGAAAATAAAGCTGCTTTACTGAAACAAATGAATTCTGAAGACAGTAGTTTGTTAGTCACATGAACCCATCCACTTCCTTTTGGGATTTGTTCTAGAAGCTTGACAGAAATTGAGTACCTCTTTGATACTGCAACACAGGGGAGTTCTGTACATGAGTAGTAAAGATTTTTTTGTCTTTGCCAGAAATCTGTGGAAAGATTGTTTTGTGCATGGTGCTGAAAACTCATATTATCCATTCGTGTGACTGATGAACTGCTCCCTTCAGAGACTGTTACAATTAGACATCTTGGGCTTTAAAAAAAACTCATACAAAAAGCAACAGTAAAAAATATGAGAAAATAACTACAATTAATATTTCACATAATTTCCTTTGCCAACTGTAGATAAGTATGTGAGGGTAGACGTCTACCTTTTATAGTTCTGACGTATATGTAAAACTGTTAAATAATAAAGCGCAAAAAGCCCAATACAAGTAGTAACAGAAAATGTTTTTAGTAGGTTCACATTCCTTAATGCATGCCAAATTAATGCACACTAATCAACTTAGTGCGTCTTAATTTGGCTAGTGCAGATCAAATCAAATAAGGGGGCAGTTGTGTGGTAGAAGTCAAGCTTTTACAGAATCTTAATTTACTACAGTTCTGTAACAGAGGTTTGACACTCCCATGCTACAAGAATAATGCTGCTTGCGACTGACATCAGAAGCAGTGTCAGGTCACAAAGATGAGCCAAATGTTTCCAGGCCATTTCTAAAGGTGGCCAAGTGCTTACAATCAGGAGCTGCCCCCTACCCATTCCCCCCAAGCCCTGAAGACCCTACCAATAACCTTCCTCTATGCTCCAAAAAAAAAAAAAAAATCCATGTCATTCCTGTCGACTGAAGAGGGCCCCCCCCCCCCATCACCCAAAGCATCCCCCACAACCTCTCTTAGGCCCAACCAGGCCTACCTGCCAACTCCCTGGTGTTTAGTGAGTGGAAGCAGGAGCAATTCCTAGTTGCTTCTACCTTTCTGGTGCCAGGTTTAAAATGGCACCAGCAACTCCTAGCTGTAGTTTCACCCTTATATAGCAGTTTGACCCCCTAACAGTAGTACTATTAGATTAATGTCAGTGGTCACAACTTTGAATCCGGTGCCGGAAGGGGCAGGAATGACTGAGGATCACTCCTGTCCCCAACTCACTAGACATCAGGGAGCTGGCAGGTAGGCCAGGGGCCACTCTGTGCAACTTGGGGGATGGGGGGTTCCATCTTCAGGGCATCAGGATGTCATTTGCAAGGACGGTCGGAAAAGGAGATGTCATAGGGAGTGGGAAGGAGTAGGAAGGGGTCAGTTCCTGATTGCGAGCACCAGACATTTTAAGAAGCACCTGAGCACACTGCTCAGTGTGCTGCTGAGGCTAGGAAAGCAAATAGAATGTTGGGTATTATTAGGAAAGGTATGGAGAACAGGTGTGAGGATGTTATAATGCTGTTGTATCGCTCCATGGTGCGACCGCACCTTGAGTATTGTGTTCAATTCTGGTCACCGCATCTCAAGAAAGATATAGTAGAATTGGAAAAGGTGTAGCGAAGGGCGACGAAAATGATAGCAGGGATGGGACGGCTTCCCTATGAAGAAAGACTAAGGAGGATAGGGCTTTTCAGCTTGGAGAAGAGACAGATGAGGGGAGACATGATAGAGGTATATAAAATAATGAGTGGAGTGGAACAGGTGGATGTGAAGCGTCTGTTCACGATTTCCAAAAATACCAGGACTAGGGGGCATGCGATGAAACTACAGTGTAGTAAATTAAAAACAAATAGGAGAAAATGTTTCTTCACCCAACGCGTAATTAAACTTGAATTCGTTGCCGGAGAACGTAGTGAAGGCGGTTACCTTGGCAGAGTTTAAAAAGGGGTTGGACGGTTTCCTAAAGGACAAGTCCATAGACCGCTACTAAATGGACTTGGGAAAAATCCACAATTTTGGGAATAACATGTATACAATGTTTGTACGTTTGGGTAGCTTGCCAGGTGCCCTTGGCCTGGATTGGCCGCTGTCGGGGACAGGATGCTGGGCTCGATGGACCTTTGGTCTTTTCCCAGTGTGCTGTTGCTTATGTACTTATGGGCCACAGCTTCTTAGCCAGATGTTCTCAAAAAGCGAAGTTACTTACCGGTCGCAGGTATTCTCCGAGGACAGCAGGCTGATTGTTCTCACTGATGGGTGACGCCCACAGCAGCCCCAAGATTGGAAGATCTTCCTAGCAACAGAGGTTTGCTAGCTCTCGCGAGATCCGCATGCATCGCGCATGCGCGACCCTCTTCCTGCCCGTGAAGCGTGCTCCTCAGTCCAGTATAAAGCAAAGACAAGGGAAGACAACTCCAAAGGGGAGGTGGGCGGGTTAGTGAGAACAATCAGCCTGCTGTCCTCTGAGAATACCTGCTACAGGTAAGTAACTTCGCTTTCTTCGAGGACAAGCAGGCTGCTTGTTCTCACTGATGGGGTATCCCTAGACCCCAGGCTCACTCAAAACAACAAACATTGGTCAATTGGGCCTCGCAACGGCGAGGACGTAACTGAGATGGACCTATAACCAGAACCAACTAAGTGAGAGTGCAGCCTGGAACAGAATAAAAAAGGGCCTGGGGGGGTGGGGGGGGGGGGGGTGGAGTTGGATTCAAACCCCAAACAGATTCTGCAGCACCGACTGCCCGAACCGACTGTCGCGTCGGGTATCCTGCTGTAGGCAGTAATGAGATGTGAATGTGTGGACTGATGACCAAGTCACAGCCTTGCAAATCTCTTCAATAGTGGCTGACTTCAAGTGGGCTACTGACGCCGCCATGGCTCTAACACTATGAGCCGTGACATGACCCTCAAGAGCCAGCCCAGCTTGGGCATAAGTGAAGAAAATGCAATCTGCTAGCCAATTTGAGATGGTGTGTTTCCCGACAGCCACTCCCCTTCTATTGGGGTCGAAAGAAACAAACAATTGGGCGGACTGGCTATGTGGGCTTGTCCGCTCCAGATAGAAGGCCAATGCTCTCTTGCAGTCCAATGTGTGGAACTGATGTTCAGCAGGGTGGGTATGAGGCTGGGGAAAGAATGTTGGCAAGACAATTGACTGGCTAAGATGGAACTCCGACACCACCTTTGGCAAAAACTTAGCGTGAGTGCGGAGGACTACTTACTCTTTTATGATGAAATTTGGTATAAGGAGCTTGAAGCTCACTGACTCTACGAGCTGAAGTGACTGCCACCAAGACCTTCCAGGTCAAGTACTTCAGATGGCAAGAATTCAGTGGCTCAAAAGGAGGTTTCATCAGCTGAGTGAGAACGACATTGAGATCCCATGACACAGTAGAAGGCTTGATAGGGGGCTTTGACAAAAGCAAACCTCTCATGAAGCGAACAACTAAAGGCTGTCCCGAGATAGGCTTACCCTCCACACGGTAATGAAAAGCACTAATTGCGCTAAGATGAACTCTTACAGAGTTGGTCTTAAGACCAGCCTCAGACAAGTGCAGAAGGTATTCAAGCAGGGTCTGTGTAGGACAAGAACGAGGATCTAGGGCCTGGCTGTCACACCAGATAGCAAACCTCTTCCACTTGGAAGCATAACACCTCTTCGACTCGGGAGACACCCTCAGAAAGACCCAAGGAGGCAAAGTCTACGCCCTCAACATCCAGGCCGTGAGAGCCAGGGACTGGAGGTTGGGATGCAGAAGCGCCCCTTCGTTCTGAGGGTTGGAAAACACTCCAATCTCCAGGGTTCTTCGGAGGACAACTCCAGAAGAAGAGGGAACCAGATCTGTCCCGGCCAGAATGGAGCGATCAGAATCATGGTTCCACGGCCCTGCTTGAGTTTCAGCAAAGTCTTCCCTACCAAGGGTATGGGAGGATACGCATACAGGAGGCCCTTCCCTCAATAAAGGAGAAAGGCATCCGACGCTAGTCTGTCGTGGGCCTGAAGTCTGGAACAGAACTGAGGGACCTTGTGATTGGTCTGACTGGCAAAAAGATCTACCAAGGGGGTGCCAAACGCTTGAAAGATCTTGCGTACGACTCTCGAGTTGAGAGACCACTCGTGAGGTTGCATTATCCTGCTCAACCTGTCGGCCAGACTGTTGTTTACGCCTGCCAGGTACGTGGCTTGGAGAAACATGCCATCACAGCAAGCCCAAAGCCACGTCCTGACAGCTTCCTGACACAAGGGGCGAGATCCGGTGCCCCCTGCTTGTTGATGTAATACATGGCAACCTGATTGTCTGTCTGAATTTGGATAATTTGGTTGGATAGCCGATCTCTGAAAGCCGATCTCTGAAAGCCTTTAACGCGTTCCAGACCGCTCGTAACTCCAGGAGGTTGATCTGGAAACCTGTCTCCTGGAGGGACCAACATCTCTGGGTGTGAAGCCCATCGACATGAGCTCCCCACACCAGGAGAGACGCATCCGTAGTCAGCACTTTTTGCGGCTGAGGAATTTGAAAGGGACGTCCCAAGGTCAAATTGGAGCAAATCGTCCACCAATGCAGGGATTTGAGAAAGAAAGAGTGTGGACAGCTGGATCACGCCTTCTAGTTCCCCTGCAGCTTGATACCACTGGAAAGCTAGAGTCCATTGAGCAGATCTCATGTGGAGACGGGCCATGGGAGTCACGTGGACTCTTGAGGCCATGTGGCCGAGCAATCTCAACATCTGCAGAGCTGTGATCCGCTGAGACGCTCGTACCCAAGAGACCAGGGACAAAAGGCTGTCTGTCCTGGCCTCAGGGAGGTAGGCATGAGCCGTCTGGGAGTCCAGCAGAGCTCCTATGAATTCTAGTCTTTGAACTGGAAGAAGGTAGGACTTTGGATAATTTATCACAAACCCCAGTAGCTCCAGGAGTTGAATAGTCACCTGCATGGACTGTAGAGCTCCTGCCTCCGAGGTGTACTTCACCAGCCAATTGTCGAGATAAAGGAACATATGCACTCCCAGTCTGCGTAGAGACGCCGCCACTACAGTCAGGCATTTCGTGAACACTCTGGGTGCAGAAGCGAGACCAAAGGGTAGCACACAGTACTGAAAATGCCATGTTCCCAGACGGAATCGAAGATAATGTCTGTGAGCTGGAAGTATCGGGATGTGAGAATAAGCATCCTTCAAGTCCAGGGAGCCAGCCAATTGTTTTTCTGAATCATGGGAAGAAGGGTGCCCAGGGAAACCATCCTGAACTTTTCTCGGACCAGATATTTGTTCAGGGCCCTTAGGTCTAGGATGGGACGCATCCCCCTGTTTTCTTTTCCACAAGAAAGTACCTGGTATAGAATCCCAGCCCTTCTTGCCCCGGTGGCACGGGCTCGACCGCATTGGCGCTGAGAAGGGCGGCGAGTTCCTCTGCAAGTACCTGCTTATGCTGAAAGCTGAAAGATTGAGCTCCCGGAGGACAATTTTGAGGTTTTGAGATCAAATTGAGGGCGTATCCTAGCCGGACTATTTGGAGAACCCACTGGTCGGAGATTATGAGAGGCCACCTTTGGTGAAAAAACTTTAACCTCCCTCCGACCGGCAGATCGTCCGGCACAGACACTTATCTTGGTTATGCTCGCCTGGAACCAGTCAAAAGCCCGTCCCTTGCTTTTGCTGGGAAGCTGCAGGGGCCTGAGGAGGTGCACGCTGTTGAAGCGAACGAGCGTGCTGGGGCTTAGCCTGAGCAGGCTGGCGGGCAGGGGGATTGTACCTATGCTTATTATAAGCGTAAGGAGCATTCCTCCGTCCCGCATAAAACCGTCTACCTGTAGAGGTAGATGCTGAAGGCGTCTGGTGGGAGAGCTTGTTGAATGTGGTGTCCCGCTGGTGGAGCTGTTCTACCACCTGTTCGACGCGCTCACCAAAAATGTTATGCCCCTGGCAAGGAGAATTCGCAATCCGCTGCTGGACTCTATTCTCCAGGTCAGAGGCAAGCAGCCATGAGAGTCTGCGCATCACTATACCCTGAGCAGCAGCCCTGGACGCTGCATCAAAAGTGTCGTAGGGACCCCTGGACAGGAATTTCCTACACGCCTTCAGCTGCCTGACCACCTCCTGAAAAGGCTTGGCCTGCTCCAATGGGAGCTTATCGACCAAGTCTGCCAGCTGCCGCACATTATTCCGAATGTGGATGCTCATGTAGAGCTGGTAGGATTGGATCTTGGACACGAGCATAGCAGAATGGTAGGCCTTCCTCCCAAAAGAGTCTAGCGGGGGCGCTGAGACATAATACCTACTACTCTTGGCTTTCTTGAGAGCCGAGTCCACAACTCCAGAGTCATGAGGCAACTGGGTCCTCATCAACTCTGGGTCCCCATGGACTCGATACTGGGACTCAATCTTCTTGGGAATGTGGGGGTTACTTAATGGTTTTGCCCAGTTCGCCATCAATGTCTGCTTCAGGACATTATGAAGGGGAACAGTGGACGACTCCTTAGGTGGTGAAGGATAGTCCAGGACCTCGAACATCTCAGCCCTGGGCTCATCCTCAGTAACCACTGGGAAGGGAATGGCCGTAGACATTTCTCGGACAAAGGAAGAGAAAGACAGACTCTCAGGGGGAGAAAGCTTTCTCTCTGGCGAAGGGGTGGGATCGGAAGGAAGGTCACAAGACTCCTCGTCAGAGAAATACCTGGTGTCCTCCTCTGCCTCCCACGAGGCCTCATCGTCGGTATCGGACACAAGTTCATGAACTTCAGTCCGAAGCCGAGCCCGTCTCAACGCCGAGGAACCCGGTCCCCTACGACGGTGCCGAGAAGATGACTCCTGTGCCGGCGGCGACGAAGCTCCCTCCAGCGACGTCGGCGGGGAGTCCTCCTGGGTGGCAGCGGACGCTGATGCTGCAAGTGGTACCGGCATCGCAGTCCGCACCATGGGCGGAGAGCCAACTGCCTCATGACTCTACAGTATTGCCAGCGCAGGCACCGGCGGTACCGGAGCAGATGGTCGCAGCAGCCCTTCTAGAATCTCTGGAAGTATGGCTCTGAGGCGCTCGTCCAGAGTGGCTGTCGAGCAAGGCAGTGGGGCCGGTACCGGCGACGAGCTGAGAACCTGTCTGAAGTGTGGAGGCGGTACCGGGCTGTCCAGAGCAGTGCATCGACACCTCTTGTATGGAGGGCGAGCGGTCCTCCCGGCGTCGACACTTCGTGGGTACCGATTCCTTTGGTGTCCCAGAGCTCTCGGTACTGTGACGGGAAGGTGACTGATGACGGTGCTTCGCCTTCGCGCAAAGCACCGATGAGGAAGACGTGGAATCCAAACGTCTCCTTTGGACCAGGTCCGAAGGTGGTCAGTCTCGGGGGGGGGGGGGGGGGGGGCCTGCACCGGAGCCCTCGAGGCAGGTGGAGACCCACTCGATGGCTCACTGCTACCAGCGTGGGATCTCTGGACAGCCATCACCTGCACTCTGGACGTTGATGCTCTCTCCGAAGCTGACATCGATACCGGCGATGACCTCGGTACAGCTGGCTCCGTCGACGCGGAAAAAACGGATGAGGCTCCGAACAGGATGTTCCACTGAGCCAATCTTGCCACCTGGGTCTTCTTTTTAAGCTGGAGGTACAAAGTACAGGCGTCTGGGCGATGACCAGTTCCGAGACACTGACGACACGATACGTGTTTATCAGTTAGTGAGATCGTCCGGTGGCACTGCGTGCACTTCTTGAAGCCGCTGGCAGGCTTCGAGGACATGGGCGGAAAAATCACGCCAGTGAGGTCAAACACGATGATGCCGCAAAAAGGGGCACCAAAAAGTGGAGAAGACCCGGATGGACGGCAGAACAGGCCGCACACGTAAAAGAAAGGAAACTTCGAAGAAGTACTGGAAAACAAAACAAACGCTTTTTTTTTTAAACAAATGACAGGAGAAACTAAGAACAAGCCGAAAAGGCACTAAAACTGCAGCGAACATGATGGGGGCCTCTCTGGGGCAACGAACAAGCGATACACGTCCGTTCTGACCACGGAAAAAGAGAGACTGAGGAGCATGCTGTAGCGGGCGGGAAGACGGTCGTGCACGTGCGATGCATGCGGATCTCGCGAGAGCTAGCAAACTTCTGTTGCTAGGAAGATCTTCTGATCCTGGGGCTGCCGTGGACGTCACCCATCAGAGAGAACAAGCAGCCTGCTTGTCCTCGGAGAATGGAAAAATATTGCTAGCTTTTTGTTGGTGGTATTTTTCCAGGAATAATGCAGCTTGCCACATTATTCAGTTCACATACTAATGAGCTGTTCTGCATTCATTTGCATCTGAATACTATGTAACCCACAGTACCTCACATTAATGTGTGTTATGGAACTATAATGTGCGTTATTGTCCTTTATCATACATTAAAGGGCAAATAAAGTTATTCACCTGTAGCAGATGTTCTCCGAGGACAGTAGGCCAAGTATTTTCACAGCTGGGTGACGTCAGACACAGCCCAGTGCGGACGCTGATGAGTGAGACTAAGAACTTTCTACTAGTGTCCCATCACGCATTTACTGGTGCCTTACCTGTCAAAGGCACAGGCTCTGTTCTTAGAAAACACCTGCTACAGGTGAGTAACTTTGCTTGCTCCAAGGACGCTCTAAGCAAGCCTTTGTATTCTCACAGCTGGGAATCCCTAGCTACCAGGCTAACTCAGAACAACAATGGGGACTTTAAACATCAAGGCCTGGAAGTCAATTAACCTGAAAATATGTACATACTAGCTGTGAAGGTGTGGCCTGGAACTAAAAACAAAACTGAGCCTAGAGGGGTGCAGTTGGATTCTACATACCAAACAAATTCCTCAAGACTGTCTGCCCGAATCGGCTACGACATTGTATATTTATTTATTTGTTACATTTATATCATGCTCAAGACAGTAATGAGATGGGAATGTACGTACAGATGACCACATCACGGCTTTGCACATCTCCTCTATAGAGGCTGACCTCAAGCGGACTACCGAGGTACCCATGGGCTCTGATATTATAAGCCTTAATATGACCCTCCAGTGTCAGCCCAGCCTGGGCATAACTAAAGGAGATGCAAACTGCTAGCCAATGAGTTTGTGCCTGCCTTGGCTCACAAACTATGCCCAGACCCTGAAGAGTGCTGAGGTGCAGCCCTACCCACAGACTCTGGGGAAACTTTCTCCTCTGGGGTTGAGAATGGTACCTTATGTGTCGATATCGATAACCTTCGAGGTGCAGTCATTAAAGATTTCTGCACAGGCATGGGCTGAGAAAAACAGGCAGGCGATTCACAAGATCCAGCATGGAATAGAAAAAAAAGATGCGAATCGCAAATGGCAATGTTGAGAAAAATAATTTATTCACCACACTATTTAAAATAGGCGCGATATGCCCGGTTTTGCCCTCCTAAATGGCTGCGTCAGGGGCTAGCATATAACTGTAAAATAACATATACATATGTGTATAAATAAATCATACCTGAACATACTAAAAGATAAAACATATCATAAAACATAAATAAAATCATTTATAAATAAACAAATAAATCACACAAATATATACATACCCCAGTGATGTAGTAAAACCAATTTCACCTACTGGACTAAAACAACAAAAAACAACGGCTTAGTGTATGAAACGACGGAGAACCAAAGCTATATCTCTTGGACCTGCCATGCCCCTCGGTTTCCTCAACTGCATTTTTAAACAGAGAGAACAAGAGTTAGGCTCATGGTCAGGCCCAAGGCACCAAATACATCAAGAGTGCAGGTCCGTCACAGAAATCACCTGATTAGATTTGGCACACCTCTTGAAGCCACTGGGGATCTTCTGGGGCACTGATAGAATTGTGGCCAAATTGAAGTCCTCAATTGTGAACCGAAAAAGGAGCAGTGGTCAAAATGAGGTAAGTGCTCCGGCCTAAATGGGCCTAGCAGTTTGCGAAAAATAAAGGAAAAACTTTATAAGCTGAAAAACCCCAGTGAAAATTAAGGAAAATTAAATAAGAAAAAGAAGACACACACGCACTGAGAGGAAAAGACATCTTCCCTCCTCTGTGGGAAAAAAACAAGACAGATACCCACACTTAAGTGTCAGGACGCTAATAGAATTTTCTTAGTCTCACTACTCAGTGTCTGCACCAGGCTCTATCGGATGACGTTACCCAGCTGAGAGAGCCTGCTTATCCTCCGAGAAAGCGAATGATACATACCTGTAGCAGGTGTTCTCCGAAGACAGCAGGCTGATTGTTCTCATGACTGGGTCGACGTCCACGGCAGCCCCAACCAACCGGAAGAAAACTTCACGGGCGGTACCGCACGCAGGGTACGCCCACCGCGCATGCGCGGCCGTCTTCCCGCCCGTGCGTGACCGTTCCCGCTCAGTTGAATGACAAGCAAAATAAAGAAAAAAACGCAACTCCAAAGGGGAGGAGGGAGGGTAGGTGAGAACAATCAGCCTGCTGTCCTCGGAGAACACCTGCTACAGGTATGTATCATTCGCTTTCTCAGAGGACAAGCAGGCTGCTTGTTCTCATGACTGGGGTACCCCTAGCTCTCAGGCTCACTCAAAACAAGAACCCAGGTCAATTGAACCTCGCAATGGCAAGGGCATAACAGAAATTGACATACGAAGAACAACTAACAGAGTGCAGCCTGAACAGAACAAATCGGGTCCTGGAGGGTGGAGTTGGATTCAAACCCCAAACAGATTGTGCAGCACCGACTGCCCGAACCTCCTCCACTTAAAAAAGTAACTCTTTTTAGTGAAATCCTTTCTAGAGGCAAGCAAGATGCGGGAGACACCCTCAGACAGACCCAACGAAGCAAAGTCTACGCCCTCAACATCCAGGCCATGAGAGCCAGAGACTGAAGGTTGGGGTGCAGAAGCGCTCTGTCGTTCTGCGAAATGAGAGTCGGAAAACACTCCAATCGCCACGGTTCTTCGGAGGACAACTCCAGAAGTAGAGGGAACCAGATCTGACGGGGCTAAAAAGGCGCTATCAGAATCATGGTGCCGTGGTCTTGCTTGAGCTTCTGTAAGGTCTTCCCCAACAAAGGTATGGGAGGATAAGCATACAGGAGGCCGGTCCCCCAATGAAGGAGGAAGGAATCAGACGCCAGTCTGCCGTGTGCCTGTAGTCTGGAACAGAACAGAGGCAGCTTGTGGTTGGTCTGAGAGGCGAAAAGGTCCACCGAAAGAAGTGCCCGACTCTCGGAAGATCTTGCGTACCACTCTGGACTGGAGCGACCACTCGTGCGGTTGCTCAGTCTGTCGGCCAGACTGTTGTTTACGCCTGCCAGGTATGTGGCTTGGAGAAGCATGCCAAACTGGCAAGCCCAACGCCACATCCCGACGGCTTCCTGACACAGGGGGCTAGATCCGGTGCCCCCCGCTTGTTGATGTAATACATTGCAACCTGATTGTCTGTCCGAATTTGGATGATTTGGTAGGACAGCCGATCTCTGAAGGCCTTCAGTGCGTTCCAGACCGCTCAGAGCTCCAGGAGGTTGATCTGAAGATCCTGTTCCTGGAGGGACCACAGTCCCTGGGTGTGGAGTCCATCGACATGAGCTCCCCACCCCAGGCGAGATGCATCCATCGTCAGCACTTTCGTGGGCTGCGGAATTTGGAATGGACATCCCAGGGTCAAATTTCGCACCGAGGATATATCTCCAAATATTGCCCGGGAGGGAAAGGTTAGGACAGCTGTTGTACTTGGTGATTCGATCATTAGGCATATAGATAGCTGGGTGGCTGGTGGACGTGAGGATCGCCTGGTGACTTGCCTGCCTGGTGCGAAGGTGGCGGACCTCACGCGTCACCTAGATAGGATTTTATATAGTGCTGGGGAGGAGACGGCTGTCTTGGTACATGTGGGTACTAATGACATAGGAAAATGTGGGAGAGAGGTTCTGGAAGCAAAATTTAGGCTCTTAGGTAGAAAGCTGAAATCCAGATCCTCCAGGGTAGCATTTTCTGAAATGCTACCTGTGCCACGCGCAGGGCCCAAGAGACAGGCAGAGCTCCAGAGTCTCAATGCGTGGATGAGACGATGGTGCAGGGAGGAGGGCTTTAGATTTGTTAGGAACTGGGCAACATTCTGGGGAAGGGGGAGCCTATTCCGAAAGGATGGGCTCCATCTTAACCAGAGTGGGACCAGGCTGCTGGCATCGGCGTTTAAGAAGGAGATAGAGCAGCTTTTAAACTAGAAATGGGGGGAAGGCCGACAGTCGCTCAAAAGAGCATGGTTCGGGATAAGGTATCTTTCAAAGATATCACCATAACAGGGAAGATAGAGTATCCTGATAGTGAGGTTGCAAAAGAGATTGTAGTAGATCGGGTATCTTTAAATAACAATAAAAATCAGACAAAAGATTGCCAATTAATACTGTCAAGTACTAAGCATGATGTACTTAGGAACAACAAACATAGTTTGAAATGTCTATATGCGAATGCCAGGAGCCTAAGAAATAAGATGGGGGAGTTGGAATATATTGCACTAAATGAAAAATTAGATATAATAGGCATCTCTGAGACCTGGTGGAAGGAGGATAACCAGTGGGACACTGTCATACTGGGGTACAAATTATATCGTAGTGATAGGGTGAATCGGATTGGTGGAGGGGTAGCATTGTATATTAACGAGAGCCTTGAATCAAATAGATTGAAAATTCTGCAGGAAACAAAACACTCCTTGGAATCACTGTGGATTGAAATTCCATGTGCAAACGGGGAAAAGGATAGTGATAGGAGTGTACTACCGTCCGCCTGGCCAGGACGAACAGACGGATGCGGAAATGTTAAAGGAAATCAGGGACGCAAACAAACTGGGCAACACAATAATAATGGGGGATTTCAATTACCCGCATATAGACTGGGTTAATGTAACATCTGTACACGCAAGGGACATAAGATTTCTTGATGAAATCAAGGACAGCTTCATGGAACAGCTAGTTCAGGAGCCGACAAGAGAAGGAAAAATACTAGACTTAGTCCTTAGTGGTGCTCATGATCTAGTGCAGGGGGTAACGGTACGAGGGCCGCTTGATAACAGTGATCATAATATGATCGGTTTTGATATTGGCATTGAAGGAAGTGAAACTAGGAAATCAAGTACGCTAGCGTTTAACTATAGAAAAGGTGATTACGACAAAATGAGAAAAATGGTGAAAAAAAGACTGAAAGGAGCAGCTCGCAGAGTAAAAAACTTGCGTCAGGCGTGGATGCTGTTTAAAAACACCATCCTGGAGGTTCAGGACAAATATATTCCACGTATTAGAAAACGTCAGCCGGCGTGGCTAAACAGTAAGATAAAGGAAGTCATTAGAGCCAAAAAACAATCCTTCAGAAAGTGGAGAAGAGAACCAACTGAAAGTAACAGGATAGATCATAAGGAATGCCAAGCCAAATGCAAAGCGGAGATAAGGAGGGCAAAAAAGGACTTTGAGAAGAAATTAGCGTTGGAAGCAAAAATACATAGTAAAAATTTTTTTAGATACATTAAAAGCAGGAAACCGGCCAAAGAGTCGGTTGGGCCGCTGGACTGAAAATGGTGTTAAAGGGGCGATCAGGGAGGACAAAGCCGTAGCGGAGAAATTAAATGAATTCTTTGCTTCGGTCTTCACCGAGGTGGATTTGGGGGGGGACACCGGTGCCGGAAAGAATATTTGAAGCGGGGGAGTCGGAGAAACTAAACAAATTCTCTGTAACCTTGGAGGATGTAATGGGTCAGTTCAGCAAGCTGAAGAGTAGTAAATCACCGGGTCCTGATGGTATTCATCCCAGAGTATTAATAGAACTAAAAAATGAACTTGCGGAGCTACTGTTAGAAATATGCAATCTGTCCCTAAAATCGAGTGTAGTACCGGAAGACTGGAGGGTAGCCAATGTTACTCCGATTTTTAAGAAGGGTTCCAGAGGAGATCCGGGAAATTATAGACCGGTGAGTCTGACGTCGGTGCCGGGCAAGATGGTGGAGGCTATTATTAAGAATAAAATTGCAGAGCATATACAAAAACATGGACTGATGAGACAAAGTCAGCACGGATTTAGTGAAGGGAAGTCTTGCCTCACCAATCTAATGCATTTTTTTGAGGGGGTAAGCAAACATGTGGACAATGGGGAGCCGGTTGATATTGTATATCTGGATTTTCAGAAGGCGTTTGACAAAGTGCCGCACGAAAGACTCCTGAAGAAATTGCAGAGTCATGGAATCGGAGGTAGGGTATTATTATGGATTAAGAACTGGTTGAAAGATAGGAAGCAGAGAGTAGGATTGCGTGGCCAGTATTCTCAGTGGAGGAGGGTAGTTAGTGGGGTCCCGCAGGGGTCTGTGCTGGGTCCGTTGCTTTTTAATGTATTTATAAATGACCTAGAGATGGGAATAACTAGTGAGGTAATTAAATTCGCCGATGACACAAAATTATTCAGGGTCGTCAAGTCGCAGGAGGAATGTGAACGATTACAGGAGGACCTTGCGAGACTGGGAGAATGGGCGTGCAAGTGGCAGATGAAGTTCAATGTTGACAAGTGCAAAGTGATGCATGTGGGTAAGAGGAACCCGAATTATAGCTACGTCTTGCAAGGTTCCGCGTTAGGAGTTACGGATCAAGAAAGGGATCTGGGTGTCGTCGTCGATGATACGCTGAAACCTTCTGCTCAGTGTGCTGCTGCGGCTAGGAAAGCGAATAGAATGTTGGGTGTTATTAGGAAGGGTATGGAGTCCAGGTGTGCGGATGTTATAATGCCGTTGTATCGCTCCATGGTGCGACCGCACCTGGAGTATTGTGTTCAGTACTGGTCTCCGTATCTCAAAAAAGATATAGTAGAATTGGAAAAGGTACAGCGAAGGGCGAACGAAAATGATAGTGGGGATGGGACGACTTTCCTATGAAGAGAGGCTGAGAAGGCTAGGGCTTTTTAGCTTGGAGAAGAGACGGCTGAGGGGAGATATGATAGAAGTGTATAAAATAATGAGTGGAATGGATCGGGTGGATGTGAAGCGACTGTTCACGCTATCCAAAAATACTAGGACTAGAGGGCATGAGTTGAAGCTACAGTGTGGTAAATTTAAAACGAATCGGAGAAAATTTTTCTTCACCCAACGTGTAATTAGACTCTGGAATTCGTTGCCGGAGAACGTGGTACGGGCGGTTAGCTTGACGGAGTTTAAAAAGGGGTTAGATAGATTCCTAAAGGACAAGTCCATAGACCGCTATTAAATGGACTTGGAAAAATTCCGCATTTTTAGGTATAACTTGTCTGGAATGTTTTTACGTTTGGGGAGCGTGCCAGGTGCCCTTGACCTGGATTGGCCACTGTCGGTGACAGGATGCTGGGCTAGATGGACCTTTGGTCTTTCCCAGTATGGCACTACTTATGTACTTATGTACTTATGGTCCGAATGGTCCACCAGTGCAGCGAATTGCGGCAACTGATGGGCAGACGGATGACATCTTCTAGATTCCCGGTAGCTTGACACCACTGGGAAGCTAGGGTCCATTGAGGAGGTCTCATGTGAAGGCGAACCATGGGAGTCACATGAACCGTGGAGGCCATATGACCCAGGAGTCTCAACATCTGCCGAGCTGTGACCTGCTGAGACGCTCTGGTCTGAGAGGCAAGGGATAGAAGGTTCTGTGCCCTTGCTTCTGGAAGAAAGGCCTGAGCAGTCTGAGAGTTCAGCAGCGCTCCTATGAATTCCAGAGATTGGACTGGCTGGAGATGGGACTTCGGGTAATTTATCACAAACCCAGCAGCTCCAGAAGGTGGATAGTGCACTGCATAGACCGAAGAGCTCCTGCCTCTGAGGTGCTCTTGACCAGCTAATCGTCGAGATATGGGAACACATGGAGTCCCAGCTTGCGTAGATACGCCACAACCACCACGAGACACTTCGTGAACACCCGTGGTGCAGAGGCGAGCCCAAAGGGCAGCACACAATACTGGAAGTGCCATGTCCCCTGACGGAATCGGAGATACTGTCTGTGAGCTGGCAGTATCGGGATGTGAGTGTAAGCGTCCTTTAAATCCAGGGAACATAGCCAATCGTCTCTCTGATTCATAGGTAGAAGGGTGCCCAAGGAAAGCATCCTGAACTTTTCTTTGACCAGGTATTTGTTCAGGCCTCTCAGGTATAGGATGGGGCGCATCCCCCCTGTTTTCTTTTCCACAAGGAAGTACCTGGAATAGAATCCCTGCCCGGGTGGCACAGGCTCGACCGCACTGGCGCTGAGAAGGGCGGAGAGTTCCTCTGCAAGTACCTGCCTGTGATGGGAGCTGAAGGATTGGGCTCCCGGTGGGCAATTTGGTGGAGAGGAGGCCAAATTCAGGGTGTATCCGCACCGCACTATTTGGAGAACCCACTGGTCGGAGGTTATCAGAGGCCACCTTTGGATCCATGGATCCAGTCAAAAGCCCGTCCCTGGCTTTTGCTGTGGAGGCGCAGGGGGCTGCTTAGGTGCACGCTGTTGTTGGGAACGAGAACGCTGGGACTGTCCCTGTGCCTGAGAAGGCCTTCAGGCTGGCTGGGTGTACCTACGCTTGCTGTAGGCGTAGGGAGCAGCCTGCCGGGCCCGGGAAAAACGTCCACCTGCAGAGGTGGATGCTGAAGGCGCCCGGTGGGAGAGCTTGTCGAGAGCGGTTTCCCGCTGGTGTAGTTGGTCCACTAACTGCTCGACCTTCTCGCCGAAAATGCTATCCCCCCGGCAAGGGACATCTGCTAGTCGCTGCTGGGTGCAGTTGTCCAGGTCAGAGGCACGCAGCCAGGAGAGCCTGCGCATCACTATACTTTGGGCCGCAGCTCGAGATGCCATATCACAGGTTTCATAGATACCCCCTGGACAGGAACTTTCTGCACGCCTTCAGCTGCCTGACAACCTCCTGAAAAGGCCTGGACTGCTCCGGGGGGAGCTTATCGACCAGGTCCGGCTGTTGCCTCACATTGTTCCGCATGTGAATGCTCGTGTAGAGCTGGTATGACTGGATGCGGGTCACGAGCATGGAAGATTGGTAGGCCTTCTTCCCAAACGAGTCCAGAGTGCGAGACTCCCGCCCAGGGGGCGCCGAGGCGGTATCCCTCGAACTCCGTGCTCTCTTGAGAGCAGAGTCCAAGACCGCTGAATCATGAGGCAATTGAGGCCGCATCAACTCTGGGTCAGAGTGGATCCTGTATTGGGACTCCGCTTTCTTGGAGATGGTGGGGTTAGATAATGGCTTCAGCCAGTTCCGAAGCAGTGTCTCTTTGAGGACATTGTGCAACGGCACCATGGAAGACTCCCTAGGTGGTGATGGATAGTCGAGGACCTCGAGCATCTCAGCCCTCGGCTCATCCACAGTGACCACGGGAAAGGGAATACAAATAGACATATCCCTGACGAATGAGGCAAATGAGAGGCTCTCAGGGGGCGAGAGCTTCCTCTCCTGTGAAGGAGTGGGGTCGGAGGGAAGGCCCACATCCTCTGAGGAGAAATATCTGGGGTCCTCCTCCTCCCCCCACGAGGCCTCTTCCTCGGTCTCAGACATGAGCTCTTGCAGCTCAGACTTCAACCGGGCCCGTCTCGACTGCGAGGCACCATGTCCTCGGTGACGGCGCCGAGCGGTGGACTCCCGCGCCGGCGGGGATGAAGCTCCCTCCATCGACTCCACCTGCGTGGCGGTTGACACCGGTACCGCAAGCGGCGTCGGCGGCCTCAGCATCGGGCTAGAGCACACCGGCGCCTCCATCAACGGCGCCAGGGGCGCAAGCACCCCCGGTGCCGGCAGAGCCTGGCGCATCAGCCCTTCCAGAATCCCCGGAAAGGATGGCTCGGAGGCACTCGTCCAGGCCCGCTGTCGGGAAAGGCAGGGGGGGGGGCCGGTGTCGGTAGCTGCTCGGGTCCAGGAGACGGTACTGAAGCACCCGTGGACTGGCGCAGTGACACCTCTTCAACCGAGGGGGAACGCTCCTCTCGGCACTGCCGCTTCCTGGGTGTCGAGTCCTCCCTCGAGGTGCCGGAGCTGGCAGTCCCGTGCGCCGTGGGCGACCGATGACGGTGCTTCTTGGTTTTCTTTCGATGCCCGTTATCGGCGCTCGGCGGTAGAGACGAAGAGGAGGTAGAACCCCCCCGGCCTCGAGGAATCGGATCCGACAGGGTTCGGTCCCGATGGCCCTGGGTAGAGGGAGTGGCCGGGGCCGACTGCCCGTGCGGCCGCTCAGCCCCGCCGTCACCGGCAGGCCAACGGTACCTGTACTCCTGGGGTCGGTGCCAGAGTCGGTGCCGATTTCATCGACATCGGTACCGACGATCCGGCAGTCGACACTGATGCCGTCGAAGTCGACGTTGAGGGGCGGTGAAAAAGCACACCTGAAAAAGAAAATGATCGCGCGGCCACAAGGTCATAACGAAGCGCCCTCGCGGCTAAGAACGACGAGGACACTTTTTTTTTTTTTTTAACAATTGAAAAAGAAAAGAAATACGCGAACGCGTACGTAAAGAAAGAAAAAACCGCAGCTAGGCCGCGATCCGGTTTCCGGGGCTGTCAGAGAGAGAGACGATAACACGTCTCTCTCCAGCGTGGAATCAAAAAAAACTGAGCGGGAACGGTCGCGCACGGGCGGGAAGACGGCCGCGCATGTGCGGTGGGCGTACCCTGCGTGCGGGACCGCCCGCGAAGTTTTCTTCCGGTTGGTGGGGGCTGCCATGGACGTCAACCCAGTCGTGAGAACAAGCAGGCTGCTTGTCGTCGGAGAACATGCATTACGCCTATTAATGCACCTTAATAATTGCCATCCCCTTAGTGTATATTAAAAATTCCCTATTAGAACAAATGTGCGACACTAATACCTGTAAATCAGAAAAAAAAAACCATGAAATTAACCTAATTTTTCTTGCCTGGGCACATCCCTTTTACTCAAGCGTAGAGCACGCTAAATGCTAAGAAGCCCATAGGTATAAAATGGGCTCCTTAGCATTTAGCACGCATCAAACATTATTAAAAGGGCCCCTATGCAATTAAATACAGTTATTACTGACAAGTAAAAATGCTTGAAAATTACTTTTATAAATTTCATTTAGAACCAAAGAACAGTAAAATTTGGTACCAGTTACCCTTAGATACTCCTCTAAATTGTGTATGGTGACAGGCACGTCTTTGCCCCCTTTTTTTAGTTCAATGTTAGGAAACCCTGGGAGAGTGAAATCCAACCCCAGATCCTCTACTGAGCAGCCATTTATTTTCAAGCTCTCCAGTGCATAATGTAGGCTCTCTTTGGTCTAAAGAAAAAGAAAAACAAAGAAATCTTAAGTTTATAGGTATTTAGAATTCCAGTTTCAGACCTGAGAAAGGATGTCAATCTCTGAAAGCTAGAAATGTTAGTAAAATTAGTACAATACAAAAAGTCATCTTTATTTTATTTCCATGCATTCAAGGGGACTACCACATTATTTTAACTTGCTTAAGAAAGCTATGCATGACAAAGCATTACAAATATAATTTTTAATCTTTTTTTTTGGTTGAGGTTTTCTTTATAAGAAGGTGTTAAAGGAAGCAAGGTCCCAGCATGACCTAGTTAGGGGTCTATCAAACATATAAATGGCAAGAGGCGTACTCACTCGCAAATGCGCAGTAGAGACCCTCTCTGTCCCACCCTTGTGTCAATACGTGATGACGGGGGCGTGACAGAGAGGGAACCTGCGCACCTGCGAGTGAGGGAACCGCAGTCGCCACTGCTCCCCCCCAGGGTTGCCGCTACCGCTCTCCCCACCCACCCGGAGTCGCCGCCGCCACCCACCCTCCACCCGGCCCGGGTACCTGGCTTCACTATTCAAACCGCCAGAACGCAGCACACAGCTCATCTGAGCTGCCGTTGGCCTTCTTTACCTGCCTGTGTCCCACCCTCGCCGACGTTACGTCACACGAGGGCGGAACACACGGAGAGAAGAAGGAAGGCCGACGGCAGCTCAGATGAGCTGTGAGCTGCGTTCCGGCGGTTTGAATAGTGAAGCCAGGTACCCGGGCCGGGTGGAGGGTGGGTGGCGGTGGAGGGGACTCCGGGGGGGGGGGGGGGGGGGGGGGGGCCACGGCAGCGACGCCCCCGGGGGGGGGGCCTTTCAAACCCCCCTTCCTTTACTAGCCCGTTTTTACGGGCTCAACGGCTAGTAAAACATATAAAATACAAATGAACTTTCAAGTAAAAAATAAAGTATTACATTTTAAAATCACATCATGTTTATGCATGGGTAAATAAAATTAAAATATCAAAATCAGTGAAACAGACATATTAAAAAAAATAACCATCACAAACAAATATCCAAAAATAAAATATAATGTCCACTTTAAAAAAGGTATGAACAGCATAAAAACATGAACACAGTCAGAATGCTCCCAGGACCTTCTATGTAAATCATCAATCCATAAACAAG
This sequence comes from Microcaecilia unicolor, assembly GCF_901765095.1. Classification (NCBI taxonomy): domain Eukaryota; kingdom Metazoa; phylum Chordata; class Amphibia; order Gymnophiona; family Siphonopidae; genus Microcaecilia; species Microcaecilia unicolor. The sequence continues at coordinate 171,635,070 of NC_044040.1, forward strand.
CACAAATATAAATGTATACAATTACAAAAATGAAAATTGTTCTTGAAATATCAGCCATATGCACAAACACCACTATACATGCCTCATAAAACTTATATAAATGCATATAGTGGTGTCATAAAAGCCCTTTTCAAACTGAAGGGTATTTTGTCATCTTAAAAAAGGAATGCACATCTTACTAAAGGGTCCTTTTACAAAGGTGGCCTTAGTGCATCTTTACACAGGTCTTTTGTGCACTAAAGCCATTTAATGGCTGATCTCCAATTTCCGGCATTAATAGCCAAACACTAATGCTGTCATTAGTATGTGACCATTAAATAAGATTAGAATGTGAACCCTTACAGCCATCTATTTTGTAGGTGATAAGGGCTCACATGCTAATCAGCGCGTCAGCTAACTGATTAGCATAGACACGCTCTCCTCTGCAAAAAAAAAAAAAAAATTAGTGCATGGTGTGTGTGTGCAGAGAGTAAACTACCGCAGGACGCCTTAAGCACATCTTGCAATAAGCCCTTTCAAGCTGTGGTAAGCGTGTGCTAGAGCTTTCCACAGCTTAGTAAAAGGACCCCTAAGTCTCAAACTCATAATGCTCAAAGTTGCCACACATAACCGTGTCCTGTAATTGTATACATTTATATTTGTTTTTGTTTATGGATTGACTCTGTATAAAGGTGGTCCTGGGAGCATTCTGACTTGTGTGTTCATCAATGCCACAGTTCAAACACGAGGGTTTCAATTGTGCATCCTGGTAAATGAATGAGGAACCTGTATGACATGTAGCCAGCATCAAAGCTGCTGCCCCAGCCAGACCATTATCTGGTTCTGGCTGAGGTGGCAAGTCATTTTATTGGGTGTGTACTTGCCACTTCATAGCAGCGCCTATGCCTTTTTCCAAGGCAGGGTGCATCAGTTAATTGGTCATGCAAGTCTTCTACTGTTGTAGATCCTGCATCATATTTGTACCATACAAGATGAAAAATTTGCCCTCATCAGGCTCCGAGGCAAAATTTTAGCTGAAAACTCCAAAGGAAAGGCTTTAGCCACTGAGATAGACTATTTTAATAGGTCACACTGGTTATTTTGTTATTTGCAGGTGAAAAGTAGTGATTTGCAAACTCAGCCCAGCAACTTTGGAACTTTCCTTCCCACTGCATCCAGAATTCTAGTCTCTTTGGAGAGTGTGTGTGTATTAGATAATGCCATAGAGGTTCTCTTAAGAATTGCTTCTGCCAGTGTATTCTCATGGTCTGGAGATGGCTGTATTTTTTGTTTGAGCCTGTCATATCAGCTGCACATCCTGGAAAATTTCTGGAAGGTTTTCCACAGGCCATTGCAGTTAATGGTATCAAAGGCCTTTGCCATGTCTATCAAAAGCATATATAGATTTTGACTTTGCTTAAGATACCTATTTTGACTCTGCCTGAGATACCATGTTTCTTGTACCTAAGCCAGGTCTCAATTCATAGAGATTCTGAAATGTTGTACATAAGTTGCTTCATCATTCTATTAATAGTTACTCTTGCCAGCACTTTACCAGGTATAGGCAGCAAATTTCATGGTGGTGGTTGCCGCACGTTGTCACCTTTTGTCTTATACAGATGGACAATGAATGCATCTTGAAAATCCTATGGCACAGACTCATGCTTCCAACTAAGTTTCAGGAGCATGTTTGAAAATTTCAGATATGCCATCTGATCATGGAGATTTCCCTGGCTGACAGGTTTACTGACCTCAGGCACAGATGGTGGTTTGTACAGCTCCATCAGTACTCTTTGAATGACCCACCACCAACCACAAAGACTCTTCAGACATGGAGAGCAGGTTTACAAGAGAAATGCTAAAATCTTGACAGAAACTAAGCATCACTTACTGAATGAACAGGTACACTGCCATGTGATATAGGGGACCACGACCAGTTTGGACTAACAGTTTATAACAGCAAAGAGACTACAATGGGGCCCACCCATTCTAAAGATATTCTTTTTCCAGACCCTGCACACCATATGGAGGCTTTTCTTGTTGTTGGGGGGCAGGAAGACATCTCTGATTAACAGCAACAGTTTATAAAACAAAGGCAGAGAATTAATCATTGCTCCTGCTAGGTTATCAGGCTGTTCATGCTCTACATTTGATGGCTTTCCATTAATTGCATATAGTCATGGAAAAAATATAGGGGCAATGTTATCTAAAGTAACATATGGCCAAGGGAGGGCTAATACAGACATTGGCACTCATAGTTTATGTGGTAGATGTCAATGGTGTCCACTTAGTATGAAAGGGCCAGCATGGAGGGATGACCAGACGGGGTTAGAACTGAAGGCCAGAGGGGACACATCCTGTACTAGTTCTAATGTAGTCTATGTGGGCTACAGTAGTAGGTCCATAAAAATTAGTCTCAAAATGAGCATAAATCTCGAAGCACTAGGACTAAATAGGCTCCATTAGTGAACCATTGGATATTAATAAACCATTCAGTGTCAGACCTCCACTGGAGAATTATTGATGAGGTTATACTGGGGTGGAAGGGTGGCAATTTGGAGAACTTATCAAATTTTAAAGAACAGCAATGGATTTTCACTTTAAATGCTGTTGCCCCTGGGGGTTTAAATGCTGAGACTGAGTGGATGTCTAATTTAGATGTCCCTTTAAATTCAAGCTTTCCTGTGATTGGTGGGGTTCCTATGAATTGCCAGTATAAAATGTGGTTAAGATGCTGCCGCCATCCTAAGGCTATGACATTTTCATCGTTAGGCAAGATTTTGATTAGTTTTCATAAATATAGCTACTTTAATATGGAAAGGGTTGGTTTAATACTTACCCTTATTTTTATAGGGGACTTCCTTGAAAAAGCTTGTTACAAAACATGCCAGAGCACTGTGCCCCTACTGAAGACAAGTTCTGAAATTTTCATCTCAAGATGAGTATATCGCTTATTAAAAAAAGTTTAAAACAGCTAAAGATTTAAGCTATTTACAAGTGTAAACCTAATTTAAGGGTAGAGAAGGCGGTTGGAGCCGATGACGATGCGAGCGCATAAGACTCTGCTAAAAGTATGAAAGTAGTGCGGAGTGGCTAAGGTTCATAGCCTATCACTTTAAAAAGTAGAAGGTTTGTGTTGAAGCTGGTTGTGCTTGATATTCAAGAAAGGAATATTGGATTCTAGTGGACTACAATATCATGAGGCATCAAACAGGCTATGTGACAAAACAGTGGGTTTTAAGCATGTAAACTGTATTAAATGTATATCTCTTATTGGCTAGCAGGTGGCATTTCCTTACTTTAAAGCTGTTACAGAGAACTGTTTTTTTCTTTAGTCTGACACAGATAGGAAGCAATCTTTTGAAAGCTTGCTGTTCTGGGCTCTGAATGGCCCAGGAGCTCAATTCATCTAGGATGTATTGGCCTTTTCGCCAGTCTTAGCCAGGGAGAAGAGAGAGAAAGATCTCTTTGCTGAGGCCCTGTGAGCAGCTATATGTCCTGATTTCCCCAGGTACTGTTTAGATAGTAAACAAATGTTTAGTTAGTTTTATAATTGTTCCATACTTCAGTTACCTGTTATTGTTTTGCTGACTGCACCTTTTCTGTTCATTGTTCTAATTTTTAGATAAACATTTTTAGTTTATTGCTTCTGCTTATCTGGACTAAGAATCCTGGTTGTTTGTGTTGGGTCTGTGAGTACTTCCTAGGAACTGTGGGACCACTGGTATTGTGGCCCCAGTAACCTAGAAATCACTGGGGATAATTTGAGAGCAGGAGACTTGTCCTTAGGCAATTGGGACCCAGTCGGTGGGAGGAGGGTGCTAGTGTAGAGCACAAGCGACAGGTGCAAGCAGACCTGAGCTGTGCTTGGGATAGACCCTCTCAGTGGACATGGGGTAACCCCAGGCAGGTGGGCTAGGCGTTTCATGACTGACTGGCTGCATGTACAGCGAAGTTACTTACCTGTAGCAGGTATTCTCCGAGGACAGCAGGCTGATTGTTCTCACATATGGTGATGTCCATGGCAGCCCCAGGTCCGGAAAATCTTCCAAGCAACAAAGGTTGCTAAAGCCTTTGAGCGCACGGGTGCACACACCACTCATCCGCGGCCATCTTCCCACCCATCGCGCGAGAGTCCCGCTTCAGTCAACTTATGAAGCAAAACCAAAGAAAGGAACAACTCCAAAGGGGGGGGGGGGGGGGGGGAGGCAGGCTGCTTGTTCTCACATATGGGTATGACTAGCCCCCAGGCTCAGTCAAAACAACAAACAGGGTCAATTGGGCCTCGCAACGGCGAGGACATAACAAAAATTGATCTACAAAGAAACATCTAACTGAGAGTGCAGCCTGGAACAGAATAAAAATGGGCCTAGGGGGGTGGAGCTGGATTCTAAACCCCGAACAGATTCTGCAGCACCAACTGCCCAAACCGACTGTTGTGTCGGCTATCCTGCTGAAGGCAGTAATGAGATGTGAATGTGTGGACTGATGACTACGTCGCAGCCTTGCAAATCTCTTCAATAGTGGCTGACTTCAAGTGGGCCACCGACGCTGCCATGGCTCTAACACTATGAGCTGTGACATGACCCTCAAGAGTCAGCCCAGCTTGGGCGTAAGTGAAGGAAATGCAATCTGCTAGCCAATTGGAAATGGTGCATTTCCCGATAGCCACTCCTCTTCTGTTGGGGTCGAAAGAAACAAACATTTGGGCGGACTGTCTGAAGGGCTTGTCCGCTCCACATAGAAGGCCAATGCTCTCTTGCAGTCCAATGTATGCAACTGGCGTTCAGCAGGACGGGTATGAGGACGGGGATAAAAGGGTAGCAAGACAACTGACTGGTTAAGATGGAACTCAGACACCACCTTCAGCAAGAACTTAGGGTGAGTGCAGAGGACTACTCTGTTATGATGAAATTTAGTATAGGGAGCATGGGCTACCAAGGCTTGAAGCTCACTGACTCTACGAGCTGAAGTAACAGCCACCAAGAAAATGACCTTCCAGGTCAAATACTTCAGATGGCAGGAATCCAGTGCTCAAAAGGAGCTTTCATCAGCTGGGTGAGAATGACGTTGAGATCCCATAACACTGTAGGAGGTTTGACAGGGGGCTTTGACAAAAGCAAACCTCTCATGAATCAAACAACTAAAGGCTGTCCAGAGATACGCTTACCCTCCACACGATAATGATAAGCACTAATAGCACTAAGAAGAACTCTTACTGAGTTGGTCTTAAGACCAAACTCTGAAAAGTGCAGAAGGTATTCAAGCAGGATCTATGCAGGACAAGAGCGAGGATCTAGGGCCTTGCTGTCACACCAGACGACAAACCTCCTCCATTTAAAAGAGTAACACCTCTTCGTGTTATCTTTCATGGAAGCAAGCAAGACTCGGGAGACACACTCAGAAAGACCCAAGGAGGCGAAATCTACACCCTCAACATCCAGGCCGTGAGAGCCAGAGACTGAAGGTTGGGATGTAGAAGCGCCCCCTCGTTCTGAGTGATGGAAAACACTCCAATCTCCACGGTTCTTCGGAGGACAACTCCAGAAGAAGAGGGAACCAAATCTGACGGGGCCAAAAGGGTGCAATCAGAATCATGGTTCCGCGGTCTTGCCGGAGTTTCAGCAAAGTCTTCCCCACGAGACGTAAAGTGAATGATACATACTTGGAGCAGGTATTCTCCGAGGACAGCAGGCTGATTGTTCTCACGACTGGGTTGACGTCCACGGCAGCCCCCTCCAACCGGAACAAAAACTTTGCGGGCGGTACCGCACGCAGGGTACGCCCACCGCGCATGCGCGGCCGTCTTCCCGCCCGTGCGCGACCATTCCCGCTCAGTTGAATGACAAGCAAAATAATGAGGAAAACGCAACTCCAAAGGGGAGGAGGGAGGGTAGGTGAGAACAATCAGCCTGCTGTCCTCGGAGAACACCTGCTACAGGGTATGTATCATTCACTTTCTCCGAGGACAAGAAGGCTGCTTGTTCTCACGACTGGGGTATCCCTAGCTCTCAGGCTCACTCAAAACAAGAACCCAGGTCAATTTAACCGCGCAACGGCGAGGGCATAACAGAAATTGACCTACGAAGAACAACTAACAGAGTGCAGCCTGACCAGAATAAATTCGGGTCCTGGAGGGTGGAGTTGGATTCAAACCCCAAACAGATTCTGCAGCACCGACTGCCGCGTCGGGTATCCTGCTGGAGGCAGTAATGTGATGTGAATGTGTGGACAGATGACCACGTCGCAGCCTTGCAAATCTCTTCAATAGTGTCTGACTTCAAGTGGGCCACTGACGCTGCCATGGCTCTAACACTATGAGCCATGACATGACCCTCAAGAGTCAGCCCAGCCTGGGCGTAAGTGAAGGAAATGCAATCTGCTAGCCAATTGGAGATGGTGCGTTTCCCGACAGCGACCCCCTTCCTATTTGGGTCGAAAGAAACAAACAATTGGGCGGACTGTCTATGGGGCTCCAGATAGAAGGCCAACGCTCGCTTGCAGTCCAATGTGTGCAACTGACGTTCAGCAGGGCGGGTATGTGGTCTGGGAAAGAATGTTGGCAAGACAATTGACTGGTTAAGATGGAACTCCGACACCACCTTTGGCAGAAACTTAGGGTGAGTGCGGAGGACTACTCTGTTATGATGAAATTTGGTATACGGCGCATGAGCTACCAGGGCTTGCAGCTCACTGACTCTACGAGCTGAAGTAACTGCCACCAAGAAAATGACCTTCCAGATCAAGTACTTCAGATGGCATGAATTCAGTGGCTCAAAAGGAGGTTTCATCAGCTGGGTGAGGACGACGTTGAGATCGCATGACACTGCAGGAGGCTTGACAGGGGGCCTTGACAAAAGCAAGCCTCTCATGAATCGAACTACTAAAGGCTCTCCAGAGATGGCTTTACCCTCTACACGATGATGGTAAGCACTAATCGCACTAAGGTGGTTCCTTACTGAGTTGGTCTTGAGACCAGACTCTGATAAGTGCAGAAGGTATTCAAGCAGGTTCTGTGCAGGGCAAGAACGAGGTTCTAGGGCCTTGCTCTCACACCAGATGACAAACCTCCTCCGCTTGAAAAAGTAACTCTTTTTAGTGGAATCCTTTCTAAAGGCAAGACACGGGAGACACCCTCAGACAAACCCAACGAAGCAAAATCTACGCCCTCAACATCCAGGCCGTGAGAGCCAGAGACTGAAGGTTGGGGTGCAGAAGCGCTCCGTTGTTCTGCGAAATGAGAGTCGGAAAACACTCCAATCTCCACGGTTCTTCGGAGGACAACTCCAGAAGTAGAGGGAACCAGATCTGACAGGGCCAAAAAGGCGCTATCAGAATCATGGTGCTGTGGTCTTGATTGAGCTTCAAGTAAGGTCTTCCCCACCAAAGGTATGGGAGGATAAGCATACAGGAGGCCGGTCCCCCAATGGAGGAGAAAGGCATCCGACGCCAGTCTGCCGTGTACCTGTAGTCTGGAACAGAACAGAGGCAGCTTGTGGTTGGTCTGAGAGGCGAAAAGGTCCACCGAGGGAGTGCCCCACTCTCGGAAGATCTTGCGTACCACTCTGGAATGGAGCGACCACTCGTGCGGTTGCATGACTCTGCTCAGTCTGTCGGCCAGACTGTTTACGCCTGCCAGGTATGTGGCTTAGAGAAGCATGCCAAACTGGCAGGCCCAACGCCACATCCCGACGGCTTCCTGACACAAGGGGTGAGATCTGGTGCCCCCCTGCTTGTTGATGTAATACATTGCAACCTGATTGTCTGTCCGAATTTGGATGATTTGGTAGGACAGCCGATCTCTGAAGGCCTTCAGTGCGTTCCAGACCGCTCAGAGCTCCAGGAGGTTGATCTGAAGATCCTGTTCCTGGAGGGACCACAGTCCCTGGGTATGAAGCCCATTGACATGAGCTCCCCACCGCAGGCGAGATGCATCCGTCGTCAGCACCTTCGTGGGCTGCAGAATTTGGAATGGACGTCCCAGGGTCAAATTGGTCCGAAGTGTCCACCAGTGCAGCGAATTGCGGCAACTGAGGGACAGGCGGATGACATCTTCTAGATTCCCGGTGGCTTGGCACCAATGGGAAGCTAGGGTCCATTGAGCAGATCTCATGTGAAGACGAGCCATGAGAGTCACATGAACTGTAGAGGCCATATGACCCAGGAGTCTCAACATCTGCCGAGCTGTGACCTGCTGAGACGCTCTGGTCTGGGAAGCGAGGGACAGGAGGTTGTGGGCCCTCGCTTCGGGAAGGAAGGCCTGAGCCGTCTGTGAATTCAGCAGAGCTCCTATGAATTCCAGAGATTGGACTGGCTGGAGATGGGACTTTGGGTAATTTATCACAAACCCCAGCAGATCCAGGAGGTGAATAGTGCACTGCATGGACCGGAGAGCCCCTGCCTCTGAGGTGTTCTTGACCAGCCGATCGTCGAGATACGGAAACACGAGCACTCCCAGCTTGCGTAGATACGCCGCAACCACCACGAGGCACTTCGTGAACACCCGTGGGGCAGAGGCGAGCCCAAAGGGCAGCACACAATACTGAAAGTGCCGTGTCCCCAGGCGGAATCTGAGATACTGCCTGTGGGCTGGCAGTATCGGGATGTGAGTGTAAGCGTCTTTTAAATCCAGGGAACATAGCCAATCGTTTTTCTGAATCATTGGTAGAAGGGTGCCCAGGGAAAACATCCTGAACTTTTCTTTGACCAGGTATTTGTTCAGGCCTCTCAGGTCTAGGATGGGACGCATCCCCCTGTTTTCTTTTCCACAAGGAAGTACCTGGAATAGAATCCCTGCCCTTCCTGCCCGGGTGGTACGGGCTCGACCGCATTGGCGCTGAGAAGGGCGGAGAGTTCCTCTGCAAGTACCTGCTGGTGATGGGCTGAAGGATTGGGCTCCCGGCGGGCAATTTGGTGGAGTGGACGCCAAATTCAGGGTGTATCTGCACCGCACTATTTGGAAAACCCACTGGTCGGAGGTTATCAGAGGCCACCTTTGGTGAAAAACTATCAACCTCCCCCCGACCGGGAGGTCGTCCGGTACAGACACACTGATGGCGGCTATGTTCCCATGGATCCAGTCAAAAACCCGTCCCCGGCTTTTGCTGTGGAGGCGCCGGGGGCTGCTTAGGCGCACGCTATTGACGGGAACGAGCGCGCTGGGACTGTCCCTGTGCCTGAGGAGGCCTTCGGGCCAGCTGGGTGTACCTACGCTTGTTGTAGGCGTAGGGCGCAGCCTGCCTGGCCCGGGAAAAACGTCCACCTGCTGAAGGCGCCCGGTGGGAGAGCTTGTCGAGAGCGGTTTCCCGCTAGTGTAGTTGGTCCACCAACTGCTCGACCTTCTCGCCGAAAATATTATTCCCCCGGCAAGGGACATCCACCAGCCGTTGCTGGGTGCGGTTGTCCAGGTCAGAGGCACGCAGCCATGAGAGTCTGCGCATCACTATACCTTGGGCCGCAGCTCGAGATGCCACATCACAGGTGTCATAGTTACCCCTGGACAGGAACTTTCTGCACGCCTTCAGCTGCCTGACCACCTCCTGAAAGGGCCTGGACTGCTCCGTATGACTGAATGCGGGTCACGAGCATGGAAGATTGGTAGGCCTTCCTCCCAAACGAGTCCAGAGTGCGAGACTCCCGCCCCGGGGGCGCCGAGGCGGTATACCTCGAACTCTGTGCTCTCTTGAGAGCAGAGTCCACGACCGCTGAGTCATGAGGCAATTGAGGCCGCATCAACTATGGGTCAGAGTGGATCCTGTATTGGGACCGCTTTCTCGGGGATGGTGGGGTTAGATAATGACTTCAGCCAGTTCCGAAGCAGTGTCTCTTTGAGGACATTGTGCAACGGCACCGTGGAAGACTCTCTAGGTGGTGATGGATAGTCGAGGACTTCGAGCATCTCAGCCCTCGGCTCATCCACAGAGACCACGGGAAAGGGAATGCATATAGACATATCCCTGACGAAGGAGGCAAAGGAGAGGCTCTCAGGGGGTGAGAGCTTCCTCTCTGGTGAAGGAGTGGGGTCGGAGGGAAGGCCCACAGACTCCTCTGAGGAGAAATATCTGGGGTCCTCCTCCTCCCCCCACGAGGCTTCTTCCTCGGTGTCGGACATGAGCTCTTGCAGCTCAGACCTCAACTGAGCCCGTCTCGACTGCGAGGAACCAAGTCCCCGGTGATGGCGTCGAGCGGTGGACTCCCGCGCTGGCGAGGATGAAGCTCCCTCCATCGACGGGGACTCCACCTGCGTGGCGGTTGAGACCGGTACCGCAAGCGGCGTCGGCGGCATCGGGCTAGAGCACACCGGCGCCTCCATCAACGGCGCCGGGGGCGCAAGCACCCCCAGTGCCGGCAAGCCTGGCGCATCAGCCCTTCCAGAATCCGCAGAAGGATGGCTCGGAGGCACTCGTCAAGGCCTGCTGTCGGGAAAGGCAGGGGGGCCGGTGTAGGTGTCAGTGCCGGAAGCTGCTCGGGTCCAGGAGACGGTACCGAAGCACCCACGGACTGACGCAGCGACACCTCTTCAACCGAGGGGGAACGCTCCTCTCGGCACTGCCGCTTCCTCGGCGTCGAATCCTCTCTCGAGGCGCCGGAGCTGTTAGTCCCGTGCGTCGTGGGCGACCGATGACGGTGTTTTTTGGTTTTCTTTCAGTGCCCGTCATCAGCGCTCGGCGGCAGAGATGACGAGGAAGTAGAACCCCCCCGGCCTCGAGGGATCGGGTCTGACAGGGTTCGGTCCCGATGGCCCTGGGTAGAGGGAGCGGCCGGGGCTGATTGCCCACGTGGCTGCTCACCCCTGCCGGCAGGCCAATGGTACCTGCATTCCTGGCGTCGGTGCCATCGTCGGTGCCGATTTTGTCGACATCGGTACCGAAGATCCGGCCGTCGACACCGATGACGTTAAGGGGCCGGCGCAAGTTCCAAAAAGACGGTCCCGAAGAACTTGCCTCGCCACCTTTGCCCGCTTCCGCAAGCCGAGACACAAGGTGCACGTCTTGGTATTATGCTCCGGCCCAAGGCACTGGAGGCACCAAGCGTGGGTATCGGTTTGCGAGATCTGCCAGCCGCACCGACCACACTTCTTGAATCCGCTCGGGAACTTCGAGGACATCGACGGAAAAATCGCGTCGGCGAAATCAAAGTCGTCGATGGTGGCGGTGAAAAGCACACCCGAAAAAAATAAAACGACCGCGTGGCCACAAGGCCGCAACGAGGCGCCCCCGCGGCTAAAGACGACGAGGGGACAAACCTTTTTTTTTTTTTTTTTACAGAAGAAAGGAAAGAAGCGCGAACGTGTACGAAAAGAGAAAAACTTGCGGCTAGGCCGCGATCCGGTTTCCGGGGCTGACAGAGAGAGAGAGAGACGATAACACGTCTCTCTCCAGCGCGGAATCGAAAAAAACTGAGCAGGAACGGTCACGCACGGGCGGGAAGATGGCCGCGCATGCGCGGTGGGCGTACCCTGCGTGCGGGACCGCCCGCAAAGTTTTTGTTCCGGTTGGAGGGGGCTGCCATGGATGTCAACCCAGTCGTGAGAACAAGCAGCCTGCTTGTCCTCGGAGAAGGGAGGATACGCATACAGGTGACCTGACCCCCAATGTAGGAGAAAGGCATCTGAGGCTAGCCTGTCGTAGGCCTGAAGTCTGGAACAGAACTGAGGGACCTTGTGATTGATCTGAGTGGCAAAAAGATCCACTGAGGGGGTGCCCCACGCTCGGAAGATCTTGCAGACAAGATCTTGTTGAGAGACCACTCGTGAGGTTGCATTATCATGCTCAACCTGTCGGCCAGACTGTTGTTTACGCCCGCCAGATACGTGGCCTGGAGAAACATGCCGTGATGGCAAGCCCAAAGCCGTATCTGGACGGCTTCCCGACACAGGAGGCGAGATCCGGTGCCCCCCTGCTTGTTGATGTAATAAATCGCAACCTGATTGTCTGAATTTGGATGATATGATTGGACTGCCGATCTCTGAAAGCCTTTAGAGTGTTCCAGACCACTCGCAACTCCAGGAGATTGATCTGAAGACCTGATTCCTGAAGGGACCAAGCTCCCTGAGTGTGGAGCCAATCTACATGAGCTCCCCACCCTAGGAGAGATGCATCCGTAGTCAGCACTTTTTGCGGCTGAGGAATTTGGAAGGGACGTCCCAAGTTCAAATTGGAACGAATTGTCCACCACAGCAGGGAATTGTGAAAAACGGTGGACAACTGGACTGCATCCTCTAGATTCCCAGCAGCTTGATACCACTGGGAAGCCAAGGTCCATTGAGCTGATCTCATGTGAAGACGGGCCATGGGAGTTACATGAACTGTGGAGGCCATATGGCCCAGAAGTCTCAACATCTGCCGAGCTGTGATCTGCTGAGACGCTCTGGCCAAGGAAACAAGGGACAGAAGGTTGTCCGCCCTTGCCTCGGGAAGATAGGCCCGAGCTGTCTGAGAGTCCAGCAGAGCTCCTATGAATTCTAGTTGTTGAACTGGAAGGAGATGGAACTTTGGGTAATTTAAAACAAACCCGAGTAGTTCCAGGAGTTTGAGAGTCATCTGCATGGACTGTAGAGCACCTGCCTCCCAGGTGTTCTTCACCAGCTAATCGTAGCGATAAGGGAACACATGCACTCCCAGCCTGCATAGCGATGCTGCAACGACTGCCAGGCATTTGGTGAACACTCGGGGCGCAGAGGCGAGCCCAAAGGGCAGCACACAATACTGAAAGTGCTGTGTTCCCAGACAGCTGGCAGTATCAGGATGTGTGTATAAGCATCCTTCAAGTCCAGGGAGCATAGCTAGTCGTTTTTCTGAATCATGGGAAGAAGGGTGCCCAGGGAAAGCATCCTGAACTTTTCTCGAATCAGATATTTGTCCACGTCTTTTGCAAAAGTACCTGGAATAGAATCCCAGCCCTTCTTGCCCCGGTGGCATGGGCTCTAAGAAAAGTGGAGAGTTCCTCTGCAAGTACCTGCCTGTGCTGGAAGCTGAAAGACTGAGCTCCTGGTGGGCAATTTGGAGGTTTGGAGATCAAATTGAGGGAGTATCCCCGCCGGATTATTTGAAGAACCCACCGATCGGAGGTTATGAGAGCCCACCTTTGGTTAAAAAATTTTAACCTCCCCCCGACCGGTAGATCGTCTGGCACGGACACTTTTATTGCAGCTATGCTCGCCTGGAGCCAGTCAAAAGCCCATCCCTTGCTTTTGCTGGGGAGCTGCAAGGGCCTGCTTTGGCGCACGCTGTTGACGTGAACGAGCGCGCTGGGGGTGAGCCTGAGCAGGCTGACGGGAAAGTGGATTGTACGTACACTTATTGTAAGCATAGGGAGCATTCCTCCTTCCCCCATAAAAACGTCTACTTGATGAGGTAGATGCTGAAGGCGCCCGGTGGGAGAGTTTGTCGAATGCGGTTTCCCGCTGGTGGAGCTGCTCTACCACCTGTTCGACTTTCTCGCCGAAAATATTATCCCCCCGGCAAGGAACATCCGCAAGCCGTTGCTGGACCCGATTGTCGAGGTCAGAGGCATGCAGCCATTAGAGTCTGCGCATCACTATACCCTGAGCAGTGGCTCTGGACGCCACATCAAAAGAATCTTAAGTACCCCTGGACAGGAATTTATGACACGCCTTCAGCTGCCTGACTACCTCCTGAAAAGGCCTGGCCTGCTCCGAAGGGAGCTGATCGACGAAGTCCGCCAGTTGCTTCACATTGTTCCGCAAGTGAATGCTCGTGTAAAGCTGGTAGGACTGGATTTTGGAGATGAGCATAGCTGACTGGTAGGCCTTCCTCCCAAAAGAGTCCAAAGTCCAAGCCTCCCATCCCGGGGGTGCCAAAGCAAAATCTCTCGTACTTTTGGCTCTCTTGAGAGCGGAATCCACAACCCCCGAGTCATGAGGCAACTGGGCCCTCATCAACTCCGGGTCCCCATGAATCTGATACTGGGACTCAACCTTCTTAGGAATGGTGGGGTTAGATAATGGTTTCATCCAGTTCCTTAACAATGTCTGTTTGAGAAAATTATGTAGAAGAACAATGGATGACTCCTTAGGTGGCGAAGGATAGTCCAGGACCTCGAACGTCTCGGCCCTGGGCTCATCCTCAGTTACCACTGGGAAGGGAATGGCCGTTGACATTTCCCGGACAAAGGACGAGAAAGACAAACTCTCCGGGGGAGAAAGCTTTCTCTCTAGCGAAGGAGTAGGGTCAGAGGGAAGGCCACAAGACTCCTCAGAAGAGGTCTTCCTCTGCCTCCCACGAGGCCTCTCCTTCGGTATCGGACAGGAGTTCTCTGACTGCAGTCCGAAGCTGAGCCCGGCTCGACGCCGAGGAGCTATGTCCTTGATGGCGATGCCGAGAAGTTGACTCCCGTGCCGGCGGCGATGAAGCTCCCTCCATTGATGTCAACAGAGAGTCAACTCGGGTGGCAGCCGAGGCCGATGCCGCAAGCGGCACCGACGTCAAAGGCCTCACCACAGGCGGGGAGCCAGCTGCCGCATCTATCGACGGTACCGACGGCGCAAGCACCCCCGGTACCAGAACAGATGGTTGAAGCAGCCCTTCCATGATCCCTGGAAGAATGGCTTGGAGGCGCTCGTCAAGAGAGTCTGTCGAGAAAAGCTGTGGAATCGATGCAGGAGTCGAGGCCAGAATCTGCCGAGGAGGAGAAGGCGGTACCGGGCTGTCTGGAGACAGGCGCACCGACACCTCTTGTATGGAGGGTGAGCGGTCCTCCCAGCATCGGCGCTTCACGGGTGCCGATTCCCTCGACGCCCCGGAGCTCTCGGTACCGTGACGAGAAGGGGACCGATAACTGTGCTTCTTTGCCTTCGCTCGGGGCACATCACCTCCACATGCCTCCTCAGGGTCGGGTCTGAAAGGGGTCGGTACCGATGGACCTGTACTGCAGGAGCCCTCGAGGTAGGTGGAGACCCATTCGATGGTTCACTGCCAGCATTTGATGGTCTCTGGACAGCCATTACCTGCACTCCTGAGGTCGATGCACTCTCCGGTGCAGACATCGACACTGCCGACCTCGGTGCCGAAGTACCAGACAAAGCTCCAAACAGGTGTTCCTGTTGAGCTTGTCTCAACGCTTGTGTCCGCTTTTTAAGGCTAAGACACAACTTACAGGTGTCTGGGCGATGGTCGGGCCCAAGGCACGGGATACACCATGCGTGTGGGTCGGTGCCTGAGATTGCCCGGTTGCACCTTGATGTCATCGACGGAAAAATAGTGGCGGCAAAATCAAAATTTGCGATGGTGCCAAAGGAAGGGCACAAAAAAGGGAAGAAAACTCATACGGGCGACCAAAATGGTCGCACATGAAGACGAAAGGAAACTTACTTGAGGCTAAACTAAGAAAAATAAGGAAACTTTTTTTTTTAAAGAAAAAACGGAAGAGCTCGAACGCGAGCACAAAACGAAGAAGATAATCGGCGAAAGCTGGCTAAATTGAAGGATCTTCTTTTCTGGGGCAACAGAACCACTGTAAACAGCCGCTCTTGACTGCGGAAAAAAGAAGACTGAAGTGGGACTCTCACGCGATGGGCGGGAAGATGGCCGCGCATGCGCGGTGCGCGCACTCGAAGGGTTTAGCAACCTTTGTTGCTAGGAAGATTTTCCGGACCTGGGGCTGCAATGGACATCACCCATATGTGAGAACAAGCAGCCTGCTTGTCCTCGGAGAATAATTTTTCCCTGCAGCTAGCAATACACTTTTCTGATCCTACTGCCTTGTTGCAATCCCTCCAGCTGCCATAAACATGCACTATATTCCTTGGAATTTAAAGGTATAGGTAAATTTTGTCTCTGAACTTCATCAATGTATTAAAGTATAAACTCCATCAGGCCTCCCATCCATGTGAATTTAACAGGTATAGTCAAAACAGTGGCTTTGTCACTAGTAAACTCAGTCAATTAGAGCTCAAGATAGCAATTTCAGTGTGAATTGGAAATCAGCTAAAATATGTCAACTTTGTCTTAATATATTAATGAAATACACACTGTTTAGTTTGTAGTATGCAAAAAATCAGCACTTTAGTGGTCTTACATGTGATTTGTCCTTTTCCAGTCTTTTCTTCTGTCTGACAATGTCTTCAAGATGATACACAGACTTTGCTACTACAGGATCAATGTTAAGCAAGTCATGAGAAGCTAGAGAGGATTCTTGTCGCAGCATCCATTTGTAAAACGGAAGGCCAAGAGGAAGGTCTACCTATAAAGCAAGTAACTTTCTTGAATAAGAATATGAAAATTACTGAAACTATAATTTCCATGCTACTTATTTATAAAAGCTTATGTACTGTCAATATAATAAAAATCACTTAGGTGGTTTAATGAGATAGGAAAGAGAAATTTTCAACCCCTATCAGTTAGGCTTCTTGCACCATGCCACACCATAACTTGCAGTTATCAAGTGATACAGTTTGAGGAGGTACCTTTACAGTGAAACTAGGAAATGCTAATGAGGTTAGGGCTCTTCAGCTTGGAAAAGAGACAGCTGAAGGGAGATATGATTGAGGTCTATAAAATCCTCAGTGGTGTAGAATGAGTAGAAGTGAATTGATATTTTACTCTTTCAAAAGGAACAAAGACTATGGGACACTCAATGAAGTTACAAGAAAAATACTTTTAAAACAAAGGAGAAAATATTTTTTCACTCACTGAATAGTTAAGCTGTGGAACTCTTTGCCGGAGGACGTAGTAATAGTGGTTAGCGTATCTGGGGTTAAAAAAAAGGTTTGGACAAGTTCCTGGAGAAAAAGTCCAGTCTGCTATTGAGACAGACATGGGGGAAGCCTCTGCTTACCCTGGGATTGATAGCATGGAATGTTTCTATTATTTGGCTTTCTGCCAGGTACTTGTGACCTGGATTGGCCACTGATGGAATCAGGATACTGGACTAGATGGACCACTGGTCTGATCCAGTATGGCTATTCTTATAACAGAAATGAAAAGTCGGCACTATGAATGCACACCTCTGCAGGACTACTGCTCATGAATCCAATTCCGAACATGAAACTAATTAAAGCTGGTGAACCTTAATCAGGGGTCTTAAATGTTGATCCTTGAGAACTGAAAACCAGCTGAGTTTCCAGAACATCCCTAAGAATAAGAAAGAAATCTGCCTATAATGAGGGTATATAATTTGTCCCAATACCCTAGACCTAAATGACCATATATGATTCTTACCA
Organism: Microcaecilia unicolor; assembly: GCF_901765095.1. NCBI lineage: Eukaryota > Metazoa > Chordata > Amphibia > Gymnophiona > Siphonopidae > Microcaecilia > Microcaecilia unicolor. Next base: position 171,652,231 of record NC_044040.1, read on the forward strand.
ATCTGAAATCCATGATGGCCTTAGCCATTAGCTTGCCCAGAAAGCGAAACTTCATTTTAACTTTTGCAATGTGAGCTGGTTTAGCAGTTCTACCAAAAGGAAGAGCAAACAATCCTTGGAGACTGTGAATGTACTTGGTCCCTTCTTGGCTCCCTGTTGGAAACAAACTTATATAAGCAGGTTGTCTAATGTCAACATGGATCTTCTGTAAATGGACATTTTCACTATATTACTACAAAAGACTAAATCACTGCACAGACTATATAAAAGCTTCTTAACCTAAATCAGCAGTTCCAAATCTATGAGTCAGGACCCAAAAATGGGGTCAGATCAGTGGATGCGGTAACAGAAAGAGGGTTTCTCACCTTCACCTTAGACATCCACTGTGACCTATTTTTAATAGCGGCAGTCAACATGGGGTGCAAGTCCTGTGTAGGCTTCCTGTTAGACTGGATCTGTAAAAGCATATTGATACAAAGAGCTCTGTACTGACTGCTGCTACCACCACCAGTGCTGGAGCTGCCCTGTTTTGGATAAGTGGGGTGAGAAGCAGGAAAGGGATAAGGTAGGAGAGGGGACTGTAGGTCTGTAATTGTGTATTTTCATCATCATCATCTGGGGTCAGGGTGTTAAAACGGGGTTATACTGAATAAAAGTTTGGGAAGCACTAACCTAAACCTTTACACATGCACAAATGCCCTGTTTCTAAGCAGAGAAAAGGAGAATTCCAGCTCCCTCACTGCAAAAAGCTAGGATGTAAATGCACATTTATATTCATTCAATACAACATGACTCAGGCTTCTTTCAATATTCAAGAAAATTAGAAAAAGCTATTTGGATAAAAAGCTCTTAAAATACAGAATTTAGATATAGAAGTGCATTGGTGTATGACTAGGTACTGATGTGCACAGATCAAAAAGTATAAAATGTACGCTAGACCATTATTTGGATTACAGTGCCTCATCGAGATGTATAGGTATACATCTCGATGAGGCACTCTAATCCAAGGCAGAGGTATAACTATCATCATTTTAAACTAATAAGAATATAAACATAAACACTAACATCGTGAACTGAAAATATACTAGGTAATAGTACGCCAATATAAAATCATTTTAGGCAAAAGTGTGTACATGGCAATTTGCAAATAGGAAAGCATGAATGTTTGGAAAGAAAAGATATAGGGCCCTGTTTACTAAACTATGTTATAGGCGTGTTACACACATTAACCATGTATGCACCATAGTAAACAGGGCCCACAATGTGAAATAATTCACAAGTCAACAGTCCTCAAATGAGAGAAAAAAAATTCAAATTACCTTTTGGATTGGAAAGCGTAATTTCCTCTCCTCTCCAGAGACCCAAATCTGCTCTTTGTAGTTCCTGAGATACAAGTGCATAAAACTCCAGTGTAGGTCCCAGACCTGTTCCAACCTTCAGACAGAAATAAAAATCACAAATCATTCATAGGGTGAAACTCCAAATACAGATACCTGTGTGTATACAGTGCACACGACTGTAAAGCTTCAGACCACCAAATTTCTATATGCTCAAACTTGTGGACTACTCTTGGACAAATATGAATCTAGCCAGATTTTCACAGAAATATGCATAACAGTGTTCTGCATGAAAGGGTCCTTTTTCAAAGCTGAGATAAGCACTAGCGCATACTTACCACAGCTTGAAAGGGCTTACACCGTGGGCACACTCAGGCGTTCTGGCGTAATTTCTGGGCTAGAACTACCCACTAAAAAATACTTTCTATTTTTCCAGTGGAGGGGGCGTGTGTCTGCAGTAATCAGCACAGCTACACTGCCATACACTGATTAGCACATTTAGCCCTTGCCACCTACAAAATAGTTGGTGGTAAGGGTAATCTTTTTTAAAGTGCACGGCCATTAATACAAAAATCGGCCATTTTACTGTTGCACAAAAAATGGCCTTAAGAGCACGGGAAAACCCACATAAGGGCATGCTAAAGCCACTTTTTAGTACTGCTTTGTAAAAGGGCCCTTATATGTGGTAAAAGGCCAAAAACAGCCAGTCCGACCTTCTCAGTAAATAAATCCAACTTAAAAATGTCATATAGCATTTGGTGTTCATGTCTAGCTCATTACTATATTAAGCTATACACGTTATATAAAAATGCATAGATAGAATGTAAAATTAAGTGGTTTACATTATGCATAAAGTCACAAGTTGCTTTAAGAAGGCCTATTTTATAAAGGCAAACCACCTAATTAAATCTTTCACTATTCGGATCATTTTCAATTCAATGACAACGCTTTCTTATGTTACTATTTTATAAGTCAAGATAGGCACCTATATACCTTTATTAGATAGGCTACTACAAGGAACCGCAGCAACCCAGCAGCACAAAAGTGCACAAATTTGTACATGCTCTGAAGGTGTCAAGTACTTTCTCCATGGATAGCGAGAATCTCCACAGCCACAAAGTGATGGCACCAGATCGGAAAAGAGGCGACGCAGGGTCTAACACTTCTAGATCAAAAGCATTAAAATCACATTAAATACAACATATGTTATATTGGGTAATGCTATGAAAATGTCTAGCCTGTGCTGCCTTGGAGGAGGGAAATCTCCTAAAACGACAGTATCACCCTGGTGAAGTTGGGAGTAATCCTGTAGCCAGGACCAGCCCACCAGGGGATGCAATATCCTCTCACACCGAGGATGTCTCTCCAGGAGCTTCTGCCCAGAAGGGAAGGGTTAGGACGGCTATTGTAGTTGGTAGTTCAATTATTAGGCAGGTAGATAGCCGGGTGACTGGTGGATATGGGGATCGCCAGGTCACTTGCCTGCCTGGTGTGAAGTTGGTGGACCTCACGCATCACCTATATAGGATTTTAGATAGTGTTGGTTGGGGGAGGGGGGGAGAAGACCCAGCTGTCTTGGTACATGTAAGTACCGATGACATAGAAAAATGTGGGAGGGAGGTTCAGGAAGTCAAATTTAGGCTCAAAGGTAGAAAGCTGAAATCCAGATACAGCGAATAATACATACCTGTAGCAGGTGTTCTTCGAGGACAGCAGGCTGATTGTTCTCACGACTGGGTTGACGTCCACGGCAGCCCCCACCAACCGGAAGAAAAACTTCGCGGGCGGTCCCGCACGCAGGGCACGGCCACTGCGCATGCGTGGCCGTCTTCCCGCTCGTGCGTGACCATTCCCGCTCAGTTGAATGACAAGCAAAGGAATGAGTAAACACAACTCCAAAGGGGAGGAGGGAGGGTAGGTGAGAACAATCAGCCTGCTGTCCTTGGAGAACACCTGCTACAGGTATGTATCATTTGCTTTCTCAGAGGACAAGCAGGCTGCTTGTTCTCACGACTGGGGTATCCCTAGCTCTCAGGCTCACTCAAAACAAGAAACCAGGTCAATTGAACCTCGCAATGGCAAGGGCATAACAGAAATTGACCTACGAAGAACAACTAACTGAGAGTGTAGCCTGACCAGAATAAAATCGGGTCCTGGAGGGTGGAGTTGGATTCAAACCCCAAACAGATTCTGCAGCACCGACTGCCCGAACCGACTGTCGCGTCGGGTATCCTGCTGGAGGCAGTAATGTGATGTGAATGTGAGGACCGATGACCACGTCACAGCCTTGCAAATCTCTTCAATAGTGGCCGACTTCAAGTGGACCAACGACGCAGCCATGGCTCTAACACTATGAGCCGTGACATCACCCTAAAGAGCCTGCCCAGCCTGGGCGTAAGTGAAGGAAATGCAATCTGCTAGCCAATTGGAAATGGTGCATTTCCCGACAGCGACCCCCTTCCTATTGGGGTCAAAAGAAATAAACAATTGGGCGGACTGTCTGTGGGGCTGTCTCCGCTCCAGATAGAAGGCCAATGCTCGCTTGCAGTCCAATGTGTGCAACTGACATTCAGCAGGGCGGGTATGCGGTCTGGGAAAGAATGTTGGCAAGACAACTGACTGGTTAAGATGGAACTCCGACACCACCGTTGGCAAGAACTTAGGGTGAGTGCAGAGGACTACTCTGTTATGATGAAATTTAGTATAAGGAGCATGAGCTACCAGGGCTTGCAGCTCACTGACTCTAGGAGCTGAAGTAACTGCCACCAAGAAAATGACCTTCCAGGTCAAGTACTTCAGATGGCATGAATTCAGTGGCTCAAAAGGAGGCTTCAGCAGCTGGGTGAGGACGACGTTGAGATCCCATGACACTGCAGGAGGCTTGACAGGGGGCCTTCACAAAAGCAAGCCTCTCATGAATCGAACGACTAAAGGCTCTCCAGAGATGGCTTTACCCTCTACACGATAATGGTAAGCACTAATCGCACTAAGGTGATTCCTTACTGAGTTGGTCTTGAGACCAGACTCTAAGTGCAGAAGGTATTCAAGCAGGTTCTGTGCAGGACAAGAACGAGGTTCCAGGGCCTTGCTCTCACACCAAACAACAAACCTCCTCCACTTGAAAAAGTAACTCTTCTTAGTGGAATCCTTTCTAGAGGCAAGCAAGACATGGGAGACACCCTCAGACAGACCCAACAAAGCAAAATCTATGCCCTCAACATCCAGGCCGTGAAAGCCAGAAACTGAAGGTTGGGGTGCAGAAGCGTTCCGTCGTTCTGCGAAATGAGAGTCTGAAAACACTCCAATCTCCATGGTTCTTCAGAGGACAACTCCAGAAGTAGAGGGAACCAAAAAGGCGCTATCAGAATCATGGTGCCGTGGTCTTGCTTGAGCTTCAGCAAGGTCTTCCCCACCAAAGGTATGGGAGGATAAGCATACAGGAGGCCGTTTCCCCAATGGAGGAGAAAGGCATCCGACGCCAGTCTGCCGTGTGCCTGTAGTCTGGAACAGAGGCAGCTTGTGGTTGGTCAGAGGCGAAAAGGTCCTCCGAGGGGGTGCCCCACTCTCGGAAGATCTTGCGTACCACTCTGGAATGGAGCGACCCACTCATGCGGTTGCATGACTCTGCTCAGCCTGTCTGCCAGACTGTTGTTTACACCTGTCAGGTAAGTGGCTTGGAGACGCATGCCAAACTGGCAGGCCCAATGCCACATCCTGACGGCTTCCTGGCACAGGGGGTGAGATCCGGTGCCCCCCTGCTTGTTGATGTAATACATTGCAACCTGATTGTCTGTCCGAATTTGGATGATTTGGTAGGACAGCCGATCCCTGAAGGCCTTCAGTGTGTTCCAGACCGCTCGGAGCTCCAGGAGGTTGATCTGAAGATCTTGTTCCTGGAGGGACCACACCCCCTGGGCGTGGAGCCCATCAACATGAGCTCTCCACCCCAGGCGAGATGCATCCGTCATCAGCACCTACGTGGGCTGCGGAATTTGGAATGGACGTCCCAGGGTCAAATTGGTCCGAATTGTCCACCAGTGCAGCGAATTGCGGCAACTGACGGACAGGCGGATGACATCTTCTAGATTCCTGGTGGCTTGGCACCACTGGGAAGCTAGGGTCCATTGAGCAGATCTCATGTGAAGACGAGCCATGGGAGTCACATGGACCGTGGAGGCCATATGGCCCAGGAGTCTCAACATTTGCCGAGCTGTGATCTGCTGAGACGCTCTTGTCTGGGAAGCGAGAGACAGGAGATTCTGAGCCCTCGCCTCGGGAAGAAAGGCCTGAGCCATCTGAGAATTCAGCAGAGCTCCTATGAATTCCAGAGATTGGACTGGCTGGAGATGGGACTTTGGGTAATTTATCACAAACCCCAGCAGCTCCAGAAGGTGAATAGTGCACTGCATGGACTGAAGAACTCCTGCCTCTGAGGTGCTCTTTACCAGCCAATCGTCGAGAAACGGGAACACGTGCACCCCCAGCTTGCGTAGATACGCCGCAACCACCACGAGACACTTCGTGAACACCCGTGGTGCAGAGGCGAACCCAAAGGGCAGCACACAATACTGAACGTGCCGTGTCCCCTGACAGAATTGGAGATACTGTCTGTGAGCTGGCAGTATCGGGATGTCAGTGTAAGCGTAAGCGTCCTTTAAATCCAGGGAACATAGCTAATCGTCTTTCTGAATCATGGGTAGAAGGGTGCACAAGGAAAGCATCCTGAACTTTTCTCGCACCAGATACTTGTTCAGGCCTCTCAGGTCTAGGATGGGACGCATCCCCCCTGTTTTCTTTTCCACAAGGAAGTACCTGGAATAGAATCCCTGCCCTTCCTGCCCGGGTGGCACGGGCTCGACCGCATTGGCGCTGAGAAGGGCGGAGAGTTCCTCTGCAAATACCTGCTTGTGATGGGAGCTGAAGGATTGGGCTCCCGGTGGACAATCTGGTGGAGGGGAGACCAAATTCAGGGTGTATCCGCACCGCACTATTTGGAGAACCCACTGGTCGGAGGTTACGAGAGGCCACCTTTGGTGAAAAGTTTCAACCTCCCCCCGACCGGCAGGCCGTCCGGCACGGCTACTTTGATGGTGGCTATGTTCCCATGGATCCAGTCAAAAGCCCGTCCCCTGCTTTTGCTGTGGAGGCACAGGGGGCTGCTTAGGCAAATGCTGTTGACAGGAACGAGCGCACTGGGACTGTCCCTGTGCCTGAGGAGGCCTTCGGGCCAGCTGGGTGTACCTACGCTTGCTGTAGGCGTAGGGTGCAGCCTGCCGGGCCCGGGAAAAACGTCCACCTGCAGAGGTGCAGGTGGACGTTGAAAGCGCCCGGAGGGAGAGCTTGTCGAGAGCGGTTTCCCGCTGGTGTAGTTGGTCCACCAACTGCTCGACCTTCTCACTGAAAATGTTATCCCCCTGGCAAGGGACATCCGCCAGCCGCTGCTGGGTGCGGTTGTCCAGGTCAGAGGCATGCAGCCATGAGAGTCTGCGCATCAGTATACCTTGGGCCGCAGCTCGAGATGCCACATCACAGGTGTCATAGATACCCCTGGACACTTTCTTCTGCATGCCTTCAGCTGCCTGACCACCTCCTGAAAAGGCCTGGACTGCTCCGGAGGGAGCTTGTCGACCAGATCCGCCAGTTGCCGAGGCCCTCTTGAGAGCAGAGTCCACGACCGCCGAGTCATGAGGCAATTGAGGCCGCATCAACTCTGGGTCTGAGTAAATCCTGTATTGGGACTCTGCTTTCTTGGGGATGGTGGGATTAGATCGTGGCTTCAACCGGTTCCGAAGCAGTGTCTCCTTAAGGACATTGTGCAATGGCACTGTGGAAGACTCTCTAGGTGGTGATGGATAGTCGAGGACTTCGAGCATCTCCGCCCTCGGCTCATCCACAGTAACCACGGGAAAGGGAATGCTGATTGACATATCCCTGACAAAACAGGCAAAGGAGAGGCTCTCAGGAGGCGAGAGCTTCCTCTCCGGTGAAGGAGTGGGTTAGGAGGGAAGGCCCACAGACTCCTCTGAGGAGAAATATCTGGGGTCCTCCTCCTCCCCCCACGAGGCCTCCTCCTCGGTGTTGAACATGAGCTCTCTCAGCTCAGACCTCAACCGGGCCCGTCTCGACTGTGAGGAACCACGTCCTCGATGATGGCACTGAGCGGTGAACTCCCGTGCCGGCGGGGACGAAGCTCCCTCCATCGACGTCGACTCCAGCTGCGTGGCGGTTGACACCGGCGCCGCAAGCGGCGTTGGCGTCCTCAGCATCAGCCCAGATCCCACCGGCGCCTCCATCAATGGCGCCGGGGGCGCAAGCACCCCCGGTGCCGGCAGAGCCTGGCGCATCAGCCCTTCCAGGATCCTGGGAAGGATGGCTCGGAGGCACTCATCAAGGCCCGCTGTCGGGAAAGGCAGAGGGGCCGGTGTCGGAAGCTGCTCGGGTCCAGGAGACGGTACCGAGGTACCCGCGGACTCAAGCAGCGACACCTCTTCGACCGAGAGGGAACGCTCCTCCCGGCACTGCCGCTTCCTGGGCGTCGAGTCGTCCCTTGATGTACCAGAGCTGGCAGTCCCGTGCGCCGTGGGCGACCGATGACGGTGCTTCTTGGCTTTCTTGCGATGCCCGGCATTGGCGTTCGGCGGAAGAGACGAGGAGGAGGAGGTGGAACCCCCCCCCCCCGGCCTCGAGGTATCGGATCCGACAGGGTTCAGTCCCGATGGCCCTGAGCAGAGGGAGTGGCCGGGGCAGACTGCCCGCGTGGCCACTCACCCACGCCGTCATCGGCAGGCCAAAGGTACCTGTACTCCTGGGGTCGATGCCAGAGTCGGTGCTGACTTCGTCGACATCGGTACCGGTACCGAAGACTCAGCCGTCGAAACCGATGCCGTAGAGGTTGACGTCGAAGGGCCGGCGCAAGTTCCAAAAAGACGGTCCCGCAGAACTTGCCTCGCCACCTGTGTCCGCTTTCTTAAGGTGCACAAGGTGCACGTCTTGGAATTATGCTCCGGGCCGAGGCACTGGAGACACCAAGCGTGAGTATCGGTCTGCGAGATCTGCCAGCCGCACAGTCCACACTTTTTGAATCCACTCGGGACCTTCGAGGACATCGACGGAAAAATCGAGTTGGCGAAGTCAAAATCGTCGATGGTGGCGGTGAAAAGCACACCCGAAAAAGAAGAAACAACCGCACGGCCACAAGGCCGCGACGATGCGCCCTCGCGGCTAAAAACGACGAGGAAAACTCTTTTTCGCTGTTTTTTTAAAAAAAAAGAAAACAACACGCGAACGCATACTCGAAGAGAGAAAAAAAACGCGGGTAGGCCGCAATCCGGTTTCCGGAGCTGACTAAGAGAGAGAGGGGAACACGTCTCTCTCCAGCGCGGAATGGAAAAAAACTGAGCGGGGAACGGTCATGCACGGACGGGAAGACGGCCCTGGGTGGTGGGCGTGCCCTGCGTGCGGGACCGCCCGCAAAGTTTTTCTTCTGGTTGGTGGGGGCTGCCGTGGACGTTAACCCAGTCGTGAGAACAAGCAGCCTGCTTGTCCTCGGAGAATCCAGGGTACCATTTCAGAAATGCTCCCCATTCCATGAGCAAGGCCAAAGAGACAAGCAGAGCTCTGGAGTCTCAATATGTGGACGAGGCGATGGTGAAAGGAGGGTTTTAGATTTGTTAGGAACTGGGGAACATTCGGGGGAAAGGGGAGCCTATTCCAAAAGGATGGGCTCCACCTTAACCAAGGTGGGAGCAGTCTGCTGGCATCGGCATTTAAAAAGGAGATAGAGCAGCTTTTAAACTAGAAACTGGGGAAAGGCTGACAGTTGCGCATATGGTTCGAAATAAGATATCTTTCAAAGATATCACCAAAACAGAGAAGATAGGGCACCCCAAAAGCGAGGTTGCAGAATAGACCATAATAGACAAGGTGAGGACGATACTGAAAGCAATGTAAGCAGGCAGGAGCCTCTCCTGCCTGCTTAAAAAGATTCCCACCGCCTAACTGGGGATATTCAGCGGCACTTAACTGGACAGTGCTGATGAAAATCCCCCAAGACCAGTGGGCAGGTCAGGAGCATCACTAGGGAGGAGTCCCCCGGTTATGTGGGTGCCAGCAATATTCAGACTTCAAAACAATTTGAAGACACCTTAATTTGAAAGATACACCTTCATAAATAAAGAGGGCTCCTTTTAATCATCAGTCTAAAAAAATAAAACTCCACTCATGCATCAATATTCATGAAACAAAAATAAAGACAACCTTTCAAGGATGCAATAAAGGAGAGACACAATTTAGTAACAAGTATCTTTTTAATCTTCCTTATTTTTAAGTAGTCTGTAAACATTCCAACAGTCCAGAGAGCATAGCCAATCATTTTTCTGAATCATTGAGAGAAGGGTGCCCAGGAAAACCATCATGGACTTTTCTTGGACTAGAAATTTGTTCAGGGCCCTTTAGTCTAGGATGGGATGCATCCCCCCGTTTTCTTTTGCATAAGAAAGTACCTGGAATAGAATCCCTGCCCTTCTTCCCCTAGTGGAATGGGTTCAACTGCATGGGCCTTTAGAAGGGCGGAGAGTTCCTTTTCAAATACCTGCCTGTGCTGAGAGCTGACTGAATGAGCTCTCGGTGGGCAATTTGGAGGTCTGGATGCCAATAGAGGGCGTATCCGAGACGGACTATTTAAAGAACCCACCGGTTGGAGGTTATAAAAGACCATCTTTGCTGAATAAATTTGAGCTTCTCCCCCCAATCAGCTAGTCATCCGGGATGGACACTTTTACTGCAGCTATGCTCTGTGGGAGCCAGTCAAAAACTTGTCCCTTGCTTTGACTGGGGAGCAGCAGGGGCCTTAGGCGCATGCTGTTAATGTGAATGAGCATAATAATGGGGCAGAGAATGAGTAGGCTGACGAGCTGAAGGAGTGTACCTTCGCCTAGAATAGTAGTAGAGACCGTTCCTTGGCTCACCAAAAACCCTCCTAGAAGAGGAGGTGGATGCAGAAGGAGCCCGGCAGAAGAGAGGAGATGTGTTTTTTAAATTTGGTCAGCGACTTCTTCAACTTTCAGCCACATCCTTAACTAAAGATGGAAATGAAAGGTTCTCTGATGGAGACCGTCTCCTTTCAGGTGGAGGGGAGGGTTCAGAGGGAATCCCATAAGACTCATATGAGAAGTATCTGGGATCTTCCTCTTAATACCATCAGCGCTCCTCCTCGGTGTCGGACAGAATTGCCGAGACCAAACCTGCCTTGATGCCGAGGAACCGTGCCCTCAAGAGCGGCGTCAAGAAATCAGCTCGCGCCTCAACTCCGGTGAAGCTTCCTCCATTGATGTTGAGGCAGAACTGGCTTGGATGGAAGTCTACACGGGGCTGCAAGTGGCTGTACTGCAGGCTGAGGGCCAGGCAGGGCTGCAGCGGGAGGTATGGCAGGTGCAAGAACCCCTGACACTGATGCACACCGCTGCATAAGGCCATCCAGCAGCTCTGGAAGCAAGGCCCGGATGCACCCATCAAGGGCAAACACTGGGAAAAGCTGGGGTGCCAGTTGAGGAGCAGATTACGGAATTACTGGGCTCAACGCGGTAGCAGGATCTTGACTGCTTGGAGACAGGTGCATCGGCACCCCCTGTATGGAGGGAAAGTGATCCTCTCGGTGCCGACGCTTCTCCAGTGCCAAATCCTTCGATGCCCCAGAGCTCCCGGCGCTATGTGTCGAGGGTGACCGATAACGATGCTTCTTGGCCTTCACCCGAAGCATGTCACCGAGGCTCCTCTGTGCCGAAGAGGATGATGTTGAATCCTCCTGTCGCCTTGGGGTTGGGTCTGATGGATGGTCCTGCCTCACTGCTCCCAGTGTCTAAGGGTCTTGAAGCAGCCATGCTTACTGACACTCCCAATGGTCAACGTCTATGCCGACGCCTTCTACCTCAATGCTGATGTCGAGGGACCGGACCTGGATCCAAAAATTCTCTCTCGCTGAGCCTCTCTGGAAACCTAGGCCTGCTGACAACAGAAAAAAGAAGAAAACAAACGCTGGGCAAAATAAAACTAAAGAAATTAAAGGACAGGTTGCAAAAAAGGCCCAAACAAAGAAGACACAAGAAAAAATGAGAAAATTGGCCAAAAGGTACTGGAAAGCTCTCAAGAACCGGGCGAGTGTGCAAAAAAAAGTGAACCTTCTCCTCACACGGAAAAAAAGAGAACTGAGGAGACTGCATTCACACGATGAACGGGAAGGCACTTGTGTTCCACAAAGTTCTACTTTTAGCTTTGGCAAAATGCTGGACCGGGCAACGTGGTTTAACGTCACCCACTTGTAAGAAGATTGAAGCCTGCTTGTCCTTGGAGAATGCAAGGTTCCACGTTAGTTATTTAAAAATGTATAATCCGTCTACAACTAAGTGGATTACAATTATCACATACATAATTCAAAGTAAAAACAATAAAATTCAAATCAAAGTTACAACAAATGTACTATTTGAAATTGTTGAGATTACTTTTGTATGAGTTATGAAGGGGCTAATATGTTATATCAGAGTAAGAAATTTAAACACATGAGCTCCATGCCTACACACATAAATGTATCTTAAATACTTTATGAAAAGATGCCATATTACTACACACACATTAGGGGTCACCACCCAGGAAAAGGATCTAGGTGCCATTGTTGATACACTGAAACCTCGGCAGTGCATCAATGTTCCTGATGGTCAGAATACTATAAGGAATTTTTTAAACAATCTAAGAACATAAGAACTTTCAAGTTAAGAGGATGAATTATTTTCACACCAACAAGACAGGTATTTCCTATCACACTAATAACCATAAAATTATACTATTTTGTCACCTTCTAATCACCCATCCATATCTCCCTTTTTCTCACCCCTCCCCCACTTTTCCCCATGAGTGTCACTGTAATGCTTTTATATTTCACATATATATTCTGACATTTATTTATTTTATTTATTGCATTTGTATCCCACATTAAACCACCTATTTGCAGGCTCAATGTGGCTTACATAGTTTTATTAACATTGTCATTGCAAGGTGACATATACCATTTAATGTTGTGCAGAGGTTAAATGAGGGTAAAAGAAGAGGAGAGGAGTGATTTAGGTAGCTAAAGCAGATGAGTTATCTTAATTGAGTGGATTGTCGGGTGGATTATTGTGGCTATTAGTTCTCATTGTATGCCTTGCTGAAGAGATATGTCTTAAGAGATTTGCGAAAGATAGTTGTTTCGCCGATTGTTCTCAGGTCTGTAGGCAGTGCATTCCACACTTGCGTGCCCAAGTACGAGAATGTGGTCGCATGCATCTGCTTGTACTTTAGTCCTTTACAATTGGGGAAGTGCAGGTCAAGAAATTTGTGGGATGATCTTGTGGCGTTTCTTGGAGGCAAGTCTACAAGGTTTAGCATGTAGATTGGGGCATCTGTGTGAATGCTTTTGTGTATAATCATGCAGATCTTGAACGTAATGCGTTAAGTGGGAGCAAGTGAAGCTTCTCTCTCAAGGGTTTTGCACTTTCATATTTGGTTTTTCCAACTATGAGTCTGGCGGCTGTATTCTGGGCAGTCTGTAGTTTTTTGATAGTCTGTTCTTTGCAGCCCGCGTATAGTGCGTTGCAGTAGTCCAGATGACTTATTACCATTGACTGTACCAGGGTCCGTAAGATGTATCTTGGGAAGAAAGGTTTTACTCTTTTAAGTTTCCACATGGAGTAGAACATCTTTTTCGTCGTGTTTTTCATGTGGTCATCGAGAGTGCGGTTTCGATCAATGGTGACTCCAAGAATTTTCAGGTTTTTTGAGACCGGGAGAGAATAGTATGGTGTTGTTATGGTAGAGAAGTGTTTTGTGTTGTGTTGCGATGTGAGTACAAGGCATTGTGTTTTTTCTGCATTTAGTTTTAGTTGGAATGCATCTGCCCATTGTCATCTTTTGCTTATTCCTAACCTGAGGAAGGTGATTCCGGCCTTCAAAAGCAAGTCAAAAAATCTATTAAGTTAGTACAATAAAAATGGTCTCTGTTTGTTTTGTATATTGTTTAATAATTTTACTAAGCACTACAGTCTAGATCAGCCTTCAAATACAGACACTGCTTTTGGCACAAGATCCTAGATAAGTTTTTTAAATAATGTTTCAACCAGCTGCCTCCTCCAGGAACTTAAGGCTGCTCCACAAGTATTACTGCATAAAAGTATATGGTTTTGCTTCAACTCTAAGTTTGAGAGTCACCAATTGTGTGGCTGTGGAGATCCTTGCTGTCCATGGAGAAAATGTAGTTGCATACCTTTAACAGATGTGCTCAGCAGAAAGCAGGATCCCAAGACCACACATTTCCCCCCCCCCCCCCCCTTCTCAGGCTGAAGTGTTCTTTGAGATAGACTAGTCATTAACGTTCACCAACAGCAAAACAGTTAACTGTACTACTTTTTTTTTTTTTTAAGATCTCTCTAGGCTTTCACGTGATGACATCACCAACTGTGTGGCTGTGGGATCTTGTCCATGGAAAACATCCATTATAGGTATGCAACTATATTGTCTGTATTCCACACGATTTTTAAAAGCCATTTTCCACATTGAAAACAGGACACTTATACCAGACATATACCTAGAGAGTTCAATGTGGCTTACATGTCAAGATCACTGGGCATTCCCAGGAATATTACAATAATGAAATCACAAAATATTAAAAACAGACCGTTCAAAGAAAAGAAAATTACCGGACAATACATAACAAGAGGAATGGCCTAGTGGCTAGAGTACCAGTCTAGACATTCAGAGGTGGTTGGTTCAAATCCCATTGCTGCTCCTTGTGATCTTGAGCAAGTCACTTAATCCTCCGTTGTCTCAGATACAAAACTTAGATTGTGAGCCCTTCTGGGACAGGGAACTAACTAGTGTACCTGAATGTAATACACCTTGAGCTACTACAGAAAAAGGTGTGAGCAAAATCCAAATAAAATAAATAAAAAATTATTTTTATTTATTTTTATTACATTTGTACCCCGCGGTTTCCCACTCATGGCAGGCTCAATGCGGCTTACATGGGGCAATGGAGGGTTAAGTGACTTGCCCAGAGTCACAAGGAGCTGCCTGTGCCTGAAGTGGGAATCGAACTCAGTTCCTCAGGACCAAAGTCCACCACCCTAACCACTAGGCCACTCCTCCACAATAAAATAAAAAATAAATAAAAAATTACTGAAGCAAAAATTTTAACAGCTTCTGAAATATGCCATAACTGGCCTGCCTCTTATATTAGTGGAAGACTATTCTAACGGGAAGCAGCCTGATAAATATAAGAGCTATCATGTTGGTACTTTTGCTCGGGATAATGAAGCAACAGGAAATCCCTAGAATGGACATTAGAGTTCCCAGGAGATAGATTAATAAGAGACCATGAGGGGCTAACCCATGTAAAAAACAAAAAACAAACCAAGTCCAGCAGATGGAGACTGAGAACCTAAAGGCTTCAAATTGATCCTCTAAGTATCCTGTGCAGTCTATAGCAAGTTGAGTTAGGTTCACTAGCTTGTACGGTCTATATCTGGTCAAGTTAGGCATGTATTTGGGGGGTTCAAGGTCAATCAATCTATGATTCCCACAGAAGAAAGTGAAGTCTTAGAGTGGATCTTGGATTGTCAGCAGTAACAAGGACGACCACCATTCCAGTTGTAGGAGTAGGAGGCACTGCCCTGAAGGACCTTCAGGACCACTGAATGAATCCCTTTTGAAGTAGTATTTTGATATGGTAACCTTGGGCTCTACAGGCAGTGCTCTGCAGGGCTATGTGACCCTTACATGCTTCAAGCAAGTCGAGATGATCTTGGACAAGTCCTTGGAAAGGGCTGGTGTAGGATGTTTGGCTTCAGACAAGACTGAAATGGGCTTGGCCTTCCTGGTGACTGCCTTGATTGATCCTACTAGGGCTAAGGCTAACTGACTGCACCTAAGACTGGAGGAGTAGCCTAATAGTGTAGTATGTTCAATTCCTACTGCAGCTCCTTGTGACTTTAGGCAGGTGTCACGGTTGTGGCTGTGCCCTTATGTTCAGACCTACTGTTTCTCGGTATCTAGCTCTGTGACCTCTCCAGTCTGCCTTTTTCCCTATTGTTGTTCTTCCTGTAAGCCAAGCCTCGCTTTGGTCTCCCTGCTTCATTTCCTGTTCTTTCTGCTAGCCAAGCCTTGCTTTGGTCTCCCTGCTTCATTTCCTATTTGTGACATCAGCAGCCTACTCCTTTATAAGGACCCAGGGAGCTCTCCTACGTTGCCTTTGCAAGAGGTCTCTTAATCTGTGTTACCTGAATAGGGCATATCCCTCCTTGGCTTTGTTCCGGAGTCTTGCTCCTGAAGGTCTGTTCTGTGTTTCCCTGAGTCTTGTGTTTCAATGCTTTGTTTTGTTTCTGTGAGTTTGCTTTGAACCTTGATCCTGAAGACCTGGCCCTAGAGCCACACCCTGCCCTTGGTGTCTGTATCTGTTTGACTTCTGCTTATAGTCTAGCGCTGCTTTTGACTCTTGCCAAGCCTGTTTGAGAATCCTGAATCCTGTTCCTGCCTTGTGTATTGTTTTGCTTCTGTTTTTCTGTTGCCTAGCTCCTGCCCGGTCTTGCCTGTCTAGTTGTGCTTTGTCTCTTTCAGTCTAGTCCTGTCCAGATCCAGTTCTTGCCTTGCCCTTATGTGGACCCAGTTTTAATCTACTTCCGTGTATTGCCTTGTCCTGTCTGGGTTCCAGTTCTGGCCCCTTTGCATTCCTTTCTTTGCCTCGTCTGGATCCGGTCCTTGTTTTGTCCATTGTGTTTAGTTACCTCTGTCCTGCCTTGTTGAGTCTGTTCTGATTCCTGCCTGTGCCAGCCCAGGTGATTTGTCTGCCAAAGCTCCGGCTTTGGTTCAAGGGCTCACCATTCCTGACAGTTGTGACAGCAGGCTACTTAACCTCAACTGCCCCAGGTACAAAAAAATAAAACTTCAAAAAATACCTGTATATAATATGTAATACACTGTTTGTCTTTCTCTGGTTAAACAGCTGTCCTCATAAGTACATAGCCATACTGGGATAGACCGAAGGTCCATCAAGCCCAGCATCCTAATCTTAGAAATTAGCATTTTCTCCAAGTCCATTTTAATAATGGTCTATGAATTTTTCCTTTAGGAAGCCATCCAAACATTTTAACAACCCCCCACTAAGCTAACTGCTTTTACTACATTCTCCAGAAATAAATTCCAGAGTTTAATTACACGTTGAGTGAAGAAATATTTTCTCAGATCCATTTTAAATTTACTACTTTGTAGCATCATTGTGTGTCCCTTAGTCCTAGTATTTTTGGAAGGCGTAAACAAGCGATTCACATCTACCCGTTCCACTACATTCATTATTTTATAGCCTGTATTATATCATCCCTCAGCCATCTTTTCTCCAAGCTTTTCTCCACAGATGGTTACAGCTGTCCACAGACATGGCTTCAAAGGTGCAACTTGAAAGCTCTCTTTCTGAGGAAGGCTGCTGTTCAGTGAAGAGTTGGGAGAGTCTAAGGTGCTGAACCTGCCGATAAATCCCCTGATGTAAGCCAATAGATAACTTTCAGGGCACAGACCGTAGAAGTCTGCCCAGCACTGGCCTTACTTCCCAGTTACTGATGGCGCCATCTAATCTCTGCTAAGCTTCTTTGGATCCATTCTTTCTAAACAGAATTCCTTTGTGTTTATCCCACACATTTTTGAATTCCCTTACCATTTTCATCTCGACCTACTCCTGCAGGAGGGCATTCCAGGTAACTACCACACTCTTAGTGAAAAAATATGACATTATTCCTGAGTAAGCCTCCCTTCAACCTCAGTTCATGTCCTCTAGTTCTACCACCTTCCCATTTCTGGAACAGGTTTGTTTGCGGATTAATACCTTTCAAATATTTGAATGTCTTTATCATATCACCCCTGGTTCTCCTTTCCTCCAGGGTATATATGTTCAGGTCATCAAGTGTCTGCTCGTACATTTTGCTATGTAAATCCCATACCATTTTCATCGCTTTTCTTTGAACCGCTTCAAGTCTTTTTACATCCTTAACAAGATGTGGCCTCCAAAACTGAGCACAATAAAGTGGCGCCTCACCAACAACTTCTCCAGAGGCATCAATACCTCCTTTCTTCTGCTGGTTATACTCCTCTCCATGCAGCCTAGCATCCTTCTGGTTGTGGCCACTGCCTTATCGCATTGTTTTGTCACCATGAAATCCTCAGTCATCATCACCCCAAGGTCCCTCTCCTGAGCCGAGCTTACCAATCTATCCCCTACTATCTGGTACATCTCTTTTGCATTTCTGCACCCCAAGTGCATCACTCTGCACTTTTTAGCATTAAATTTTAACTGCTAGACCTTTGACCATTCTTCTAATTTTTGGAGATCTCTTCTCATGGTTTCTATTCCCTCTGGGGTAACCACTCTATTAGCTATCTTTGTGTCATCTGCAAAAAGACAAACTTTTCCTTTTAACCTTTCAGCAATGTCTCTGATAAATATATTAAATAGAATCGGCCCCAGAACAGACCCGAGGCACTCCACTGCTCACCTTCCTTTCCTCCGAGCGGATTCCATTTACTACCACCCTCTGCCACCTGTCAGTCAGCCAGTTTCCAATCCAGTTCACCACTTTGGGTCCCAAGTTCAGCCCTCGCAGCGTATTCATGAGTCTTCTGTGAGGGACCGTATCAAAAGCTTTGCTAAAACCCAAGTAGATTACATCTAGCGCATATCTTTCATTCAGTTCTTTGGTTACCACATCAAAGAAGTCAATCAGATTCGTTTGGCAAGGTTTTTCTTTGGTAAAGCCATGTAGCCTTGAATCCTGTAACCCGTTGGCTTCTAGAATGCTATCTATATTTCCCTTCAGTAACAACTCCATTATTTTTCCTACCACCAAGTTTGCTTATTGCTTCCTAGTTGAATGGGTATTTTAAAAGTGCCTCTTTGGTTAGGACTATCATCTTGCTTTGATACTAAAATCTGGCTGGCTGTGGACTGCACAGGATACTTATAGGATCATTTTGACATTAGTAGTTCTCAATCTCCATCTGCTGGTATGGGTGAGTAAACACATGTATCTGCAGGGACTAAAGGAAAGAAAATTAGCAGGTAAAAACAAATTTCTCAGACATCATAAAAACATATTGCTATTGGTGAGTATCTGTATACATTAGCTATTACCTATACAGAGCATTAAAACCATTTTAAAAATGCTTATAATCCTGCTAATTAAACAACTGACAAACTGGAAAAATAATAAAAAAAAAAACGAAGAAAAAAAAACCAAAACTGTTTGTTCATTCTCCCAGCATGCACCAAAGTTATAAATGCTTGATTAAACACCGCAGTCTAGACTTGACATAAAACTACAGGCATGCATACAAATCTATCTAAATAGTGCTCTCTCTATATATTACTTACATATAGCTATGTATGTAACATGCTTTCAGCAACCTTTTGCCCGTCTATTTTTGCTGCACAGAGACCAATAACTTACTTCATTTTCATACTGGATCTCTAACATGGCTCGTGAACTGCCAAGATCCTGCATCACAGATTCGGCCTGCTTCAGCAACTCATCTCTGTTCACAGTGCGCTAGATTCAAAAAAGGAGATGTAAAAGAAAAATTGCTGAAATATTGTACTGGACTGATCATTTTTTACTGTAAAATACTGGTTTGTCAAGAAGAACTCTGGCACTCCAAATTGGGATTTCCAAATTTTCATCTGAAAATCATCATACTGCCACAGCTAGTAGTAGCAGAGTCAGTTCTAGTCAAGGAGCCTTTGATTGGCACAGAAGCTAGCCATAAAACTAAAACCTGAAACCCACAATCCCTAACTACTGGTAGAAGTACACATTTGCAAAGTACAATAACTACAAAAACAGCTATGCTATTTGCATAAAATGCAGAACATAAAATAAAGCTGCTAATTATGCAAAAATATAGACCTGTATTTCATCTTAGTTGCTGAAGGTAAGCACAAAGTATATTTAAGTATTAAAGCAAAGAGTGCTGCAAGAAGAATTTTCTGTCTCCATCCTATTGCCTATATTGCACTGTGATATTATATTTTTATGCTGGTATTGTCTTAAAGGTGTTTTCATTGGAACTGTGTTATAACCTGTGCCAAGTATTTTAAACCTGTGACTTAATCCAGTCAATCTGGTTACATAGCATCAGGTGAATCTGGTGTCTGTTTTAAAGGTGCATTCATTAGACTTGTGTGTTGATTCTACACTGCCAGAAACTTAATTCAATCAATTTGGTTACATAGCATCTGGTGACTAATAGCTCTGGAGGAAGGGCAATTTGTTCAGAGCTGTGTGGTAGAACTTAAATTTACCTAGTGAGCTGTGAGCTATGCTGGGCATTTTCAGACTTGGTTTGATTGGTAACTGAGGTTACCTGTGTCCTGCTCTTAATATTTTCCTTAATCTCTGTTAATATCTTCCTGATAAACTATTGACTCCTTTATCCTATATCACCCCCTATTTATTCTATCCTATTAAAAAAAAAAACCTGACCTTTCGCTTCCTCTATAAGTTCCTTATCTGTCTCCATCCTATTGCCTATATTGAACTGTGATTTTATATTTTTATGCTGGCATTGCCTTAAAATGATTTTATAGAACTGTGTTTTGAACATCTGTGCTAGTGATTTCATCTTTTTATGCTGGAATTATCTTAAAGGTGTTTTCATTGGAACTGTGTTTTAACCTGTGCCAAGTGTTTTGAACCTGTGACTTAATCCAATCAATCTGGTTACATAGAATCTGGTGTCTGTTTTACAGGTGCATTCATTAAAATTGTGTGTGGAATCTACACTGCCAGAGACTTAATTCAATCAATTTGGTTACATAGTATCTGGTGACTCATAGCTCTGGAGGAGGGGCAATTTGTTTAGAGCTGTGTGGCAGAACTTAAGTTTATCTAGTGAGCTGTGAGCTACACTGGGCATTTTCAGACTTGGTTTGATTGGTAACTGAGGTTACCTGTGTCCTAGTAGCATCATTATAAATGGAGTTCATCATGCTATTTATGTTAAGGATCCACAGTTGATGATAAGATTGGTGGAAGCGCAGTCATTATTAACTCTGAAAACGGAGCCTCAATCACGTGGCGTTGCAACATTTAATGCTTAAGTATTCATACGAGTGACTCTCAGTTAGCGCTCAAATTTAAAAATGAGGCTGCTATACATTTTTTAGATTCAAAAACGCACAAGAATATAACAACAAAGAAGCTGCCGCATGGACAAGATTGTTGAGATAAGTGAAACTTACTATGCAATTTCCTAAGGGACTGTTATGGTGCAGTACTGTTCAGTGCTCAAAAACGTATAGGAGTGACTCCTTTGTCAATGTTTGAAATCAAAGGAAGCTGCCACATTTGTGGGACTCAAATATGTATTGGATGATATAACAACAAGAGTGAATGCTCGGATAAGACTGTTGAGATCAGTGATAAGCTCATTAAGCAATTTTTTACGAGTTGGCTGGATGTGAATCCTTGAATGACGCAGTGAATGTGGAGTGGGAGTGAGTTCTGTGTAAACCTCAGGGAAATATATGTATAGGTGGAATTTGATACAATAAAATGTATGTGGAAATTTAAACAAACGTCTGGAATACCTTAAGACAATTTGCTAGTTAAAATTTAATGCCAAGAAGTGTAGAGTGATGCACTTGGGGTGCAGAAACCCAAAAGAGAGATACCAAATAGGAGGGGAGAGATTTGTAAGCTCGACTCAGGAGAGAGACCTTCGGGTGTGGGTGTCTGAAGATCTAAAGGTGAAGAAAAAATGCGACAAGGCAACGGCCATGGCCAGAAGGATGCTAGACTGCATGGCGAGGAGCATACACAGCAGAAGAAAGGAAGTGTTGATGCCCCTCAAAGTCGGTTCAGTTTTGGAGGCCATATCTTGCTAAAGATGTAAAAAGACTAGAAGCGGTGCAAAGAAAAGCTACGAAAATGTTATGGGATTTGCATTGCAAACTGTATGAGGAGAGACTTGCTGACCTGAACATGTATACCTTGGAGGAAAGGAGAAACAGGGGTGACAAGATACAGACGTTCAAATATTTGAAAGGTATTAATCCACAAATAAACCTTTTCTGGAGACAGGAAGGTGGTAGAACTAGAGGACATGAATTGAGGTTGAAGGGGGGCAGACTCATGTCAGGAAGTATTTTTTCATGGAGAGGGTGGGGGATCTGTGGAATGCCCTCTCGTGGGAGGTGGTGGAGATGAAAACGGTAATGGAATTCAAACATGCGTGGGATAAACACAAAGGAATCTTGTTTAGAAGGAATGGTTCCACGGAATCTTAGAGGAGATTGGATGGCAACACCAGTAACTGGGAAACAAAATGAGAGCTGGGCAGACTTCTATGGTCTACGCCCTGATCGTGACTGAATAGATATGGATGGGCTGGAGTGTAAATTTTAAGGGGCTTCGATATTAGCTTCAGAACTTAGTACAAGAACAGTACTGGGCAGACTTCTACAGTCTGCCCTGAGAAAGGCAAGGACAAATCAAACTCTGGTATACATATAAAGTATCATATACCATGTAAAATGAGTTCATCTTGTTGGGCAGAGTGGATGGACCGTACAGGTCTTTATCTGCCGTCATTTACTATGTTACTATGACTTTGAAGGCATACACAGAAGAATGGATGCACATTTCACACATTGCTTATTACTTAAACCAAAACCAAGCCTTACTTTTTTCCTATCCAACCGTGGTGCAACTCTGCTGTCCTGAGAGTCAGACTGATTGATTTCTGGGTTGGTATCAAGTAATCTCTGCATGGCACGATCTCGATCAAATGCAGTCACATAAAACAACATTTGCCGGGTATCAAATGGAAAGAAAAAGGGGCTGAAAAATAAATTTGCAATCAAAACATTTTAAATGATGAATGTTGTACACTGAATTTTGAAATCATCAGCTGAGTACAAACATTATTATGATGTTAGTATAGCATTTCTCACCAAGTTTTTCCAAGCTCTGTCAGCCATGTTGGTATGTTGCCAGTCATGATGACCAATGGATCCTGAAGCTGCCTGTTGGCTTTTGCTGTTAGTTTACTGTTAATAAATTCACTGGTTTGAATAATCTTCTGGCAGACTGCATTCTAGGAGATTGAACAACAGTTTAATTTCACACATAGCAATTTTATTCTAGGAAAAAAATAAGCAAGCTCAAGCTTATTGTCTTTGAAAATGTTAATAAAAGTGAAAAACAAATCTCTTCACTACTAAGAAATATTAACTGAACATCTCTAATTGACATTACAATTGTTTCCTTACTGAAACATACAGTTTTTACCACTGGTAACGGAGCTCCATGAAGAGAGCGAAAAACAGGACAACCTACCACAGGCATTCTTTGATTATGATCACTGTAGAATAATATGGATTAGGAGGAACACTCCACTCTGCAAAAGTGTTAACAGTTGGTTCAAAAGCATTCCCCGAGTGAAATGTACCAGGGAATTAAGTAAAGTAGTGAATAGCTAACCCTAAAGAAAAACAAAACTCTTGGTACTTATTCACTGTGTTTCATTTCTAAAGGGGAGAACTTATTTAGTAACACACACAGAAAATCATACCAATGTAATACAGGTTACTCACATCATACAGATAATACCAATATCGGCTTATAGCATGTAACACTCTCAAAAGGAGGATCACATCTAGCGAAGGATCTTCAAATGTTATATTTTCCGGTGGGGTAGATATGAGGTAAACATCTAAAGGATTTGTTACAGAAGGACATATACCATCTGAGAAGAAAAAAAAAAAGCTTTATAACTGATGCCATAACGAAACCAAAGCAGTTTAGAATTTTAATCGCTTTATTAGGATTTAAACCATTTTGTTCCTTTGTCAACCACAAAAGCAGGGCCATTTAAAACGAGTTATATTTCAGTTACTTATTTACTTTAAAAGATATGTTACTAGTGCACATGCAATTACATTGTTCTTTGTTTTATTCAGAATTAAGCACAGACTATTGCTTTGTATTAGAGAGAAGACTTAGAGCAAGATGCACTAAACTAAACGAGCCTTTAACGAACAAGTTTTTAACCCTGGCGTGTACTAAAGCCCAATTTCCGACGATGGTAGCAGCAAACAAAAACGGAATGCAGATGAGCAAATTGTGTAGAAACCCTATTGAAATGAGATGCACTAAGGTTTTCCGCTTGCCCTAACGCTGGAAAACTCCGGGAAAACTAACGAGAGGTCTGTACCTCTCGTTGGGGCTGCCCGGCTTTCAAAACTTAAATGTAAAAAAAAAAAAAAAAAAAAAAATCGGGAGGGGGCAAAAACGCTCGTCAGGAGCGTCCTTTATGAATGGCCTTGCCCCCCCCCCCCCCCGCGGTCATCGCTGCTCCCCGCTCCCCCTGCATTAAAATCGTGACTTTTTTAGGCAGCCCCGGCCCCCCTCCCTCCCTTCCTTCTTCTCTTTCTCCTTTTTTAGAAAAAACAGCTCCTGCCATCCTCCACCGATTCGTTATGGAAATCTGTACGGAACGGCAGCTATTCATACTTAAACATTGATTGGCATCTGCTTTACCTGACCCAGTTTCCAAAAATTTTAAACTATGCATTTGGACATTTTAAATGTGGCAACTGTTCAACCTATTCATTAGTGTCCCCCCCCCCCCCCCCCCCCAATTCTGCCTTTCAATGGGGCTGCTAATTCAAGAAAGTAAGGGGACACCTACACATAGGTGTCTATCAGGCTCATTTTCGAAAGAGATGGACATCCATCTTCCAACATAAATCGGCATTTGGACGTCCATCTCTGAGATGTCCAAATCGGTATAATCGAAACCCGATTTTGGACGTCTCTAGCGGAAGTCCGTCACAAGGATGTCCAAATCTGAGGGGGGCATATCGGAGGCGTGGTGAATGTGGGACTTGGGCTTTCCTAAGAATTGAACATCTTTGATTCACAATGGAAAAAAGCAGAGACGTCCAAGACTAAAACTTGGACGTTTTCACCCGGACCTGTTTTTATTGCGAAAAGGTGCCCAAAATGACTAGATGACCACCGGAGGGAATTGGGGATGACCTCCCCTTAATCCCCCAGTGGTCACTAACCCCCCCCCATATCCTCATAAAACATCATTAAAAATATTGACTGCCAGCCTCTATGCCAGTCAGATGTCATACTCAGGTCCTTGAGCAGTTTTAGTGGGTGCAGTGCACTTCAGACAGGTGGACCCAGGCCCATACCCCCCCAACCTGTTACATTTGTGGAAGGAACAGTGAGCCCTCCAAAACCCACCAGAAACCCTCTGTACCCACATATAGGTGCCCCCCGTCACCCGTAAGGGCTAAGGTAGTGGTGTACAGTTGGGGGTAGTGGGTTTTGGGGGGCTCAGCACACAAGGTAAGGGAGCTATGTACCTGGGAGCATTTTATTAAGTCCACTGCAGTGCCCCCTAGGGTGCCCCATTGCTGTCTCGGCATGTCAGGGGGCCCAGTGTAATAAAAATGCTGGCTCCTCCCACGTCCAAATGGCTTGTATTTGGACGTTTTAGACTTGGACGTCTTTGGTTTTGAAAATCGCTGAAAATCAAAGACGTCCAAATCTAAGGACGTACTTGGTATTTTCGAAATGAAAGATGGACGTCCATCTTTGTTTTGAAAATGACCTTTTCCCCACCTCTGAATTTGGACATTTTACAAAGATGTCCAAATTCCAACTTAGACGTTTCTTTCGAAAATGCTTCTCACTGTGTCTTTATAAAACACTAGTAGTAGTAGCAGAAATCACAGGCAGGCATGCTTAAATGTCCATGTCTACATTATTTGTGTATGTAAGCACACATTTTATAATCTACACATATACTTGCAAACTCTGTCCAAGCTTTGGCCAAATTCCATACCTTTAAAAGCCTACAGGGCAAAGCATGTGCCATTATGACAACATGCATACTTTTAAACTGGCTGGAATGACATAACAAGCCATTTATGTGCATAAATGGTCACATACGTACAAAAATAACTTTATAAACCTATCCCCAAATGTCTTTTTTTCTCAATAAAAATACACAGTCATTCATCACCTGAGAAAAATTAAATCAATATTTTCCATCATTTAGGAAACTCGCTAGTTTATTCTTAGGCTAGACGTAGATGACTTACCTTGAAGTCGCATTCCATTATTGAATGTTGCATGCAAAACTTGTTGCTCGATATAAACAGAGGGACAAACAGAATGCTCCACTTATATTAGTACTACCACAACATCAATTCTATATCCACAAATTAGATGAAAAACAAATTGTGATGGCATATCCACAGATATGAAGAAATCACACATTAGCCCAACTGAAGTGACAAACAAAATTATATTTAACAACACTCCACAAAACAGTAATAGTACTATACCACAATCTTATGTCTATAGATGCACATTTAAACAGAGAAATTTAGTGACCCTTCATACCTTTCTCCACAGCATAACAAAACTATATGAAGAGCCAGATGGCCTCACCAACTATACCACATTTCTCAAAAGGATTAGTGCACAAAATATTCAACTTACACACAAAGCTAACTTCTCTTCATAATGTAAAAGTCCTCTTCTCAGGATAATTCAGCTTCTTTAAAGCAGCTACATTACTATTAACGTGATATAAAGTTTCCAGTAGCAATACTCTGCTTTAGAGTTATTTTTCTCAAAACAGCAAGGCCCATTATCCTTCTCTGAAAGAAGTAAAATAGCATCGTAATATTCTTATCCCAAACAGTAAATCAATAAGGATCAGCCAATCAGCATTCAAAATTCAAATGCATCACCAATCAGGGCTCTTTATTTCTTATATTAAAAGATCTAATTTATTTCCAAATTAAATCCCTGCAGGGACACAGTATTAAGAGTAAAAATAAATAAACTAAAAACAAAAAAAATTCAAAATCATTCACAGTAACTGAAAAATGTCTCTAGATCTACTCCGAATGGTAATTCTCATACTTGACCAGCCAACACTCCATTCACAGTCAAATGTACATGCGTGCTTTAAAAACTGTTTTAATAATGGTGCTGTCAGCATTCTGATATTCAATCGGCTCCAATGTGCGCTTGTTGCTTAATGGGTCTTATTGTCCAACTTATATAGGCCAGACTATAGAAGCAGAAAATATATACTACAAAAGATTGAAATCAAATGACAATTTTTTTCAGTTCTAGCTACAAAACTAGGAGCCAATTGAATACCAGAACACTGACAGCACCATTGGATTGAAGACTTTATAGAGCATCCACATACATTTGATCACTGTCAATGGAGAGTGACTAATCAAGTATGAGAACTAGTAGGAGAAAAGACAGAAATTTCAGAAGTATCATGAACAGTATTGGATTTTTACTCAGTACTGCGTCCCCACAGGTTCTTAATTTGGAAATAAATTGGATATCTAAGACAAAAAAAACCCCAAAACTCTAATTGGTGCCTTTTTTTAATTTTGAATGCTGGTTGGTGGTCACTGATTGAGTATTTGGGATAAGAATGCTAAGACACCATTTCACATTTTTCAAAGAATGGTAATGGACCTGTCGTTTTGTGAAAAATAAACCAATCTAGAGTATTACTACTGGAAACATGGTCGTTAAGTCTGTGGTAATGTGGTTTCTTTAAGAAACTTAATTATCCTTGAAAGGACTTTCACATTATGAAGGGAAGAACTTCCATACCAAGCTATGCTGAATATTTTGTGCACTAATATTTTGGAGAAATTAATGGTAGGAAGGTCCACAAAAAAATGTGGTCTGTGTTTAATATGTATCTATAGAGGAAATAAACCAGTGTAACAGTACTTACCATTGATTTTGGGAGTATTATAAAATGAAGATTACATACCTGTAGCAGGTATCTCCGAGGACAGCAGGCTGATTGTTCTCATGACTGGGTCGGCGTCCACAGCGGCCCGAGGAACGGAAATCTTCCATAGCAACAAAAAAGTTTGCTAGAGCCTTCGAGTACCAGGGGCGTGCACTGCGCATGCGGGCCATCTTCCCGCCCATAGCGCTGACGAGAGCCCCGATCAGTTCGATAACAAAGCAATAACAAGGAGAAAGCCAACTCCAAGGGGAGGTGAGCAGGTATGTGAGAACAATCAGCCTGCTGTCCTCGAGAATACCTGCCTACCAGGTATGCATCTCATTTCTCCGAGGACAATCAGGCTGCTTGTTCTCACGACTGGGGTATCACTAGCCCCCAGGCTCACTCAAAACAACACAGAAAGGTCAATTGGGCCTCGGAACGGCGAGGACATAATGACTGACCTACGATGAACATCTGAGAGTGCAGTCTGGAACAGAACAAAAAAGGGACCTGGGGGGGGGGGGGGGGGTGTGAGTTGGATTCTAACCCCAAACAGATTCTGCAGCACCGACAGTCCAAACCGCTGTCGCGGCGGCTATCCTGCTGAAGGGCAGTAATGAGATTGAATGTGTGGATAGAAGACCACATTGCAGCCTTGCAAATCTCTTCTATAGTGGCTGACTTCAAGTGAGCCACCGATGCTGCCATGGCTCTAACACTATGAGCCGTGACATGACCCTCAAGATTCAGCCCAAGCCTGGGCATAAGTGAAGGAAATGCAATCTGCTAGCCATTGGAAATGGTGCATTTCCGACAGCAACTCCCCTTCTGTTGGGATCAAAAGAAACAAACATTTAGGCGGACTGTCTGAACGGGCTTGTCCGCTCCACAAAAAAGGCCAATGCTCTCTTGCAGTCCACGGTGTGCAACTGACGTTCAGCAGGGCGGGTATGTGGACGGAGAAAAAAAGTTGGCAACACAATTGACTGGTTCAGATGGAACTCCAACACCACCTTCAGCAAAAATTTAGTGTGCATGCAGAGGACTACTTTGTTATGATGAAATCTGAGATAAGGAGCATACACTACCAGGGCTTGGAGCTCACTGACTCTTCAAGCTGAACAGCCACCAAGAAAATGACCTTCCAGGTTAAGTACTTCAGATGGCAGGAATTCACTGGCTCAAAAGGAGTTTTCATCAGCTGGGTGAGAATGACGTTGAGATCACATGATACTGGTGGAGGTTTGACAGGGAGCTTTGACAAAAGAAAACATCTCATGAAGCGAACAACTAAAGGCTGTCCAGAGATAGGCTGACCTTCTACACGGCGATGATAAGCACTAATTGCACTAAGATGAACCCTTACTGAGTTGGTTTTAAGACCAGACTCTGACAAGTGAGAAGGTATTCAAGCAGGGTCTGTGTAGGACAAGAGTAAGGATCTAAGGCCTTGCTATCACACCAGACGGCAAACCTCCTTCATTTAAAAAGAGTAAAACCGCTTTGTGGAATCTTTCCTGGAAGCAAGCAAGACTCGAGAGACACCCTCAGGGAGACCCAAGGAAGCGAATTCTACGCTCTCAACATCCAGGCCGTGAGAGCCAGAGACTGGAGGTTGGGATGCAGAAGCGCCCCCTCGTTCTGAGTGATGAGGGTTGGAAAACAGTCCAATCTCCAGGGTTCTTCGGAGGACAACTCCAGAAGAAGAGGGAACATCTGACACGGCCAGAAGGAAGCAATCAGAATCATGGTCCCACGGTCTTGCTTGAGTTTCAGCAAAGCGTTCCCCACCAGAGGTATGGGAGGATATGCATACAGAAGGCCTGACCCCCCAATGTAGGAGAAAGGCATCCGACGATAGTCTGTCGTAGGCCTGAAGTCTGGAACAGAACTGAGGGACCTTGTGATTGATCTGAGTGGCAAAAAGATCCACTGAGGGGGTGCCCCACGCTCGGAAGATCTTGCGTACCACACCCGAGTGGAGCGACCACTCGTTAGGTTGCATAATCCTGCTCAACCTGTCGGCCAGACTGTTTACGCCTGCCAGATACATGGCTTGGAGAAACATGCCATGACGGCGAGCCCAAAGCCACATCTGGACGGCTCCCCGACATAGGGGGGCAAGATCCGGTGCCCCCCCTGCTTGTTGATGTAATAAATCGCAACCTGATTGTCTGTCTGAATTTGGATGATATGATTGGACTGCCGATCTCTGAAAGCCTTTAGAGCGTTCCAGACCACTCGCAACTCCAGAAGATGGATCTGAAGATCTGTTTCCCAGAGGGACCAAAGTCCTTGAGTGTGAAGCCTATCAACATGGGCTAACCCACCCCAGGAGGGATGCATCCATTGTCAGTACTTTTTGAGGCTGAGGAATTTGAAAAGAACGTACCAAGGTCAAATTGGATCGAATTATCCACCATTGAAGGGAATTGTGAAAATCGGTGGAGAGCTGGATTGCATCCTCTAGATCCCCTGTAGCTTGATATCACTGGAAAGCTAGGGTCCATTGAGCTGATCTCATGTGAAGACGGGCCATGGGTGTCACATGAACTGTGGATGCCATGTGGCCTAGAAGTCTCAACATCTGCCGAGCTGTGAACTGCTGAGACGCTCTGGCCAGAGAAAGTAGAGACAGAAGATTGTCTGCTCTGGCCTCAGGAAGATAGGCATGAGCCGTTCGTGAATCCAGCAGAGCTCCTATAAATTCTAGTTTTTGAACTGGAAGAAGATGGGACTTTGGGTAATTTAAAACAAACCCGAGAAGCTCCAGCAGTTGTATAGTCATCTGCATGGACTGTAGAGCCCCTGCCTCTGAGGTGTTCTTCACCAGCCAATTGTCGAGATAAGGGAAAACATGCACTCCCAGTCTACGTAGCGATGTTGCAATAACTGCCGGGCATTTTGTAAAGACCCTGGGCGCAGACGCCAGACCAAACGGCAGCACACAATACTGGAAGTGCTGCATTCCCAGACAATCGAAGATACTTTCTGTGATGTGGAAGTATCGGGATGCGAGTATAAGCATCCTTTAAGTCCAGAGAGCATAGCAAATTGTTCTCCTGAATCATGGGAAGAAGGATGCCCAGGGAAAGCATCCTGAACTTCTCTCGGACCAGAAATTTGTTCAGGGCCCTTAGATCTAGGATGGGACACATCCCCCCGTTTTCTTTTGTACAATCCCAGCCCTTCTTGCCCTGGTGGAATGGGCTCGACCGCATTGGCGCTGAGAAGGGCGGACAGTTCCTCTGCAAGTACCTGCCTGTGCTGGAAATTGAAAGACTGAGCTCCCGGTGGGCAATTTGGAGGTGTGGAGATCAAATTGAGGGAGTATCCTAGCCGGACTATTTGAAGAACCCACAGATCGGAGGTTTTGAGAGGCCACCTTTGGTGAAAAAATTTTAGCCTCCCTCCGACCGGCAGATCGTCCGGCACAGACACTTTTATGGCGGCTATGCTCAACTGGAGCCAGTCAAAAGCCCGTCCCTTGCTTCTGATGGGGAGCCACAGGGGCCTGCTTTGGCGCACGCTGTTGACGTGAATGAGTGCGCTGGGGCTGAGCCTGAGAAGGCTGTTAAGGAGGATTGTACCTATGCCTATTATATGCATAGGGAGCACTCCTCCTTCCCCGGAAAAAACGTCTACCACTTGAGGTAGAGGCAGAAGGCACCCGGCGGGAGAGATTGACCATAGCAGTTTCTCGCTGCGTGATCTGATAGACCACCTGCTCGACTTTCTTGCCAAAAATATTATCCCCCCCCCCCCCCCCGGCAAGGGACATCCGCTATCCGATGCTGGACTCGATTGTCCAGGTCAGAGGCACGCAGCCATAAGAGTCTGCGCATCACTATACCCTGGGCAGCGGTTCTGGATGCAACATCAAAAGAATCTTAAGCACCCCTGGACAGAAATTTACGACACGCCTTCTGCTGCCTGACCACCTCCTGAAAAGGCCTGGCCTGCTCCGGAGGGAGCTTATCAACCAAGTCCGCCAGTTGCTTCACCATGTTCCTCAAGTGAATGCTCGTGTAGAGCTGGTAGGACTGAATTTTGGCCACGAGCATAGAGGACTGGTAGGCCTTTCTCCCGAAAGAGTCCAGAGTTCTAGATTCCCTCCCTGGGGGCGCCGAGGCGAAATCTCTATAACTCTTGGCTCTCTTGAGAGCGGAATCCACAACCAGAGTCGTGAGGTAACTGCGACTTCATCAACTCGGGTTCTCCATGAATCCGATATTGGGACTCAGCTTTTTCGGGGATGGTGGGATTACTTAACGGTTTCATCCAGTTCCTGAGCAATGTCTCCTTAAGGACATTATGCAAAGGGACAGTGGATGACTCCTTTGGTGGCGAAGGATAGTCAAGGACCTCGAGCATCTCAGTCCTGGACTCATCCTCAGATACCACAGGGAAGGGAATAGCCACAGACATTTCCCGGACAAATGAAGAGAAAAAGACTCTCCGGGGGAGAAAGCTTTCTTTCTGGTGAAGGCGTAGGATCAGAGGGAAGACCACAAGACTCCTCAGAAGAGAAATATCTGGGATTCTCCTTTTCAGCCCACGAGGCATCCTCTTCGGTGTTGGACAAGAGTTCTCTGACTGCAGTCCGAAACCGGGCCCGTCTCGACGCTGAGGAGCCACGTCCTCGATGGCGATGTCGAGAAGTCGACTCCAGTGCCAGCGGCGATGAAGCTCTCTCCAGCGATGTTGACGGGGAGTCAACCTGGGTGGCAGCCTGATGCCACAGGCGGCGTTGGAGACCTCACCACAGGCAGAGAGCCAGCTGCCGCTTCCATCGACGGCACGGAGGGCGCAAGCACCCCCGGTACCAGAGCAGACTGACACAGCAGCCCTTCCACAAGACCCGGAAAGAATGGCTCGGATGCACTCATCCAGAGTCGGCTGTTGAGAAAGGCTGCGGGGTCGGTGCAGGAGTCTGTGTCAAAACCCGTGGAGGTTGAGGAGGCGGTAACGGGCTGTCAGGAGGACCGACGCAACAACACTCCTTCTATGGAGGGTGAGCGGTCCTCCCGCATCGACGCTTCACGGGTGCCAAATCCTTCGACGTCCAGGAACTCCCGGTACCGCTTCTTGAAGGAGACCGATGACAATGCTTCTTAGCCTTCGCTCGATGCACGTCATTGATACTCCTCAGTACCGACAAGGACGTGGAATCCACACACTTCCTCGGGGTCGGGTCCGAGAGTGGTAAGTCCCGGTGGGCCTGTCCAGCAGGAGTCTTCGAGACAGGTGGAGACCCACTCGACAGCTCACTGCTCCCAGCATGTGATGGTCCCCGGACAGCCATTACTTGAGCTCCCGAAGTCGATGCCATACCTGGTGCTGATATCGACGCCGCCGACCTCGGTACTGCTGTCGACGTTGAGGAACCGGACGAAGCTCCGAAAAGTCAGTCCCGAAGAGCTTGTCTCGACGCCTGTGTCCACTTTTTCAAGCTAAGACACAACTTACATGCGTCTGGACGATGGTCGGGCCCAAGGCACTGAAAACACCACGCATGGGGGTCGGTACCTGAGATTGTCCGGTTGCACCGAGTACACTTCTTGAAGCCGCTGGGAGTCCTCAATGACATGGACGGAAAAATAGTGGCGGCGAAGTCAAAATTCTCGATTGTGCCAAGAAAAAAGGCACAAAAATGGGAAGCGCATACGTGCGGCCTAAGAGGGCCTTGCACACAGATGCCAGATGTACTTCAGTCAACAGAAGTGGCAGCTTCACTGCAACCTGTCACTAACCCTATCAGCACTGATACAGAGAGGCATTAGCTGCAGGTATTTTGCTACCAACTGAGATCCAGAGTATTCCACTAGATCTGAGAAGGGAAATTATTTATTTTAGGTGGAAGACATTTGCTACCTAGTGTGCCATTCAGCCGCCAATAATTAAAAACTTTTTTTATCCTGCACTACCCTAGCATTCCACAAGGACAAATTATAATAAAATTAAAGAAAAACCAGTCAGAACAGAGTCCAATGTGTTAACCATTAAGATGGAAAGGCTTTCACAAGCGTACTTCTCCAATTCGACATGTCGAGTGCATTCGACATGGTAAACCACAATATACTACTAAGACTCCTTGACTACTTCGGGATTGGAGAAAACATACTTAGCTGGAACAAGGGCTGACTACCAGAACATACCAAGTGAAAGTAAACTCAAACATCTCGCCACCGTGGAATGCAGACTGCGGAGTACCTCAAGGTTCACCACTATCACCAATACTGTTCAATCTAACAATGATCCCACTAGCAAAGTCCCTAGCCAACCACGGCCTCAATCCGTTCATCTATGCAGACATCACAATATACATCCCCTTTAGACATGACCTGTCAGAAATTATCAGCGAAATTAAGCTTGGTTTGAACACCATGGACTCATGGGCAAATGCATTTCAACTGAAACTAAACACTGAAAAAACCCACTGCCTCATCCTCTCATCTCAACACAATAAGAACAAACCCACAACTTTAAATGCCTCAGACTACACCCTCCCTATCTCAGAAAGCCTGAAAATACTCAGCGTTACAATCGACCGGAATCTTACACTCGAGAGCCAAGTGAACTCCACAGTTAAGAAAATGTTCCACTCAATGTGGAAACTTAAACGCGTGAAACCATTCTTCCCGAAGGAAATATTCTACAACTTAATATAATCAATGGTATTAAGCCATGCAGACTATTGCAATGGAATTTATGCGGAATGCAAAGAACAACTCACAAAGAAACTCCAGACCTCTCAAAACACTGCAGCTAGGCTGATATTTGGTAAGACTCGGTTCGAAAACGGTAAACCCCTCCGAGAAAAACTGCATTGGCTCCCAATCAAAGAACGTATAGCCTTCAAAATTTGCACCCTGGTCCATAAAATTATCTACAGCGAAGCCCCAGGATATATGACAGACCTCATAAACCTACCAACTAGAAACACATCTGGATCATCATGAACCTATCTAAACCTCCACTACCCAAATTGCAAAGGTCTCAAATACAAATCAACTAATGCATCCAGCTTCTCCTACATAAGCACACAACTGAGGAACGCACTCCCAAAAGCTGTGAAAACAACTTTTCTTAATGTGAAAACAACAGGTTCTTAATGTGAAAACAACCTACGACCATCTAAACTTCAGGAAATCACTAAAAACCACCCTGTTCAAAAAGACATACCCTACCGACCCAACATAAATGCCTGAACTCTGCAACACAGCAAAACCAAAGCTCGTTATGGACATTACCTAACTCCTCCTCTCTTCGACCCCAATCATGCCTGAAACACATGAACCTTGACCACAACATCACATTGTACTTGCTTCTCGAACGGTCTTGGCGAACGCCACTGGTACTATGTAAGCCACATTGAGCCTGCAAATAGGTGGGAAAATGTGGGTTACAAACGCAACAAATAAATAAATAAAAGCATTTAAGCTGTTTTCTAAGTTGAATCAGAGCTAATTTGTCAAATTCCAATAGGGAGTATATTCCATAAAATAGCACCTTCTACATAGAAAATTGAATCTCCTTTCGCTATCTGATTCAAGTCTTAGTGCAGTGGTTCCCAAATCCGGTCCTGGAGGCAAAGTCAGTCAGGTTTTCAGGATATCGACAATAAATTTTCATGAGAGATTTGCATGCAGTGGAGGCAGTGCATGCAAATCTCTCTCCACTTTTAAGCGTCTGTAATGATTCTGCTTGTCCATGGAGAAAGCATAGTTGTATTCCTGAAACGGGGGGAAGTCTTTACGGACATCAGGATGCTACAAGCCACATAATCCCTCCAGTCCATCCCATGATTAAAGTTGGCTCTGTCTTGTGACAACAGTATTTACAGGATCCATGCTATCCATGAAGAACCCTCATTACATGTACTGCTGTCACTTTAAAGAGCAAATCAGTGTTTTCAAAATTCTGACCTCATACAGGGATGGAGTCTAGATGCCATCTTTTGAAAGAGATAAGGATTTGATCTAAGTTAAAGTATGTGTAGATATGTGGTGGAGGTAAAAATAAACAATCTCAACAACCCAGCATCTTAAATTACTTTATAACTAACATATGGTCAACATTTCAATTGTTCAGCACAAATATAAGAGAAAAACAGTTACATAAGTATTGCCATACTGGGAAAGACCAAAGGTCCATCGAGCCCAGCATCCTGTTTCCAACAGTGGCCAATCCAGGTCACAGATACCTGGCAAGATTCCAAAAATGTACAAAACATTTTATACTGCTTATCCCAGAAATAGCGGATTTTCCCCAAGTGCATTTAATAACGGTCTATGGACTTTGCCTTTAGGAAGCCGTCCAAACCTTTTTTAAACTCCGCTAAGCTAACCCGCCTTTACCACATTCTCTGGCAATGAATTCCAGAGTTTAATTACATGTTGAGTGAAGAAACATTTTCTCCGATTCGTTTTAAATTTACTACATTGTAGCTTCATTGCATGCCCCCTAGAGTCCTAGTATTTTTGGAAAGCGTGAACAAACGCTTCACATCTACCTGTTCAACTTCACTCATTATTTTATAGACCTCTATCATATCTCCCCTCAGCCGCCTTTTTTCCAAGCTGAAGAGCCCTAGCCGCTTTAGCCTTTCCTCATAGGGAAGTCGTCCCATCCCCATTCACTTATACAAACTGAATTCCATTTATGAATTTAAGATTCTATAATTTATTTTTATTTATTGCATTTGTATCCCACATTTTCCCACCTCTTTGCAGGCTCAATGTGGCTTACAATATATCATGGATAGTGGAACTAGGAAGAGAATAGACATTTGGTATTACAGAAGTATTTTGGGTTGCATGGTAATAGAATACATGATAGTAATATAACAGAAGGCATTACTAAACATTTCTGGATATATGTGGGGAGTTTCACATGTGTTGATCTTTGTGGTACACAAAAGGAACAAATAAGCAGGAAAAGGGATCTCACTGCTTATGTATTTCTGGTAGAGAAAAACTTTGCAGTCCCTGAACCCAAATGTACAAGAGAACCCACTTCTTACTACTGCATTTAACTTATAAACCAGGCAATAGAAGAGTCAATAAGTTTGCTGACGGTAAAGTAGAACTTATTTTAAAATAAAAAAAGTCAATGTTAATCTAATTTTCTCATAAAATTTCACAAAGTCTCTTCTGCACCCAACTGCTACTGAGCCACAGGACATGCTCTCACCATGCCACAATTCGTCGTGCTTTTTTGCATTTCTGGGGGATGTTTTGGTTGGAGCAGTTTGTGCCCTTCCTCTCTTACCACCAACACAGTCTTTATTACTCTCTTCTTCCTCTCTGACTGGTTTGTACCTGAAATATTAAATATATACAATCATACTAGGTTAATGGATAACACAGCCACAGAAAATTCCAATATACAAAGCCACAGAGAGTCCCAAGTGATATTAGAATAAGAGTCAAAGCATGCAGAAAGCCAGCAGAACAGTGGTATTCACTCCCAGCCCTTGAGGGCCAAAAAGGGTTTAGGTTTTTAGGATATTCTCAATAACTATGCATGAGATACATTTGCTTAGATACAACCTCCACTGAATGCAAATCTTTTGTATACAGAGTCATCAGGGATATCTCAAAAACTGGGAGTGAATACCTCTGCTGTAGAACAAAAAATAAAATACAAGACACATGGAAGCAAGAGACAATTAATATTCTTCCCTAGACTTACCATATCGTGTGAGTTTTTGTCCATATTCCAGCTCTTCCTAATGGATTACTTTCATCATCGGTAGATTCCCTCTCCTCTTCAGCTTGAATGCTGAACTGCCTGACTGCCTGATATACAGTCATATTATATGGCAGCAAATGATCACCAATATAGAACTGAAGTCTATGTCGCACATTCCCTGAATTTAAAAACTGAGCAGCCTAAGGACAGAAAAGGGAAACTAGGTAAATTAGTTACTAAAAATGGTTTGTAAACATAGTGAAGTTCACTGTAAAATAGTTTGAACATTTTCTTTACAGTCTTGCAAACAGAATGATATAGTATATTAGTACCCCTGCTCACAAGCACCCAGCTGTGAATGACTTAGAGGGACCGCGACAATCATGAGAGTTTACTGCAGGTCTTAAAGGAGAGGGTTGCCAGCGCTGCTCCAGGCATTCAAAGAAAATGGAAGGTTAAGGGGATTGGCTCAAGGCCACAAGGAGCTGCTGTAGGATTTGAACTTGGGCTCTCTGGTTCCCAGTCATCTGCTCTAACCATTGGGTTATACCTTCAACCCTTGCAGACAGAATATCATCATTTAGGGGAAGTTAACAAGCAGCACGGGGGGGGGGGGGGGGGGGGGGGGGGGGGGAGGCTTTTGCTGCACCTTGATTTACCAGGGAAGTCACCAACCTACCATACTGCAGGTTGCTGATTACTATGGTAAAGGACCAACACTGCTTGTGAGTCACCTCACAAGAAGAATCAGTCCATCGATGTTTCTGAACTGTCTCGTAAAAGGGGTAGCACCACGTAAAACTGTACACTCTCATATATCCCCCACAATAAAGCTCCTGTTGTAGCCCTCCCCCCATTAGTAACCCACAACTAGCCACTCCAACCCAAAGGGCTGCCCGCCTACCCCTCCCCTGCCAGAATCCAAAACGACATCAGTGACTAGGGCTGTACTGAATATTCATATTCGATTCAGCTCAAAATAGTGCCCCAAATACATTACTCGTATTTGGCTGAATAGTGTTTTAAATTTGAATACGAATAATCCGGGGCTCTACTGTGCTAAATTCTACTGAAATAAACACTTGATCTCTGATTTCATGTTGCTTCTTTTTATTATTTATTTGGATTTTGCTCACACCTTTTTCAGTAGTAGCTCAAGGTGAGTTACATTCAGGTACACTAGATTATTTCTCTGTCCCAGGAGGGCTCACAATCTAAGTTTGTACCTGAGGCAATGACTTGCCCAAGATCACAAAGAGCAGCAGTGGGATTTGAACTGGCCACCTCTGGATTGTAAGACCAGTGCTCTAACCACTATGCCACTCCTCCACTCAATGCCCATTATTTGCATTCAGTAGGTATTCGTATTCAGCCAAATAGTAAAATATGCTATTCGGTACAGCTCTACCTGCAACACTATTAATCATCTTGTGGTGCCACTGCTAGTAGTCCTTGAAAGATGACCCCCTCCCCTAGTGGCCTTAAGACTACTTCTAGGAGTTGCCAGCACCATTTCAAATCCCAGTGCTAGCAAGGGAAAGAGTAACTGGGAATCACTCTTGCCTGCTTACTAGATCCCAGGGAATTATTTTTAGGTATGGGTATAGGGTAATCTAAGGGGAAGTGGGGGGGTCACACCATAAGGGGGCCCTTCGGGTAAGTTGGCTAGTTGCAGGGTACTATTGCGTGGGGGGGGGGGGGGGGCAAAAGGGGTTTTCTGCGAGTGGTTGGGCATATAGAAGTGTACAATTTTGCATGTTACTGGTTCTTTAATAGGCAGCAACGGTAGAGTTGGACTGAACAAGAGCTCAGTTAGTAACATAGTAACATAGTAGGTGACGGCAGAAAAAGACCTGTATGGTCCATCCAGTCTACCCAACAAAACTGTTCCCTCCAAGACAATTTCTAATCAGTCGATCTAAAAGCAAGGCAGCATTCACAACATCAAATACAGTGGGGGAAATAAGTATTTGATCCCTTGCTGATTTTGTAAGTTTGCCCACTGACAAAGACATGAGCAGCCCATAATTGAAGGGTAGGTTATTGGTAACAGTGAGAGATAGCACATCACAAATTAAATCCGGAAAATCACATTGTGGAAAGTATATGAATTTATTTGCATTCTGCAGAG
Organism: Microcaecilia unicolor; assembly: GCF_901765095.1. Classification (NCBI taxonomy): domain Eukaryota; kingdom Metazoa; phylum Chordata; class Amphibia; order Gymnophiona; family Siphonopidae; genus Microcaecilia; species Microcaecilia unicolor. The sequence continues at coordinate 171,691,264 of NC_044040.1, forward strand.
GGAAATAAGTATTTGATCCCCCACCAACCAGTAAGAGATCTGGCCCCTACAGACCAGGTAGATGCTCCAAATCAACTCGTTACCTGCATGACAGACAGCTGTCGGCAATGGTCACCTGTATGAAAGACACCTGTCCACAGACTCAGTGAATCAGTCAGACTCTAACCTCTACAAAATGGCCAAGAGCAAGGAGCTGTCTAAGGATGTCAGGGACAAGATCATACACCTGCACAAGGCTGGAATGGGCTACAAAACCATCAGTAAGACGCTGGGCGAGAAGGAGACAACTGTTGGTGCCATAGTAAGAAAATGGAAGAAGTACAAAATGACTGTCAATCGACAAAGATCTGGGGCTCCACGCAAAATCTCACCTCGTGGGGTATCCTTGATCATGAGGAAGGTTAGAAATCAGCCTACAACTACAAGGGGGGAACTTGTCAATGATCTCAAGGCAGCTGGGACCACTGTCACCACGAAAACCATTGGTAACACATTACGACATAACGGATTGCAATCCTGCAGTGCCCGCAAGGTCCCCCTGCTCCGGAAGGCACATGTGACGGCCCGTCTGAAGTTTGCCAGTGAACACCTGGATGATGCCGAGAGTGATTGGGAGAAGGTGCTGTGGTCAGATGAGACAAAAATTGAGCTCTTTGGCATGAACTCAACTCGCCGTGTTTGGAGGAAGAGAAATGCTGCCTATGACCCAAAGAACACCGTCCCCACTGTCAAGCATGGAGGTGGAAATGTTATGTTTTGGGGGTGTTTCTCTGCTAAGGGCACAGGACTACTTCACCGCATCAATGGGAGAATGGATGGGGCCATGTACCGTACAATTCTGAGTGACAACCTCCTTCCCTCCGCCAGGGCCTTAAAAATGGGTCGTGGCTGGGTCTTCCAGCACGACAATGACCCAAAACATACAGCCAAGGCAACAAAGGAGTGGCTCAGGAAGAAGCACATTAGGGTCATGGAGTGGCCTAGCCAGTCACCAGACCTTAATCCCATTGAAAACTTATGGAGGGAGCTGAAGCTGCGAGTTGCCAAGCGACAGCCCAGAACTCTTAATGATTTAGAGATGATCTGCAAAGAGGAGTGGACCAAAATTCCTCCTGACATGTGTGCAAACCTCATCATCAACTACAGAAGACGTCTGACCGCTGTGCTTGCCAACAAGGGTTTTGCCACCAAGTATTAGGTCTTGTTTGCCAGAGGGATTAAATACTTATTTCCCTCTGCAGAATGCAAATAAATTCATATACTTTCCACAATGTGATTTTCCGGATTTAATTTGTGATGTGCTATCTCTCACTGTTACCAATAACCTACCCTTCAATTATGGGCTGCTCATGTCTTTGTCAGTGGGCAAACTTACAAAATCAGCAAGGGATCAAATACTTATTTCCACCACTGTATAGAAGCTAAATCCAACTACTCCCACCAGAACTAAGTCACCTGCATCCAAAATACTCCACATCTCATAAGGAGTGCTACCAAATTGGTCTCTGTGGAATGCTGCCTGTCTCAGATGTAATACAGAACTTGTCCACTAGTTGTTGTACTGCTATTTTTTTCTAAGAGTTTCAATAAAAAAACATTTTTAATAGGTCAATAAAGCTCCATTTTCAATGGATCCAATAGTTTACCCTTCAGAACAGGGTAGATCACACATAGTAAACATAGTAGATGACGGCAGAAAAAGACCTGCACGGTCCATCCAGTCTGCTCAAGAAATGTGCCACTTTTTTGTGTATACCTTACCTCGATTTGTACCTGTCTTTTTCAGGGCACAGACCTACAAGTCTGCCCAGCACTATCCCCGCCTCCCAACCACCAGCCCCGCCTCCCACTACCGGCTCTGTTATCCAATCTCGGCTAAGCTCCTGAGGATCCATTTCTTCTGAACAGGATTCCTTTATGTTAATCCCACGCATTGTTTGAATTCCGTTACCGTTTTTATCTCCACCACCTCCCACGGGAGGGCATTCCAAGCATCCACCACTCTCTCCGTGAAAAACTACTTCTTGACATTTTTCTTGAGTCTGCCCCCCTTCAATCTCATTTCATGTCCTCTCGTTCTACCGCCTTCGTATCTCTGGAAAAGGTTCATTTGCGGATTAATACCTTTCAAATATTTGAACGTCTGTATCATATCACCCCTGTTTCTCCTTTCCTCCAGGGTATACATGTTCAGGTCAGCAAGTCTCTCCTCATACGTCTTGTAATGCAAATCCCATACCATTCTCGTAGCTTTTCTTTGCACCGCTTCGATTCTTTTTACATCCTTAGCAAGATACGGCCTCCAAAACTGAACACAATACTCCAGATGGGGCCTCACCAACGACTTATACAGGGGCATCAACACTCCCTTTCTTCTGCTGGTCACACCTCTCTCTATACAGCCCAACAACCTTCTAGATACAGCCACCGCCTTGTCACACAGTTTTGTCGCCTTCAAATCCTCAGATACTATCACCCCAAGATCCCTCTCCCCTCTCTAGATTTAGGGGACCTAAATCTGGAGAACACAAATTAGTTTATTGGAATTTATTAACTGCCTTTATGAAGAGATTGACTCAAGGCACTGAACAACACGCATAGCCTGACAAACAACTTACATTATGTTAGCGTAACAATAACAAAATGATCTCCCTATATAAAAAGCAACACCAACGTTCTATGAAGCCTCCAGCCGGAAGTGTGAAGGGGGCGAGATATCCGGTTTCCCTATGAGTGTCTGCCCCGCCCTCTCTGTAACACAGTCAGTGAAGGAAAACAGAAGAGCACGAAATCAAATCGCTGGCTCTGTAACAGTGAAGGACTCAGAGGGGGGAGGGGAGAGAGGCCAGAGAGCAGGGACACACACACTCCCACATGCACACAGAAGAAAACATTGCTAGCCCCCGTTTCATTTGCATCAGAAACAGGGCTTTTTTACTAGTCAAATATAAAGTACAATCAGTGACAAACTTGGAAATAGGCGAAATTAAATTCTATTAATAGCAATGACATAATACAATATCATAAATATACACATTAAAACCTCACAGTAGAATATTCATAATAGAAAAATAGTATACCAATACATTAGAACAAGTCAGCACCTTAATAGGCATACATTAGAACATTTAAACAACATGGACAAAATATTTATAGGAGGTAATTCAATAAAGAGCCACCTAAAGTTAGGCAGCAAGTATGCATGTAAATATCATTCTAATCAATTACATGCAAAAATAATCCCTTATACAAGTTTATTTACTTATTTAATTTATTAGAATTTATTTACCACCTTTTTGAAGGAATTCACTCAAGGTGGGGTACAAAGAATAAACCAAACATGAGCAATAGACAATTACAGCAGTAAAAATATTCAAACAATACAAAGAATGGCATAGTATACTACTTTTGATTTCTCATAATCTATCTTCTGGGGACCACTGGTTATAAAATCCATTTCTTTACAGGTTTCTACCAGATGGTATTTGGATATCCCTCTCTCAGTATGTGAACACAGTAACTGTTTTTATCAACCATGGACCTCAACGCTTCCAAGCTTGGCAATTCTATATAGAAAAGTTGTTCTTTTTTTCAAGAGAGCTCCAACGCTATAACTGGAGCTGTATTCTTATCATTGGTCCTTTTCTTTTATTAAAACGGGTTAAAAAAAAACAAACCAATGTAAAAAAACTCTAATCAGAGAAAAAAATATTGGTTTCTCAAAAACCCGCAAATGTGCAAATACACCCCTAATGAACAGAAGAATGGGGCTTTTTGAGGATGGAAGAAACCGCCTTGTTGGAGCAGAGGTGGAACTCTCAAAACTGAAATAGGTGATAATGAAGTTCTATAATTATTTGAAAGGGACTGAATTCATCAAATTTAATCAAAAGTGTATGGCCCACCCTATGGCCACTCTGAGCTGGGCAGCTTGATATTAGTTTAGGAGAAATTTCTGGGTGAAGAATTATCTGAAAAAGTAATGGCATATTTTTCAATAGATGAGCTCCTTAACATCTACAAAATATTGTATGGTGGTATATGCATCCATTTGACAAATCAATATCCAACAGCTTCTGAGTTCTGCTGGAGAGGGTGCTCTGAGAAGAGATCATTTCTTCATATTTGGTGGAAATGACATGGGATCTCAGGATACTGGAAAGGAAATAAATTCTGCTGAAGCGTTATCTGGCATGGGGTTGGATCCGATTTTCTTGGTGGGACTTCTACCATAAATAGGACAGAGGAAGTACTAAATTGACAATTATGGGGTTGACTGCGGCTAACTGGAACCCAGATACTCCTATGATGACCCAATGGTGCACCCAACTAGCCCAAATTGGATTAATGGAAAAGTTTACTGCCATTGGTAACAATAGATATAATGCCTCTGTAGATGAAACAATTCCTAGGAATAAAGTAAAAGAGAATGTTTACTTTCATTGTGTATCTAGTTTCTTTCAGTTTGCTTACGACCTGTACTGTAAAGGAATGTGATACCAGATCTGATGTGTCTAAGAGGTGAGAAGGAGAAGAAAGGAGAAGTAATTAGGAAAAATTGCTATAATCCTAAACAGCAACTGGAAGTTACTTCTGTTGAAAAGCCAATTTTGTATAGCATTCGGAAGGATTGTTTAATACTAGGTGAATGATGGAGTAAATTAAATATAAATATTTTTAAAATGCAGGGGAGAATTCCTGTGGTTTCTAGGGTGGTATTTTCAAAAGTTCAATACTGCAGGGAATTCAACTTTCTTGATGTTACCCACTCAGAACTTGCTGGTTGTAGAGGGCTATAAGACCTTAATGTAATGTAATATAATGTAATGTTATAAAAACCTAAAAACTGGGTAAACATGTGCACCACACATACAGGAAAGAAACAGTAGACCTAAAGTTAAGTAAAATCTCACATTAAGCATCATCTTACCAAAGATTCGTCTATTTCCTCATCTGATCCATCTTCATCACTGTCCTCATCATCTTCTCTTACTCTTCCATAACCTGTAACAAAAGTCTGGTTTGTTTCAAATTGAATAGCAGTTATCAGACATTTTAGTGTCTATATATCTCCATATACATACATACATACATACAGCGAAGATACTTACCTGTAGCAAATATTCTCCGAGGACAGCAGGCTGATTGTTCTCACATTTGGGGCGGCGGCCCAGGAATTGGAAATTTTGTAAGCAAAATAAACAAAAGGTTTTGCCAGAGAACTCTGGCGCGTGAGTCGCGTGCACTATGCATGCACGGACACCTTCCCGCCCATTGCGCGAGCGTGCGCTTCTTCAGTTTTATCAAAAAGCATAAACACAAACCAATAATAACAACTCCAAAGGGGAGGTGGGCGGGTTTGTGAGAACAATCAGCCTGCTGTCCTCGGAGAATACCTGCTACAGGTAAGTATCTTCGGTTTCTCCGAGGACAAGCAGGCTGCTTGTTCTCACATGTGGGGTATCCCTAGCACCCAGGCTCACTCAAAACAATGAACAATGGTCAATTGGGCCTCGCAACGGCGAGGACATAACATAACTTGACCTGAAACCATAAACAACTAAATGAGAGTGCAGACTGGAACAGAACAAAAATGGGTCGGGGGGGGGGGGGGGGGTGGAGTTGGATCCTAAACCCCAAACAGATTCTGCAGCACCGACTGCCCAAACAGACTGTCATGTCGGGTATCCTGATGAAAGCAGTAATGAGATGTAAATGTGTGGACTGATGACCACGTAGCAGCTTTGCAAATCTCTTCAATGGAGGCTATGTGAGCCACTGACGCAGCCATTGCTCTCTAGAGTCAACCAAGCCTGGGCATAAGTGAAGGAAATTCAATCTGCTACCCCAGAGGTAGGCAATTCCAGTCCTTGAGAGCCGCAGGCAGGTCAGGTTTTCAGGATATCCACAATGAATATGCAGGAGATAGATTTGCATACCAAGGAGGCAGTGCTTGCAAATCTATCTCCTGCATATTCATTGTGGATATCCTGAAAACCTGACCTGCCTGCGGCTCTCGAGGACCGGAGTTGCCTACCCCTGTGCTAGCCAATTGGAGATTGTGCGTTTTCCAATGGCGACTCACCTCCTGTTGGGATCAAAAGAAAAACGACTGGGTGGACTGTCTGAAGGGCTTTGTCCGCTCCATGTAAAAGGCCAATGCTCTCTTGCAGTTCAAGGTATGCAAACTGCTTTCGCCAGGGCAGGTATGACGGGGAAAAATGTTGGCAAGACAATTGACTGGTTCAGATGGAACTCCTACACCACCTTTGGCACAAACTTAGGGTGTGTGCGGAGGACTACTCTGTTGTGATGAAATTTGATATAAGGTGCATGCACTACCAAGGCCTGAAGCTCACTTACTCTACGAGCTGAATTAACAGCCACCAAGAAAATGACCTTCCAGGTCAAGTACTTCAGATGGCAGGAATTCAGTGGCTCAAAAGGAGTTTTCATCAGCTGGGTGAGAATGACGTTGAGATCCCATGACACTGGTGGAGGTTTGACAGGGGGCTTCAACAAAAGCAAACCTCTCATAAAGTGAACAACTAAAGGCTGTCCAGAGATAGGCTTACCCTCTACAAGGCAATAAGCACTAATCACACTAAGGTGAACTCTTATGGAGTTTGTCTTGCGACCAGACTCTGATAAGTGTAGAAGGTATTCAAGCAGGGTCTGTGTAGGACAAGAAAGAGGATCTGGGGCCTTGCTGTCACACCAGACGGCAAACCTCCTCCATTTGAAAGAGTAAAACCTCTTCGTGGAATCTTTCCTGGAAGCAAGCAAGACTCGGGAGACACACTCAGAAAGACCCAAGGAGGCGAAATCTACGCCCTCAACATCCAGGCCGTGAGAGCCAGAGACTGGAGGTTGGGATGCAGAAGCGACCCCTTGTTCTGGGTGATGAGGTTGCAAAACACCCCAATCTCCACAGTTTCTCAGAGGACAACTCCAGAAGAAGAGGGAACCAAATCTGAAGGGAGCAATCAGAATCATGGTTCCGCAGTCTTTCTTGAGTTTTAGCAAAGTCTTCCCTACTAAAGGCATGGGAGAATACACATACAAAAGGCCTGTCCCCCAATGCAGGAGAGAGGCAACTCACGCTAGTCTGTCGTGGGCCTGAAGCCTGGAATAGAACTGAGGGACCTTGTGATTGATCTGAGTGGCAAAAAGATCTACCAAGGGGGTGCCCCACGCTCGGAAGATCGTGCTGACAACGTCCATGTTCAGTGACCACTTGTGAGGTTGCATTATCCTGCTCAACCTGTCAGCCAGACTGTTGTTTACGCCTGCCAGATAAGTGGCTTGGAGAAACATGCAGTGACAGTGAGCCCAAAGCCACATCTGGACGGCTTCCTGACACAGAGGGCAAGATCCTGTGCCCCCCTGCTTGTTGGTGTCTGAATCAATATAATTTGATTGCACAGTCGTGTGAAGCCATCCACATGAGCTCCCCACCCCAGGAGGGATGCATCCGTCAGCACTTTTTGTGACTGAGGAATTTGGAATGGACGTCCCAAGGTCAAATTGGTTCGATCGTCCACCACTGCAGAGAATTCCGGAAGTCGGTGGACAGTTGATCACATCCTCTAGATCTTCCGTAGCTTGGCACCACTGGGAGGCTACGGTCCATTGAGCTGATCTCATGTGCAGGCGTGCCATGGGAGTTACATGAACTGTGGAGGCCATGTGCCCCAGGAGTCTCAACATCTGCAGAGCCATGATCTGTTGAGACGCTCGTACTAAGGACACTAGGGACAGGAGGTTGTCTGCCCTTGCCTCGGGAAGATAAGCACGAGCTATCTTTATGTTCAACAGAGCTCCAATGAATTTCAATTCCTGAACTGGGGTGAGACGGGACTTGGAATAATTTATCACGAACTCCAGTAGCTCTAGCACCTAAATAGTCATTCGCATGGGACTGCTGAGCGCCTGCCTTCGAGGTGCTCTTGACCAGCCAATCGTCGAGATAAGGGAACACATGCACTCCTAGTCTCTGCAGCGATGCTGCAACTACCGCCAGACACTTTGTGAACACTGTAGGGGTATTTCCCTGTGATCTAGCCTAAGCTGGTCTTGGCCTATACAAGCCTATGACATCTTGGTATAATAAGATGGCTGCTGCAACCTCTCTGTCTCAGCAAGATCCAGCTTCAGCTTGTGGAAAATCACTTACAGGCTTGCTAAAGCCAAGGACAGTCTGTGTTCTAAACACCCCCTTCTATCACCCTGAGAACGGAGTAGGGAGGCAGACATGGCTCCAGAAGTTACCATTCTCCAAGGTCACAAAATAAAGAACTCTTCTTGCCATGTACTGAGCTGGACAAGATCACGATTGGTTCCTACCGTCACCTGACCGAGAGGGACGGGGAAAGCGGGAACAGAAGAAGTGAGTCGGAGACCCTTGGAAGGGGGGCAACTGGTAAGAGGACCTGAGAGATCCAGCAAGGCTCGGGGGGAGCCAGAGACTTTGTATGATACCAACCTCGTGACCTGCATCCTGGTGCAAATACCTGTGGCAGAGATATTGGCTCTGATAACCAAAGGAGTGACGGGAACCTACGTGGGCTAATAAAGACCTGCACTACCTAAGACACCGACAGCTAAATAGCGTCTGGGGAGATTCTGCTCCGGTCTTATCTGAAGCCGTCATCACGACAGCGTGGTAAGATCACAGTGATATATTTCCTGGTCTGGGGTTAGGCAGTGGTTTTATCTAAGTACGACTGGTTTATGTCAGCTCTTGGTCAGGGAAAGCAGCTAATGTGTATTTTGCATACGATGTGATAAGTTTCATAAGGATTATTAGGTTATCATTTGTACTGTTCTAATCATTACTGTACTTAGTCTCAGGATAATCAGAGTGTAGTTTAGACAATATATTTTGGTAGTGCTCATATCAGTAAGGGATATTTTTATTGCATAAGCTAGCGCAGAGTATTTCTATTTTCTTATCCATAATAAAGCTAATATATATATCTATCAGCTGTGTCTTTCTTTTTCACTCTACACACCAAAACACCTGGAGAGGTGCCAGAAGCAAGATTCCTGTATCTCACCCTAGACAGAGCTAGTGAGTCTGTTAGGCAGACTTATGCATCAGGGAATCTTGGTGTAAGTAATCTGTGGGTACTTGTTGCCCTAGGTATTATTTATCTCACCCTACAACACTCTGGGCGTGGACGTCAGACCAAAAGGCAGTACACAGTATTGAAAGTGCTGTGTTCCCAGCCGAAATCGAAGATACTTCCTGTGAGCTGAAGTATCGAGATGTGTGTGTAAGCATCTTTTAAGTCCAGAGAGCATCGCCAATCGTTCTCTTGAATCATGGGAAGAAGGGTGCCCAGAGAAACCATTCTGAACTTTTATCGACCCAGAAATTTGTTCAGGCCCCTTAGGTCTAGGATGGGACATACCCCCCCTCTTTTTGTGCACAAGTACCTGGAATAGAATTCCAGCCCTTCTTCCCCTGGTGGAACGGGTTCGACCGCATTGGCCTTTAGAAGGGCGGAGAGTTCCTCTGCAAGTACCTGCTTGTGCTGGGAGCTGTAAGAATGAGCTCCCGGTGGGCAATTTGGAGGTTTGGATTCCAGATTGAGGGTGTATTCTAACTGGACTATTTGAAGAACCCACCGGTCGGAGGTTATAAGAGGCCACCTTTGGTGAAAAAATATCAACCTCCCTCCAACCGGCAAGTCGTCCGGCATAGACACTTTTATTGAGGCTATGCTTAACTGGAGCCAGTCAAAAGCCTGTCCCTTGCTTTTGCTGAGGAGTAGAATGGGCCTTAAACGCATGCTGTTGACGAGAACCAGCGCGCTGGGGCTAAGCCTGGGAAGGCTGCCAAGAAGCAGGAGTGTACCTAAGCCTAGGATAGGAATAGGGAGCACTCCTCTTCCCCCCAAAAAACCTCTTAGATGAGGAGACAGTAGCAGAACACGCCCAGTGGGAGAGAGAATCCATTGCATCATTATGCTTCTTGATCTGATCAACAAAATCCTCTACTTTTTCTCCAAAAAGGTTGTCCCCCTGGCAAGAAACATCCACCATCCGCTGCTGGACAGAATGATCCAGGTCAGAGACACGCAGCCATGAGAATCTGCGCATCACTATACCTTGAGCAGCGATCCTGGATGTCACGTCAAAAGTGTCAAAAGTACCCCTGGCCAGGAACTTCCGACACGCCCTCTGCTGCCTGACCACCTAGCGAAAAGGCTCGGCCAGCTCCATAGGAAGTGCATCAACCAAGCTGGACAGTTGACGTATCGAGTCCCGCAAGTGGACGCTCGTGAACAGCTGGTATGACTGGATCTTGGCAGCGAGCATAGCGGCCTGATACATCTTCCTCCCAAAAGAATCAAGAGTCCTAGCTTCTCTGCCTGGGGGTGCCGAACCATAGTCTCTAGTACTCCTGGCTCTCTTGAGGGCGGAGTCCACCACCATGGAATTGTGGGGTAATTGAGACCTCATCAAACCAGGTTCACCGTGGATCCGATACTGAGATTCAGCTTTTTTCGGGACCACGGGGCCAGAGACAGGGGCTGACCAGTTTCACACAGGGGTGATATGATACAGACGTTCAAATATTTGAAAGGTATTAATCCGCAAACGAATCTTTTCCGGAGATGGGAAGGCGGTAGAACGAGAGGACATGAAATGAGATTGAAGGGGGGCAGACTCAGGAAAGATGTCAGGAAGTATTTTTTCACGGAGAGGGTGGTGGACGCTTGGAATGCCCTCCCGCGGGAGGTGGTGGAGATGAAAACGGTAACGGAGTTCAAACATGCGTGTGATATGCATAGAGGAATCCTGTGCAGAAGGAATGGATCCTCAGAAGCTTAGCTGAAATTGGGTGGCGGAGCAGGTGGGGGAAAGATGGGGTGGTGGTTGGGAGGCGAGGATAGGGGAGGGCAGACTTATACGGTCTGTACCAGAGCCGGTGATGGGAGGCGGGACTGGTGGTTGGGAGGCGGGAAATACTGCTGGGCAGACTTATATGGTCTGTGCCCTGAAAAGGACAGGTACAAATTCAAGTTAAGGTATACACATATGAGTTTGTCTTGGGCAGACTGGATGGACCATGCAGGTCTTTTTCTGCCGTCATCTACTATGTTACTATGTTATGTTACTATGACTTCCTTCAGTACCTTATGCAGAGAAACTGTCACAGCCTCTTTAGGTGGAGAAGAATAATCCAGGACCTCAAGCATCTCAGTCCTGGGCTCATCCTCAACCTCCACAAGAAAGGGAATAGCCGTAGCCATTTCCCGGACAAAAGGGGAGGACAGACTCTCTGGTGGAGATAAGTCTCCTTTCTAGCAGAGGGGAAGGATCAGAGGGAATCCCAAAGGACTCATCAGAAAAGAAGTACCTGAGATCCTCATCTGACTCCCACAAACGCTCCTGCTCAGTGTCGGATAAAACCTGAGTTAAGGTGCTTTGACGCCAAGGAACGATGTCCTTTGTGGCAATGTCGAGAGGCCGATGCCCGGTCCGACTGCGGTGAAGCTCCCTCCACAGCCGTCTAAGGGGAGTTGACCTGGGTGGCAGGCGGCATTGCAGTTGGGGACCTCACCACAGGTAAAGGGCTAGACACCACTGCAGCAGATGGTAGGGAAGGCGCAGGCACCCCCGACACCAAAGCTGACTGACGTAGCAGTCCCTCCAGAAATTCTGGAAAGAAGGCCCGGATGCATTTGTCGGGAGCTGCCATCGGAAAACGCTGCAGGGGTCGGTGGAACAGGCGGTGTCAGAATCCATGGAGGCTTGGGAACAGGTACCGGCCGCTAGGTGACCGACGCATCGGCACCTCCTGTATCAAGGGGGAGCGATCCTCTCGGCATCGACTCCCTCGATGCCCTGGAGCTCCCAGTACCGTGTGTCGAAGGAGAACGATGACGGTGCTTCTTCGCCTTCGCTCGACGCCCGTCATCGAGACTCCTCGGTACCGATGTGGAAGACGTGGAAACCTCACGCCCCCTCAGGGCCGGGTCCGACTAAGGTCGGTCCCGGGAGGCCTGCATAACAGGAGGCCTCGAGGCATGTGGAGACCCACTCGATGCCTCACTGCTCCCAGCGTGAACTGGTCTCTGAGAAGCCATTACCTTTGCTCCCGATGTCGATGCTCCTGTATATGTCGATGCCACCGGCCTCGGTACCGTTGTTGAAGGACCGGACAAAGCCCCAATAAGCTTTTCTCGTTGGGCTTCTCGAGACGCCTGGGTCCATTTCTTCATACAAAGATACAGACTACAAGCGGCTGTGCTATGGTCGGGCCCAAGGCACTGGATACACCAGGCGTGGGTATCGGTACCTGAGATCATCCGGTTGCACCGAGTACAACGTTTGAAGCTGCTGGGTGTCTTCGATGACATGGAAGGAAAAACGGCCTCGGCAAAATCAAATGATGTGATTGTGCCAAAAAGAGAAGGCACAAAAAGGGAGTAAACCCGACCGTGCGGCCCAAAGGCCGACCTCGTCGAAAAGAAAGGAAACTTTAAAGGTGGCAAAAACAAAACAAGAAAACTACACGAATTAATAATTTTTTTTTAAATATTGAAAAAAGAGTAAACAAAAATAAAGCGAAAATAAAGCAAAACTAAGTCGCATAGAGATGTCCTCTTCCTGGGCCTGATCAGAGCGCAGCGAAAAAACTGTCGCACCTTACACCGGAGAAAAAAAGGAAGAAGCACAATCGCACGATGGGCGGCAAGTCGTCCGCGCATGCGCAGTGCACGCAACTCGCACGCCAGAACTCTCTGGCAAAACCTTTTATTTTGCTTACAAAATTTCTGATTCCTGGGCCGCCGCGGACGTCGACCCACATGTGAGAACAAGCAACCTGCTTGTCCTCGGAGAAACAAATACACACAGGCACCTTAGAAAGGTAAACAATAACCTTATAAATAACATTTGACACTGGATTGAACGTTTAACCATGCTAAACATAAATGACATCTCAAACATAAAACTAAACTCAGAAAGTAGCAATTAAATAGGCAATTTCGGAAAAAACATTAGTTGCACTTAATGTTTAATAGAAATCTTAAGACCATATTCCACAAAAAAATATGCACATGAAGTGTAAAATCTTCTTGAGGTCCAATCTCCTCGGTCTCTGTTTTTCCTATACCAAGAGGAGACTATAGAGAAAAATAATACTAGGAATAAAACTCTTGCTTTAGGGATGTTAAATGTGTAAGCAGTTAGGAGGAAAGGCTTCTAGGCTCAGCAGATACTTATGAAATGACGGTCCCTAGTCATTCCTAGGGGAATTCTAAGCAACATTTGTATGCAAAATTTGCACAGAATTCCTCCCAGAGTCAGTTTGCACAAGAGTCAGTTTTCACAAGCACAGAACTAAATACTGTGAGCCAGCATGGGGAGGAATCCATGCAGACAATCCAGAGTGACAACCGCATGTCAACCTGAGGAAGAGGAACCAGTGTTCTTTTGTATAATACAGCTCTCAAAGGTAATGAGCTGCATGGTACCCAAACTTGCAAGCCATTCTCAAGAGAGCACAGGATCTCATGCACCATACAGAGTACATAGAGTTGTGTAACACAGGAAGACAATGGTTCTGGGGATAGGATTTATAACATGGGTTCAGGTGTGAGCAGGACAGGCGCAGACAGTGGAACCATCTGGTAGATGTGATGAAGGGGATTAGGGGGAAGAGACTGAGTCAGGGGAGAAAAAAGGCTGGAAAGAAACTTGAGAAAAAGTGATTGAATATGTGAGGGAGAGGGGTGTTCTGAATGATCAATACGCTGGGGGAGGGTAGAAGTATGTTGGAGATAGGGAAATTCAAGTGTATTTACTACCTTACAGTTATGGCTGCCAAATCAAAATAACTGTAAGCCAGAAATCTATCGGGTCAAAGATGAACTTTCCACAGCTCTGAACTCTCTCAACTACTGACATCTGTAGTAGCAACAACCATGAATACCGCTGTATCTGAGCAAATAGTCCCAGGAAGCAGCTACTATGCAAAATAGAGCAGGTTAAGTGCCACAGTTATGCAATAATTGTTACTGCATACCAATTCATGTGGTTAAGTGCCACAGTTATGCAATAATTGTTACTGCATACCAATTCATGTGGTAACTGTTCACTGTAGTAAGCACGTTAGTAAACAGGTCCCAAAGTAAACTGTTTTTCTAAAACTTAAATACAAAACTTCACACCTTAAAGTGATAAAACAGAAAATACCTCTAACTACAAGGTATCTCTCAATGGCTTGTACCAAAGCCAAGGGATCAATCTTAACAGGTCCACCCTTCCATTGCTTTACATTAGTACAGTCCGGATGTCGCTGAAGCTGGCACTTTAACTGGTGTGTGTTGAAAAATTTTAATGCTTGGGATCCTCTGTTGAGAGAAAAACTCAAAATAATTTGTGAAAACATTTCTACATGCACAGTATCATCAATATATCATTTTAGCTGTACAGAACAGTGCAAGAGAAATATCTACGTTAGCCTTGCAAACATTACTACTTTTAACTAGTACACAATATTTCTTATCGAGCAACAGATGAGCTATGTGATGCTTTCATACTGATTTACTATTGTAAAATTCAAGTCAACAGAAATGAGAGACAGTACACCCCACAATGTAAGAGGAAAAAAGAAATTTGTGTTTAACATTTCAATGCTATACAGTAAGGGATGGATTTAACCCTCCTACTGCCAGATGTCTCCTCCAACCAGAAGGGTGGAAGGAGGACGGAGGCCTTTCCCTAAAATTGGGTTGACTGGCTGACCTAAAATAAGTGGTTCAATCAATAAACAGTTGCTCATTCAACTTATTGCTTGTTCAACTTTTTCAATTTTTTACATGTACACCCCATTGCTTTGAAGTGTTCAAATATTTAACTTTTTTAAAAATTTTTTATGAAGACATATATAAAAAGAAGGAAAAAGCCTCTGTATTCCCGTTTTCAGTACGTGTTAGTGTCTGTTAACCGGGACAGAATCTTCATAGGCTCAAAAACCTCCTCTTATTTTTAATTAACAAAACCAGGTTATTATGACGAACACTTATCTTTTAGTGCCGTCCTTGCCGTTGCAATTTAGCTTCACTCTAATATGCCGACGGGGTCCCGTTTCGCCGTGCAGGCTTTCTCAAGGGAAACATCTGTTGCTACGATGTCAATCTACTTATTCAGCCCTGCCGTGCTCACTATCAGATAGTGAGCACGGCAGGGCTGAATAAGTAGATTGACATCGTAGCAACAGATGTTTCCCTTGAGAAAGCCTGCACGGCGAAACGGGACCCCGTCGGCATATTAGAGTGAAGCTAAATTGCAACGGCAAGGACGGCACTAAAAGATAAGTGTTCGTCATAATAACCTGGTTTTGTTAATTAAAAATAAGAGGAGGTTTTTGAGCCTATGAAGATTCTGTCCCGGTTAACAGACACTAACACGTACTGAAAACGGGAATACAGAGGCTTTTTCCTTCTTTTTATATATGTCTTCATAAAAATTTTTAAAAAAAGTTAAATATTTGAACACTTCAAAGCAATGGGGTGTACATGTAAAAAATTGAAAAAGTTGAACAAGCAATAAGTTGAATGAGCAACTGTTTATTGATTGAACCACTTCGGATGGTAAAATTTTATTTGTTTCAAAGATAGTGGTATCGTCCCATTGTTTATTTGACCTAAAATAAGGACAGGGTTGTACAGTATTATCACTTCCAGTGGTAAGGTAGCTAACCCTAGGGCTGCTGCTTAAAGAGTCTATTGGGAAGTCTACCCCATACATGGTTCTGTAAAAACAAACTCTTTTCCCTCTTTTTGGTGTACTGATTCCTATCATTTGTATACATAGTTTAGATAAGCATTTTTGTGTTTGATTGCTTGCACTAAAAAGCGACACTATATTACATTTGAATGACTTGTATAACATTGTAGCTTGGGGATCAAACACAAAAGTAAAGGAACAGGGATCATTACAGACGTAGAAGGATAATCAGAGGATTAGTGTAGTCTACTGATGTTTTATGAATAAACCCTGTATATAACAGTATGTGTCTCCCTCGTGTCTTTGGGTGTGCCCTGTTGACTACATTACTCCTCTGATTACCCTTGTATAGCATTGTGCCATTTCAGAAATCAGTCTGTCCAGAAAACAGACTATACAAGGAACATTTTACATTATATAAATATGAATCACAGCTTTTTAATGTTTCCATAAAGGACAGTGAGGAATGTCATGGAGATTAATCTTGTAAGCACATATAGGGCGAGAAAAGCTTTCTAGGTGATTACAATATGAAGGGAAAATTAGGTTCTTACCTTGTTAAGTTTCTTTCTTTTAGTCACAGCAGATGAATCCATTAACTGATGGGTTGTATCCGCCTACCAGCAGGTGGAGATAGAAAACACTGAAAAACCACAGTGACCTTGGACGGCTAGCCCCTTCTGCCTTCAGTATATGAAATTTCCAAAGCAGAGTGAATAAGAAAGGCAACATAACAAACTTTCCTCACAGTGAACAAACGCCCCAGAACCGGAGCAATAACCAAACAAAGGAGGGACGATCTCAACCTCCTGCAATAGAACAGCATGTAGAAACTCTGAGAACTTGTCTTCAACTCCTCCCGAGGAGCTACAATATCTGCATGAAAGATCTGAACAAAAACAAAGTCAGACAGGGAGGGATCATGGATTCATCTGCTGTGACTAAAGGAAAGAAAAGTACCAAGGTAAGACCTAATTTTCCCTTCCATGTCATCAACAGCAGATGAATCCATTAACTGATGGGATGTACAAAAGCACTCCCTATGTAGGGTGGAAACAGGCAACTCCACGAGCAAGTACTTGCGCCCCAAAATGCGCATCCTGCTTCGCTGCAACATCCTGCCTGTAATGCCGTACAAACGAGAGCTGAGAAGCCCAAGTAGCCGCACGACAGATCTCATGAAGAGAAAGAACACCCGTCTCAGCCAACGAGGAGGAAATCGCTCTCGTGGAATGCGCTTTAAACGCTTCAGGAGGAGACCATCCTGAAAGCAGATACACAGAAAAAATTACTTCCCTTAGCCAACGGGCTATAGTGGCCTTAGACGCTGGACCCCCGCGTCGAGGACCTGTCAACAATAGAAAAAGGTGATCAGAAGTCCTGAAGTCATTTGACATCTGTAGATACTGCAACAGAGCCCTACATACATCCAAAAGACGCAATTGCCCAAAGGAATCTGGAAAGTCCTCCCTAGAAAAGGAAGGTAGAAAAATGGGCTGGTTCAGGTGAAACGCTGAAACCACCTTAGGCAGGAAGGAAGGCACTGTCCGTACCGCTACCCCGGAATCTGAGAACTGTAGAAAAGGATCCCGACAGGAAAGCGCCTGAAGCTCAGAAATGCGTCTAGCTGATGGCACGGTCACAAAAAAGACAGAGTCACGTCCTTCTCAGTAGCCAGCCTAAGCAGCTCGAAAGGCGAACGCTGGAGAGCCTTCAACACCAGCCCCAAGTTCCAGGCCGGACACGGTGACCGCATAGGAGGACGGAGCCGAAGCGCCCCTCTGAGAAATTGGACAATGTCCGGATGCGCAGCAAGGGACAAGCCAGAGACTTTCCCTCGAAAGCATGTCAAAGCTGTTACTTGAACTCGCAGGGAATTGTAAGCCAGACCTTTTTGTAAGCCGTCCTGCAAAAAGTCCAGTACTGGCGAGACTGTAGCCCGCGTGGGTGTGATCGCCTTTGAAACACACCATGCCTCAAGCTTCCTCCAGATCCGAGCATAAGCTGCAGAGGTAGACTGCTTGCGGGCCTGCAAGAGAGTAGAGATGACCTTGTTAGAGTAGCCCTTGTCTCTCAATTGCGCCTTCTCAAGAGCCAGGCCGTAAGACCAAATCGCAGGGGTCCTCCATCGTCACCGGACCCTGAACCAACAGGTTTGGCACCAGAGGCAAAGGGAGTGGAGCCTCCACCAGCATCGACAGAGATCCGCATACCAAGGACGCCTTGGCCAATCCGGAGCGATGAGAATCACCAAGCCTCGGTGCGGTCGAATCCGCAGGAGGACTCGCCCTATCAAGGGCCAAGGAGGGAACACATACAGGAGGCCCGGGGGCCAGGGTTGAGGTAGTGCATCCAACCCCGCCGAGCAAGGATCTCTCCTTCTGCTGAAAAAGCGAGGGACTGGCATTTGAACTTGACGCCATTAGATCCAATCCGGGAGTCCCCCATTTGGCACAAATCTGAAGAAAAACTTCTTCTGCTAGTTCCCATTCCGCCGGATCGATTTGATGTTTGCTGAGAAAACTGGCTTGCATGTTGCTCTGACCTGCTATGTGAGCTGCTGACATGCTATGTGAGCTGCTGACAGCAGATGCAAGTGGAAAATCTGAGCGGCCTCCGCAGCCAGTGCCTTGCACTGAGTGCCGCCCTGGCGATTGATGTAGGCCACCGCTGTCGTATTGTCTGACAGAACACGGACAGGAAGCCCCTCCAGAGTCTTGTGGAAGGCCAGAAGAGCCTGGAATATCGCTCTCAGTTCCAAGCGATTGATGGACCACCCGGCTTCCATGGGTGTCCACTGACCCTGAGCATAGCTTCCCTGGCAATGAGCTACCCAGCCCGAAAGGCTGGCATCTGTTATCACCAAGCACCAAGAAGGAAGTGCGAGCGGCATTCCCTGGCGCAGCATCCTGTCGGAGAGCCACCAATCATTACTGGGCCGGGCCGCAGGGAGCCACTTAAGTCTGCGTTGGTATTCCTGGGAAATCGGAGACCATTGCTGGAGCAGAGCAATCTGCAGCGGCCTCATATGAGCTCTCGCCCAGGGAACCACCTCCATGGTGGCTGTCATCGATCCCAGGAGCTGAACAAAGTCCCAAGCTTGAGGGCGAGGCATCCGCAGGCGGACCTGATTCTGAAGCTTGCATCGCCTGTGGTCAGGGAGAAAGATGAACCCCGAGGCCGTGTCGAACCGGACCCCCCAAATACTCGAGAGACAGAGGGGGTCAGGTGACTTTTGGGCAAATTGATCACCCAGCCCAGAGTCTGAAGAACCGTTATAACTCTGGTCGTGGTGAGTCAGCTCTCGTCTGCCGAATCCGCCCTGATGAGCCAGTCGTCGAGATAAGGGTGAACTCTGATACCCTCTCGCCTGAGAAAAGCAGCTACCACCACCACCATCACCTTGGAAAAGGTGCGGGGAGCTGTGGCTAGGCCGAAAGGCAAGGCCCGAAACTGTAAATGTTGGCCCAAAACAGCAAACCGGAGAAACCGCTGATGCGGAGGCCAAATAGGTATGTGCAAATATACTTCTTTTAGGTCCAAAGACATGAGAAACTCTCCTGGCTATACTGCTGCAATGACGGAGCGCAGGGTTTCCATGCAAAAGTGACACACTCTTAGGGCCTCGTTAACTCTTCATAAGTCGAGGATCGGTCTGAAAGACTCACCTTTTCGAGGTGCCACAAAATAAATGGAGTAGCGACCGCAGCCGCGTTCGGCAGGAGGCACCGGAATGACCACTCCGAGGTGCAGCAAGACTTGCAAGGTCTCCTCTACCGCTGCCCGTTTGACGGCAGTGCCGCATCGGGACTCCATAAAGACGTCTCTCACCGGGGCACCGAATTCCAATCGGTAACCTTCTCTGATCAGGTCCAGGATCCACTGATCCGAAGAAATCTTGGTCCACTCCTCGAGAAAGAGGGAAAGACGACCTCCTACTGCAGGAATCGACAAGTGGACCGGCGCCCCATCATTGTGGAGGACACTCCTGAACTCCTGGCCGTGGCCCGGCCACTGTAGAATGTTTGTCCGAGCGAAAGGAGTTCCGCTGCTGAAAACGGGCACGTTGAGACAACCCAGCAGAGCGCCCCGGGAAACCTGCGAGCTTCGCAGAAACATGGCCTGGAAGAGAAGGGAAAAACAGGACTTTTGGAAGAAGGCCTCAGCCTATCCTCAGGTAACCGCTGGGACTTAGAGTCCCCTAGGTCTTTAACAATCTTCTCCAATTCCTCACCAAATAGCAAAAGGCCCCGAAAGGGTAACCTCACCAGCCTTTGTTTACATGCCATGTCAGCCACCCAATGCCACAGCCAAAGAAGGCGGCGGACCGAAACTGCCACAGACATCTGTTTAGCTGAAGCTCTGACCAGATCATAAAGGGCAGCAGACAAAAAGGACAGGGCAGACTCCATATGCAGGCCAACCTCAGCGAGGGACCCCGCACCATCCGCGGGCTGATCAACCACCTGCTGTAACCAGGAAAGACAGGCCCGGGCTGCATAGGAACTACAAATAGCCACCCTTAAGGAAAGGCCCAAGATTTCAAAGGACCGCTTCAACGCGGATTCTAACCGCCGGTCCTGCATATCTTTCAAAGTGACCCCTCTCTCCACCGGGAGAGTGGTCTTTTTAGTCACAGCCGTGACCAACGCATCCACTTTAGGCATCCCAAAAAGGGCCAGTGATCCCCACTCAGAGGGTAAAGCTGACCCATAGACTGTGCTACCTTCAAAGGCCCATCAGGGTCAGACCATTGAGCTGAAATAAGCGCTTGGATGGAGTCATGCACCAGAAAAACCCGAGAAGGCTTCTTAGTACTAGCCATCCTAAGATTAACAGAGGAGGCATCGCCCTTGGCTGGATCATCAATAGAAAGGGCCTGCAAGGCGTCAGCAAGGAGAGCTGGCAGCTTGTTGCGGTGGAAAATCCGTACCGCTTTAGGATCATCCAAGTCCTGTGGCAAACAGGTACCCTCATCTGGATCATCCATCCGTGAGGGCCTGCCAGATCCCTCAGACTTCCCACAGCCTGATCATGGGGGGGAAAGGGAGCGGCGCAACTCTCAGATGGAGAATTTGCCCGTTTACATTTAGTGTCAGTCCAACACTCGGGGGAAGTCGTAAAATCAGCAGCCAACACTGGGCTAACAAAACCTGGAGGGATTCCAGTCTGCAACAAAGTGTCAGACACCTCCGGGCAGAGCTCTTTTTAAACATAAAGGCCTTATGCATCAGCAGCACAAATTCAGGGAAGAAAAACTCACCTTGGCCCTCCACCCCCAAATTAGGAGAAGCAGAGGAAGGAGCTCCTCTAGCAGCCTCGGATCGAGGCTTCCCCCTGCACTCAGACTCCTCCGCAACAGCGAGGGTCGAGTCATGCGGCCCGCTGCCAGCTCCATCGAGCGGGAAGAATCACCCTCGCCGTGCCTATACTAGCACAAATGTCTAAGGAGCACGTACTGCAAAGCCCCGCTGCTGACCTGCGTTTACCACAGCGGGAGCAGAGCTTAATTCCTTCAGCAGCCATCGCCCGACTGGAAGGAAATATAAAACTTACCCCGCACAGAATGCTGTCCAGGGGAACCTCCCCGGAGGAGCTGGGCACCACTCATCTTAGAAGACCGAGTCAACGAGCTCCGGTCAAGCTGCACAGAACCAGAATCTCTGGATAAAGCCTCAAAAATAGCTGCGCTGTAAAAGCGTGCCTTTTTTTTTTACACTGTGAGGAAAGTTGGAGGCAGGCAGCAACAGAGGGACTCTGGGAGGATGGGGATATGGGGTAAGGCAGGGACAGGGAACAAAACCAAGTATGCCTTCAAAGTAGGCACCACCAGCCACAACACCCCCGCTCTACTGGCAAAGCACAGGTGCCTCCCCAGGCAGAAATCCAGGAGCTGCTAAAGCGACGTCCACACCTGCTTGGAGATAGAGAGATACTGAAGGCAGAAGGGGCTAGCCGTCCAAGGTCACTGTGGTTTTTCAGTGTTCTCCATCTCCACCTGCTGGTAGGCAGATACAACCCATCAGTTAATGGATTCATCTGCTGTTGATGACAAGGAACATGCTTTTCTGCTCTCATAACATTACCTTAACAGCAAGTTGGCAGACATTTAGTACAGATTACATCTGTAGCAAATCTGTTTTTCCTTATGCTTAAGGTCAAGTTAGCCAAAAATATTTTTGGACAATAGCTAATTCTTCATAATTTGTGACTGTTTCTAGGAAAAGGTGACTAAAGTATCGGACCAAAATGTTGAGAATGGCTGATTTTCCATGGCATGGGCGTATAAGTAGTCTGCAAAAGTTACATATCTGAACTTCAGTAACTCCCTCTTCCCCCGCCCCCCCTCAATACAAGGATTGGGCTTGGACTGTTGTATTACAAAGTGTTGGCAGTTTGAATGGAGCAGTTCTCATACATCCAGTTGGTTTTGAAAGAATAATAAAATATAAACAGGTGTAATCATACCTAATCATTAGGGGTCACTGCAGACAGATTTCAAAATATGCATTTTACATTTAAACCACTGTGGTGCCAATGTACCAAGGCAAACAAGTATTGCTGTGTTTCACCACCACTAAGGGGCCACATACATAGCAAACTAAGGAGTCTGTTTATTAAGCCATGCGGTATTGCAGACACAGCCCAATCAAGTTCAGCCTTGCAAATTTCTTCAATGGAGGCTGATCTCGTGGGCTACCAATGCAGCTCCAACATTGTGAGCCTTGACATGACCCTCAAGGGTCAGCTCAGCCTGGGCATAAGTGAAAGAAATGCAATTTGCCAACCAATTAAAGATTGTGAATTTCCCGGTGTCTCCCTATCCTGTTGGGATCAAAAGAAACAAAAAGCTGGGTAGACTGTAGGGCCTAGCCCACTCCAAGTAAAAGGCTAATGCTCACATGCAGTCCAAGATGTGCAGTGCACTTTTGCCAGGATAGACATGAGGTCTGGAACAACTGACTGGTTCAGATATAACTCTGACACAACCTTAGGCAGGAACTTAGGGTGGGTATGGAAAACTACTATGATGAAATTTAGTGTAAGGTGGATCTGGTACTAGGGTCTTCAGCTCAGTGACCACATGAGCTGAAACAGCCACCAAAAATCACCTACCAGGTCAAGTACTTCAGATGACAAGAATCAAGTGGCTGAAAGACTTTCCAGATGGCATCTGTCTAGACTGGTTGCATTACCGTGAGCTCCAGGCCTGAACCCCTTACAACCGGCTTAATAGGAGCAGCAGGTAATACCCTGACCGACCAACCAACTGAAGCGCCTTACCTACCCGCAGCAGAGTCCATACCTACCGCAGCAGTGCTCATCCTACCTGCGTGAGCGGCGGTCTTGGAGCGAATCTGGGTGTAACGGGAGACGACCCTGATTGCTCCCGACGCCTGATTAAGATCATTGCTGACAAACCAGTGAAGCGCTGATCTCAGTTGGAGGGAGTGCGACTGAGGTGACCCCCAGCCCCATGCTCCTTGCCTGGGAGACACTTCTGAATGGTTCCGTGATCCCTGACTCTCCCTCCGCGCCTCGGGGTTGGGCCCGACCTGGGAGGAGTGCATTGGGCCTGGGCCGGCCTGACTGTAGGGGATCAGCACGAGTGCACATGATCCGTTGGTCGGTGCTTCCACCCACTACAATACCTGGGGTGCTGTTCCATTACCGAGAGAGAGAGCAATCTGTGGCTGATCCGTTGGCTCGAGCAGCAGCCGCACTTTTCGGGCCCAGCATCGCGACCACGTGTAGACTTCTGTGCGGATGCGCCGCAGCCTAAACTACGAGACCGAGGTGGCATTGGTGCACGTAGACAAGTCAGTGTTCCTGACCGAGTAATATGCCCATCTTTGAAAAGAAGCTCTCCCGACGTATATTAACAAGGACCAGGAGCTGCTAACTGCTCCGTCTACCACTCCACTCTTCTGCCTCTTGAAAGTCACTTCCCCCTTCAAGATTCTCTTGAAATGATCACCATTTCTGCCTTGTGCTCATAGAGAAAGGTATTATTAATCCAGCTTCTACTTAACTGCCAGCCAGTTACCCACCGATCTGCCAATATTATTACCTTCCTTGATCTCCACCTCCAACTAAAAGATCTGAGCCTACTTGAACTGAATCTGTAGCTATTCCTCGGACTGGTAATCCCTTCCAGTTTGAACTTTTAGTCTGAACCTAAGCTGAAAGCCGTATTTTCCTAATACCAAGCTTGAGGTACCTATCCACCCCAACTACATGCCTATCCTGGACCACTACCACAACACTCGACCACTGATATAACTCTAGGACTGCACAATCAACTGTGAGTATATCTGGCACTTTTAATCAATTAACCCGCTCAAAATGAACACTGCCAAACTGCTCTTAATTTATTCACTATCCCTAATTCACCACATACTAACCACCCCCCACTTGGAAACCAATAACATTCCCACAATATATAAGCTTAACAGACCATCCAGACACAATACACATCACCAAAACAACAACAACCAAAACAATGGAAGAGCTACCTTACACGGACAAAATCATAACAAAGGAAAGAAAGGACACAGCAAACTCCCACCATCGGAAAATAGACAACTAATGAAAATCAACACAGTCTCGAGCCCAACTGATCCCTACCAAACTATTCAAGTAGGATACATAAATGCCAGATCAGTTGTTAAAGCAACAACAACAACAAACTGGATCACGGCTGACAATCTTGATCTACTACTCATTAGCGAAACCTGGATACACGATCAGAATGACCCCATAATCCTTGATCTTTGCCCCCCAGGCTACAAAGTTACTCTACAAAGTTACTCATTGGACAAGAAAAGGAAAAGAGAGGAGGCATCGCGCTGATCTATAAATCTTATTTCATCGTAACAACAGCAGCTGAATCTATAACACCACTACTTGAAATCGCCTCAGAATCAACTGCACTACCTTGCTTGACCACCTAAATGTTGTCTTGTTTTACAGACCACCAGGCAATTGGCAGGAATGCCAACCACAATTCATGGATTTCGTATTGAATACCTGCATATCTAACTCTAATCTTCTTATAATAGGGGACATAAATTTACACCTAGAAGATCCTAATGCAAATAATGCACAAGAATGCAAGGATTTCCTCCAACTATGGGACCTCAATTGGCCTAATATGCAACCAACCCATGTTAAAGGACACACACTCGATCTCATCACGCACAAATTTTCCTCAGATCAAACCCTAATATTGACAGACACAAAATGGACAGACATACCATGGTCGGACCACCTAAAACTAAACCTATTCCTACAATGGCGAAAAAAAGAATCATACCTCAAACAAGAACACACAACCTATACTACAAGAGGCCAAACTGACCCTGTAATATTCTGGTAACAGTTCTACATGAACGGTCAGTATAAACAGACTCCAAACACTATCTCCTAAACTGGGACAATAGATGTAGGAGCATACTAGACATAATTGCACCATTACAAATAAGAACCTCACGAAGGCACATCTCAATATCATAGTTTAGTGAAGAACTGAAAAAATTAAAAACACGAGAATAGAACGTGCATGGAAAAAAATGAAAGATGAACACACACTCAACACATGGAAACAAATGCAAAGAAAATACAAATATACAATAAGACAAACCAAAAGGTCATACTACAAATCCAAAATTGGACCTGACTACAAAGACACACAAACTATTCCAACTCGTGAACAAACTACTTGACACCTCACCGGTTACCTCAATCAACACAGACACCCCCATCAGCAGATGACTTGGCAATTTACTTCAATGAGAAAATTATTAAATTACGATCCATGTTACCACTTAACACCACCGATCATGAAGAATTCATTAACTATTTGGACCCAACCACCGATGAATATCCAGCTGAACGAATCTGGACAAACTTCGACCTACTGACCGACGAAACCGTCACCCAAGTGATCAACAGATTCGCCAAGTCCCATTGCAAACTGGACATATGTCCCAACAACCTAATAAAATCTGCCCCTCAACGCTTTATAACAGACCTCACCTCTTACTTAAACTTCATGCTACAACATGGACTCTTCCCTAATGATAAAGGAAATATATTACTTACCACAATACCCAAAGATCCAAAGAAAAAAAAATCCAATGATATAACCAATTACCGCCTGGTTGCGTCCATTCCTCTGATAATAAAACTAATGGAAAGTATGGTAACCAAACAACTTGCCGACTACTTAACCAAATTTTCAATACTACATGAATCACAATCAGGATTTCGATCAAACCATAGAACCGAAACAGTATTAATCACTCTCCTAACCAAATTTAAACAAATAATTGCAACTGACAAAAGTGTTCTTCTCTTACAATTCGACATGTCCAGCGCGTTCAACATGGTTAGTCATAAAATATTACTGAACATCGTAGAATACTTCGGGATTGGAGGAAACGTACTGAGTTGGATTAATGGCTTCCTAACCGCAAGAACATACCAAGTGACATCAAACTTGATTACATCATCTCCATGGAAACCTGAATGTGGAGTACCCCAAGGATCGCCGCTATCACCAACACTTTTCAACCTAATGATGATGCCACTGGCCAAATCACTATCTAACCAAGGCCTCAATCCAAACATCTATGCAGATGATGTCACGATCTACATCCCGTTCAAACATGATCTAACAAAAATTACTAATGAAATTAAACACAGCCTCCAAATAATGAACTCATGGGCGGATGCATTACAACTAAAGCTCAATGCAGAAAAAACACATTGTCTTATCCTCTCATCACAATCAAACAAACCACTATAAAACACCCGAGACTACACCCTTCCTGTTTTGGACAGCCTGAAACTTCTGGGAGTTACAACTGACCGAAATCTCACACTAGAAAGCCACGCGAAAAATAAAGAAAATGTTCCATGCAATGTGGAAACTCAAAAGAGTTAAACCTTTTCTTCCCAAGGGATACATTCCGCAGCCTGGTACAATCAATGGTGTTAAGCCACTTGGATTATTGTAATGCCGGATGCAAAGAACAAATCATTAAGAAACTCCAAACTGCCCAAAACACTGCAGCCAGACTCATATCTAGAAAAGCGAAATACAAAAGCGCCAAACGCCTAAGAGAAAAATTACACTGGCTCCCACTGAAAGAACGAACTGCGTTCAAAATCTGTACCCTGGTTCACAAAATCATTCGTGGTGAGGCCCCGGCATAAATGTCAGACCTCATAGACTTACCAACCAGGAACACAAAAAGATCAGCACGCACATTCTTGAACCTCCACTACCCTAGTTGCAAAGGACTTAAATATAAATCAATATATGCATCTAGCTTCTCCTACATCAGCACGCAACTATGGAATGCACTACCAAAGGCCTTAAAAACAATGCACGACCTAACAGCCTTCTGGAAATTACTAGACCAACCTGTTCAAAAAGATATATCATAATGAGCCATCATAAACGACCTAACACCATAACTCTACCAAACCAGATAAAACCAAATTCTCTACACCTGACTGCTTCAATCAATTTTCACCAATGAACATTAACGCATCACCCCCTTATTTCCCATGCCTGAAATGAACTGTCTAGCCAACTTACTTTATAATTTACTTCAACATTTATGAACTTTAATGTAACACTATTTTGTATTTCTCAATCCGGAAATGGCGATCGCCATTACGGCATAATGTAAGCCACATTGAGCCTGCAAAAAGGTGGGAAAATGTGGGATACAAATGCAACAAATAAATAAATAAAAGGAACTTTAATCAGTTGGATGAGAACAATGGTGAGGTCCCATGACACAGGGAGAGGTTTAATAGAGGACTTTGTCAACAGCAAACCTCTCATCAAATGAACCACCAGAGGTTGTCCAGAGATGGACTTACCCTCTATATGTTGATAAACACTAATTGCATGGAGGTCAACTGTCACTGGAGTTGGTCTTGAGGCCAGACTCAGAAAGGTGTAAAAGGTATTCAAGCAGTAATATCTTAGTGGAATCATTCCTAGAACCCAGCAAGACCCTGGAGACATCCTCTGGAAGATGCAAGGAAACAAATTCTAAGCTCTCAACATCCAGGTTGTGAGGGCTAGAGACTGCAAGTTGGTATACAGAAGAAATCCCTCTTTCTGTATGATTAGGGTCAGAAAACACTCTGATCTCCATGGTTCTTCGGAGGATAACTCCAGAAGAAGAGGGAACCAGATCTATTGGGGCCAGTAAACAGTGATCACAATCATGGTCCTGCTTGAGGTTCAGCAAGTCTGCCTCATGAGAGGTACGAGAGGATATGAATACAGAAGACCGTTCTACCAAAGAAGGAAGAAGGCTTCTGACACTAGTCTGTTGTATGCAAAAACCCTAGAACAGAACTAAGGGACTGTGTGATAGTGGCAAAGAGATCCACTGAGGGGGTGCCTCACACTCAGAAGATCTTACAGGCAATGCTCATGTTGAGAGACCACTCGTGCAGTTGAATAACCCTACTCTGTCGGCTGTTTGATTTGCCCACCAGTGGCCCTGAGAAGCATTCCATGGTGGAATGCCCAATACCACATTCGGATGGCCTCCTGACACAGAGGGCATGAACCGGTGCTCCCTTGCTTGTTGGTATAGTACACTGCAACCTGATTGTACAATTTAGTCAAGCAGCTGATCTCCGAAATCCTTTAGAGAGTTTCAGATTGCCAGCGGCTCCAGGAGGTTGATGTGGAGGTCTGTGTCCTGGGCTGACCAAGCACCCCGAATATGAAGCCCTTCTAAATGAGCTCCCCACACCAGGTGGGATGAATCAATCAGGACCTTTCGGGGCTGAGGAATTTGGAATGTAAGTCCCAGAGTCAAATTGAATCTAATCATCCACCAAAGCAGAGAGTGAACCAGCTCCGAGGACACTCAGATGACATCCTCCAGGTTCCCTGTGGCCTGTGAAGATGTGACATGGCTATCACATTGACAGTGGAGGCCATGTGGCGTGGCAACAACAACATCTGCAAGCTGTGACCTGCTAACTGGCTCAAACATGAGTGGCAAGGGACACAAGTGTCCACCCACATCACAGGGAGAAATGCTCAAGCCCACTGTGTATCTAGCAGGGCTCCGATGAAGTCCAATTGCTGAACAGAGTGGGTTTTGGTTTTTTTTGGAGGGCTCAACATTAACCAGCACAAGTGGGTTCGCCTGCCTGACGTCCACTGCACCCACTGACAACTGCTCCAGGGACCTGCATACTGCTGTCAGGGAGCTGGGTATGACATTTGAGGCTCGCATACAGGCTGTCAAAAAAACTTTTTAAAGTTCTTTTTTTTGTGGTGGGAGGGGGTTAGTGACCACTGGGGGAATCAGGGGAGGTCATCCCCGATTCCCTCCGGTGGTCATCTGGCCAGTTGGGGCACTTTTTTGGGACTTGGGTCGTGAAAAAAAAGGGTCCAGCAAAAGCGACCCAAATTTTCGCTTCTGCCGCCTTTTTCGATTATTGGCCGAAGGCGCCCATCTCTCCTCGGCCGATAAACACGCCCCAGTCCCGCCTTCGCCATGCCTCCAACATGCCCCCGTCAACTTTGTTCGTTCCCGCGACGGAGTGCAGTTGAAGACGCCCAAAATCGGCTTTCGATTATACCGATTTGGGCGCCTTTGTGAGATGGGCGCCCATCTCCCGATTTGGGTCGAAATATGGGCGCCCATCACTTTCGAAAATAAGGCCGATAGTGGAATTAGAAAAGGTACAGAGAAGGGCGACAAAAATGATAAAAGGGATGGGACGACTTCCCTATGAGGAAAAGCTAAAGTGGCTAGGGTTCTTCGGTTTGGAGAAAAGATGGCAGAGGGGAGATATAATAGAGATCTATAAAATAAATTGCTTGTTTACTCTTTCCAAAAATACTAGGACTGGGGGGGGGGGGGGGGGGGGGGAACACAATGAAGCTACAAAGTAATAAATTTAAAATGAATCCTAGAAAATATTTCTTCACTCAACGTGTAATTAAATCCTGGAATTCGTCGCCAGAGAATGTAGTAAAATCATTTAGCTTAGCGGGGTTTAAAAAAGGTTAGGATAGCTTCCTAAAAGAAAAGTCCATAAGCCATTATTAAGATGAACTTGGAGAAAATCCACTGCTTATTTCTAGGATAAGCAGCATAAAATGCATTGTACTGTTCTGGGACCTTGCCAGGTACTTGTAACCTGGATTGGCCACTGTTAGAAAAAGGATACTGGGCTTGACAGACCTTCGGTCTGTCCTAGTATGGTAATACTTGCGTTCTTATGTACTTATGTGGTGAATTTTAGTGATTTGTATAGCAAGCTTGCTTCATGGAATAAATCCAAAATTTTGTTGTGCATTTGTATGTGTGTGCATGTCTGTGACTAGGAGAATAGAGAAGAGGGAAAAGGCACTTTGAAAGAACCAATTCCACAACTGCTATTTTTCAGTATTATCAGTGTTTCCATGCTGCAGAAGATGATCTGCTTCTCCTACAGAAATGTACTGGGCTCTTTTAATCTTTTGGAACTTTCTCTGGAATTAATGGTCCAATCTGACCCGTTTTGGTACTTGTATTTTCCCTAGTTTTAATACCATACCAACTTTGGATCCATTCTATTAAATTTTTAGAAAATTATTCTGCTCTCAGGTGGACAGACTTTTTTAAACCCCTTATGATCAGGGCTTGACAAACCCCGGGCAGCATGTCTTCATGGTGATTAGAAACTGCATCCTGGCACTAGGGATTTCATACCCCTTAAAGATTTTTCCTATTGTAGCACTGCACAAAACTGCTTCTTTCCACCCCTGCACAGCAACTGGGCTCTCCATATACTTGAGACGAGCAGTGCAGAGGGGTCAAGAAGTCTCTTGGGACTTGAAACCTCCACACAGTTCAAGTATATGCAGAGCCTGATCACCGGTTGGGGGGATGGGGGGGGGGGGGGGGGGGGGGGGAGAAGGCTGGACAGAGAAAGCCAAACAGACTGGGTGAAGGATGTGGTAAGGAGGTATGAGAGAGAGAGAGAAAGAAAGACAACCAGACTGGGTGAAGGCTGCGGGTATGAAAGAGAAACTGATGGTGACCTAGGTTATGATGATAGGTGAAACCAAGAGGCAATTGCCTCTTTGCTTTCTCTATCTTGAGGGTGCTGTCACACTGCTGACAGCATGCTTTGGGAGACAACTGACTTCTGCAGTTGATTAGCAGAGGCATCTTAAGGATCTGATTTATTAGTGCCTTTGCCCTACAGGCACGAAATAGGAAAATAAATCTTAGTAACAATTTCTAAAAGAGCTACTGCTAATATGGGAGGGGATTTCAAACCCCCCTCCCCCCCCCCCCCCAGACTTCACTGGGAACAATGTTGGAAGGGTGGAAAAGGAAAAATGAGAAATATCTTAAGAAGCTGGCTCCTAGATTTAATGAAAATTTGTTTGAGGCCTACCTTATGAATAATTCTTTCCAACCTGATTGAATGTCAGAAAGAAATCATATAAAAGGGTTGAGAATGTCTGTGGGGGCCAAAATAACTTTCTAAAAATAAAGAACGGAAACAAATTTGGCATAAGGTTAAAGTCAGTGAAAAATGAACAATATTGAAAATGGTTACAGCGTAACATAGCAGCTAAGAACTGCAACTTTCAAACTGCTTCACCCTTCTCAACTCTCACAGGCAACAATTACACAGAGAAAATACATGAGCTAGGACATAATTCCATGAGGTATGATCTTCATGCATGCTTTCCCTGCAACACCCCTTTCCCTTCTGGGCTAGCTTTTAATAGTACAGATATGTATAATATTTTCTTTGTTGGATAAATTGTGTGGCAGCCGTGTTAATCCACTTTTAAATGTAATAAGTGGAAACAAAACAAAATGAAAATAAGATACCACCTTTTCTTTGTTGTAAACCTAGTGACTGAATCATTTAGCTTTAATGGTTTTTAGGTAAAGTAACAGATAATTACTCGATTGTGGGGCAGCAGTAATACTTGTTGCTGTGAAACGGTCATACCCTCTGGTTAAACTATAAAATCTATAATCTGTAGACAGTGACATCCAACTATTAATATACTCTGTGTCAGTGGTTCCCAAAACTAGTCCTGGAGGC
The DNA here is from genome assembly GCF_901765095.1 of Microcaecilia unicolor. Taxonomy (NCBI): domain Eukaryota; kingdom Metazoa; phylum Chordata; class Amphibia; order Gymnophiona; family Siphonopidae; genus Microcaecilia; species Microcaecilia unicolor. The sequence continues at coordinate 171,723,124 of NC_044040.1, forward strand.
ACCCCAGTCAGTCAGGTTTTTAGGATATCCACAATAAGTATTCATGAGAGAGATTTGCATGCAGTGGGGGCTCTCTAGTCATCAGGACAGAAAGATGTGTGAAGCAGCCATGTTGGCACTCCTTGAGAACTTTCAGGACCAAATGATCTGTCAAAGAGGGATGGGGAAGTCAGCAGACCAGTGACGTCTCTGAACCAAGTATTTTGGGTGGCAACTGGGAGGCAATCCAATCTGACACTTTTGCACACCATTCTCTTTTTTTTTTTTAATTTGTGAAGTGTATTGAACAAACCATGTAATGAAAAATTACATTACAGTGACTCATCTGAGACTCTATAAACATCCAGCATTCCCACATCTGAACTTCAGTATACAGACACTTAATCCTTAAAAAAAAGTCACCATTTACTTCCCCTCCATTTTCTCCCTTGCACACCATTCTCACTAACATATCACATCACCTCACTTACCTTTAAATTGGTGATAAAAGACACTACACTAAAAATCCCCAAGACCCTTCTATGCACAAAGAAAAATACAAGGTTCAAAAGTATTATTATAACCGATAAAGACAGTTCCCTGTACACAAGTATCAAGTTACAAACGACTTATAGAGGCTTACAATTCAATTATGGTTTGCTACTGCTTTTTTCAGTCATCTTTACCTCAGGCTAAGTCCTGGCACTTAGGTGGTTTGTCATTGCCTCACACAATAGTCATCTATTAAGTGTGTTGCTGCTTGTGGATCATTACTATCATTAGGATTAAGGATAAATGTGGTAAAAGTCATTAGTGTAGCAGGGTTTTAAAAAGATGTGGACAAGTTCCTGGAACAAAAGTTCATAAATGTTAAGGTGCACTTGGTGACAAGCCACTGCTTATTCCTGGGATAAGCAGCATGGAATCTATCTGATTCTTATATTCCACAATATCCATTAGATTCAATGCGGATTACAAGAGACTAGACCAGTGTTTTTCAACCATATTGGTGTGCTGTGGCTGCTCCCCAGATATGCCCAGGGCAACCGAGCACTGCTTGAGGATGCAGAGCACCAAGGGGCCCAATGCCTCCCCCTTTGTGAAACAGCGTTTCTCCCACTCTCCTCCCTCCCCAGTCTACCTTAAACCGTGTCTTCCAAAGAGGTTACCCAGCAGCAATTCACAGCCATCACGTGAACTAGAAGTTGAGTATCATACCCTGACACAGTCAAAGATGAAATATGGCCCATGATGGTAGTGGGTCCATCAGAAAATTAAGGTAAGTGGCATTGCGCTTATATGTAAACTTTAAGAGAAAACTTTTTTAATGAATTTGATATTACAATGAAGGAGTTATAAGTGGTAATCAATAAACAATGACTGATTAGGAAGAAGGCAAACAGTGGATCCAGTGGTCAGTGTGAAAAAGTTGCCACTGAGGTTATATGGTATGGCGTTTTAATAACTGAGTTTTTAGTGTCGGGTGATATATGGCACATTTTTGAATGACCACTACTGAAATTATTTAAGTTGGACTATGTATTGATTTATCCATTATAAAATCTGTTTTTATTTCTCCCATGCTGTGGTACATGCCTAGTTCAATTTTTGTCTTTATATCTCTATTTCTAATTTGTGATCCCGTTCTGTATTTGGTAAGGGTCTGTCTGTGTTTTGCGTATGACTGAAGAACGGTATTCTGTGGGCATGTAGCTTCTATGTAGAGATCTGCAGCTATCCCACTTGTTCTGTTTTACCAGCAGGAGGAGGTGTACTGGTAATATTTATAGTGCTACCTATTCATACGAAGGGTTCTTACTATTTAAATCATAGGAATTAGTGCTACTGTTGTATGACACATTTGTACATGAATGGTAGGATTTTTTTCAGGTTTTGTGTTTCACAATGTGCTTTTTAAGTAGTGAAGAGTTTATTTTGCTATAGCTCAGATGATATGTTTCAATCATTTTTATTAAGTGAACATAATCAGCTGTAACATTTCACATTACATAAGCAAGTTCCATAACAGCAATTGGCATATCTTCACATTTTGTATTTTTATTGATATTAGTATTTCCCCCCCTAAACTACTCCCCCTCCCCTCCCTGTTCCCTTATATATCCAATAACAAGCAGAGGTTACAGGAGCAGCAGCAACGGGGATTATAGGTTCAATATCTGGCTCCGGACCATTGGGGTCAAGGTTTCCCAAAAGGGTGCCCATCTGCATTCAAATTGTTGTCTTCTTATCCGTGGCTGGTTCCGCATTGCCAGATGTTCTGTACGTAAAAGTATAAGCATTTGAGTTCGCCATAGCTCAGATATAAGAATTGGAAGTTTTTTGAATGATGCCTTTCCATGTTTTTGAATGCATGTTATTTGTGGTTAATTTCATTATCTTTGAAGTGTATTGTTGCCTTTTTGCTAACTTGTGTCCTGCAACTGGAGGACACAGTTAGTGGTTACATGGCATTTGTGTTTCTTTTTTAACAAGATTTCAGATATTGTTTTTAAGGCATTCAGTGGCACAGCAAGCATTCTAAGTACTTCTCCCGAGGACCCCTGATAAAGGCAATTGTTTCAGAAATACTGCAGTGTTGGGTTTCTTTCACTTGAAGCGCCTTCTGCACACCGTTGTAGAAGATTACCTTTATTAGGGGGGGGGGGGGGGAGGGGGTTGTTTGGATATATTTCTGTGGGAGACTGTTTTAAATTTTTGAATAAACAGAGCCTTTTGGGTCATCCGGGCTCGTTGTTTTGGTGCTTTCCGCTCTATCTTAACTTTCATCTATGGAAGGCTTGTTTTCCTTACTGTTTGTTTGGTACTTCAAAAAAAATATTCCACTATAAAGATAACACAATGATTAAAAATGTGATTACTGAACGTTAAACACAATCAATAACCATTTGATAAATGATAATATATATATATCCTTAAAAAAACTGATGGTGTGCCTTGACAATCTTTGCTCAATACCACTTATCTTACTTTTCTGATGGACCCGCTGTCAACATGGAGCTACGTTTCACCTTTGGCAGCATCAGGGTACAGTCCTAAACTTCTAGTTCCAGCTGTTCTGCTTTTCTTAAACCTTTGCTAAACCCTGCTACGCTAAACTTTCTGGGAACATCGAGTCTTCCCTTGGAAAGAGAAGTGTTCAAGTTATTAGCCACTGTGGTGTTAGATCTGGAAGCCTATCAATTTATTTTTGAGTGTGCCAAGTTTGGTGGAGAAATGATTACCCTTTGAGACAAAATTTTTCACTTCATCTAGGCCAGGGGGAACTTCCAGCTTAGGGCTCTTTTTAATTGGGTTTCTAACTTTTCTGTTGTTGAGGCTTTGAATAGCTTTCATTACCTTTTCCAAGTTATCCTGTATGCTGAGTAGCCATTCTGGTTCTCGGTTGTGCTACAGGGTCCTCATAAAATTTCTCCAAAGTGAAAACACAATAATCACAACTTAAAACATGGCTTTTCAAACAGGCCTTTGGGAAAACAGACAAATGGAACCATAAGCCTTCCCCTTTTATCATTCAATGGTCTCGTGGTACTTAGCTCTGAGCTGTAGTGGCCAGCGGAAGTGGGCTGTTGATAGTTTGCCCGGAGAGATAACCTGGTTGTTTCAGCGAAAATTCATGACACCATCCCCATCATTTTTTGATTCATGGTCTTTAATCTGTTTATTGAGGACTTTTCATTCCTGAGTATATTATTCTTCGGCTGGGGTTGAAAGTTTTAAGTGGCATTGCAGGTTGGAGGCGTGATATAAGTTTGTGAACACGGAAGGATTCTTAAGCTATCATACGTTGATCTGTGTATAGCTTTGTTTTTTGTTTTTTTTTTTTTTTTAGTTTTGAGGGTAAGGTGTCTCACTTTGTTAATTAAGATTATTAGTGCAGGAGGAGAATTTTTATGCCACTCGTTTTTCTCATTTATATAAGAGTTTTTGATTGTGTTTTTTTTTTTCTTTTTCTCCTCACTGGGGACCAATGATAGTACTCTACTCCTGACTATAATAGTGGATGCTACAAGACTTCTGGTATTTTCCCTATGAGGAGTTCTGAGGTTCCCAGTTGGTTAATTTTGAAAGTAAGGATTTCAGTGGTTTAATCCTAGAATTACAAAGAGTAACACCTGCAAAACTTTGGTTTCAAACTCTCGTTAATACGTAGAATTTACATTGAATTAGTTTGAATATCCCTGTTCAAATTTAGAATGTCTTTGACTAAATACTTAAATCTGTTACTAGAGTGTGTTTCAGCTTGATGCCTTGGATCTGTCTCATTATCTTTGATCTCGATTCTTTCAGGTACTCTATCAGTGATAGTTACATATGCAGTGATTTTATTTTCACTTTGGATGTCAAGGGTTTAATGTAGGTAGCCTTGTCCTATCCTGGACCCCAGCAGGTCTCCATGTAGCCCAGGAAAGCACTCTCTCCTCCCTTTCCTCTTCTCTCTGCTTCCTGGTCTGTCTTAATTTTCATCGTGCTGTATTATTCCCCCATCATTCACTGGTTTGTCCTGTCTTCATTCTGCTTCCTATTCTGTCACATATTACCTCTCTCGCTCCTGTTCTTTATCACAAGTATCTCCTTGCTGTTCTTTATCCATGTCTTTCCAGGTATCTTCTAATTGCTCTGTTGTGGCACACCTTCAACTATTTCTCTTTCTTATTTCTTTGATTGCTCAGCTGTTTTAAAATGTCCTCATTCAGATGGATTTGTCCACATCAGTTGTGTCTTGCATTTTTTTCTATTTTTTTTTCTCTTTCTTCCACTTTTTGGTATTCTCTCTTTGGGTACCCTCAAATCAAATACTGTTTTTGTAGTATAATAGTAAATTCCCTTAAGGGAACTAAACGGGCGGATTTATGAACTTGTTCATGGGCCCACTGCATGCAGGAGAAATCAGAAATTAATTAAAGTCAGCATGATATATTGCTTTACCAGGGATATTATCTTCTCCTGAAGGTTTTACATGATTGCTACCACTCTTTAGCTTTAGTGCATAGATATAGGTAAGCACCTTTTTATTCTGGGCAACATGGTGCTAGTATGTAGTCTTCCTTTTCCTCCTACCAAACTTCCACTGTAGAGTTGCCTTGCTGAATTTGTTACGATTATACAACTGGGACAGTATATGAAGGCATTTATCAAGACTTGGAGAAAGTAATTATTTCTCTCACCCTAAGATACACAGTAATGTTACATGTTTGCTGCTGAATTTTATGTTGTGCTTCCTGTTGATCCCGTCTTGCCCCCTATTTCTTTGTCGGGTGAGGCTAGTATCATATAGTTTCCCTTTGAAAATTTGGGTTGGAGAAGTCCACTAGTAGAAATATCTCTGTATGCATACTAAGTGGAGGGAATTTTTCACAAGTAACTATTTAATGCCTGAGTAAATTCCTTTGAAAACTACCCCATTATTCCCTCCACACTGTCTTTATCCTTTCATAGAGACCAAAGAAAATTAAATAATTTCTATTGCTTATTCTATTTGTGAAGCTTTTTGGACACTTAAATCTTAATAAATGTATACCTCAGACATATTGCACATATATCTCATTCTCTGGGGCAGGCTGTTCATGATGTATATATTAGAGGCAACAGAAGGAGAAAATGAACTGCCTAACTTCACTGGATCTCTCTCCACTTCAAAGCCAAGTGGTGGCACAGTCTCTATTATTTCTGATGTTGCCACCACACTAGAATCAAGCCCTGAAGGTTTTCCCATGCAACCTTTGGAGGTGAAGTGTGGGCAGAAGGCCATGAACAAAGATACATATGGAGGGGGAGGAGGGAGACAGGAAAAGAGTGAATGTGACTGTATGAAAACTGAAAAAAGCAGTATATAAAGGTCCCTGCTAGGGACCCACAAATGTATAATCCTATGCAGAGCTGCATTAATAATCTTGTGTGTAAAGAACAGAAGCCTAAGATTTAAACTAGCTGACATAACGAAAAAATAAACAGAAAACTGCACAATCACAGTAAACATCAATGGGGTAACAATAGTCTATGACTGCAGCATAGTATATCATTCCAATGTTTCTACAAATATTACTTCATTAAATGCCTGGCATCAGAGAATGTGATATATCCCACAAACCACCAATGATGTAAACAGTAAGAGACCCCGATCATCATGTGTCAAGAAATTATACCAGTATTAATCCTTACCTGCTCCCAGTTCCATTTCCACTTGGGAAATCATGCACTTTGACAGGAAATTGTTCCATTTGGCTTAGACAATTGTTCATTTTATGGACCAATGACAAGAGAGGCCCATTTTCCAATGGTTCTAATCTTCCAAGGGGCTCTTCACCAGGAAGCTGAAGTTTTAAATGAAGTTACCAATAATGCTTTAGTAAGCTTCTAAAAACATGAGAACACAAATTGTGGCTAGATCTGTAACAGAAAACTAGACAGCTGTAATATGTAAATAAAACAATACATCAGTGTTTTAATAACCCAAGTCTATTCAACACACTAAACGCATTCTCCAAATACAAGTACATAAGTGTTGCCATACTGGGATAGACCGAAGGTCCATCAAGGCCAGTATCCTGTTTCCAATAGTGGCTAATGAAGGTCACAAGTGCCAGGCAAGATCCCAAAACAGTACATTTTATGTTGCTTATCCCAGAAATAAGCAGTGAATTTTCCCAAGTCCATTTTAATAATGGCTTATGGACTTATGAGGGTTGAATGAAAAGTACTGCTTCCACCTCCATAACTTGTTTAAATGAATATATTGAAAATGAATAAAACAAAAATAACGTTTGAAGCGTGACCTTTATTACATGCATTTAATTTTCTACATAGTCACTACCATTTGCCACACATTGCTGCCAACGACATAGTAAATGACAAGTCTAAAGATGTTATGAAGAGTAACATAGTAGATGGCGGCAGATAAAGATCTGTACTGTACATCCAGTCTGCCCAACATGATAAACTCATTGCATTAGGAATGATGTGATACTACATATGAATACTTAATCTTGATTTATCCTTGACATTTTTTAGGGCATAGACTGAAGAGGTCTGCCTGGCACTAGCCTTACTCTTCAACTATTGAAGCTGTCATTGAAGCCTGGTCCAGCCAATTCAAATCTCTCCATCCACGATCAGGGCACAGAAGGAGGGAATTTGGGTAATTGATGACAAAGCCTAGTAGCTCCAAGAGTCGAATAGTCATTTGCATGGACTGTAGAGCTCCTGCCTCTGAGGTGTTCTTCACCAGCCAATCAACGAGGTAAGGGAACACATGCACTCCCAGTCTGAGTAGCGACGCTGCAACCACCACAAGGCATTTTATAAACAACCTGGGTGCAGAGGCGAGCCCAAAGGGCAGTACACAATATTGGAAGTAATGTGTTCCCAGACGGAACCGCAGATACTTCCTGTGAGCTGGAAGTATCGGAATGTGAGTGTAAGCATCTAAGCCCAAAGAGCATAGCCAATCGTTTTTCTGAATCATGGGAAGAAGGGTGCCCAGGGAAAGCATCCTGAACTTTTCTCTGACTAGATATTTGTTCAGGGCCCTTAGGTCTAGGATGGGACGCATCCCCCGTTTTCTTTTGCACAAGGAAGTATCTGGAATAGAATCCCAGCCCTTCTTGCCCTGGTGGAACGGGCTCGACCGCATTGGCGCTGAGAAGGGCGGAGAGTTTCTCTGCAAGTACCTGCCTGTGCTGGAAGCTGAAAGACTGAGCTCCCGATGGACAATTTGGAGGTCTGGAGATCAAATTGATGGAGTACTCCCAACTGGACTATTTGAAGAACCCACCAGTCAGATGTTATGAGAGGCCACCTTTGGTGAAACAATTTTAACCTCCCTCTAACCGCTAGATCGTCCGGCACAGGTACGTTTATGGCGGCTATGCTCAGCTGGAGCCAGTCAAAAGCCCGTCCCTTGCTTTTGCTGGGGAGCTGCAGGGGCCTGTCTGGGCACACGCTGTTGACGTGAATGAGCACGCTGGGGCTGAGCCTGAGAAGGCTGTCGGGAAGGTGGATTGTACCTACGCTTATTGTAACATAGGGAGCATTGCTCCTTCCCCTGAAAAATCGTCTACCTATTGAGGTAGATGCTGAAGGCGCCCAGTGGAAGAGTTTGTCGAGGGCAGTTTCCCGCTGGTGGAGCTGCTCTACAACCTGCTCGACCTTCTCACCAAAAATATTATCCCCCCAGCAAGGAACATCCGCAAGCCGCTGTTGGTTCCGATTGTCCAGGTCAGAGGCACACAGCCATGAGAGTCTGCGCAACACTATACCTTGAGCAGCGGATCTGGATGCAGCATCAAAAGTGTCATAAGCACCCCTGGACAGGAATTTACAACACACCTTCAGCTGCCTGACCACCTTCTAAAAAGGCCTGGCCTGCTCCGGAGGGAGCTTATTCACCAAGTCCACCAGTTGCTTCACATTGTTCCGCATGTGGATGCTCGTGTAGAGCTGGTAGGACTGAATTTTGGACACAAGCATAGAGGACTGGTAGGCCTTCCTCCCAAAAGAGTCTAAAATCCTAGCTTCTCGCGCCGGGGGCGCCGAGGCGAAATCTCTAGTACTTCTGGCTCTCGAGAGCGGAATCCACAACCGCAGTCGTGAGGTAACTGCGACCTCATCAACTCAGGTTCCTCATGGATCCGATATTGGGATTCTGCTTTCTTGGGGATGGTGGGATTAGATAAAGGTTTCATCCAGTTCCTCAGCAATGTCTCCTTGAGGACATTATGCAGAGGGGCAGTGGATGACTCTTTAAGTGGCAAAGGATAATCCAGGACCTCGAGCATCTCAGTCCTGGGCTCATCCTCATTTACCAAAGGGAAGGGAATGCCCACAGACATTTCCTGGACAAAGGTGGAGAAGGACAGACTCTCCGGCAGAGAAAGCTTCCTCTCAGGTGAAGGAGTGGGATCAGAAGGAAGACCACAAGACTCCTCGGAAGAGAAATATCTGGGGTCTTCCCCTTCATCCCAGGAGGCATCCTACTCGGTATTGGACAAGAGTTCACGAACTACAGTCCAAAACCGGGCCCGTCTTGACGCAGAGGAACGATGTCCTCGATGGCGAGAGGTCGACTCCCATGCCGGTGGCGACGAAGCTCCCTCCATTGACGTCGAGTCGACCTAGGTGGCAGCCAAGGCCAATGCTGCAAGTGGTACTGGCGTCGGAGACCTCACCACAGGCACTGAGCCAGCCGCCATTTCCATCGTCTGTACCGGAGGCTCAAGCACCCCCAGTACCAGAACACAGCGCTGCAGCAGCCCTTCCAGAAGGCCTGGAAGAATGGCTCGTATGCTCTCCTCAAGAGTCGCTGTCGAGAAAGGCCGGTGCAGGAGTCAAAGTCAGAATCTGCGAAGGCCTGGGAGGCGGTACCGGGCTGTCCAGAGATCGACGCACTGACACCTCTTGAATGGAGGGGGAGCGCTCCTCCCGGCGCCAACGCTTTCCGGGTGCCGAATCCTTTGACGCCCCAGAGTTCCCGGTACAGTGTCTCGAAGGAGAGCGGTGCCGATGCTTCTTAGCCTTCGCTCGAAGCACGTCACCGGTACTCCTCGGTACCAATGAGGACGTGAAATCCACACGCCTCCTCGGGGTGGGCCTGCCCAGCAGGAGTCTTCGAGACGGGTGAAGACCCACTCGACGGCTCACTGCTCCCAGCTAAAGGTGAAGTTTGGACAGCCATTTCCTGCACTCCCGATGTCGATGCCCTCCCCAGTGCAGATATCGACGCCACCGACCTCGGTACCAATGTCTACGTCGACGCCAAGGAATCAGTCGGAGCTCCGAAAAGACAGTACCGAAGAGCTTTTCTTGATGCCTGTGTCCGCTTTTTTAAACTCAGACACAACTTACAAGTGTCTGGGCCATGGTCGGGTCCAGGCACTGGACGCACCAGGAGTGCGGAACAGTGCTCGAGAGAGACCGCTGGCACCGAGCACACTTCTTGAAGCCACTGGGAGGCTTCGATGACATCAGCGGAAGAATCACGGCGGCGAAATCAAACGGGTCGAAAAGGGCACAAAAAGGGAGAACCACAGACGGGCGGCCAAAAAGGCCTCAATGGAAATCAAAAGAAAACTTACCAGGCCAAAAAACTAAGAAAAAAAAGGTTTCTTTTTTTTTTTAAACTGGAAAACGAAGAGGAAAAAAGCGACTTAAAACAAAAAGAAAGCGCTCAACGCGAGCGAAGGGCGCCTAAGTTTTTCCTGGGACCTACGGGCGAGAGACCGACATGCAGCCACTCTCCACCGCGGAGAAGAAAAAACTGAGGTGGGAACGGATGCGCAGGAAGATGGCCGCACATGCGCGGTGTTGTCCATTCCGCGCTCTACTGGCTGTCGCAAAGGTTTTGAAGATTTTGCTGGAAAATCTCCATTCCTGGGGCCGCCGTGGACACCGACCCATATGTGAGAATAAGCAGCCTGCTTGTCCTCGGAGAATTCTTTGTTATAATTTCTGGCTCATCTGTTAGACCATACCAACAAGAGACTCCAAGATTATAAACCATTTTCTCTTTATTGACACATCAGAGTCAATCAGCAACACATAGTAAAGTTATAACATATATACACACATTCACAAGCACATGTCAGACACCCATCAGGCACTCTTTGAAGCTAATGAGTATAATACTCCCAAAACAACTATAACATTGTTATATCAAATAACACAATACTGCCAAATAATACAGATTCCGGTGGAGCGATCCTCGGGCGGAAGCCTGGCTGGTTACCACGCAGGAGTGCAGTCTTGCACAGAATTATTAATTTGGTTCCTCCTGACGAAGGAGTTCGAAATGCGGTCCAGCATCGTGGAACCGGTTATTTGAAGTGGTAATTGTTGTGGAAGCATTTCTTCAGCCACCCAACTTGACTCTACTGCTGATTTGAGCACATTACGATAGCATTGGACGTTATCATTTGGAGTAAACACCTATATGGTGCATCATTTGAATATGCATGACCCAGTGGGTTTATGATAATGTGAACGCCACTCAAGAAGGACTCAGTGGCGGATAAATATTCTGGTACACTGGATCAATGCGAGACTAATATCAGGTTTAAATGAATGCACTGTATTATTTGGCAGTATTGTGTTACTTGATAACAATGTTATAGTTGTTTTGGGAGTATTATACTCATTAGCTTTGAAGGGTGCCTGATGGGTGTCTGACTTGTGCTTGTGAATGAGTGTGTATATGTTATAACTTTACTGTGTGTTGCTGATTGACACTGATGTGTCAATAAAGAGAAAATGGTTTATAATCTTGGAGTCTCTTGTTGGTATAGTAACATTAGCTGACTCCGGGTGAGGGTGACAATTCCCCTAAGTTAATACAGCTGTCATCTGTAAGACACCATGGCTTCAATTAATTCATTCATTTTTCAACATTCCTTATCTTTCATTTTACTAGTTTTCCTGATTAATCTGTTCCACTCTATGCCCTTCTGCCTCTTACACTTTAACCTCTTTTTTTCTCTCCTTTTACTGCTTTATTAGTTTTCTTGAATACCTCTTACAAAAAGTGAGCAGCGTAAGTGAAATTTCAACACACAGAGACAGGATGTGTTCAGAATGATCCAAGAACGTTTGGGTGGTGGTCAAAAGACTGGCAACTAAGTTTTACTTCCAAGAGTAAAAATTTGGAGCATCAAAATACAAGACAAAAGTACATGATGGAGGGCAATGTACTGATGCTAATGATGGATTCCAAATAAGAGCAATTATGCTGACTATATCTAATTATCCTGAGATTCCAAAACAGTGGTCTGAGAGGTATTTCCCCAGCAGAAGAAAAAAAAAGAAATAGAAGCCTCCATACAAATCACTAGTCAGGCAATTTGAATAACTGTGTCCAATTCCAGAGGCCACATTCCCATAAGGATATGGTTAAAAGTAGATACAGATCAGATGATTACCAAAAATGGTAAATAATCTTATGAAAGTACCTAAACATATACACTCTAAAGGAGGGGGGACATGATAGAAACAACCAAATACCTTAAAGTAAAACACACAAAGAGTAATCTTTTCAGAGCAGAGCAGAAGGATCAGAGTATGCTGTGAAGCAAAAAAAAAAAAAAAAAAATACCCAACACACAGAAAGTGGGGAAGGAGAGGGGATGCAAGGGTAGGATAGGATATATGGAACAGACTCTAAAATCAAGGTAGTAGAAGTAAAAAAAAAAAAAAATAGCAGTAAGTAAAAGCACAGTGGATCTTTGGTTGCAAGTGAGAACTAAACTAGAGTTCAAACAGGAACTGCAACCTGAAAGGAAAAATGTAAAGCCAGATGTACCTGCAATCCTATTCCATGTTTCTGTGTCAGAAAATGCATAACTTCAGTTGCACTCTCAACAACTACATTCTATTCTATTGAAATCTTTTATACCGCTATTGTCCAACTGAATTCAAAGCGGTTAACAACTTAGATGATACTTCAATAGTAATGAAGAAATAACAAATGCAGCATAAGTTCATAAAACACTAAAACACAATCAAAGCAATAAAATCACTGTTCAAACAAATGTGTTTTAACATTTTCCTAAAATGAAGATAAGAAGGTGCTTGCCTTGCTTTCAAAGGAAGCTTATTCCATAATCTAACTCCTGCAAAAGTGAAGGAAGCCTCTAGAAGAGACAGAAATCAGATCAATATCATGAAACACACTTACTGGTGAGTCAAAGAATATATGAAGAAACCTTTTTAATCGGATCTCTCTGTTCACAGCATCTTTTTCACTTTTGGATGTTAAGTAAAGCAGCAGCTGTTTCACAAATCCACTATGCTGGATTTCAAAGGATGACACATCAGACTCTGACACTATGCTACGTATTTCCTCAAGGCACTCAACTCCACCATCCACCTGTAAGAAAGGAAATACGACATAAGGCTCCAGATTTTAGGATTCTTCATACCATAAACAATGACTTTGTACCTACTTTCTTTCCTTTGGTCTCACCAGACCAATCCAGACCTGAGGGTTGCGCCCATCTACCAGGAAATGGAGACAAAGGCTTGTGAGTCCAGCCCTATAAGTGCACCCTGAAGATGGAGGTCATCAGTATTTTGATAATCAAACAATGGCAATGTGGTCTCAATTATTATAGAAAAACAAAAATCTTATTCCTCTTTCTTTAGATGAACAACAAAAGTATAAACCACTGCAGGGAATAAAAAAACATAGGGTGGGAATCTAGACTGGTCTGGTGGGACTCAAGGAAAGAAAATTAGCAAGTAAGAATTTTTCCTCTCTTATTGCTGTCACCAGACCACAGTTAATTCTCTGAAAAGAGGAAGAAAGATCAAATATATATAATTAGATTCAACTCTTTCTATAAAAGAACTAGAAAGATTTGTGAACCTCTTACATGCAATGGAGTACAAAAATCTCATACGAAAAAAAGCCTTGGAAACCTTCCTCCACTTCTTGTTTATGGAAGACTATATGGTAGGAATATCCAGGATATATTTACTTCATCGGCATAAACCTCGAGAATAAAATTGTGAAAACTACAATGCAATCAGTTTTCCTGGATACAAATACATGTGACATTATGAAGTTCAACTTGAATATTCATGCAGTTCAGCTCCCCAGACCATTCCAGAACCAATGGGATGTAGTAAAACATTTCTCAGCTTGGGTAACTCCTTGAAATCACTGCCCTAATTACTCAAGTTACAAAATGGAATCAGCTTGAGCTGTCATATCAACCTTCTAGTACTTTCCAAAGATATGACAAGAAAACCAAGACACTGCTCTGGAAATATCTAGTAATAGTGCAAGCAACTCCATGAAGTTGCTATACATCTTGTGAAGTGCGCTACGAGATGTTAAGGAATTTGTTTATCCACAAGAATACAGGCTGCAGAAATCTATTGGAGCCACCAAGCAATAATAGCTATCAAAGCTATGAAGCAAACTTATTTGTTGTCTGAAAATCATTGGTCGAGTCCATAAGCCCTGTGAAAATCCAAAAAATGTAAGGACTTAAACTCCATACCACAATCTTCTCTCTTAAAGGAAGGAAGACTGAGAAACTAGTTTAAATGAAAAGGAGGGACTACCTTAAGAAAAAAAAAGAAGGATGGAAAAGTGTGAAGTGAAATTTCCAAACACCACTAAACTGAAAAAAGGCCTGTAACTCAGACACTATGAGCAAAAGCAATAGTCAGGAGAAAGACCACCTTCAAGAGTAGCCCTTTTTTAAAGGTTCAAAAGGTGAACACAAGTCCTGAGAACAAAATACAAACTCCTTTCAGGACAAGAGGGCTTGAATGGGGGCTGAATCATAACGTAAGTATTCCCATACTGGGACAGACAAAAGGTCCATCAAGCTTAGCATCCTGTTTCCAACAGTGGCCAATCCAGGTTACAAGCACCTGGCAAGATCCCAAAACAGCACAATACATTCGAAGCTCCCTTCAAAAAATAAACAAGATCAGAACAGGAAGCTAACGAAGCTCTCTCTCAATCAAGGATGGGCAGCCACAGTCCTTGAGGGCCACAACCCATTCGGATTTTAAAGATTTCCACAATGAATATGCATGTGATTGATTTGCATGTAACACTTCCATTTTGGAGATTTTGAAAACCTGACTGGGTCATGGACCTCGAAGACTGTGGTTGCCCACCCCTATTTTAAAGGATGCTAGAACAGCTACTGCAACCTTTAAAGAACTGCTAAACCCTTGCTTTGACCTTCCTGAAGAAAGATGTAAGAAAATCCGTGAACGAACATACAGCTCCAGCAGAGCAGCAGGCTTCAAACGCTCTACAGACTTGTGAATAAGCCAGAGAGGTAGAGCACTTTGTGGCTTGCAGTATAATAGAAATGACATAATCTGAGTACCTTTTTGATTCCTCAGGCGTGACCTGTCAAGAGTCAAGCCATAAGACAAAATGGAACCGGTCCTTGGATTAGAACAGGACCTTGAACAGAGAACTGATGAAAAAGTCTGTTTTCACATTCTGAGCTCCTGCTATGTGGGCAGCAGAAAGATCAAGATGAAGCTCTGCCCTGCAAAAAAAGAACCCTTAACTCTGCACACCTCTTGTGCCTCCAGGCCTGATTACTATAAGCTATCACAATTTGAAAACACCTTGACTGCCTCCTTATCCTTCATTAACTGTACAAAGGTAAGGTGAACAATGCTTTTCAAACCACTTGGTTCCAGATGACTGATTATCCACTTCAATTCAGAAGGAAACCAAGTACCCCGGAGCTAATGTCTTAAAAATTAGCCCTCCATCTAAAAGACTGGCATATGTCATTACCACTAACCAATCTGGAATTTAAGAATATATGAACATAAGAAAAGCCATATTGGGTCAGACCAACAGTCCATCTAGCCCGGTATCCTGCTTCCAACAGTGGCAAATCCAGGTCACAAGTACCTGACAGAAACCCAATTAGTAGCAACATTCCATACTATCAATCCCAGAGCAAGCAGTGGCTTCCACATGTCCATCTCAATAACAGACTATGGACTTTTCCTCCACGAACTTATCCAAAGCTTTTTAAACCCAGATACACTAACCACTGTTACCACATCCTCCAGCAGCGAGTTCCAGAGCTTAACTATTCTTTGAGTGAAAAAATATTTCCTCCTATTTGTTTTAAAAGTATTTCCATATAATTTCATTACATAAGAACATAAGAGTAGCCATACTGGGTCAGACCAATGGTCCATCTAGCCCAGTATCCTGTTTTCCAAACAGTGGCCAAGTCAGGTCACAAGCACCTGGCAGAAACCCAAATCGTGGTAACACTCCATACTACAAATCCCAGGGCAAAAAGTTGCTTCCCATGTTTGTCTTAAAACTATGGCCTTCTCCAGGAATTTGCCCAAACCTTCAAGCCCTGATGTTGGAGGCAGACTTAGATGTTGTTGCAATCACGGAGACGTGGCTCAGTGCAAATATACCAGGCTGTAATCTATTTAGGAAGGATAGAGAGGGTCGTAAAGGTGGAGGAGTAGCTCTGTATGTGAGGAATGGTATCATGGCGACTGAAATGACAGGGACCTGGGGAAAGGAAGAAGCTATATGGATCACCTTAAAAAGAGATGACAGAACCTCTGTCCACGTGGGTGTTGTCTACAGACCCCCAACACAATTAGAGGAACTAGATAAAGATCTGATCGCAGATATTCAAAAATTAGGAAAGAAAAAAGAGGTTCTGTTAATGGGAGATTTCAATCTGCTGGATGTAGATTGGAAGGTTCCATCTGCGAAATCGGAAAGAAGTAGAGAGATTGTGGATGCTTTCCAAAGTGTTCTGCTCAGACAAATTGTAACGGAACCCACGGGGGAGGGAGCAACGCTGGATCTGGTGCTCACAAATGGGGATAGTGTGTCAAATGTCCGATGGGTGCACACTTGGGAAGCAGCGACCAAACGGTTTGGTTTGATTTGACAGCTGAAGTGGAGGGCAGCCACTCTAAACTCAAAGTCCTGGATTTCAAGCGTGCTGACTTTAGTAAAATGGGGGAATACCTGAGGAAGGAGCTGATGGGCTGGGAGGACGTACAAGAAGTGGAAGGACAGTGGTCCAGGCTGAAAGAAGTAATAAATAGGGCCACAAACCTTTATGTAAGGAGAGTAAATAAAAGCAAGAGAAAAAGGAAACTGATATGGTTCTCCAAGCAAGTGGCTGAGAAAATAAAGGCTAAAGAGTTGGCGTTCCAGAAATATAGAAAATCTCAAGAAGAGGAACACCGGATGAAACTGAAAGAAGCCAAGAGAGAGGTACGTCTGGCGAAGGCGCAAGCAGAAGAACAAATGGCTAGAAATGTAAGGAGGGGCGACAAAAATTTCTTCAGGTATATTAGTGAAAGGAGAATGACTAAAAATGGAATTGTGAGACAAAGATACAGCGAAACGCTATGTAGATAATGATGAAGAAAAAGCCAATTTGCTAAATAGATACTTTTGTTCTGTTTTCACTGAAGAAAATCCTGAAGAAGGACCACAAGGGACTGGTAAAAGTACACCTGAGAATGGAGTGGATAGAGCACCGTTCACGGAAGAGAGTGTGTATCAACAACTTGGAAAGCTAAAGGTGGACAAAGCCATGGGACCGGACGGGATCCACCCCAGAATATTGAGGGAGCTCAGAGAGGTTCTGGCGGGTCCTCTTAAAGATTTGTTTAATAAATCCTTGGAGACGGGAGAGGTTCTGAGGGATTGGAGAACTGCGGATGTGGTCCCTCTTCACAAAAGTGGTGACAGGGAAGAAGCTGGAAACTACAGGCCAGTAAGCCTCACTTCAGTTATTGGAAAAGTAATGGAAGCGATGATCCGAGACAACATGGTTTTACCAAAGGGAAATCGTGCCAAACGAATCTCATTGAATTCTTTGATTGGGTAACTGGAGAATTGAATCATCGACACGCTATAGACGTAATCTACTTAGATTTTAGCAAAGCTTTTGACACGGTTCCCCACAGGAGATTCTTAAATAAACTCGATGGGCTGAAGATAGGTCCCAAAGTGGTGAACTGGATTAGGAACTGGTTGACGGACAGAGGGTGGTGGTAAATGGAGTTCGCTCGGAGGAGGGAAAGGCGAGTAGTGGAGTACCTCAGGGATCAGTGCTGGGGCTGATTCTGTTCAATATATTTGTGAGTGACATTGCCGAAGGGTTAGAAGGTAAAATTTGCCTATTTGCGGATGATACTAAGATTTGCAACAGAGTGGACACCCGGGAGGGAGTGGAAAGCATGAAAAAGGATCTGAGGAAGCTAGAAGAATGGTCTAAGGTTTGGCAATTAAAATTCAATGTGAAGAAATGCAAAGTGATGCACTTAGGGAGTAGAAACCACGAGAGACTTACGTGTTAGGCGGTGAGAGTCTGATAGGTACTGAGGGGGAGAGGGATCTTGGGGTGATAGTATCCAAGGATCTGAAGGCGACGAAACAGTGTGACAAGGCGGTGGCCGTAGCGAGAAGGTTGCTAGGCTGTATAGAGAGAGGTGTGATCAGCAGAAGAAAGGAAGTGTTGATGCCCCTGTACAAGTCGTTGGTGAGGCCCCACCTGGAGTATTGTGTTCAGTTTTGGAGGCCGTACCTTGCGAAGGATGTTAAAAAAATGGAAGCGGTGCAAAGAAAAGCTACGGGAATGGTATGGCATTTGCGTTCCAAGACATATGAAGAGAGACTTGCTAACATGAACATGTATACCCTGGAGGAAAGGAGGAACAGGGGTGATAAGATACAGACGTTCAAATATTTGAAAGGTATTAATCCGCAAACAAATCTTTTCCAGAGATGGGAAGGCGGTAGAACGAGAGGACATGAAATGAGATTGAAGGGGGGCAGACTCAGGAAAGATGTCAGGAAGTATTTTTTCACAGAGAGGGTGGTGGATGCTTGGAATGCCCTCCCGCGGGAGGTGGTGGAGATAAAAACGGTAACGGAATTCAAACATGCGTGGGATATGCATAGAGGAATCCTGTGCAGAAGGAATGGATCCTCAGAAGCTTAGCCGAAATTGGGTGGTGGAGCAGGTGGGGGGGAGGGAGGGGTTGGTGTTTGGGAGGCGAGGATAGTGGAGGGCAGACTTATACGGTCTGTGCCAGAGCCGGTGATGGGAGGCGGGACTAGTGGTTGGGAGGCGGGGAATCCTGCTTGGCAGACTTATACGGTCTGTGCCCTGAAAAAGACAGGTACAAACCAAGGTAAGGTAGGCAGTTCAAAGTATAGCCCACTGACCATTAATCGCAGTAGAGAGTGCTAATCATACAGTCCACCATGTCACTTAACATGGCGCTCCTTGCCAGACCTTTTCTGCTCATCCCACCATCCAAGAGATCTTAACACTGCCAATGCAGCCTCCCTATAGAAGACTGCAGATCAGGTTTTTTCAACTCAGTCCTCGGAGCACACCCAGTCAGTCAGGGTTTTCAAGATATCCCCACTGAATTCAATGGGAATATCCTAAAAAACCCCAATGGTTGGGTATGCCCCAAGGACTGGGTTGAAAACCTCTGCTGTAGATTTTCCCATTCACCGTGAATTCACCGTGAATTGTAGTCTAGACAGAAAGGACCAGCGATATCTCACTTGCTCAGCTTGAAGTTTCTCTGTAACGTCCCTTATATTTTACCATTTGCAAAGTGTCATCAGAGAGATATCTTCAAAAAACAATATATCATATGTTTCCCATGCGAGTTGATGTCACTTCCTGCAGCCGAGAAAATAGCCTCTTTTAATGCACAGTTGTAACAGCACACTATAATATCCTGGGGGAGATTGTTACACGCATTCCTTAAAACTCTAGGGGCTCATTCAATTTTAATATCCTGCTGGGCCATCTCAACCTCTGCTTCAGTGAATAAGAAGGCAGAGAATAATCGACTTGCAATCCTGGAATTCGGGGTCTTTAGAACACCCCAAAATCTCAAATTATTTCTCCTACTTCTGTTTTCAAAGTCTTCGAGCTTATCAAAAAGCTCTAATTGTTGCTGTGCATACTCATTAAGCCGTTTCTCCAGCGCAGAGATTACTTCCACGTGTTCTTCAGTTCGCTGCTCCACCTCTTCTATACGATTCCTGAGCTCATTAATATTGGATTGTAAATCAGAGTCCAAGAAGGCCAAATCTGCTCAGGATGCCTCAATCTCAGATTTGATATCCTTCAACCAGCACTTGATCTCTTCCATATGTGGGGGAAACGTCATGTCACTTGCACTTTATGTTGCAGGCATCCACGGTGCTGCTTGGAATGACATGGCTGCCATGATGTCTGCTTCATGTTGTGTCTGGCTGCTCCCTGAAGAGGAACAATCTTGCAGTCTGTCAGCTTGTTTTTACTCAAACTTGCCCAGGGAGATAATTACTACTAGAGGACAAGTAATTCCGGCCACAAAACAGTGAGATGACAGCAGATTGAAAGGTATTTACCTGGGTCCCTGAGGAGCCAAGCAGCCATCCAACCAATGACGTCAGTTCCACCCCTCTCGCTGATCAGATTGTGATGTATTTCAGTAGGGTAATTTCCTAGAATTTCAGGACCATACTTGGCCTTCATCACAAAGTCTGAACTCCCAAAATCATAGGCTCAAGGTCCTGGGGCTTCCCCAAACTCCCAACTCCCTGGTGACCAACTGCCCCTTCAACTCCCTCAAAGCACCACTGCACTGTTCAGTGAATGAAAGATTTAGGTGATGGGCACCAAGCCCTCCCCATTTTGTTTTTCAAAAAAAGATGGGAGTAGTGGGCTGTATCCCCTCCCCTAAGTCATCATAAATGGCACAAACCAAGAAAAGGGAAGGTATGTTCCTCACCTACTTTTGCCCTGTGGCTGCCATGCTCAATAATGATACCTTCTGAACCTCTACTGGTACAATGACCATACCTCTAGATATTAGAAGACAATATTCAATAATGGTGGCCATGGGCAGAAGCAACTGCTTAAGGACAGGTATTTCCGGAAAGAAAAGAAATCATGCCTCTTGACAAATCATCATTTACATTTTTTTTTTTTTTTTTTAGTCACTGAGCCCCAAGCATGGGGCAAGGGATATCAAGGACAACAGGCTACCGGAGAGTCAAGGGTCCATGTGCCTAAAACCTTATTTACTGGGATGGAGTGGGGCTTGCCACTACAGGATGGATCTTTCAGGGGTGGGGGCTGAATGGCACAGTTTGGTATTTATGTTCTGTACTAGGGCTGGGGAAAGGGTTGGAAGCATGTCATTGGCCCACCATGAATTTAAGTTTTCTCCTCCCCCCCCCCCTCATCTGGGGGTAGCAGGATATCAGACCCCCCCCTTAAAACCCCATGCCACTATCATGATAAATGAAACTTTTTTTTTTTAATTTCTCATATGTCCCTATAATTGCAATGCAAGAGAAATTGTGAGTGAAATCTAGCCCTTAACCTGACATTTTTCATTGCATTGGTACATTAGGGCCAGTATTTGTTTAACAAAATTTATTTTAAAATATTTCTTTACAAACTGCAGTAAAAAGAAAAAAGTGAATACCAATTCCCAACCTGAAGATTGAGCTGTTCAGTTGCTGTGCAAAGTCTCTGTAGTACATTTAGTGCAGGATTTGTTCCATCCATATTCTCAGACGTAAAATACCGTTCAACAAATTTATGGGCTTGTTCTTTAATCCAACCCCTAATTTTCTCCCTACGGAAAAGAATAAAATTAAAAGAAAAAAAATAATTTCAGACTATGGTGCTATGAGCAGCTGAAAAATCTCACATTCCTTTATATAAAAGAAATCAAATATATCTGACAAAACACACTATGAAAGAGAACACATATTAAGTAATTTTAGCAGCCTTATAAAAAAAAAAAAAAAAAGGAGTATAAATGTAAATATATCTATTATATATAGGGAAACATGGAAACCAAAGTCACTTAAAAGCTGTTCTCTGATGACTGCAAAATATTGGTCCTCATAGATGGGTGACATCTACAGAATGTGGGACAGAGAAAAGATAAAGCTCTAAAGGCCCCATTTACTAAGCTGCGCTAGAGGCACTTTAGTGCTTTTAGCGTGTGCTAACCATTAGCGCACGATAACTGTGTAGGTGCCCACAATCTTCCTATGGGTGCCTACACAGTTAGCGCATGCTAATTTTGTGCATGCGCTAAAAATGATGCTAGCGCACCTTAGTAAACAGGGCCTTAAGAATCTTCTGGAGCAGTGAGTGCAGAACCACCTCAGTTCAGTATGCAGCTTTAAATTAGGAGTATCTAAGTCTTAAGAGAGGCAGCTGGTTTTTGTTAAGACTTGATATCCTACTGCTCTTGAAGAAAGCTTATTACTAGCAAGCAACTTTCCCTTCTCAAAGGACAATCAGGATATGAAGTCTTCACAGATAGGAATTCCTAGATACATGTTTATGGATCGAAGATTAGGGTTTTTCCTGATTTTTCTAGAGGGACACACATGAGGCGGAATGCCTTTTTGGCACTTTGACCGGGCCTTAGGAGCTGTTTTTGTTTTACAGATTTCCTTGCTTCTGTATTGTTCTTTTTGAAGGTAATCAATATCAGTTCTTTGATCCCAAGCATTTGGATGATTTTTTTTAAGCCAGGGAGGAAATGTAACTCTATAGACCTATATGTTCACCGTAAAGGCTGGCTGTGGGGGGCAATCTTGATTTGCTTTTTCTTACGTATTAATTTCTTAATCTTGGATCATAATTTCTGTTTACTGGTGGACTATCTACTATATGTAATTTATTTAACCAGATTTCTATTCTGCACAATCCTACATTCTTGGCTGATTACAAAAATCACATACACAATCATTAAAACATCTCCAAAACAACAAGACAAAATCTCCAAAGATTCACTGATAACAGCGATTGATCCAAAGTAGCCATATAGCAGCCCTTTAACCCTATTTTCCCTTAGAGCCTCCTGCTTCGCCAAATGCTTTTAAAAATAAAAACGTTTTTAACTTTTCTGAAATAAAGCAATGTTTCAATTTTACGCATTTCGGGTGGTAAACTACTTCATAATTTAGGCCCCACAAATTGAAAAGTAGTAGCAAGGAGACAAACACATCGCTCGAAAACTTGGAACAAGCAATAAGTGCTTCTTCTCAAGACCTTAAACAGCATGTAGGCTTATACATTTTTAAGAGCAGAAGCAAGCAGAGATGGAAATGCTTTATTCAAAGCTTAGAAAACCAATGTAAGAACCTTGAATTCAATCTTATAAACAACTGGCAGCCAGAGCAAAGATGCCAATGTAGATGTAATATGTTCCTTACTTGATTTTCCTGTTAACAATCGCATCATCGAGTTTTGGGCAACCTGGAGTACTCATAGCATATAGCCTGGCAATCCAAACCAACCATTGCAAGTGTAAAAGTGGGGAAAACAGCTTGCAAAATTGCATGAAACTTCTCAAGAGTGTTAATCCTTGTAACCTACACAGTAATCTTAATTTTTTTTTTTAAAAAGGGCTTACTTACATATCCAATGTGACTTCATAGACAGTGTGGTATCCAACCATACCCTGAAATACCAAATTGCTCTCAGAATCTGAATAGAACAACTATCTCCCCGAAAATTTAAAGAGTAATCCCATCTTTGACAAAAACAAAACTTGTGGTTTTCCAACATTTAGTTGAAGCCTATTGGCTGTCATCCGATTTTGAATCATTTTAATTACATGTGATAGATAGGCCAGAGAAGATTCAATAGAGTTTTCAACCTGAAAAAAGAATTGCAAATCGTCTGCATAAAGTTTGTAATGCAGACCAAGACAAGCCAAAAGTTTACAAATAGCCATTATATATAAAATGAACAACACTGGAGACAAGGACAAGCCTTGTGGAGCTCCAGAGGAAATAGCTTCCCATGTAGCAATATCACAATTTGTCTTAACTTGAAAAGCTCTGTTCAAGAAGACTGGAACCAACTCAAAACAGATCTGGCCAAACCAAAGTTATCCAACCTCTTAAAACAGCACAGGGTCAATTGCATCAAATGCCGCTGAGACATCCAATGTGACCATAAAGTACTGTTTCCCATTATAAAATCCCATTTTGATCGTGTCAAGTATCGATACTAACAAAGTTTCTGTATTATACTTTGGTCTGAATCCAAATTGATGCAAGTCCAATAGTGAGTCTCAATATAATCCTGAAGCTGCTTTAATACCACCATTTCTAAAACCTTGGCCAAGAATGGGATGGAAGATAATTAGTTGAAATATGCACATCTAATTTCTTAATTAAAAGTGAAGCACCAGAGGTCTCTTCAAAATAACGGGCACTACCCCCTTCAACTAATGATTAAGCATAATCCAAAAATGGAATCTCTCAGCTTTGAAAATAGCAATAGAACACATCCAATGTACAAAAAGTATTATTTAATTTTGAAATTTTAGATATTTGTTTTAAAGATACGCATAAATTGGTATTCTTTTTATTTTGCTCTAGAACTTATTTACTTTTCTTTGCATCTCTATATGTATTTGAAATTTGGAAAAAAAATGTACGCTGACTCAATAGTCTACTTAATCCAACATGCAAGGGACGACTTAGAAGTATGACACCCCTTATGAGGATCGTGGACAAAGATGATCCGACAACCGAAAAGAATTAGTGACTTCAAGGTAAGAAAGGAGAACTCTGTGCATGTCCAACTTTAAAAGAACCTAAAGAAGAACAGGACACAACTTCAAGAAGGAAGGATCACCTTCTGATTCAAGTGAAAAGACAAGATCACCTTTGAGCAAAGGATGGACCAGTCCACAGGGAAACCAAAGCAGGAGAGGAAACTAAAAAAGAATCTCTACAAGGACCTCAAGCTCATAGATCCTCCTACCCATGGAAATGCAAAAAGGGAAACTGTCTTGAGAGTAAGGTTTTGACTGAGGCCCAATGCAAAGGCTACAAAGGACGACTGACAAGGGCTGCCAGGACTAACTGGAGATCCAACTGAGTTACCACCGCACAGAGTGGAGGCCAAATCAATTTGACTGCTCACAGAAAACGTATCACATCAAGGTGGGCTGCAATAGAAGAACCTCCCACCTTGTCTCTGCAACAGGCTAGTGCAGTCACTTGAACTTTGACAGAATTCAAGACCAACCCTTGGTCAAAGCTTCTTTGCAAAAAGGTCAAAATAGCTGGCATATCCACTCACCAAGGAGAGGCTCTCCGAGTAGAGCACCAAGATTTATACACCCTCCAGGCCCTGACATAAGGCAAGGAAGTGTCAAAAGTGGCAATAACAGAAGAAGAGGGGAAGTGGGACTTGATATACCGCCTTTGAGGTTTTTGCAACTACATTCAAAGCGGTTTACATATATTCAGGTACTTATTTTGTAAGTAGTAGTACCAGGGGCAATGGAGGGTTAAGTGACTTGCCCAGAGTCACAAGGAGCTGCAGTGGGAATCAAACTCAGTTCCCCAGGATCAAAGTCCACTGCACTAACCACTAGGCTACTCCTCTGCTCCCTTGACAAGAAACTTATCAAGGGCCATGTTGTACACCAAAAAGGATCTGGATCTTCCATGAGAATCATGCCCTGTAAAAGAATCCCTTTCCCTTTCTTGGCAAGGGAAGCAGAGGACTTGTAAGGCTAATATAGTGCAATCAGAATGACAAGGAACAGATGTCTCTCGATCCTGCGAACTGACTGGCCCACCAGAGTACCAAGGCAGAATGATATAAAGAGGCTGGAGCTCCAGCTATGGTTGTACTAGGGCATCTAGGTTGCATGACCTGGGCTCCAACATCCTGCTGAAGAATCAAAGGCATGGCACTGTGCCAAGTTACTATCAGGTCAAAGGCCAGAGAACCAACTAGGCAGAAAGCTGCCAGACAGTTTCCATTTCTCCAAGATCCAGAGTCTGCCCACCTGCACACTCCCGCCACATGGGCCATGGAAATAGCCAAGAGATTGTCCTCCACACATACATAGGGTTTTGTCTATTTCCAAGTAGACTGAAGTGCTCCTGGTTTTTGCTGCTTGTTGACATACAGTGCAACTAAAAGGTCATAGATTTGATATACCGCTTATCTGTGGTACATTTACATTATATGCAGGTACTTTCCACTGTGGAATTGATGGACATCACCCACATCGGTCTATCCCAAAGAGGAAGGAAGTGCCGCAAGGTCAGTTGATGGCTCATTCAACTTTCACTGGCAACCAGTGGCCCTGAGCTACCCTGTCTAGACAGTGAGCTCCCTAACTTCTGAGGTAGCCTTTATGGTTACTACAATCCAGTCCCGAGGGCCCAAGTGAACACCCAAGGATATGGTGAACTGACCACTACTCCTGGTGACGCCATAGGGTCAGTAAATGGGGAGCCGAAGATCAAACCAGTGAGACAGGACACCTTGTTGTGGATGCATGTGGGCCCCCGAACCATGGATGTACAGGGTTGCAGCCGTAGACCAAGCAACTGCAAGCAATTCCAAATCCTTGGCCCCAGAAGATCATAGAGGGCATAAAGATGGCTCCAAAGTTCGCTCACTTGAGTCTGCAAAAGGAAGATTAACCCCTAATGGGTATCAAAACAAACCCCCAGTTACTCTACCTAGGAGACGTGATAGGGTTTCTTCTACCGCCCATCATTTAGTATCTGCCCTGCAGGGGGACTGCATGAAGGTCCAGACAGGCCTTCTTAACTTGAAAGAAGTCCAGCTACTCTTGTCTCTCCCTATGCCCCCCCTCGGGTACTCCGTTCTGTTGATAAATCTCTCTTATCTGTCCCCTTCTCCTCTACTGCTAATTCCAGACTCCGTTCCTTTTATCTTGCTGCACCTCACGCCTGGAATAAACTTCCAGAACCTGTACGTCTAGCCCCGTCTTTGGCTGTTTTCAAGTCCAAACTTAAAGCCCACCTCTTTACCACTGCTTTTGACTCCTAACCACTGCTCACTTGCCCTGTCCTTTTTATCCTCACCTCTTTATTCCCTTACCCTTAATTGCTCTGTCTTATCTAGATTGTAAGCTCTTTGAGCAGGGACTGTTTTTTTTGTGTATGATATACAGCGCTGCGTATGCCTTGTAGCGCTATAGAAATGATAAGTACTAGTAGTAGTAAACCACAAGGACCCAGTGACCTGAGTAATGAGAGCCCATTCCTGGTGAAAGAGTTGAAGCCTGCCTCCAACCGACCCTACTGCAGAGAAGACCTGAGAAAGACCCCAAATCTCCCTGTCTTCTGGTCCCCTCAAAGGGCTGGCCTTTATGATGGCCTGCTGAGGCATGAAAGGAAGACCGCTTCTTGGATGCGTTCATTCCCTAGAGCAACACCTACCCAAAGCTGGCCTGGAGTCCCAGCCCCCATCTTCCAGGAGGTGTTGAGATCTAGCCTTCCCCAGATCCTCCCAAGAACACAACCTACAAAAAGGAGCTTCTTGAGTGTCGCTTTAGAGATGGCATCTGCCAACCAGTTCTACAGCCTCAACCATCTGCGAGCCAATATGCCAAAAGCTAGCAAATCAGAAAGAAATACAGATGGGACCATACAAGACATCCACAATGAAAGCCACCTCCAATTTCAGAAGGGCCATCTCAGGAAAGCAGAAGTCTCTGGACCAAGCAGAGAACTGTCCTGGCCACATAACTACCACAGACTACGTTACAGACTGCTGCCTGAATCCCTAGCACAGGAGAAAAAGAGAAATTAGATTTTACATGCTAATTTCCTTTAATCCCTCTAGACCAACACACATGGGTTATGCACTCCTACCAGCAGATGGAGACTGAGATCCACTGAGTTTCAAGTAAGCCTAAAAGTGAGCTGTGCAGTCACTTGAAAATGAGTCAACAGATAGCCAAGCAGATATCTCAAAGGACAGAGATGCAGAGAGAAATGAAACCAACCATGAGTACTCCTCTCAACATGCAGAGTCCCAAAATTATCCCCCCCCAAAACAAGCAGCTCCTTGCAGCCACACCCCAGATGCCCACAAGGAAAACCAGTGACAACCACATTAACACTTGACAGTAAACAATATGGGCAGGCTAGAGGGACGTGGCTACGTGCTGGTCTAGAGGGACTAAAGGAAAGCAAGTTAGCGGGTAAGCCTAATTTCTCCTTCTATAGCATCCCTCTAGACTGGCACAGATGGGAAGTACCAAAACAATGACAAAATCAAGGGTGGGACCCCCAGAGCCCTACTTCCAAGACTTTCACTCCAAATGCTGCATCCCACCAAACCTGCACATCCAAACAATGACGACTTATAAAGGAATGCAGTGACGACCGCCGCCTAGCAAATGTCGATTGAAGGAACCAAAGAGTGCTTCACCTACGACATCACCTGAGCCCTAAGAGTGAACCTTCAGGAACAAAGGGACAACCTTGCCATTGAGCAAATAACCCTAACTCACTGTCCCTTAATCCATCTGGCAATTACCTTGGAAGCCTCCTCACCCTTTCTATGACCATCAACTAGAACGAACAAACGCTTCGACTGGTGAAATTACTGAGTCACCGCAAATATCTCTGCAGCACTCTCCAAATGTCCAAGCAATGCAGATGACGCTGCTCCTCAGAGTGCACCCGAGCTCCTAGCACTGGCAGGGACACCAACTGGTTTACATGAAACCCTGAGACGACCTTGGGAAGAAAGATGGAGACTGGTCTGAGCTCCACCTTACCTTTGAAGAACAAAAGACAAGGTTCTCAGAAGGGGAGGGCCTGCAATTTGGAAATTCTTCGCACCAAATTCACGGCCAATAGAAAACACCAACTTAAGACAGTGGCTGAAAGGGTGAGGACACCAAAGCCAACAAAACAAAGTTAAGATCCCATGGGAGAACAGAAGGACAGGGGGGAAGATGAAGAAGCGTCCCTCCCTGAAGGAAGCAAGCCCCATCCTGATGACAGGCTAAGTACTTCCCCTTGATTAGACCTCAAAAACATGCCAGGGCCACAATCTGAACCTTAAGGGAAGATGAGGCAAGGCCCTTGTCCAACCCAACTTCCAGAAAACTCAGAATGTGCAGCAGAGAAGCCTTCAAAGGAGCTACATGGTGGTCTCTACACCGATCCTGAAAAGATGTGCCAAACCCATACATAAGCAAGTGAGGTTCAACACTCTTTAGAATACAAGAGTCAAGATGACCAAACTCGAATAGCCTTTTGTGACAAAACGGTGGGTTTTTTGCCTGTAAACTGTATTATTTCTTGAAGTGTATATCCCTAGTTTGGCCAGCAGGTGGTGCATGTTTATGTTTAAAATAACTGTTCCTTCTTTAGTTAGCACACAGAGAAGAATTTAACCTGCAGTGATGTGGCCAGCTTTTTTTTTTTGGGCTCTGATTGGCCCAGGAGCTCAATTTCAGCTAGGATGTACTGGCTTTTTCTCCAGTCTTAGCCAGGGAGAAGAGAGAAAAGGATCTCTTTGCTGAGGCCCTGTGAACAGTTACATTTGATAACATGTGAGAAGTATTTGTCCTAATCTTTCTAGGTACTATTTAGATCGTTAAAATTTTTTTAGATAGTGTTATAATTGATCCATGTTTCAGTTACCCGTTATTGTTTTGCTGATTGCACCTTTTCTGTTCAGTGTTCTAATTTTTCATGACAAATATTTTTAGTTTATTGCCTCTGCCTGTCTGGACTAAGAATCTTTGAGGTTTGTGCGTTGGGTCTGTGCGTGCTTTCTAGGAACTGTGGGACCACTGGGAGTATGGCCCCAGTAACCTAGGAATCACTGGGGAAAATGTGAGAGCGGGAGACTCACCCAGAGGCGGTTGGTACCCAGTCGGTGGGAGAAGGGTGCTAAATATAGAGAACAAGCGGCAGATGCAGGTGGCATGAGCTGTGCTGGGGATAGAAGTGGCCGCAGAGTAGCCCCAGGTGGGTGGCTAGGCATTTCATGACATCTTTCTTCAAACGCACCCTCTCAAGAGCCAAGCTGCAAGACAAAATTGAGCAGAATCTTTCTTGCGCATAGAACCCTGCAACAGCAGATCTCTTGGTGGCAAGATGGAGTGACACCTCCACAGCCAGCTGTACCTGATCCCCATACCAAGCCCTGTGAGGCCAATCCGGAGCCACCAGAATTACTGGCCCATTGCGGAGCTCTATTCTCTGGATCACTCTGGTGATGAGAGGCCACAGTGGAAACACAGAGAGGATCCACTGAGGGCCAAGGCTGCACCAGGGCATCCAATCCTTCCACTCAAGTTGTCCCACCTCCTGCTGAAAAAATGAGGAACTTTGGTTTTGTGAAAGGTCATCATCCGTTCATGACTGGGAGACCCCACTCGCTCACGATGAGGGTGAAAGTGGCCTGACTGAGACGCCACTCGCCGGTATCTAGAAGAGTCCTGCTGAGGTAATCCGCTTGAACGCTGTCCATGCCTGCTATGTGCACCATGGATAGATCCGACAAATGACACTCTGCCCATGCCACTATGAGGGCTACTTCCTGGGTCAACTAATTAATCTTCGTGCCGCCCCAGCGATTGACATAGGCCACTGCAGTCGGATTGTCCAACAAGATCTTCAACGCCTTGTCACATTACTGATCCTAGAATGCGAGCCATGCTAAAAGAATTGCCCTGGTCTCCAGCTGTTGAAAGACCAACCTGCCTCCTTGGTTGACCACAGTCCCTGAGCTACCTGAGTCATAAAGTGAGCCCCCTAGCTGGAGAGACTCGCATCAATGGTCACCACCACATCACCAAGCTCCAAAGGGGGAGATGTTAATCCAGGATCTGCACCCGAGATCAGCTGGAAAACAGAACTGCCTGAAGAGGCCTTATGTGAGCCCCAGCCCCTGTACCACCTTCAGGGATGCTGCCATGGAGCCCAAGACCTACAGATAGTCCCTGGCTTGAGGACACCGGGACTGAAGCAGCAAATGCACCTCTAAATATTCCAAGCTCTGTGACGGCACTAGATGTCTCTTGGCCAGATTGACCACCAGCCCAAGAATCACAGAACCCGCACCACCCAGTTGGTAACTCTCATGCTCACTTGAAAGGACTTAGCCTGAATGAGCCAATCATCCAGATATGAGTGAATCAAGATGTCCTCCTGGCAAAGAGCTGCAGCCACCACCATTACCTTGGAGAATATGCGAGGAGCAGTAGCTAGACCAAAAGGGAGTGCACAAAACTGATAATGCTGACATACAACAGCAAAACAAAGGAAACTGGTGACTCTGACAAATGGGAATGTGAAGGTAAATCTCTGCCAAATCCAACAAAGTGAGGAACTCTGCAGGCCGTACTGCAAAGATCACCAATGAAGTCTCCATAAGGAAGGAGGATACGTGACGTGCACAGTTCACTCTCTTGAGATCCAGAATGGGCTGAACGGAACCCGTCTTTTTGGGAACCACAAAGGAAATTGGTTAACAACCTGTGCCATACTCTTTGCTGAGAACTGGAACTACTGATCGCCCCTGAAGAGTCTCCCGAACGGCCCTGATCTTCCAACATGCCCAACACAGACTCCAGAAAGGCATCTGGCAAAGGACGGGTGAATTCCAGGGCATACCCCTTGCAGACTACCTCTAGCACCCACTGATTTGAGGTAATCTGGGGCCACCTCTGATAAAATTCTCACAACCTTGCACCTACTGGGATGGGAAGCTGAACCCGGACACCTTCACTGGAAAGCTCAACCAAGGCCCAAGGACAAGAGACTGGAGTCTCGGCCACCACAGTGACCCCCTTGAAAAGATTGTGTTCTTTAGAAAAAAAGACTTCACTGGGAACCACCGCCTCTATCAGGCCTATACCAGCAAGCCTCTCTAAACCGCCCTTTGCCAGAAAAACCATGAAAAAGTCATTCTGGGCTTGTCTTCTTGAAGATGCAGAACCTTTGTCTCTTGATTAGAGAGGGATTGGATAAGTTAGTGAAGAGCTTGGGAGAGACTGTCTTGAAAAGGAAACTTACTAAGCTTTGATTTAGAGGCCACATTCATTAACCAGACTCGCAACCACAAAGCCCTCTGAGCCGCAAAACTGCGCACCATGGACTTTGCAGATGTCTGCAGATGGTCAAAGAGCAACAGAAAAAAAAGAAGAGCCCATCTCTAGCTTAGAAGCCTCCTGATCCACAAAGGATCAATCATCTGACTCCCTATCCAAGATTCACTCCCAACAAAAGCAGGTTCTGGCTACCTGGTCCAGCAATACCACCACATCAAAAAACTCTGCTTCAAGACAGCCTCCATCTACCGATCCTGCGGGTCCTTCAAGATGGTCCCACCATACACCGGGACAGTATTCTTCTTAGTCACTGCTGAAACAACCGCAACCACCATAGGAGGCTGCAATAGTTCCCAATCCTGCTCTGGAATTGGGTACAGATGGACCAAGGTCCAAGCCACTTGAATAGGGCATCAGGAGAGTTCTACTGAGTCTGAGTGTCATCTCTAATATCCTGGTGCATAGGAAAGGATCTGGCGGACTTACTTGTGCCCTTCAAAAAAAGTTGATCTACTGTCTGTGGAGGGTTTGGGAGCGTCCTCAAACTTCAACACTGCTAAGACCTGATAGATAAGTTCCTACAACTCCTCTCAATGAATATACAAACAACGGAGGAGTCCTCACCAAGCAGCAACTCCTTCATCCAGGTTTCCTCAGATAACTGCTGATACTGATCCATACCCTTCCCCCTCCATCCAGTCCAGCTCTTCTTCCGGTGGGGAGTCCTCCAGAGGTTCAACCCCCTCCCAGTCCACTCACTGACACTTCGAAGGGGAAGAAGAGGGTGCCCCCCCCTTGCTGCTACTCCCACTGACAATTGGCCTTACATATGCAGAAGGCCTTGTACATGGCCAAGACGAAATCAGGAACGAAATTCACTCCAGAGGGGCCTGGCCCGAGGGGAGCACCCTGCTGAGGAGAGGAGTTCTTAATGGACTCAAGCCACAGACGCGAACGGCAAAACATTGGCATTTCCTGTCAAGATAGGAGCCACCACTATCGACTGTGCAGCTGACACCCCAACTGCCGAGGAGCCTCTACAGGAAGGGCCTGGTGCCAGAGAGGAAACTGAAGAAGAAACCATTGCACCGGAGTCCTCTACATTAGAATAATACTTATAGTGGAACCCCCCCCCCCCCCCACCCCCAGGACACTCCGAAAAGGAAACAGAAGCAAGGGTACCAGCAGTGCTAAAGGGAGCAGGCTGCTTTTAAGCACAAAGTAAGCCACTGCTTTTACTCTAACTTTTTTTTTTAAACTTGCAGACCCTCAGGAACTCAAGGTTACCTGTTTGCCCCCTGGCAGAGAAGGCTTAGACACACCACCCAAACTAGCCCAAGAGGGGGAAAGGGGGAAGGGATCCAGGGCTTAAGAGATCCCCACAGGCCTCAACCTTCGGTACAATAGAAACACAAGAGGAGATTCCTTTCTCTATATATTTTTTTTTTTTGTATAAAAGCAGAAAGCTCCTAACAAAAGGAAAAAAATTCAACCACGACTTACAAATGAAGGGAACAAAACAGGCTTACCACTCCTACCATCTGCTGAGACTGAGAACAGACTGGTTTTCAAGGGACTGCACAACTCACTTATAAGGCTTACTTGAAAACTCAGTGGTTCTCAGTTTCCATCTGCTGATATGAGTGCATAACTTATCTGTGCCTGTCTAGAGGGACACTATGAAAACAGGAGCAACTCAACCTTTTGGTTAGAGGGAGGGTGGCAGATTTCCAGGGAAGAATGTAGAAAGCTGCCAGGGGCAGGGTGCTTGAGTTGGGGGCTTCCCCTAACACTTCTGCACTGCTTCAGACCTAGCAGTAAATTTATCACATTGCAGACAGTGCACAGGTTATTAGTTTCTCTGCATTGCTGAGGATCAGCTAATAGCCTGCTTACCATGCATTTTAATATGCTGTGCACTGATACCTACTGTGTGAGTTAATTTCATCGCTAAACCCCTTCTTGCATAATGCAGGCCATAACAAGCATGTACACTGCTCGTTAACAGCCTGCTGCAGCGAATAGCAGCTTTCTAGATGGGCCCCAGAGTCCCCAATGAGGAAGAAATAAAAAAGCCCCTTTTTCCTCTTCCTTTTCAAAGCCGGCAGGAGGACCTTACCCCTGCTGCTGGGCTCTGAAGCAGATCAGCCCTGAGAACAAGAGCCCATGGTCCCAGGCTTCAGACTGACTAACAGAAAAAAAAATTCTCATCTCAACCAGTCGTCTGGCTGTGGCTAAACCGTGGAAGGGAGTGCCCCAGGAAGACATCAACCACTAACCAAGAGTGGTAGTAAAAGGTCTGGGGTGTCTAATACACCAGATACAGATAAAATCTTACTGCACCAGTCTACCTTCATCAACTGCTGGAGACAGAGAAATACTGGAAGGTCCCTAGTTGCACATCTTATAGTGAAGTCATCATTGAAATCTTGAAGTTCTCTGCCTCCATCTGAAGATGAAGGGACATAACCCATCTTATGGACTGGTCTAGCAGGATACGAGATCTAAGTTTGTACTTGAGGCAATAGAGGGTTAAATGATTTACCCAAGATCACAAGGAGACAAATTAACTGACAACTAATTGAACTAATTGTAAGCACGTATTCTGAGGACAGCAGGCTTCATATTCTCACAAGTGGGTAGACGTGATCCTGCATCGTCCGGTTCGGCAAAATTGCCAAGGAAAAAAATCTAGAGCTTTGAGCAGCGTGGGCCACGCTCCAGCGCGCATGCATGAGTGCCTTCCCACCTGCCGTGCGAACGTGCATCTTCAGTTTAATATCAAGCGACAACAAAGAAGAATACAGAAGAGACAACACCAAGGGGGGGGGGGGGGGAGGCCGGGATTCTGAGAATATGTAGACTGCTGTCCTCGTAGAATACCTGCTACAAGTAAGTATCTTCGCTTTCTTCGAGGTCAAGCAGGCTTCACTATTCTCTCACAAGTGGAGAATCCCTAGCATCAAGGCTCACCCAAAACAAACAATGGTCAATTGGGCCTCAGAACAGTGAGGACTTAACCTGAAACTATATACAAACTAGATGAGAGTGCAGCCTGTAACAGAATAAAACAGGCCTAGGAGGATGTAGTTGGATTCTAGACCCCAAGCAGATTCTGCAACACTGACTGCTGCGTCGGGTATCCTGCTCAAGGCAGTAGTGAGATGTGAATGCATAGACTGAAGACCACGTTGCAGCCTTGCAACTGTCTTCAATGGAGGCTGCTTTCAAGTGGCCTACTGACGCAGCCATGGCTCTAACATTATGAGCCGTGATACGGCCCTCCAAAATCAGCCCAGCCTGGGCATAAGCGAAGGAAATGCAATCTGCTAGCTAATTGGATATGGTGCATTTCCCGAAGCGACCCTCATCCTGTTGGGATCAAAAGAAACAAAAAGCTGGGCGAACTGTCTGCAGGGCTTTGTAGGCTCCATATAAAAGGTCAATGTTCTCTTAAAATACAATTTGTGCAAGCTGCGTTCGCCAGGATGAGCATGAGGCTGGGGAAAGAATGTTGACAAGAAAATAGACTTTCAGATGGAACTCAGACACCACCTTCAGCAGGAACTTGGGGTGCGAGTGGAGGACTACTCTGTTGTGATGAAGCGTACTATAAGGTGCATCCACTACTAAGGGCTGAAGCTCACTGACCCTACGAGCTTAAGTAACAGTCACCAAGAAAATGACCTTCCAGGTCAAGTACTTAAGATAGCAGGAAATCAGTGGCTCAAAAGGAGCTTTCATCAGCTGGGTGAGCATGACGTTGAGATCACATGACACTGGTGGAGATTTGACAGGGGGCTCTGACAAAAGCAAACTTCTCGTAAAGCGAACAACTAAAGGCTATCTAGAGATAGTGCTTATCATCGTGAAGAAGGTAAGCCTAATTGCACTAAGGTGAATCCTACCGGATTTGGTCTTGAGACCAGACTTTGATAAGTGTAGAAGGTATTCAAGCAGTCTGTGTAGGACAAGATAGGGGATCTATGGCCCTGCTGTCACACCAGATGGCAAACCTCCTCCATTTAAAAGAACAACACCTCGAAGTGGAATCTTTCCTGGAAGACAGCAAGACCTGGGAGACACCCTCCGAAAGACCAAAGAAAGCAAATTCTAAGCTCTCAACATCCAGGCCGTGAAAGCCAGAGACTGGAGGTTGGGATGTAGAAGTGACCCCTCATTCTGTGTAATGAGAGTCAGAAAACACTCCAATCTCCACGGTTCTTCAGAAGTCAATTCCAGAAGAAGAGGGAACCATTTCTGCCATGGCCAGTACAGTGAGATCAGAATCGTGGTTCCATGGTCTTGCTCGAGTTTCAACAAAGGTTTTCCCACTAGACGTATCAGAGGATGTGCATACAGAAGACCTGTCCCCCAATGTAAAAGAAAGGCATCAGATGCTAGTCTGTTGTGGGCCTGAAGCCTGGAACAGAACTGAGGGACTTTGTAGTTTATCTGAGTGGCCAAAAAGATCCACCGAGGGGGTGCCCCATGCTCAGAAGATCATGTGGGCTATGCCCATATTTAGAGACCACTTGTGCAGTTGCATTATCCTGCTCAGCCTGTCGGCCAGGTCATTGTTTACGCCCAACCAGATAAGTGGCTTGGAGAAACATGCCTCATTGGCGAGCCCAATGCCACATCTGGACGGCTTCCTGACACAGAAGGCAAGATCTGGTGCCCCCCTGCTTGTTGGTGTAATACATTGCAAACTGATTGTCTGTTTGAATGAAAACAATTTGATGGGACAGCTGATCTCAAAGCCTTTAGAGCATTCCAGATTGCTCGGAGCTCCAGGAGCAATCTGAAAATTTGTTTCCTGGAAAGACCAAGCTTCTTGAGTGTGAAACCCATCTACATGAGCTCCCCAACCCAGGAGAGATGCAGCCATCGTCAGCACTTTTTGAAGATGAGGAATTTGGAATGGAAGTCCCAAGGTCAAATTGGACTGAATTGTCCACCATTGAAGAGAGCGCATAAGCTCCGGAAACACTTGGATGACATCTTCTAGATTTCCCGTGGCTTGATACCACTGAGAAGCTAGGGTACATTGAGCAGATCTCATGTGTAGACGTGCCCTGGGTGTAACACACTATAGAAGCCATGTGGCCCAACAATCTCAACATCTGCCGAGCTGTGACCTGCTGCGATGCCAGAACCTTGGATGCAAGGGAAAGAAGGTTGTCCACATGTGTCTCCGGGAGGTAGGCTCGGACAGTCTTTGTATTGAGCAGGGCTCCTATGAATTCCAATTGTTGAACTAGATGGAAATGGGACTTGGGGTAGCTGATAAACCCTAGTAGTTACAGCACCCGAATAGTCATCCTCATGGACTCCTGAGCACCATCCTCCAAGGTGCTTTTCATCAGCCAATTCCTACAAGGTGCTTTTCATCAGCCAATCATTGACATAAGGGAACACATGAACTCCCAGTCTACGTAGCGACGCTGTGACTACTGCTAGACACTTTGCAAAGACCCTGGGAGCTGACACAAGGCCAAAAGGCAACACGTGGTACTGAAACCGGCCAAAACCGAAGATACTACCGGTGGGCTGGAAGTATCGTAATGTGTGTATATGCATCCTTCAAATCCAGAGAGCATATTCAATTGTATTCCTAAATCATGAGAAGAAGGGTACCCAGGGAAACCATCCTGAACTTTTCTCAGACTAGGAATTTGTTCAGTGCCCTTAGGTCTAGGATGGGACGCATCCCCCGTCTTTTTCTGCACAAGGAAGTACCTGGAATAGAATCCCTGCCTTTCTTCCCCTGGTGAACCTTTAGAAGGGCAGAGAGTTCCTCTACAAGTACCTGCTTGTGCTGAGAGCTGAATGGGCTCTCTGTGGATAATTTGGAGGTTTGGAAAGCAAATTGAGGGTGCACCTGAGCTGGACTATTTGAAGAACCCACTGGTCGGAGGTTATGAGAGGCCACCTTCAGTGAAAAAACGTTGACCTCCTCAAAACTGGCAAGTCATCCGGGACAAACACTGACTGCAGCTATGCTCTGCTGGAGCCAGTCAAAAGCTCATCCCTTTACTTTTGCTGGGGAGCAGCAGGGGCCCTGGGCACACGCTGTTGATGAGAATGAACACACTGGGGCTGAGCGTGAGCAGGCTGGTGAGTCGCAGAAGCGTACCTACGCCTAGAATAGGAATAGGGAGCACTCTGTGGCTTACCGAAATACCTCCTGAATGGGGAGGCAGTTGCAGAAGACGCCCAGCGGGAGAGAGAAGACATAGCATCAGTATGCTTCTTGATTTGGTCAGCAACCTCCTCGACCTTCTCTCCAAAAAGATTATTCCCCAGCAAGAGGCATCCGCCAACCTCTGCTGAACAGAAGGTTCCAGGTCAGAAACACAGCCATGAGAGTCTGTGCATTGCTATACCTTGGGCAGAGATCCTGTATGCCACGTCAAAGATGTCATAAGTGCCCCTGGCCAAGAACTTGTGACATGCCTTCTGCTGCTTGACCAACTGTATGCCACGTCAAAGATGTCATAAGTGCCCCTGGCCAAGAACTTGTGACATGCCTTCTGCTGCTTGACCAACTGGCGAAATGGCTCAGCCTGCTCCGGAGGGAGTGCATCGACCAAGTCTGACAGCTGCCACACCGAGTTCCGGAAGTACATGCTTGTGAAGACCTAGTATGATTGGATACGGGCGATGAGCATAGAGGCCTGATACATCTTTCCCCCAAAAGAGTCCAGGGTCCTAGCTTCCCTGCCTGGGGGAGCTGAGGCATAGTCCCTAGTACTCCTGGCTCTCTTGAGAGCAGCATCCACCACCATGGAATCGTGAGGTAACCAAACCAGGTTCTCCGTGGATCCAATAATGGGTGTCAATCTTCTTTGGGACCACAGGGACAGAGGGGATACCCCCCAAGTGATACCCGAAAATGGGCCCACTTCAACGTTGAGTATCCATACCCTTGAGAACAGCATCGAGGAACTGGTTCCTGTCTCAACTCCTTCGAAGCTTTCTCCACGGTCGTTGAGGGGGTGCCAGCCTGGGTGGTAGTCGACAGTGGGGCCCGCAAGTGGTGCCGGTGACACAGCGGGCTCAGTGCCAGGCGGAGCTGCAGCAGAAGGCATGGCAGGCGCAAGCACCCCCAATGCCGATGCACATTGCTGAATGAGACCGTCCAGAAGCTTAGGGAGCAAGGCCCAAATACGCTCATCGAGGGCTGCCATCGGGATAGGCTGAGGAGCCGGCTGGAGCTCAGGCTGCAGAACCGCCGAGGTCAGTGCAAGAGCAGGAGCTCGGCTACTAGGAGACGCAAGCATCAGCACTTCCTGGATGGAGGGGGAGCAGTCCTCCTGGTGTCGACGCTTCTTGGGTGCAGATTCCCTCAGCGCCCTGGAGCTCCTGGGACCAAGTGTTGATGGAGATCGGTGACGGTGCTTCTTGGCCTTCACCCGATGCATGTCACCGATGCTCCTCGGTGCCGACGAGGCCAACATCGAATCTTCACGTCACCTCAAGTTTGGGTCCGACGATAGATGGTCCCCGGGGGGGGGGGGGGGGGGGGCTGCATAGCAGGAGGGCTCAAGACAAGTGGAGACCCACTTGATGGCTCAACTGCTCCCAAGGTCTCGAAGCAGCCATTCTTACCGTGACTCCTGATGCTGGTGCAACACTCAATGTCAACGCCTCAGACTTCAATGCTGATGCCAACGTCAAAGAACCAGACCGGGCTCCAAAAATCTTCGTGTGTTCAGCCTCCAAGAAACCTGGGTCCTTTTCTTCATATGAAGACAAAGGACACAGGTGGCAGGGTTATGTTCGGGCCCGAGGCACTGAAGACATCAAGAATAGGTCACCTTCCCTGAGATGGTCCGGTTGCATCGGGTACAATGCTCGAAGCCACTGAGAGTCTTCGTGGACATGGAAAGAACAATGGCTTTGGCAAAATTAAAAGTCGCGATGGTGCCTAAAAAATGGGAAAGGCACAAATGGAGTGACCCAACCGGGCAGACCTAAAAGCGGCCCGTGTCAAAAAAGAGAGGAAACTTAGACGCGGGGCAAATAAACTAGAAATAAAGGAAAAGCTTTTAACACAAAGAAAAAGAAAGAAAGAAGAAAGCGGGTACAAAAACCACCGAAAGGAACTCACAAAAACCGCTCTACCAGGCATGTGAGTAGAGAAACACAGCTGCTTCTCATGCGGAAAAAATTAAACTGAAGAGGCACGTTCGTGTGGCAGGCGGGAAGGCACTCGCGCATGTGTGTTGGAGCGTAGCCTGCGCTCCTCAAAAGGGAAAATTAGGTTCTTACCTTGGTAATTTTCTTTCCTTTAGTCATAGCAGATGAATCCATTATGAATGGGTTGTGTCCACCTACCAGCAGGGGAGATAGAGAGCACTGAAAAACCATAGTGCCTCTTGGCCAGCTAGCTCCATCTGCCTCTCAGTATTTGAAGCTTCCAAAGCAGTGTTAAACCGCAAAGTAGAACAACATGAACTTTCCTCACAGTGAACGAACGCCCCAGAACAGGAGCAGTAATTCAAAGGAGGGACGAACTCAACCTCCTGTAACAGAACATTAATCCTGAAGACTGTTTTCCAACTTCTCCCAATGAGGAAACATATCTACAGGAAAAACTGAACCCAAAACAGCATTAATCAAACAATCAATCAGGGAGGGCTCATGGATTCATCTGCTACGACTAAAGGAAAGAAAATTACCAAGGCAAGAACCTAATTTTCCCTTCCTTGTCATCATACAGATGAATCCATTACGAATGGGATGTATCAAAGCAATCCCTAGATAGGGTGGGAACAGGCCACACCACGCGCCAGCACTTGTGCTCCAAAATGCGCATCCCTCCTGGCAGCCACATCCAGCCTCTAACGTCGGGCAAATGAGAGCTTAAGACGCCCATGTCGCTGCACTGCAAATCTCTTGGAGAGTGCTCCAGTTTCAGCCCAAGAAGAGGAAATCGCTCTTGTAGAATGTGCCGTAAAGGCTTCAGGTGGAGGCCGGCCAGACAGCAGATATACTGAAAAAATAGCTTCTTTGAGCCTACGAGCCAGAGTAGCTTTAGACGCTGGAGACCCTCTGCGAGGACCTGACAACAAAACAAAAAGGTGATCATAGGTCCTGAAAGCATTTGACATGCGCAGATATTGCAACAGAGCCCTTCGCACATCTAGAAGGTGCAATTGCCCAAAAGATTCCGGAAACTCCTCTCTAGAAAAAGAGGGCAGGAAAATAGGCTGGTTTAGGTGAAACGCTGAAACCACCTTAGGCAGGGAAGGAAGGCACAGTACGTACCATAACTCCGGACTCTGAGAATTGCAGAAATGGGTCTCGACAGGACAGCGCCTGGAGCTCAGATACCCATCTCGCCGATGTAATGGCCACCAAAAAGACCTTCTTTAGAGTCACATCCTTCTCCAAAGCTCGCCTAAGTGGCTCGAAGGGCGAACCCTGAAGGGCCTTTAAAACTAACCCCAGGTTCAAGGCTGGACACGGAGCCTGCACGGGAGGACGGAGCCGAAGCACCCCTCTAAGAAACCGTGCCACATCCGGATAAGCAGCCAGGGAGAGTCCAGCCACCTTCCCCCGAAAACATGCTAAGGCTGCCACTTGAACACGGAGGGAATTATAGGCCAAGCCTTTTTGTAAACCATCCTGCAAAAAGTATCAGCAAGACAGAAGCCCGCATGGGTGTAATCGCTTTAGCAGCACACCAAGCCTCAAACTGGCGCCAAATCCGAGCATAGGCAACGGAAGTGGAATGCTTGTGGGCCTGAAGGAGAGTGGAGATGACCTTGTTGGAATAGCCCTTGTCTCTCAATTGCGCCCTCTCAATAGCCATGCCGTAAGACCAAAGCAGCAGGCGTCCTCCATGGTTACCAGCCCCTGTGACAACAGATTCGGTACCAGCGGCAAAGGAAGGGGAGCCTCCACCAGCATCCGCCGGAGATCCGCATACCACGGCCGCCTGGGCCAATCCAGGGCAATGAGAACCACCTCTCCTTGATGTAGCCAAATCCGCAGGAGTACTCGCTCTATCAAGGGCCATGGAGGGCCGAGGCCAGGGCTGAG
Source organism: Microcaecilia unicolor (assembly GCF_901765095.1). NCBI lineage: Eukaryota > Metazoa > Chordata > Amphibia > Gymnophiona > Siphonopidae > Microcaecilia > Microcaecilia unicolor. The sequence continues at coordinate 171,764,563 of NC_044040.1, forward strand.
CCAAGGCATCCAACCCCGCCGAGCGAGGATCTCTCTGTCTGCTGTAAAAGCACGGGACTTTGGCATTTGCGCTTGACGCCATAAGATCCGCTACGGGCGTTCCCCATTTGGTACAGATCTGAAGGAACACTTCATCTGCCAATTCCCACTCTGCTGGGTTGATTTGATGCCTGCTCAGATAATCGGTTTGCACGTTGCTCTGACCTGCTATGTGAGCTGCTGACAGAAACTGCAGATGTAGCTTGGCCCAGTGGCAAATCTGCGCGGCCTGCACGGCCAGTGCTCTGCACTGAGTGCCGTCTTGTCGATTTATGTAGGCCATTGCTGTCGTATTGTCCGACAGAACTCTGACAGCCAGTCCTTCCAGGGTCAAGTGAAAGGCCAGGAGCACCTGGAATATCGCTTTCAACTCCAAGCGATTGATGGACCATTCCGACTCCTCGGGTGTCCAGAGACCTTGGGTATGCCTTCCCTGGCAATGTGCTCCCCAGCCCTGAAGGCTGGCATCTGTTACCACCAGACACCAATCGGGGAGTGCTAGCGGCATTCCTCGCCGCAGCATGCTGTCTGAGAGCCACCACTCCATACTGAGCCGGGCCGCAGGGAACCACGTGAGTCTGCGCTGGTAATCCTGAGATATTGGAGACCATCGCTGAAGCAGGGAACACTGCAGAGTTCTCAGGTGCGCTCTCGCCCATGGCACCACTTCCAAGGTGGCCGTCATCGACCCCAACAACTGGAGTATGTCCCAAGCTCGCGGGCGATGCATCCTCAGGAGCAGACAGACCTGAATCTGAAGCTTGCACCACCTTTGCTCGGGTAGAAAGACAAACCCCCGAGGCTGTGTCGAACCAGACCCCCAAATATTCTAGAGATTGAGAGGGGGTCAGGTGACTTTTGGATATATTCACGACCCAGCCCAGAGATTAAAGTACTGAGACCACTCTGGCTGTCACATGATGATTCTCTTCTGCAGAGTCCGCTCTGATGAGCCAGTCATCGAGGTACGGGTGAACCCGAATACCCTCTCGCCTGAGAAAGTCAGCTACTAGCACCATTACCTTGGAAAAGGTTCGGGGATGTGGTGAGGCCAAAAGGCAAGGCCCGAAACTGGAAATGTTTTCCCAACACCGCAAACCGGAGAAACCGTTGGTGCGGGGGCCAAATAGTCATGTGCAAGTAGGCTTCTTTCAGGTCCAGAGACGTGAGAAACTCTCCTGGCTGTACCGCCGCAATGACGGAGCGCAGGGTTTCCATGCGAAAATGCCGCACTCTTAGTGACTTGTTGACTTCCTTTAAGTCGAGGATGGGCCGAAAAGACCCTCCTTTTCGCGGCACCACAAAATAAATGGAGTAACGACCGTAGCCGATCTCGATGGGAGGCACAGGGACCACCGCCCTGAGGTGCAACAAACCTTGCAAGGTCTCCTCTACCGCCGCCCGTTTGACGGCAGAGGCGCATTGGGACTCCACAAACACGTCTCTCACCGGGGCATTCTAATCTGTAGCCATCTCTGATCAGGTTCAAAACCCACTGATCTGAGGTAATCTTGACCCATTCCTCGAAAAAGAGGGAAAGACGTCCTCCCACTGCAGGAATTGAGGAGTGGGCCGGCGCACCATCATTGAGAGGGTCACCCATGAACTCCAGGTCTTAAGCTGGCCACTGCGGAACGATTGTCTGAGCGAAAGGAGTTCCTCTGCTGAAAGCGGGCACGTGAAGTAAACCCAGCAGAATGCCCCAGGTGTTACCTTCTAGCTTCACGGAAGCAAGGTCTGGAACCACCTGACCCTTGGAAGAAGGCCGCGGCCTATCCTCGGGTAAGCGCTGGGGTTTAGCATCCCCCAGGCCCTTGATAACTTTCTCCAACTCCTCACCAAATAGAAGGCCTTGAAAGGGCAACTTCACCAACCTTTGCTTAGAGGTCATGTCAGCCGCCCAATGCCGTAGCCATAGAAGGCGACGAGCGGCCACCGCCACAGCCATCTGTTTAGCCGAAGCTCTGACCAGATTATAGAGGGCGTCAGACAAAAATGACAAGGCCGACTCCGTCCGAGGTGCCACCTCCGCAAGGGGCTCCGCTCCATCCCCGGGCTGTTCCACTGCCTGTTGCAACCAAGCGAGGCAGGCTCGAGCAGAACAACAACTGCACACAGATGCCCGTAAGGCTAGGCCTGAAATCTCAAAGGACCGTTTGATTGCTGATTCCAGACGTCGGTCCTGCATGTCCTTCAGGGCAGTGGTGTGCTGGAGCAGGCTCTCACAGGCTCTTGAGAGCCGTTTGTTAAGTTTTTAAGAATTTTGGGAGCCGGTTCTCCATGGCTACTTTAACAAATGGATCCCAAAATGTGGGCTTGGGCCCCTCCTGAATTCTCTTTTACTTTGCTGGCAAGAGAGAGCCCCCTGTTAACAATTTACCAGCACACCCCTGCTTCAGGGTGACCCCTCCCTCTACTCGGAGGGTAATCTTTTTCGTCACAGCCGTGACTAGGGCATCCACTTTAGGCCAAGCGTGCCAAGTGCTCCTCACTGAGAGAGTATAAGTGCCCCATTGCCCTGGCAACTTTCAAAGGCCCCTCAGGGTCAGCCCATTGAGCCGAAATAAGCTCTTGGATGGAGTCATGCAAAGGAAAGGCTCGAGAAGGCTTCTTAGTACTTGCCATCCTCAGATTACCAGAGGAGGCTTCGCCCATCACAGGATCCTCAATAGAGAGGGTCTGCAAAGCATCAGAAATAAGCGCTGGCAGCTCCTCACGGTGGAAAATCCTAACCGCAGTGGATCATCTGGATCCAGTGGCAATCCTACACCTTCCTCTGGCTCTTCGGACCACGAAGGCCTGCCAGACCCCTCAGAATCCCCACAGCCCAACCACGGGGGGGGGGGGGGGGGGGGGAGGGGGGGAGTTCGCCACTTTCTGAAGGTGAATTTACCCTTCTGCGCTTGTCTTGCGGCCAGCTGTCTGGGGAAAAAACGCCTGATGGCAATCCCGGGCTAGTCTCCACCAGAGGGGAACCAGGTAGCAACGCAAAGTCAGACATCTGCGGCACAGCTCTTTTTAACATGAACGCTTTATGTAAAAGCAACACAAACTCAGGGGAGAAAGGTTCACCCTGGCCTCCCGGTTCCAATCCGGGGTAAGCAGCTCCTCTGGTAGCCTCCATCCGAGGCTCCCCTCCAGCCTCAGACCCCTCTGCTCCTGTGGGGGTCGAGTCATGCAGCGCATCCAAAATGGCACCCACTGCCAGCTTCACCAAGCGGGAAGAAACATCGCTCGCCATGCTCGTACCAGCTCTGACGTCTGAAGAGCACGATTTACAGAGCCCCACTGCTGATCTGCGCTTGCCACAACGTGAACAGTGCTTAACAACCTCTGCAGCCATCGCCGAAAATGGCGGAAAATTTTAAAATGGCAGATTCACGCCAAAAACACCCCAATCGCGGGCCCTCCCCAGAGGAGCTACAAGACTCTCTTACCTCACCAGACCGAGTCCCAGAGCTCCGGTCACGCTGCACAAACAGAAGGAAGCCTCAGAATCGCAGCGCTAACAAGCACGTCACGTTTTTTTTTTTTTTACGCTGTGAGGAAAGTTAGAGGCAGCAGCTACAGAGGCACTCCGGAGGTTCAGTAGAGTGGGAAAGGCAGGGAAAGAACAAACCAATGTGCCTGCATCCACACAGAAGAGTGTGGGAAAGGCAGGGAAAAGGGCAAACCTATATGCCTGCATCCACATAGGGGGCCGGGTAAGGCAGGGAAAGGGCGAACCTATGTGCCTTTAAAGTGGTTACCACCAACCACAACACCCCTGCTACAACTGGCCAAAGCACAGGAGCCACCCCAGGCAGATTTCTGAAGGAGCTGAATAAGCTGCGTCCACCCTGCTGAGGAGATAGAGAATACTGAGAGGCAGATGGAGCTAGCTGGCCAAGAGGTACTATGGTTTTTCAGTGCTCTCTATTCTCCCCCTGCTGGTAGGTGGACACAACCCATTTGTAATGGATTCATCTGCTTGATGACAAGGAACTCTAGATTTTTCCTCTGGAATTTTGCCGAACCAGACAATGCAGGATCGCGTCTACCCAATTGTGAGAATATTGAAGCCTACTTGTCCTCGGATAAAGTACATATTTATTTACATTTATAATATTTTCCTGATAAAATACCTTACATATATAAAAAAAAGTAAGAAACAAGCAGGAAACTTGATTTATTTTACCTGTTGTTGGATATAGTATCCTTTGAGGCAACTCTAGCAAGCCCACTGACACCTGCTGAACGTGCTGGTTCAATGTTGTTGCTGTTGGACTGTGCGCTTACTCTTCCCCATGTTTTAGGATTTAGGCTTGCCAGGAAAGATGATTTGGGTGACTGTGTAGATGTAGGGCTTTTAGCTTCAAAGAAATGAAAACCACAATTAACATTCTAGTACAGAACTCATATAATTGTAAGTTAAGAGTGAATTAAATGAAACTTAGTTCTCTTATTCCATCAAAGCTTCCATATTTCAGAACCTTCTATGCAAGATTTTGAGAAAAGTAGAAACTGTTTAAAAAATAATAATCTTTCACATTTATTAGAAAGTTTTTACTTAATTTATATAACAGTTTACATTATAAAATTGGACAGTTTTAAAGAAAAGTTCTGTTTTCAAATTTCTGCTCTCATTTTTTAAATTTCATACAGTGTCAATAATCATGACACCGCATGAAGGATAAGGAGACAAGCAGAAAAAATATCTGAAGAACAGAAAAGACTTCTCCAATGGTATACAATCTAAAGCAGTGTTTCTCAACTTCAAGACCCATACCCCCCAAGTCGAAAAAATTTCAACGGAGTACCCCCAACCTCTGATCAGCAGAGATTTTAAAATGGACATTTTATTACTAAACAGTTAAACTTGGCAACATACATAACAAATACAGGTCACTGGACATGGCACACAGAATAAGACAGTTCACATGATTGTTGTATTTCACTCCCATGTAAACTGTCTGGCTCCTTGACAGGTCGTGTGTTCTTACAAACTGATCAATGAGACTTACAGACAAGGCCTATTTATAAAAGGCAGGAGAAAAAGTGGAGAACTTGCCCATAGTGACTAATCAGATTCCTTGTTACATTTTTCCGAGAGAATAAAAGATGAAACTTGATTAAACACTATGGGCAGCTTCTCCACTTTTGTGATGAACCTTTTTTGTTGTTTTATTCTTTTTTAATAAATAGGCCCCAGTGAACCAAGGTCCTTTTCTGTGCACATAACAAATGAGAACTAAAAATACATAACATAGTAATACAAAGAAGTGCAAACTGTCTTCAGAACATACAAGGAATGCAACCATAGCCACTTAAATTCAAAGTGTGTCCTCTTACCTCTTAACACTGTGCTTAGAAAATTTGGAAATTAGCAGAATAAGCATGATCTATTATATTTCATGCCTATGTCTAATACCAGCTCTGGCAGATATACATTCTAAAAACTGACATGCTATATAAAATTACTTTTCCTACCTTTATTGACTGGTCTTTTTTCTAATTATGTCAGTCCCAGTCTCTTGTTCATGCATTCTTCTCTCAAGCCCCTCTTGCTGTTTCTCTGAAGTTGGGAGGATCCAACTCCCCAGAGACATAGGAAGGGCGGGCTCAGTGGTCCCAACATATTAAGCCTAGAGCAACAAAAGGAACTCGGCAGCCCCAACATGTCACCTCTTACCTCCAGAGAAACAGCGAAACTCAGCAGCTCCATCATAGCACCTCTCAGTGGAAGCTTATAGGCTGAGGCTGCCAAGCCCCTCTTGCTGTTTCTCTGAGGCTGGGAGGCTTCCATCTCCAGAAAAACAGGATGAAAGAATCAGCAGATCCAATACCATAGAAAGTAATACGAGATGCTTGACAACCCCATCATATTACCACTCAGCGGCAGCTTATAGAGTGGGACCACCATGCCTGTCTTGCTCTTTCTGTGAGGGAGGGAAGATCCCCCCCCCCCCCGAAACACAGGAAAGATGACTCAGCCGCCTCAGGATATTAACTCCCACCCTCAAAGAAAACAAGAGGAGCTTGGTAGCTCCATTCAAATGACATCTGCCTACCCACCACACACGCCTTTCTCTCCACTCCATCATGCCTTCTGTGTTCTGTTATCTTGTTTCCCAAACTTCTTCACTCCACACCTTTACTTTGTTTTCGCTTCCCTCCTCCTACCCTTTTTAGGAATGCATACCTATTCTCTTCTTTTCCCATCCTGCCCCTTCCCCTCTTGCTAACCCCAAAATCTCCCTTCTATACCCTTATACCTTCCTCTCCTGCCACCATCACTTTTCTCTTGCTGTATCCATTCATCCCAACCTCACAGTAAAGTTTTATTTTCATAACCCAGTGCTGAGGTAGCAATTTCTGGGCTGAGAAACTGGAGCAAACTGCAGCCATGATGCGATTGGGACTCTTGATTTGACTGCATGGACAGGGGTATGGAGGAGGCCAGGGGAAGGGGTTGCTTCCTGGCAGTGGTGGGTCAACTTAGAGCTCTACTTGAGCACTGGAAGGCCTAGCAGCAAGGCTGCAGCCACAATAAAATTGAGCCAACTGTCAGGCCCTTGGGGTTCAGAAGCAGCAAAAGAAAGGTGTAGCTTTCCAGCAGTAGAGGGTCAGAATTAGACTGAACAGAAGCTACAGAGCGCATACTGCATGATACACCAATGGAGCTCCTCTGCACATGTTCTATGTAGCTTCTCCGCCTGCTCTAAATTGAACTGCTGCCACTAAAGAATGCACAAAAGGGGGAGGGAACAAGAAGGATCAGATTTCTTTTTTGTTGGTTGTGTACCCCTTGGGGTACACATCCCACATATTGGGAAATACTGATCTAAAGCATGACTGCCAAATATCCCTATCCTACTACTTCTATTTAGCATTTCTATAGCGCTACAAGGCGTACGCAGCGCTGCACAAACATAGAAGAAAGACAGCCCCTGCTCAAAGAGCTTACAATCTAATAGACAAAAAATAAATAAAGTAAGCAAATTAAATCAATTAATGTGAACGGGAAGGAAGAGAGGAGGGTAGGTGGAGGCGAGTGGTTACAAGTGGTTACGAGACAAAAGCAATGTTAAAGAGGTGGGCTTTCAGTCTAGATTTAAAGGTGGCCAAGGATGGGGCAAGACGTAGGGGCTCAGGAAGTTTATTCCAGGCGTAGGGTGCAGCGAGACAGAAGGCGCGAAGTCTGGAGTTGGCAGTAGTGGAGAAGGGAACAGATAAGAAGGATTTATCCATGGAGCGGAGTGCACGGGAAGGGGTGTAGGGAAAGACGAGTGTGGAGAGATACTGGGGAGCAGCAGAGTGAGTACATTTATAGGTTAGTAGAAGAAGTTTGAACAGGATGCGAAAACGGATAGGGAGCCAGTGAAGGGTCTTGAGGAGAGGGGTAGTATGAGTAAAGCAACCCTGGCGGAAGACGAGACGGGCAGCAGAGTTTTGAACCGACTGGAGAGGGGAGAGGTGACTAAGTGGGAGGCCAGCAAGAAGCAGATTGCAGTAGTCTAAACGAGAGGTGACAAGGGTGTGGATGAGGGTTTTGATAGAGTGCTCGGAAAGAAAGGGGCGGATTTTACGGATGTTGTAAAGAAAGAAACGACAGGTCTTGGCAATCTGCTGGATATGAGCAGAGAAGGAGAGAGAAGAGTCAAAGATGACCCCAAGGTTTCGAGCTGAGGAGACAGGGAGAATGAGAGAGCCATCAACAAATAGAAAACGGGGGGAGCGGGGAGGTGGGTTTGGGGGGAAAAATGAGAAGCTCAGTTTTGGTCATATTTAATTTCAGGTGGCGTTGAGACATCCAGACAGCAATGTCAGACAAGCACGCTGAAACTTTGGTTTGGATGCAAGGTAAGATATCAGGGGTAGAAAGTTAGATTTGGGAGTCATCAGCATAGAGATGGTAGGAAAAGCCATGGGATGAGATTAATGAACCAAGGGAAGAAGTGTAGATAAAAAAGAGGAGGGGACCAAGAACAGAACCCTGAGGTACGCCGACAGGCAGAGGGATAGAAGTAGAAGAGGATCCACCAGAGTGAACACTAAAGGTGCGGAGGGAGAGGTAGGAAGAGAACCAGGAAAGGACAGAGCCCTGGAATCCAAGTGAGGACAGGGTATCGAGACGTATGTTGTGATCGACAGTGTCAAAAAGCAGTGGAAAGATCAAGAAGAATGAGGATGGAATATTGACCTCTGGCTTTAGCCAGTAATAGGTCATTGGAGACTTTACCTCATACTTTGTGATGGTGCATCATTGATAAGAGTCACGGAAGGGAGGTTTTATAGAAAGATTTAAAAAACGAAAAATTACTAGGTCTTATGGTGACAGCTAACAAAATTTTTTAAAGAAAGCAGAAGCAGCTTTTGTAACTGGCTGAGTCTATAAAGGCATGAAAGTAAGAAGAATGTTATACGAGGAATGAGGCCTATGTAAAACAGTGGAAAAGAGGAAGGATGGGAGAGGTGAAAGCAGAAATAACGGGGTAGAAAAATAAAAATAGGTATTTACTGGATAAACACTAGAAAAACAACATTTCCCCAGTACTGTCACCCCTCCTCTGGCGTGTCTTATATCCTCCACTCGGTTTGTGTGTCTGTTGTGTTGACTCCCAGTGACACACGTGTACATATTTAATTGAAACAGAAAGGGAACCTGTAGTGTGTAAACACTGAAACACCATTGCTTGTACAAGAAGCCCTAATTAGCTGGTAAAACACCTAAGAACAGAAGCTCTAGTTATGCTCTTTTTAGCAGATATAATTATGTTCTTGACTTTCAATAGTGGCCCACCTTGATTGTCTACTTTGTCCTCATCCCTTGGAGGTGAATACTTTGGCCTTCTAGGCCCCCGTTTTGGAAGTCGCTTTCTCTTTAGAACATCACTTAATCGCCTGTCATACAAATCAGCAAAAAAAGAATACTTCAAAATATAGTTACTCTTTATAGGACAATAGCTACTCTTTATAGGACAAATTTACATATAAAGTCATGGCATTAGCACTTAGCAAACAGATGAGATCAGTAAGGCTCCGATGCTTAGAAGCAAATATGGGCAGAACTAGAGGCCCTTAGCACCAGACTAGTGCCCGTATGTGCTGGCACCAAATGCTCGGAGGGCTTCAGCGCAGGGGACAGCGAGCGTGACAGAGATTAATGCAAACAGCATGCTAACCTCATTTAAATTAGGTAATTTTCTATGCAGTACAATGCTCAAAGCTCTGAACAAGGACGCTCTTACCGCCGAGAACCTTACGCCAGCTCAGACCTGGCATTAGACAACCCAGCAAGCAAACGCAGCCCAGCAAACCAGCCCAGGCCCAGTGCAGTGCATAGCCACCTGACCTGCAGGTCAGCTCCCTGATGTGGGAGGAGGGGAGGGCAGCCAGACAGACTCTGCAGGCAAGCTTATTATGAGGCCAGTATCTGCAGCTATTTAGCCTGCTGCAGCTCCGACACACTGGAAGAAAGGCAGCACATATGGCAGGTCTGATTAGTGGTATAAAAATGTTTTAAGTAAAGAAATAATCTGGGGAGTCACTCACACTGAACTCGGACAGTAGGACCCTGCCTACAGTATGAAGCCTGAGCGTGACCTAATTCATACAGCAGTCCTGGGCAGTTCAGGAATGGAGGCTGAAGCTATCGGCCCCTTCCTCCTCCCTCCCTCTTTCTCTCTGGCGCATGCGACTCTTCAATGCATGGGCCAGGCTCCATCCGCCCAATTTACTTCTTCATGCTTAAAGCTAATAGCGTGTAAATCATTTGCATACTATTAGCTCTCAGCACGAGGAAGTTATTTTTGGGCACTGTGGTAGCAGTAATTCCAGCGCTGTTCCGTATAGCGCCAGAGATTTGAGCATTGGGATATAAAAACACAGATGGATTAATATAGTATTTTTAACCGTATGAATATATATCACCATTCTATTTTCTAAGTTAAATCACAGCTCTGATTTAAGTATATATTGCAAACTATTCATCACTCCATGCAACTTACACTTTTCTGCAGTTTAACATATGACATGGCTAATACCAGGGCTTTTTCAGGCAGTGCACCTACTAAAATTGCCCCAGGATCACTAAGACAAGTTACTGATATGAGACAGCAAGCAAACCCACATCAGAAATTACATGATATCCCTGCCTCTGGCTACTACCTCTAACCCTTTTACTTGTTAAGCCTCCCTTCTGTGGCATAGGAACATCTGCTATCTGAACCATGGGCATTCAGTATGTACAGGGTGCCAGGCAATTTCAACATCACATTCCTGAATTGCACAGGACTGCACAGTTCGAACAGCTGTTTGAACCATGGTGCTACCCACATACTGAATTGCCCATGGTTCAAATAGCAGATGTTTCCATGAGTTGCCCACAGAAGGGAGGAAAAGGCAGCAGATCAAAGTGTAAAGGGGTTAAAGGTACAGTAGTATCTTGAGGAATGAACAGAAAGGTAAGAAACAGGGGGGCTGGGGAAGAGAGAGAGCACAAACACACATGACTTGGAAATGTCAGGTGGTGTGGGGACTCAGATTGGTAAAAGAGAGGGAAAGCAAAAGAAGAATGGGACTAAAAATCATTGACAACTGGGACTCTGGAGACAGCAGGGTCTTGGTGGGAAGCAGTGGCGTTCCGAGGGGCGCTGACACCTGGGGCGGATCGCCGATGCGCCTCGCCCCCCCCCCTATGCAGCACGCCCCCCCCCCCCCGGCGAAAGAACCCCCTCCGGGTACACGCCGCTGGGGGGGGGGGGGGGTGCCGAGCGCCGGTCAGCGTCGTTGGTTTCCATGCTCCCTCTGCCCCGGAACAGGAAGTAACCCGTTCCGGGGCACAGGGAGCATGGAAACCAACGACACTGACCGGCGCGTGGCACCCCCCCCCCCCCCAGCGGCGTGCACCCGGGGCGGACCGCCCCCACCCCCTTGGTACGCCACGGGTGGAAAGCAAGTACCCTGGTACTGAAAATAGCTAGGGATATTAAAATAAAGTAGGAGGAAGGAAGTAGAGCCAAGAATTGTGGAAAGAGAAGAGTGGGGATGTGGAGACTAAGAAGGATTTTGTGAATAGTGGGGACTTGGCAATTAGGTGGATATAAGAGGTACTATGTTCTGTTACACGGGCTGGAAGCATACATTAGGGTGTGTGATTTATTAGGATTTATTGACCGCTTTTTTTGAAAGAATTCACTCAAGGCGGTGTACAGTAAGAATAAATCAAACATAAGTGATAGAATGCTGCAATAATAAATGTAATTAGTCTAATATTGAAGTTCTCAACATACTATATTTTATCCTATGCATAACCTTTGTAATGTAATCTGCTTAATTTGTTCTTTATGAAAATTCAAAAAAATTTCTGGAAAAAAAAGAATAATTGTCTAACAATACAAAGTATGGCATAATATACTTACGTCAATACAATATGTAATAGAACATTTTAATAGAGTAGGGTATAAGCAAAGATGGAACATATAGATAGATAAGATAGTAAGAGGAGTTAGAAAGTAAGGTGACTAATTTAAAGAAAGTTGCACATGAGGTGAGAGAGATGATCAAATGTTATCTCAGCTAGGGTAGAAGTGGATAAACATGTCCTGCTACAGTATGTGCAGCCTGTGTCACTCCTTGTGTGTGTGTGAGAGACTAAGAAGTTAGTTACTTCTTCCATTAAAGGCCTGGTTGAAGAGCCAAGCTTTCACCTGCTTCCTGAAGTAGAGATAGTCTTGTGTTAAGTGGAGCCTTTCAGGGAATGCATTCCAGAATGTGGGAGCTACACCGAAGAAGGCATGTTTGCTGGTATCACATTGTGTGTAGTCTTTTGGAGAGGGTGTGGTTAGGAATACCCCTTGGAGGTGTGTAGCAGGTCACCTTGTTCTTCAAAGCACTTGGGGCCATTTCCTTTAAGGGCCTTGAAGATCAGACAGAGTTTTAAATTCAGCTCTTTATTGTACTGGTAGTCAATGAAGATTTTGCAAAAATGGTGTGATGTGCTCAAAAATAAAACACTCAAGACAACAAAATTATAAAATATTTTCAGTTTTTAAAGACAGGCATATGTCAGTTTTGGGAGCGTTCATCTTACATCTTTGCATTTTGCTCAGTATAGGCAGAAATACACTTCTGTTTCTTTCCGGTGTTGAACTGTTCATAGTATAACATCCCAAGGTTCCCAGTTTCAATTTTTTCCTTCATATTTCTGTCTTCTAATTTCTGAGCCCTTATTTTGTATTAGTTGATGATTTGCCCATGTTGTACGTATGTGACTGAAGTAAGGGATTCTGCTAACAAGTTGTGTCTGCATAGAGATCTATAGCAGTCTTGCTTTTTTGGTTTGGTATGGTAGTCTAGGGAATGGGGTAATATTTGCCATGCTGCATCTTCATAGGCTCTATGACTGATTGCCAAGTGTGTGACTATTGTGAGGGCAATGCCCAAAGAGGTCACCCTGTGCACGAGTATCGATCAGTACTTTTTCCCTAAGAAAAAAGCACTAGCCCAATACTAAAACAGTATTCCAAAAACTATACTGATATGCTAATATTTAGACTGTCAATCTGATCATAAACACAGAATGCCTTACTGACTGCTGTACAAGAAACAGTAGTATACACTAAGAACTATGGTAAACATGTTTATCTTTTTTTGCCATTAAGACAATTTATTTACACTACCTTTTCTCAGCCCACAGTAACTGAAAAAAAGGCAGTTAGGATAAAGTAAAACAAGTTGTGCAGAGTTGTATGCCTGATCATTTTTGTTATGTTCAGAAAATTTGTTCAAGCTTGTAAAAATACATAATCAAGCCAGAGTGCAAATGAAACTCGTAGCATTCTATACGCAGCAGCAGAAATCAAAAGGGTGTAAAATTTGTTCTACTGCCCTCTTCCTTGAAAATTGGATCTAAACAATTATATCTAAAAGGTTGAAAAGGCATTTACAACTTTCACCAAGTAGATGCCCCTACCCTTTCCTTGAGAAAAGTCTAATCTAATCTCCAAGCAGGTATTACTTTCAGAATTACCATGATGAATACTTACAAGATAGTTGTATCTTAAGAGACAATTTGCATATTTTTGGTTACTGAAAACCCAACCTGTTTAGAGTTTTAAGTAAGAAACTGAAAAACGTATTGCCCATAAGGAAAGGAACTGGTCCCAAACGTAACAATTTTTCTTCTGTTCTTATTATGAAACTGGACCTCATTTCTGCAGAATCATGTGCTTCCTTTTTAAAGCAAAAAACAACAGGTTTAAAAGAGAAGAACTATTTACCCCTGTGGACTCAGATCTAAAGAATCATCCCTGCTGTGCTGTAAGCTAGGAGATCCCAAATCTGTTGCTGCATTACTTGAAGCAGAAGATGTTCCAGTGCTTATTGTTGAACACAGAGAACCTGATCCATTAGTGCATGCCTTTGGTGGACTCGTCAGCAAAGCCTCGGATTCTGCTAAGTTTTTTACTTGATGCATCACACCTTAAAATAATTAAAAATATATTAGTACACATGTAAAATTACATTAACACATCTTTCTGTTAAAAGAGAAATACATTAAATAATACTGTCCTTGTGATGTTAAAAACTATTCCTCAAATAAGTCAGGATGCTTATTTGTTCTATTACTCCTAGTTTTACGACAACTTTAAATTCAAGTTATAGTGATATGAAAAACTTTCCTCTCTTTATTTCCCTTATTGCACGTGTCACACACTGAATGTTTTCTGGTCTTTAAACAAAATGTAATGTAGTATTAGACAAATGGAACCTGAATAAACATATAATTCATTTACAGAACAAGGGGAGCTCTTTTTAGTAAGCTGTATTAAATGCTAACACACACTTAAATACACTAAAAATAGCCTAACGCACAGCACGCTAAAGAATTCTGAATTAATTTTGGCATTTGTGTGCACTAATTCTATTTTTGTAAATTTTAGCAGGGGTGTGTGTCAAGGGTGGAGAACGAACGTGGACATGCTAATCAGCTAGTGCATCTACTTTACCACAGCACTAACTGGTTAGTACCTCCATAAAGATCTAGGCTTGGTTCAAAATTCTCTGTATTACCCACAAAACCCACCATTCCAGTTCTCCGGCCTCTCTCATATCCTTATAATTTCCCACACACTCGCTCGTGTTCTTCACTCCCTTGACTCCCACACCACCTTGTCTTGCCCTTCCCCAAACAGGACCACTAAGAATCGACCCAGCATTCTGCATTTTTCTTCCTGGCTCCAAAATTTTAGAAGGACATCCCCCTCATCGTTGAGGTCCAAACTCTCCTTTTCATGTTTCAAATCACTTCTCAAAACCCACTTCTTTTTACTGTTACCTTTAGCCTCACACCCCAGACGAGGTAGCAGTGTGTGCCGGGTTGACCTTTCCAGAGATACTTGCTTCTTTTGACCCAATGGTGCCTTTGTTATTCCTGACTGACTCTTTCCTGTTTTGCCCTGGAGTTCCTTTCTTGCTCTCTATCCTGTTTTCATTTATAAACCTTTTTCTAGAAGATGCAGTACATTAAGCCTGACAATCAACATAAACAAATACTCCCTGCAGTAATTTTTTTGAATGGCCACATGCTAATGTTAACAGCGCACGAAGTGAAAACAGAAAAAAAAAAAGCCCTATTTGATGTCTGCACTAGAAGTGGGCTTAACATGAAGGAAAGGGCTGCGTATGGGCACATTAAGTCCATTTCTTAGTGCAGCCAACACCCATATCCCCTATGTGAAAAATCAATTGCCCCTAAACTTAATACCATCATCATTCACTGTTGAGAAATCTTAGCTCACTCTTTACAGAACTACTTGAATTCAGACATATTTGTAGGTTTTTGTACATGCATAGCTCATTTCGAATACTGCCATCTCTATACTGGGTTCAAGTCAGGTCTTTGACTTAGCCAATTCAAAGAATTTTTAACTGTGTTTCTCTTCAGGCATTCAGATATAGACTTGCTTTTGTGTTCTGGATCATTGTCTTGCTGCATAGCCTGATTAAGCTTCAGCTTTAGATCACAGACATAATACCAGACGTTCTCCTCAAGAAATTTCTGGCACAATAGCGAATTAATGGTCCCTGCAATAAAAGCAAGTTTTCCAGTCCTGAGGCAGCAACACATCCCCATACCATCACATCACCACCTCATGTTGGTATGATGATCTTATTGTGCTATGTTGTATTTGTTTTACACCAGACATAATGGGATCTGTATTGAACAAAGCGTTCCACTTTTGATTTGTCTGTCCATAGAACATTATCCCAAAAAAGGTCTTAGGGATTATCCAGGTTGTTTATGGAAATGCAAGATGAGCACTGGTGCTCCTCTTGGATAGCAGCAGTTATCACCTTTCTACTTTCCCATGAGCACCATTATTACTCAGTCTTTCTTATTGTTGGAGTCATGAACACTGACCTTAGCTGAGGGTAGAGAAGCCTGAAGTTCCCTGGTATGAGGACGGGGAAAAATGTTGGCAAGACAACTGACTGGTTCAGATGGAACTCCGACACCACCTTCGGCAGGAACTTAGGGTGCGTGCGGAGGACTACTCTGTTGTGATGAAACTTGATATAAGGTGCATGCACTACCAAGGCCTGAAGGTCACTGACCCTATGAACTGAAGTAACAGCCACCAAGAAAATGACCTTCCAGGTCAAGTAATTCAGATGGCAGGAATTCAGTGGCTCAAAAGGAGCTTTCATCAGCTGGGTGAGAATGACGTTGAGATCCCATGACACTGGTGGAGGTTTGACAGGGAGCTTTGACAAAAGCAAACCTCTCATGAAGCAAACTAAAGGCTGTTCAGAGATAGGCTTACCCTCTACACAGCAATGATAGGCACTAATCGCACTAAGATGAACCCTTACTGAGTTGGTTTTGAGGCCAGACTCTGATAATTGTAGAAGGTATTCAAGCAGGGTTCGTGTAGGACAAGAAAGAGGATCTAGGGCCTAGCTGTCACACCAGACAGCAAACCTCCTCCGTTTGAAAAAGTAACACTTCTTCATGGAATTCTTTCTGGAAGTAAGACAGACTCAGGAGACACCCTCTAAAAGACCCAAGGAGGCAAATTCTAAGCTTTCAACATCCAGGCCGTGAGAGCCAGAGACTGAAAGTTGGGATGTAGAAGCGACCCCTCGTTCTGGCTGATGAGGGTTGGAAAACATTCCAATCTCCACGGTTCCTTGGAGGACAACTCCAGAAGAAGAGGGAACCAATTCTGACGCGGCCAAAAGGGTGCAATCAGGATCATGGTTCCGCAATCTTGCTTGAGTGTCAGCAAAGTCTTCCCTACTAGAGGTATGGGAGGATACGCATACAAAAGGCATGTCCCCCAATGTAGGAAAAAGGCATCTGTCGTGGGCCTGAAGCCTGGAACAGAACTGAGGGACCTTGTGATTGATCTGAGTGGCAAAAAAATCCACCGAGGGGGTGCCCCACTCTCGGAAGATCTTGCGGACTATGCCCCCGTTCAGTGACCACTCGTGAGGTTGCATTATCCTGCTCAGCCTGTTGGCCAGACTGTTGTTTACGCCTGCCAGATAAGTGGCTGGAGAAACATGCTGTGACGGCGAGCCCTAAGCCAATCTGGACGGCTTCCTGATACAGAGGGTGGGATCCGGTGCCCCCCTGCTTGTTGGTGTAAACATGGCTAGATTACTCGGTTGGACAGCCCATCTCTGAAAGCCTTTACAGCGTTCCAGATCGCTCTTAATTCCAAGAGGTTGATCTGCAGACCTTTTTTCTGAAAGGACCAGGCTCCCTGAATGTGGCGCCCATCTACATGAGCTCCCCATCCCAGGAGAGATGCATCCGTTGTCAGCACTTTACGTGGCTGAAGAACTTGGAATAGTCACCCCATGGTCAAATTGGATCGAATTGTCCACCACTGAAGAGAATTCCAAAAGTCAGTGGACAGTTGGATTACATCCTCTAGATCCCCCGCAGCTTGAAACCACTGGGAAGCTATGGTCCACTGAGCTGATCTCATATGTAGACATGGCATGGGCATTACATGAACTGTGGAGGCCCATGTGCCCCAGAAGTCTCAACATCTGCCGAGCCGTGACCTTCTGAGACGCTCGAACCATGGACACCAGGGACAGAAGGTTGTCCGCCCTTGCCTTGGGAATATAAGCTCGAGCTGAGTGTTCAGCAGAGCTCCAATGAATTCCAATTGTTGGACTGGGGTGAAATGAGACTTGGGATAACTTATGAAGAACCCCAGTAGCTCTAGCACCTGAATAGTTATTCGCATGGATTCCAGAGCACCCTCCTTCGAGGTGCTCTTCACCAGCCAATCGTCAAGATAAGGAAACACATGCACTCCTAGTCTGCGTAGCGACGCTGCGACTACAGCTAGGCATTTTGTAAACACTATGGGCGCAGACGCCAGGCCAAAAGGCAGTACACTGTACTGAAAGTGCTGCATTCCCAGCCGAAATCGAAAATACTTCCTGTGAACTGGAAATATCGAGATGTGTGTATAAGCATCACATCAAGTTCAGAGAGCATAGTCAATCATCTTCCTGAATCATGGGAAGAAGGGTGCCCAAGGAAACCATCCTGAACTTTTCTCGGACAAGAAATATGTTCAATGCCCTTAGGTCTGGGATGGGACGTATCCTCCCTGTTTTCTTTTGCACAAGGAAGTACCTGGAATAGAATCCCAGCCCTTCTTCCCCTGGTGGAATGGGTTTGACCGCTTGGGCTGTAGAAAGCCAGAGAGTTCCTCTACAAGTGCCTGCTTGTGCTGGGAGCTGTAGGACTGAGCTTCCAGTGGGCAATTTGGAGGCTTGGATTCCAGATTGAGGGTGTATCCTAACTGGAGAATTTGAAGAACCCACTGGTCGGAGGTTATAAGAGGCCATTTTTATTATTTATTTATTTATAACCATTTAAAATTCCACAAGCGATAAAACAACTTGCCGGACATACAGCGAAAGTAATATGTAGGAATTATTTAAGTCAGGCAATTCTATTCTCTTCCTTAGACCACCAAATAGGGAGAGTGAAACAAAATAAGATCAATTAAACAGTAAACGGAAAACAAAACCCATGGTATTAACCTGATTATCCCCCGATATTACTCATCTAATTCGTTATTCCACATTGATCATCTGGTTGGCCTCTTCAAGGCCAATACAGTGTATAGTCAAATCATTTCATTGAAAACATACTTACCGTCCAATATTAGTTAGAAACAATATATCCGACTACATTCTCTCTCTCTTAAAAAGCAGAAGTTATTCAACAATACATATACTCAAGTCTCCAACTCAAACCCCACCGATTAAAGTAGCCACACCAATCCACCTCACCAACCCACTCAGTTAAGAAAGCCCACCTTCTATAATTACCCTAATCACTCCCTTCCTTCTTCTTTCTTCCCTTACTTAATCTCTGCACAATACTAAATGTATCTGTTATCCTGTAATGACAATGTTAACAAAACTATGTAAGCCACACTGAGCCTGCAAATAGGTGGGAAAATGTGGGATGCAACTGCAATAAATAAATAAATAAATAATCCCATTTTTCACAGGCTTCACTCCTTTCAAAGCAATAATTTGAGGAATTATTTCCGAGGAAAACTCTAGGAGTCATATACATCTCAAAATACCAGCCAGCCCAATCGAAAACACTACACTCCTAGAGTGCCTAGACCCAGACCCTGGAGTCTACCCAGCACACAGGATCTGGACTGAATTCACTATACTACCAGAAGATCTTATCTCACAAACACTTAAAGGATTCGCCAAATCTCACTGCAAATTAGATATATGCCCAAACAACCTCATGAAGTCGGCCCCTCAACAATTTATAATGGACCTAACCATGTGAACTTTATGCTACAAAATGGACTCTTCCCAAGGGAGAAAGGTAACATTTTACTCACCCCCATACCCAAGGATGCAAAGAAAAATGCTAATGAACTAACGAACTATAGACCAGTAGCATCCATTCCCTTAATTACCAAAACAACAGAAGGCATGGTGACCAAACAACTTACAGAGTATCTAAACAAGTTCTCAGTACTACACGATTCCCAGTCAGGATTTCGCTCTAATCACAGTACGGAAACCGTACTAGTCACGCTTATGACCAAACTCAAACAATTGATAGCAAACGGCAACAACATACTACTGCTACAATTCGACATGGTTGACCATGGAATTTTATTACACATCCTCGAATACTTCGGAATCGGAGGCAACGTTCTCAATTGGTTTAAGGGGTTCCTAACCACCCGCTCATATCAAGTGACATCAAATTAGACTTCATCAGCTACATGGACACCTGAATGCGGAGTTCCACAGGGATCCCCCCTCTCACCGACCATATTCAACCTAATGAGGACACCCTTGGCTAAACTACTATCGAATCAGAATCTAAACCCATATATATACACTGATGATGTAACGATCTTTATCCCATTCAAACATGATCTAAGAGAAATCTCCTATGAAATCAACCAAAGCCTACATATTATGAATTCCTGGGCAGATGCATTTCAACTGAACAATGCAGGAAAAAAACCCAATGCCTAGTACTCACCTTGCAATACACAGAATTTACCACCATCAACACACCTAAACTAAGTCTACCAGTTTCGGACACCCTAAAAATTCTTGGAGTCACCACTGACCGACACCTAACACTTGAGATCATGTGAAAAACATAACTAAAAGATGTTTTCATTCAATGTGGAAACTAAAAGAGTCAGACCATTTTTTCCAAGGAATGTATTCTGCAACCTGGTTCAATCATTGGTACTTAGTCATCTGGACTATTGTAACTCACTCTATGCCGGCTGCAAAGAGCAAATACTCAAAAAAACTCCAGACAGCCCAGAACACGGCAGCCAGACATATTCGGCAAATCAAAATACTAAAGTGCAAAACCCCTACGCGAAAAACTACACTGGCTCCCACTCAAAGAACGCATCACGTTCAAACTCTGTACCTTGGCCCATAAAATCATCCATGGTGACGCCCCAGCCTACGTCAGACCTAACAGAACTACCACCCAGAAACGCAAAAAAATCCTCTCGCACATTCCTCAATCTTCATCCTCCCAAGTGTAAAGGCTTGAAATACAAATTAATGCATGCATCAACCTTTTCCTATACAAGCACACAGCTCTGGAACGCGTTGCTACGGTCTATGAAATGACCAATTTCCGCAAACTACTGAAAACTTACCTCTTCGATAAAATATATCACAAAGATCAACATGTGTAACTGTACATTCTTTAAGATATCCAGAAATGTTCTTTAATGTCTTTTGCTTTAACACTACCATGTATTTCACCATCATGTACCCAAAACTTTCTGTAAAACCAAATGTATATTCTTTTCTATTTCCAGTATCCACGATGAATTGTAAGCCACATTGAGCCTGCAAAGAGGTGGGATGTGGGATACAAATGTAATAAATAAATAAAATAAATAAATAAATACCCGGAACACTGGGAAAAACAATAATCTCGACATCAATCATCCATAATAATATTCATTTCACTATTCAAAATTTCTGGTCCACTATCATTTTCAAAATCACAACCACTTCTTGCTCATGTAGAATCATTTGTTATATCAATTTTTTACTCTCAAAGGGTTCAGTTGAATTGTCCATGTAACTCTCTAATAAAATTATACCTGAAAATAAATTATTTACTGCCACTGTTAGGTCCCGAAGCACCTTCCAGATGGTATTCAATGTAACCTCCATGGGAGCCAAAAACTCCAAGTTGATTTCTCATAGGTGTTTAGGAGTGGTTCCGCTGATTCAAGTTCTGCTGTAAACGTCCTCCGTTTCAGCATATACCTCTAACTCACTCCTCCACTCCTTTGGGCATGGTGGTTGAATAATTCGGGAGCGATTGAGTTGTTTTTTCCAGGTCCAAGAGCGTCTATGCTCCTTTGCCGGCGCTAATCAAAAGACTAGAGGCCACCTTTGGTGAAAAAAACAATAACCTCTCCCCAACTGGCAAGTCATCCGGTACAGACACGTTTACTGAGGCTATGCTGAACTGGAGCCTAAATATATATAGGAAATAGGCACTGGAAGACTATCCTAACATGTTAATGCCACACTAACTCCAGATGACAGTCAACTATCGGGTCGCTTATCTTTTTTCTTACAATCTCAATTGTTATACCCTCCAATTTTCACTAAGCACCCACCCCCCAATGGACTATACTTCTCATCTCAACTCGAGAAAAGTCTTCTGCTTGAGTGTTTTGAGATATCAGGAAAAAACAAACACGATGAGCTAAAAACAGTTTGTTGCCAATGAAAGTAAAGTGTCCTTATCAGGCTCAAACACAAAAGATACATGCAAGGTCACTACCTTGAATATTCTCCACAGATGCTTCTAAAAAGTTGGTCAAATTCAGCTAGCTTATGAGATCCCCTCCTGAACTTCTAATTCCCAAATCTTTCATCTTCTGTCTATAGGGCAGATTTAAAAAATAAATAAGCCTCTTTAGAAAGGCCCCTTCTGTTATTTAATTTATTTATTTGTAACATTTGTATCCCACATTCCCAAACTAATCTTTTAAAAAACTTTTTAGGGAATATGGAGGGAATCTGTAGGAAGCTCAAACCCCTTAAGTTCAAATTTCTTTTCCTATTTTTCAAAGTCTCAAATCCTTATGAAGTGCACAGTATCTTTAATGTTCAACACTTCTGTCTCTTGGAGACAGAACTTGTTGATTCAGATCTTTCAACTGATTATTTTAAGATATTAAAACCATCCTCAAGCTGTCCTAGAGCGCCCTCTATATTCAAGACCTTGCCACCTACCATCTTCTCCAGTGCACACTATGCCATATTCAGAGTGAAGCGAAGATACTTACCTGTAGCAGGTATTCTCCGAGGACAGCAGGCTTCATATTCTCACAAGTGGTTGTATAGTTTTGTTTTCTTTGTGGCTCCTCTTATAGGACCAGGCAACGCGGATTGGCGTAACCCACTTGTGAGAATATAGGAGCCTGCTTGTCCTTGGAGAAAGTGAAAATACTTACCTGTAGCAGGTGTTCTCCCAGGACAGCAGGCTTCATTTCCTCACAAGTGGATGATGCCAATCCGCGTCATCCAGTCCTGTAAAAGTAGCTACAAAGAAAACGAAGACTGGCTAGCAGAGGTTCATGGCAAATACCAGTACCATCACCATTTCTTCCCAGCCGCAGGCTCCCTCCTTGTATTGAATCTCACCTGGCAGGGAACTGGGAGTGCTTCCAGGATCGGGAGAAGCTGCCAATTTCCCTGCAGCCATTAAGAAAGTGGGTAACTCCACTTAAGACTTCCTTCCACAGCTGCCTCTATCAACCTTGCCTCTGACATGATTTCAATTCCCAGTTGAGGAAGAGTCTCCTGGAACTCAGGGCTCAACATTGCCTTGTCAGGTCACCTCTCCCTAGGCAGACTTGATAGCAAGGACTACACCCGATTCAGGTGCCGCCTGCTTAAGTGCCCCAACTGCAGAACTGTGTTAATGAAGGGGTCCCTAAAGCATACCCCTGATCACCTCCTCTTCACCATCACAAAACCAAAAGGTAATTTCTTAAGTAGAAACATCTGACAGATCGGAGCACCTGGCAGTACCATCTCAGTCGGCCAATGCCATCTTAGATCCACATTACAGATAGTGTAGCACAGGGGTAGGCAACTCCGGTCCGCTTTCTCCTACACTGTTTAACTTGAAGCTCATTCCTCTAGCCGCAGCTCTTTCTAAACTTGGTCTCCAACCGTTCATTTATGCGGATGACATCACCATCTACGTTCCTTTCAAAAAAAGACTTAGCTGAAATAGCTGCCAACATCAGCGTTGGGTTACAAACTGTACATGCCTGGGCGAACTCCTTTAAATTGAAGCTCAACACAGAGAAAACTCATTGCCTTCTACTCACATACCTTACAATAAGTACAATCCTACCACCTTAACTGCACCTGGGCTTGACCTGCCAATCTCTACGTCTCTGAAAATTCTAGGAGTAATACTTGACAGAAATCTAACTCTAGTAGATCACACTAATGCAGATGTGAAAAAAAGCATTCTTCTCTCTTGGAAACTGAGCGTATAAAACCTTTTTTTCCCCTAGAGAAGTATTTTGCAATTTAGTGCGGTCTCTTGTTTTGAGTCATTTTGATTACTGCAATGGTATCTATACAGGGTGCATGGAACTACTTCTTAAAAAATTACAGACTGCCCAAAATACCGCTGCAAGATTGATCTATGGTAAATCGAAGTTCGTCAGCTCCAGACCACTAAGAGAAAAGCTGCACTGGCTACCTGTCAAGGAACGTATAACATTCAAAATTTGCGCCCTGGTGCACAAAATCCTTCACGGCGAAGCTCCAGCTAATATGGATAATCTTATCCTCTTGCCACCAAGGAACTTGAGCACATCTTCCCGATCCTATTTACATCTCCACTACCCCTCGTGCAATGGCCTCAAGTATAAAACCAGCCACGCATCTACCTTTTCCTACATCAGTGCACGTTTGTGGAATGGTTTACCAAACTCAGTAAAAGCTACCTCCGAACAACAGGCTTTCAGGATCTGCCCTGAAGACCGTATTTATTCAGGACAGCTTACATTGCAGCTCCACACTGCCTTAATGTTTTTCTGACCCATTATGTTATGCGACCATACTGCATTCCTTACCTCCTCTCTCTCTGTCTCTCCCCACCAACTACCTCGCCCTTAATGTGTCTGTTTGTCTATTACTAGATTGAAGTGTCCTTTATATTGCTGTTACCTTTTGAACTAATGTAAGCCACATTGAGCCTGCCCATGGGCGGGAAAGTGTGGGATATAAATGCCTAAATAAATAAATATCTTGATTGTGACCTTTAATATTAAACAAACAAACCACCACAAAAAAAAAAAACTCACCACCACCACCTTGGCTCAACAAAACCAAAGTTACTTACCTGTAGCTGATGTTCTCTGCAGACAACAGGATACAAGTCCTCACAATATAGGGCAATGTCACAGAAAGCCTGTATGGGAAACTACTCTAGCCTACAGATACTAAAGCTTCTGAGCTGCCAAGTGCATCATTCCTGCCTGCTGCTTCACTGGACCTTCTAAGGGTTTTAGTCCACTCCAAATTAAAAGACAAGTCTCTTGCAAAACAGGGCCAGTGCTAGGGTTTCTGGTGCCCTTCTGCAGCCTACTAGCCAGCGCCCCCTACCCCATCCAGGGGCAGGATCACTATGGCTCCACCCCTGAAGTAGCCACATCCCTTTTAACAGCCATGGCACATATAAACAGGCATCATTGAAGATACTACACCAGTATATGAAAGTAAAAATAATTTGTGGGGTTTTTCATTATAAATATTTTTTGTAAGCGGTTACAGCTCCAGTATACCCAAAATGACACAACCCAAATTAACATACAGACCAGGAATTAGGAGAAGTCTTGCTAAATCTGAAACAATATGTTATCAAAATCTCAGAACCTAATAAACAGATCCTTATTCAGACACTTGGCCTTGCAGTCACACATTCTGAACAGAGATAGCCCAAATTCTTCAAAAATTAACCAGAAATCCTAAGAAGTTACACTCGGCATGAAGCACAATACTAGAAAAACAGAAAGAAACGCATCCTATATAATAATTCTCACCTCCAACGTTCTATTCGTCCTGCTGACTAAGACCGTGGCTCCTTGGTCTGCTAGGCTCCGTAGCTCAGGCTGACGGCAGAGGCGGAGGGGCAAAAGGGGCAGGGCACAGGGGCTGAGGCGAAGCTTCAACAATAAACAGAACCATCGAGGGGCCTGGAACTGGAAGGGAGGGAAGAAGAAAGGGAGGGACGACGAACCTGGAACTGGGAGGAAGGGACAAAAGTGCGACCCAGACGGAGGGACCGAGCGAGGCCGGTACCGGGACAGCGGGAGGGCGCAGAGAAGCCAAGTGCACAGATGGCGGAGCCACGGTGGACATCGACCTGGATTGGAGCCGCTGAGTCGGCCCCGCTCCTGTACTTGGCCTCTGCAGCGGCTGGAGGCGGAGGGGTGCAGGACAGTCGCGGCAGGAGCTGGTGGCGGAGGATCCCGGGCGGAGGGCAGAGCCCCGGCACCAGCGCACAAGCCACTGCCACCCTGAACAAGCTTGCCCTAGCCACGGGGGCATAGAAAACTCCTGGAACCGCTGCATCTGAGAAAACAAAAAATAAATCGAGAACCACACACACGTCCATGGAGACAGAGACAACGGACGAATAGTGCAGGCGACAGCAACTCCCGATGCCCAACACACGGTGAGTGGCCGAGGTCCCTGAGCCCAACTAGCCTGAAACTCAGAGGGGGGGGACCCTGGCACACACACTCATTCTCAGTCTCTCTCACAGACACACTCGCACCCAGTCTCACTCTCTCTCTGAGACACACACACACACATTCACTCTCTCTCTCACACAGTCACTCACACACACACTCCAAGGAAAACCTTGCTAGCGCCCGTTTCATTTGTGTCAGAAACAGGCCTTTTTTACTAGTTGCTAATATTGTGAAGACAGACAGCAGATGTAAATTCTCAAATTGGACATATTCCAAACACTAAAATGAAAATAAAATGATTTTTTTTCTATCTTTGTCAGGTGACTGTTTTTCTGATCATGTTGAGCCCAGTTGCTGATTCTGCTGCTCTTTATCTGTTCTCTTAACTCCGTTTCCAGGGCTTCCTTTCCATTTATTTCTTTAACCTCCTCCTTTCTTCTTCATTTCTTGCCTTACATCCATAAGTAAATCTGGGTCCTCCGCAGACATGACTGGAGGAGGTATAGAGTGGATCCAGTTTTTGTCTATATTCACCATCCATGTGCATCTCCTTCTGTCCTCCCTCTCCTCCATCCATATCCAGCATTTCTCCTCTTCCTTCCATCTATGTGCACCTCCTTCCTCCGTCTTCCCTCCTCTCCCATCCATCCATGTGCATCTCCTTCTTGTCTTCCCTCCCCTCTATTCATCCAACATTTCTCCTGCCCTCCCCTCCATCCATGTCCAGCAAATATCCTCTCTCCCCTGCCCTCCCCCTCCCTCCCTCCATGTCCAGCCAACTTTCTCTCCCCTGCCCTCCCCCCCCCTCCATGTCCAGCCAACTCTTTCTCCCCTGCCCCTTTCCATCCCTCCATGTCCAGCAATTCTCCAGTCATCCCTTCCCATCCATGTCCAGCGGTTTCTTCCTTTGCCCCCATCCTCCCCTCCCATCCATGTCCAGCGATTCTCCTCTCCCCTGCCCTCCCCTCCCATCCATGTCCAGCATTTCTCCTCTCCCCCATCCTCCCCTCCATGTCCAGCGATTCTCCTCTCACTTTGCCCTCCCTTCCATGTCCAGTGATTCTCCTCTGTCCTCCCCTCCATGTCCAGCATTTCTCCTTTGCCCCTTATCCTCCCTCCCCTCCATATCCAGCAATCCTCCTCTCCCCTGCCCTCTCCCCATCCATGTCCAATGACTCTCCTTTGCCCCCTATCCTTCCCTCCCATCCATGTCCAGTGACTCACCCCAGCCCCCATCTGCCCTCCTTTTCAGTCGAGTTCCAGTTCTAACCCCAGCTGCCCGTCCCTCTTCTCTGCAAAGTCCCCCTTTTCATTCCAACCACCCTGGCTTTTTAAATCTTTTATTTTACCTCAAGCTGTAGTGGCGGTGGCAGTGAAAGCAACAGGCTCACCTCCAGCCTTCCCTGTGTCCCACCTTCCATTGATGTAATTTCCTGTTTCCGCAAGGGCAGGACACATAGGGAAGGAAAGGCTGGAAGCGAGCCTGCTGCTTTCACTGCTGCTGCCACTGCGACTTGAGGTAAAATAAAAGATTTAAATGCAGGGTGGCAGGAACAAAAGGATGGCTGTTGGGGAGCTGAGGGTGGTCAGGTGGGGACCGAGAGCTGCCTGCTGCTGGGGCTGGAACTGTAACTATGAGCCACCCGGCGGCTGTAAGCATGGCTTGTGGTGCCCTCCAGAGGTCGGCGATCCCTGCCATGCTTACCGCGCTTACAGTGTTGCTCCAGCCCCGTTGCAAAACAAAGTGTGCAGTGTGCTTTCACTTTTTTGAGGCCTGGGAAAAAATGCTGGAAGGACACTGGATTGATTAAGAAGGAACTCTGGCAATACCTTAGGACAGTGGCTCTCAACTGTTGTGTCGCAGGGCTGACACACAGGATTTTTATTTTTTAATTTCTGTAATGTAGCATGTCTCTCCCTTCATTCCTCTCCTCTCCTGCCATGGATCCAGTTCCTCTCTCTCATATCCTCTCACCCCACCCACAGTCCATGAAACCTGAGTTCTTCAGCAGCAGCAGTAGTAACTCACTGACTGGACCAAGGAGTTTTAATAGACAGGAGTGGAAGTGAGCCTATCTAGTCCACTGTAAGCAAGGAAGACAATCTGGTTAATCTCTGTTTCCACTCCCCCGCGCAGCCGTCATCTCTAGTACACTCAAACAAAGCAAGCAAACCTATGAGTTGCTGCATCCACATTGTCATCCTTTATTGTTGGTCCATCTGTCTAAAGCTGTTTCAATTGGATAGGCAGTGCCTTAAAAGGTGAAGGACAAAAGATTTTATCTTATTTTTGTTTTACTTATTGGACAGCTTTTTAATTTATTTGAAAGCTTCCCATATGTAACTATAAATATCATAAAACAATTGAATATCACTAAAAAATTAAAATTATTATAGCTGGTAGAAACAGCAATTTTAAACTCTATTTTGTGCTCATTTTTCTAAAAACTAACTAAATAAATACACTGTATACAATACAGATGGCCAAATTTCAGTGAGGATACCCTGTTTCCTGATGGGTTCATCTTAACTGTTGTTGTAATCTGCCTTGGGAAGCCTCGTGTTATAATGATGATGAAATATATTGAAATAAAAAGAAAGTAGAATTAATAATATAATAATATATTGTTTCACGCAGATCTCTTTTGTTTAAACATAAATGGCCTATAAGCCCCTAATGTAGTGGAGGAGTGGCCTAGTGGTTAGGGTGGTGGACTTTGGTCCTGGGGAACTGAGTTCGATTCCCGGCACAGGCAGCTCCTTGTGACTCTGGGCAAGTCACTTAACCCTCCATTGCCCACCGCATTGAGCCTGCCATGAGTGGGAAAGCACGGGGTACAAATCTAACAAAAATAAAATAAATAAATAAAAAATGTAGCCCATTGTTTTCTTATATTTTGTTCTTGTGATAACTTATACTGTGCCAAAACTGAAAATTCTTATCTCTATCTGGTCGATAATAAAAGGAGTTCATTTTGAACACTATCCACCCTAAAAGGTTGTTTTGTGGATGTGCATGAAGAATTGTGATATTGAATAAATAAGTATGTTTGTGCCCCTGGTCATTCATCCTAAGTTTATATAATCCTTTCAAGAAATCCAGTTATCTTTTAACTTATTAGTAAAGCATAACCACAGAGAAATGGTATGGTTGCATTATGGTAATACTAGGGCACAGCTAAGGAACAGGATGAGTTAGTCTTCACTGGACCAAACTTGCTTTCCTTGTGCCATCACTATCCAGTAGGTAGGCAGTGTCTTAAAAGGTGGGGGATAAAGCATTTTGGGTTTTTTTTTTTACATTTATATCACACATTATCCCAAGCAAAGTCGGGTTCAATATGGCTTACCATTTGAAAATACAGTGAGACAGAATAATTCCAGTTATATCATGGGAACAAATAGATGGTTATGTCTGAAACATTTAACAAAGTTGAGATTTGCTTATATACCCAACTGGGCATTTAAAATTTTTTCCTTTAATGATACCACATGTTCAGAAATCCATAGCCATTAGTATAGGCAGTTATTCAAAGATTATCACATGCACACACCAGAACAAGCATCCATCATATTGCAAAAGTAAACAACTTTTATGGAGTACATCCAAAATTTAATTTTTATTTCCTTATTTCTATCTTCCAAAATTCCAGACAGCAGATGTACAGATCCGTATATTGCACATGCCAGCATGTTTGAAAATATAGTGAGATAATAAAATGCTACCAGCATTAAATAACGACAACTTGGATACAGCAACTCATAGGTTTATTTGCTTTGTTTTGAGTGTATGGGGATGACGGTTGTGCGGAAAAGGGGAAACTTAAATTGACCTAATTGGTTTCAACATTTTGACGTCATTTGGTCTCCTGTCTATTAAACCTCCTTGGCCTGGACTGACCTGGGATACTTCCCCTCTGCCGCATCCTGCCCCTCTGATGTAATTTCCTGTTTATACGAGGATGGGATGTAGCAAAAGAAAGAATCTAGGTTGATCCAGGCAGCGTGTTAGCACTGACACTGAAAAACTCAAGTATTTTGAAGGGTTCAGCACTACATAAATAAAAGGTCCATGATCTGTGAAAAAACCATTAGTCTCCTTTCCACATGCAGGTTATCTAACATGTATCCTGGTACACTGGTCATGATTTCATGGAAGCAGTCAAAACCCTGTGCCTGGTTTTGGCTGTGAAAGTAGTTGGGTATTCTGAGCCCTCTACTCTCCAGGGTGAGCAAGAACTCCATCTTGTTTTGGAAGAGTGGGAAGGGGGAAGTTACTTATGCTTTTGCTTTCTACTTTGGCACCTCCTGGAAGGGGAGGCTGGGTCAGATGTAAGCCTGGAAAGAGTCTTAAAAGGTACCACTGCCCACAGCAGCAATAGGCAGTAAAACTTTATCCGATCATGCTCCAGTTTGGGTGGTACTTCCGAAAATAAAGGTAGAATATAAGGATAAGAGATGGACACTTAACACCAGTTTATTACAGGAAGGGGAGGTGGCTGAGGGGTATAGAGCGGTATTACACGAATACTTGGAGTTCAATAAGGAATCTGGGTCGGATCTCAGTGTGGTATGGGATGTGATGAAAGCCGTCACTAGGGGATATTTTTTGAAACTAGCTAGTAAGAGATCTAGAACGTGCAAAGCTCAGATTAGGGGGTGTATGGGCCGTATACACAATCTGGAGGCACAACACAAAGCAAATGGTTCCCGGCAGATCTTACAAGAACTGAAAGATCAGAGAATGCTGCTGGATTCCATTTACTCGGAACAGCTGAGCCATTTGCACAATAGACAGAGGATGGGGTCCTATGAACACACAAATAAGGCAGGTCGCCTTCTGGCCATAAAGCTACGAAGGCAGAAAGTAGACCGTACAATCACACAGATACGCGATGGGGAGGGAGGCCTGATACGTACCTCAGAAGAAATTCGTAAACGTTTTAGGGATTTTTATCAAGCTTTGTACGACCAGGAGATACACCCTGCCGAGGACTCTGTGGAGGAGTACTTGGCGGACAGTGACCTCTCACCATTGACTCTCCAGCAGCAGGCCCAACTAGACAGTCCTGTTACACCATTAGAAATACAGGAAGCTATTAGTGGCTTGCCATCTTGTAAGTCCCCGGGTTTGGACGGGCTCCCAAATGAATTTTACAAGATGTTTGCTAAAGAACTGGCACCACTATTAGCAAACTTATTCAATCTGGTGGGAAGGGGGGAGATACTGCCTCATTCTATGAAAGAGGCATGGATAGCGGTCTTGCCTAAGCCGGACAAAGACCACTCTGAATGTGGCTCCTACAGGCCTATTTCAGTATTGAACTCCGATGTCAAAATTTTGGCCAAAGTTTTGGCCAATAGGTTGGCCCCGGTGCTTCCAGTATTAATTCACCCTGATCAGGTGGGCTTTGTCGCGCACCGTAAGGCTATGGACAACATTAGAAGAGTACTAGACCTTATATACTTGGCCAAGCGAAGCCAGCGGCCATTGTGTCTTCTCAGTTTAGATGCCGAAAAGGCTTTTGACAGGGTACATTGGCCATTCATGTATAAGACATTAGAGGTGTTAGGGTTTGGGAGTCGGTTTAGAGGCTGGATACAAGCATTTTATGAGTCTCCAAGGGCATGTGTGAGAGTCAATGGGGGCAACTCAGGGCTATTTGCTCTTCACAGAGGAACTCGGCAGGGCTGCCCTTTGTCTCCTTTATTATTCGCAATGGTAATGGAGCCTCTTGCATCTCGGATACGGTCAGAACCGGGTATCTTCGGTTTGGCCATAGATGGCAGGGCTCACAAGTTGGCTCTTTTTGCGGATGACGTTTTGTTGTTCATTACTAGACCACTGACATCGTTTCCTAACCTTTTGCGTACTATTGAAGAATATTCAGCATTGTCAGGGTTCAAAGTCAATATGAACAAATCGGAAGCCCTTAACATTACGCTGCCGGCTCCGGATATGGACTCTTTAAAGACTTATTTTCCATTTCGGTGGGCCTCTAAGTATATACGATACCTGGGGGTTAATTTGACCTCTGAATCATCGGAACATTTTCAAGCTAACTATAAAAGACTAGGGCGGGACATTGTGGTGGACCTAGAACGCTGGGGGGACATGGTGTTTTCATGGTTTGGACGGATAGCTATAGTTAAAATGAACGTGTTACCTCGTTTGCTCTACCTCTTTCAAGCGCTGCCTGTATTAATGCCCAGACGATATTTAACAACGCTGCAGGATAAAATAATGCGGTTCGTCTGGGCAGGAAAGCGACCACGCTTATCGCGTACTTTACTATACCAAGATAAACGAAAGGGGGGGGTTGGGGGTCCCGAACCTCATGTGGTACTATAGGGCGGCCCAAGGGAAAGTAGCGGTTGAGTGGTACCAAGAATACCCAGATAGGCAATGGGTCCAACTGGAGCAATACTCATTGGGGCAAACACCTCTAGGAGCGCTAATGTGGATCCCAAAACCATTTAGGGCACTAGGGGTGGGTGAATGTCCTTCCATTGGGGTAACCCTCTACTACTGGGATAGTCTCTTCCCTCAGAAGAAATGCACTCTCACTAGTTTATCTCCAATAGCATATAATCCACTTTTTATGCCTGGAACTACACCGGGGATATTTACTCGATGGTATGCCATAGGTCTAAGAAATTGGGGCCAAATGTTTGAAGCAGAGCAAATACTCCCATTCCAAAGTTTGCAATCACAATATCCTGAATTGGAGGAGGACACCTACGCATACATTCAGTTGACCCACTTTCTCAAAACAGAGGCAGTGAGAGGGGTCATAAAGCGGGAAAGGTCTAGTCTGGAGGATATCTGCGTGGGGAGTGAGTCTTATGGTGGACTGATTAGCCGATTATATAAATGCGTCAGTGCACAAGCTCCTCGCTATTGCCTCCACAGAAAGAGCTGGAATAGCGAGCTGGGAATGGCCCTGGGGGAAAAAGATTGGGAAAGGATTGAAAAGGGGGCAGGTGGCGTGTCGGTACATGTACCGCTAAAAGAGAACGCAGTAAAAGTACTGTTTCGCTGGTACCTCACTCCAGCACACCTCCAAAGAATATATCCAGCAGGCTCAGGACTGTGTTGGAGAGGATGTGGTCAAAAAGGAACAATGGGACATATGTGGGGGACATGTGGCAAAATTAAAGCGTATTGGAAAACAGTACATAGTAGACTGCAGAGATGGGTAGGAAATACCTTTAGGTGGGCCCCAGAAATTTTTCTGTTCTCTGTTAAGGTAGGAGGGTTAACACCTAGCCAACAGATTCTGGTGAGAATGGCGACCGGAGTAGCTAGACAGGTCTTAGCCTCTCATTGGAAGCAGAAGGGTGTACCCTCCATCAAGAGATGGATTTCAAAGTTGAAATAGGTTTGTGAAATGGAAAGGTTATTAGCAGAACGTAAACGCAAGCTGAATCAATGGCAAGCTGTTTGGGGTACCTTCTTGGAACAGTACCCATAATGAATGGTGAGGGATATCTAGACCCTGTGGACAGGAGAACGCTGAGCCATACTTTTGAAGGGGGTGGGGGGAGGGATGGGAGGGGGGGAGGTAGGGGGAATTAATCTCTCTAAAAAACTCTAAAAATGTTGAAGTTCAAGTGTTCAATATTGTTGTATGCAAAATGTTAGTATCTTGTATAGTGAAGAAAGGAACTGTATCATCTTATTCTTATTGATAACATTTTGTAAGGAAGGAATGGTGTGTTGCTTTCTGTGTTGAATTTAACATTCAATAAAGACTTCTTGAAATTAAAAAAAAAAAAAAAAAAAAAGGTACCACTGCATTGCCTAATAACTGAAGCAGCCTCTTGAACCTTTACATCAGAAAGCATATCATTTCTCTCTGTTTCTATGTTTTCAGGAAGTTTTTCATGCACGTATCACCTGAGGTCTAAAGCCCAGGAATCATGCGAGTGTCTGGGCCCCAATACCCAGAGATGCAGCTTTGATGCTGTATCAAAAAGATCATATGTTGCTTGAACAATGTATTTCTCATGCTCCTTCCCTTTGCACAAGAGGGAAAGAAATTGCTCAGCCATCTTCTTGAGGCACAGTCTATGAAAACTCCCCAGCATTGTGCACATTTCATAAGTATATGTCCATGAAGAGCTGGTAAGCAGCAATGTGGGCAGTGAACATAACATTCTGAAACATCTTTCTCCCAAACGACTCCAATGTCTGAGCTCTCTCCCCAGGAGCATACGAGTGTGCATCATGGAACTTTTGGCTCTTTTGAGAACGGATTCAACTAGAATGGAATGCTGAGGAAGATGCTGTTTCTTGAATCCAGGAGCCTTCTGGACTCTCTATATAGAATCAACCTTATTGATAAAAGATAGGGGGGGTGGGGGAAGAACTGGAGAATGTCCAATGCTTCTGGTCTTGGGTTCCTCCTCTCTCTCAAGTTAGTTGGAACAGCCACAGCCATTTCACAAACAAAATCAATGAATCAGTTCCTTGGTGGGGACTTTTTTTCTCACACGAAGGAGACAGGTGTGATGGTAAGCCAGTTGAACCCTCTTCAGAGAATACCTTTGGCTCAGACAGAATACCGGGAGCACTCAAGCAGACCCTGAAAAGCACTGCAAAAGGAAAGTCTGGGTCTCTGCCTGTCTCAACCTGACATCAGCATCAGGTCTTGGGTACCTCTTCCCAATCCCCAACCAGAGCAAGCCCCCCAGCCCAATTCCCAATCTGAGAGCAAGACCCAGCCTCCGACATCCAAACCCTGCCCTCCCCCACCCCAAACTCCAGGACTTACCAGTTGAGGTCTGAAAGGGAAAGGTTTGGATGTCAGGGTAAGAGGCTTGCTCTGGGGTTGGGGATCAGAGGGAGGCTGCAACATGCCAATAGTGCAACTGCACCTACCGCCTCCTCTTGAGATGGCAGTAAGTTTGACTGTGCTATCAGCAAACAAAGATCCAAGTGCTAACTATCACAGCAGGCCACACCTCTGCTCAACCTCGTTACACCCTGATCCATCCCACTTCCACATTAGGCAGCAAACATGAGGTTTAACACACAGGCACGTGGGTCTGTACTGTCTACTGTGCTGAAAACCCCACATTAGCAGCTTGATGCACCTTAGTAGAAGGGTCCCTTAGATAGTAAACAATTATTAAACACTTTACGTTAACAGATTTTGAAAGTGTCTAGACAGCAAGCTTTTGTTCTGCTTATAGTTATTTATCTTGTTGCCCTTATGCCACACAAACACTTTTTTTTTTTTTTTAAATACCTCAAAAAACAGGCTACGGCAGAAAGATGATGGTACTGCCAGTATTAACAGTAACTCATTTTGTAGTAAGTCTAATATTACAGACTAACCAGATGTTATTTGAAGATACAGATGACCGACTCAGGAAATGCAATAAAAATGACTGGGAAAGAGAGTGGGCAGATAATTACTGATGTTGAGTGGGAGGCAATAATACATGAAACAAGCAGATGTAATTCAATTTGCAGTTCTATTTTATGTAGCTGCTATTACATACAAGTCAGAATCCTCAAACATGTACTGGTATGCCAAGGGGCAGTGAATTCTTCCTACAGTGTGATACTGTGACAGAACAGTGTGTTTTAAGCCTATAAAATGTATAGGGTATTTCCTGAAGTGTATTTCCCTACTTTGGCCAGCAGGTGGTGCATGTTTATGTTTTGAAGCTGCTGCAGAACCAAGGCTGTTTTCTTTGTTTAAGCCTTTTAGATAGGCAGTCTACAGTATACTTTCAAAGATTGTTGTTCTGGGCTCTGTTGGCCCAGGAGTTCATTTTCATTTAGGTTTTACTGGCTTTTTCCCCAGTCTTAGCCCAGGAGAAAAGAGAAACCGATCTCTTTGCTGAGGACCTGTGATCAGTTATATTTGATAATCTGTGAGCAAAATATTTCCTGATCTCCCCAGGTACTTTTTAGAAAGTAAACAAATGTTTAGATAGTTTTATAATTGATCCATATTTCAGTTACTCATTATTGTTTGCTGATTGCACTTTTTCTGTTTCACTGTTCAATTTTTAAGACAATAAACAATTTTCAGTTTGTTGACTCTGCCTGTCTGGATTGATAAAGAACCTGTCTGTTGGGTCTGTGAGTGCTTTCTGGGAACCACTGGGAGTGTGGCCTCAGTAACCTAGAAAACACTGGGGATAATTTGAGAATGGGAGATTCGCCCAGAGGTGGTTGTGACCCTGTCGGTGGGAGGAGGGAGCTAGTGTAGAGCACAAGTGGCAGGTATAGCCGGACCTGAGCTGTGCTGGGGATAGACCCTCTAAGTGGCTGCAGGGTAACCCAAGGAGGGTGGGCTAGGCGTTTCGTGACAGATGCACAAACACTGATTCAAATTCATTGATAGAAAGTGATTTCCTGATCCATAAAAATTACTGCTATCCAGCTTCTTCTAGAGCCCAGGTCTTGCTGAGCCTGTTAACTCTTCAGGTTCATTCTCCATATAAAGTGGGATACCCTCATCTGTTATTAACTGCTAATATGGCTGATATATGTAAACTACAAGAAACCCTAAAATGGGCAAAAGCTCTAACATGGAAAATAATCATAAAACTGATAACCTACATTTAGAACAGTTACTGAACTGTGTTCAAGGAAAGGGAACCATTATTAAAAAGTATGGTTTTACATTACGTGCAGAGTAGAGAATGACACAGGGACAAATTTCCTGCGAGCTCTGTCCTCATCCTCAATAGCTCTGTTGGATCCCACTGCATAAGCCTCATTCTGATTTTATATTTAAATAATTTTATTAAAGAATAAAAAGAAATAACCACATGTAACGCTCTCCTTAGATACAACTCTTTGGTCACCTAGTCAAAGAAATTAATCAGATTTGTCTGACAAGACCTGCCTCTAGCGAAACCATGTTGCCTCGGGTCTTGTAATCTTTTGGATTCCAAAAACTTTACTATTCTCTGTTTTATTTATTTGCGGTACATTTATATCCCACATTTTCCCACTAGAGCGAGCACAATGTGGCTTACAATGTTACAAAAGGTTACAATGCAATGAGAGTAATGACATGACAAGTCAGAAAGACGGGAAAGTACAGGAGGATTATACAAGGATGCTTGAATAGGTTGGAGTAGTAAATGGGTTTAGACAAATTGAGGTAGGCAGGGAATAAGCGTTAATTGGTAGAATAAGCTCTCTCGAAAAAAATATTTTTAAAGATTTCTTGAATAGCTGGTGATCGTCAATCTCCTTTAGATGCCTTGGTAGAACAGTCCAGGACTTTGGGCTGACGTAGGAGAAAGATGATGAAAAAAGCAGTTTATATTTAACTGACTTGCAGCTTGGATAGTGTAGATTAAGGTAGGATCGAGCAGTTATCAAAGAATTTCTGGATGACAGATCAATTAAATCATTTAAAAGCATTTTCATTAATTTACTTACTACAGAAGTCACACTTACTAATCTGTGGTTCCCATTCCTTACTTGTGCTTTTGTGGAGAGGGACCACATTTGCACTAGTTCTCTGGGATCACCCCCGACACAAGTGCTGTGATGCTGCTAATCCGTGTCTGCCGATGGCATATCTGCAGTAGTCTCTCTCTCTCAGCAGCCCCCTCTCTCCACCCAAATGTGATCAGTCTCTCTCTTTCTCAAATTCTCCCTATCCTGTGCCTCTAGCCTCTCTGAAAACACCTCACCATGTGCTATTACCCTCTGTTCTGACTCCACCCCCCCCCCCCCCACCACAACATTATCGCCAGTATTCCACTTTTTGGTTCCCAGCCCCTTCCACCAGCACTTTTTTTTTTTTAATGAAACTGTACATGCTATAACAAACGGTGATGTGACTGGGCTGGTAAGAAACTGGCAAGCATATTTCGACAGACTGTAAAAAATGATTTATAGACTAAATGTATTGTATAACACAAAATGCTTTCTTACTTAATGGCACAAAATTATACTGTCACCTGAAAATGACCAACACCTTCAACTAAACTGCATTAAAAATCTGAAAAACACAACCACTACCATTCACTTACAAGTAGAACTGTGAAGGGCACAGGGATATTTGTGCAAACTCTTCTTTCACTCCCTTAAGGTGCAGCAGCCACAGGTTCTCCAGCAAGGCTTGGATATTAGTTGCAGGAGCAATTTCAGAGCAAACATAGCCTGAAGCACAGCCCACACAATACACAGATTCTGAGTCCATTGTGCCTGTGATGCTGGATATCACAGTGACCTAGTGAACCAAGCCAGAAAGGGAGGGGGCAGCACTGGGTGAGGAAGGAGTAAAACAGTTCTTTGCCCTAATGCTATGGGTTGACTTAAGGCTTTCTTTCTGCTGCCCAGGGGTAAAAAAAAAAGGGATGACGGTGGGGCCTGCACTAGGGATCCTCAAGGGCCGCCAGTGGCCCCTGGCCTTGTGTTATGATGTTGTTTATTGCTTTATTGTTAGTGTTAAGATTCTACAGGTATCCTATACCACTATGATGTTTTATTGCTAATAGCAGTACAGCGAATGCTACATACCCGTAGAAGGTATTCTCCGAGGACAGCAGGCTGATTGTTCTCACTGATGGGTGACGTCCACGGCAGCCCCTCCAATCGGAATCTTCAATAGCAAAAGCCTTTGCTAGCCCTCGCGCGCCGATGCGCACCGCGCATGCACGGCCGTCTTCCCGCCCGAAACCGGCTCGTGCCGGCCAGTCTCATATGTAGCAAGACACAACTCCAAAGGGGAGGCGGGCGGGTTTGTGAGAACAATCAGCCTGCTGTCCTCGGAGAATACCTTCTACAGGTATGTAGCATTCGCTTTCTCCGAGGACAAGCAGGCTGCTTGTTCTCACTGATGGGGTATCCCTAGCTCCCAGGCTCACTCAAAACAACAACCATGGTCAATTGGGCCTCGCAATGGTGAGGACATATCTGAGATTGACCTAAAAAATTTACCAACTAACTGAGAGTGCAGCCTGGAACAGAACAAACATGGGCCTAGGGGGGTGGAGTTGGATTCTAAACCCCGAACAGATTCTGAAACACTGACTGCCCGAACCGACTGTCGCGTCGGGTATCCTGCTGCAGGCAGTAATGAGATGTGAATGTGTGGACAGATGACCACGTCGCAGCTTTGCAAATCTCTTCAATAGTGGCTGACTTCAAGTGGGCTACCGACGCTGCCATGGCTCTAACATTATGAGCCGTGACATGACCCTCAAGAGCCAGCCCAGCCTGGGCGTAAGTGAAGGAAATGCAATCTGCTAGCCAATTGGATTTGGTGCGTTTTCCTACAGCCACTCCCCTCCTGTTGGGATCAAAAGAAACAAACAATTGGGCGGACTGTCTGTTGGGCTGTGTCCGCTCCAGATAGAAGGCCAATGCTCTCTTGCAGTCCAATGTGTGCAGCTGACGTTCAGCAGGGCAGGAATGAGGACGGGGAAAGAATGTTGTCAAGACAATTGACTGGTTCAGATGGAACTCCGACACAACCTTTGGCAAGAACTTAGGGTGAGTGCGGAGGACTACTCTGTTATGATGAAATTTGGTGTAAGGGGCCTGGGCTACCAGGGCCTGAAGTTCACTGACTCTACGAGCTGAAGTAACTGCCACCTAGAAAATGACCTTCCAGGTCAAGTACTTCAGATGGCAGGAATTCAGTGGCTCAAAAGGAGGTTTCATCAGCTGGGTGAGAACGACATTGAGATCCCATGACACTGTAGGAGGTTTGACGGGGGGGCTTTGACAAAAGCAAACCTCTCATGAAGCGAACTAAAGGCTGTCCTGAGATCGGCTTACCTTCCACACAGTAATGGTATGCACTGATTGCGCTAAGGTGAACCCTTACAGAGTTGGTCTTGAGGCCAGACTCAGACAAGTGCAGAAGGTATTCAAGCAGGGTCTGTGTAGGACAAGAACGAGGATCTAGGGCCTTGCTGTCACACCAGACGGCAAACCTCCTCCATAGAAAGAAGTAACTCCTCTTAGTGGAATCTTTCCTGGAAGCAAGCAAGATGCGGGAGACACCCTCTGACAGACCCAAAGAGGCAAAGTCTACGCTCTCAACATCCAGGCCGTGAGAGCCAGGGACCGGAGGCTGGGATGCAGAAGCGCCCCTTCGTCCTGCGTGATGAGGGTCAGAAAACACTCCAATCTCCAGGGTTCTTCGGAGGACAACTCCAGAAGAAGAGGGAACCAGATCTGACGCGGCCAAAAAGGAGCAATCAGAATCATGGTGCCTCGGTCTTGCTTGAGTTTCAACAAAGTCTTCCCCACCAGAGGTATGGGAGGATAAGCATACAGCAGACCCTCCCCCCAGTCCAGGAGGAAGGCATCCGATGCCAGTCTGCCATGGGCCTGAAGCCTGGAACAGAACTGAGGGACTTTGTGGTTGGCTCGAGATGCAAAGAGATCTACCAAGGGGGTGCCCCACACCTGGAAGATCTGTCGCACTACACGGGAATTGAGCGACCACTCGTGAGGTTGCATAATCCTGCTCAACCTGTCGGCCAGACTGTTGTTTACGCCTGCCAGATATGTGGATTGGAGCACCATGCCGTGACGGCGAGCCCAGAGCCACATGCTGACGGCTTCCTGACACAGGGGGCGAGATCCGGTGCCCCCCTGCTTGTTGATGTAATACATGGCAACCTGGTTGTCTGTCTGAATTTGGATAATTTGGTGGGACAGCCGATCTCTGAAAGCCTTCAGAGCGTTCCAGATCGCTCGCAACTCCAGAAGATTGATCTGCAGATCGCGTTCCTGGAGGGACCAGCTTCCTTGGGTGTGAAGCCCATCGACATGAGCTCCCCATCCCCGGAGAGACGCATCTGTGGTCAGCACTTTTTGTGGCTGAGGAATTTGGAAAGGACGTCCCAGAGTCAAAATGGACCAAATCGTCCACCAATACAGGGATTTGAGAAAACTTGTGGACAGGTGGATCACATCCTCTAGATCCCCAGCAGCCTGAAACCACTGGGAAGCTAGGGTCCATTGAGCAGATCTCATGTGAAGGCGGGCCATGGGAGTCACATGGACTGTGGAGGCCATGTGGCCCAGCAATCTCAACATCTGCCGAGCTGTGATCTGCTGTGACGCTCGCACCCGCGAGACGAGGGACAACAAGTTGTTGGCCCTCGCCTCTGGGAGATAGGCGCGAGCCGTCCGAGAATCCAGCAGAGCTCCTATGAATTCGAGTTTCTGCACTGGGAGAAGATGGGACTTTGGATAATTTATCACAAACCCCAGTAGCTCCAGGAGGCGAATAGTCATCTGCATGGACTGCAGGGCTCCTGCCTCGGATGTGTTCTTCACCAGCCAATCGTCGAGATATGGGAACACGTGCACCCCCAGCCTGCGAAGTGCCGCTGCTACTACAGCCAAGCACTTTGTGAACACTCTGGGCGCAGAGGCGAGCCCAAAGGGTAGCACACAGTACTGGAAGTGACGTGTGCCCAGCTGAAATTGCAGATACTGTCTGTGAGCTGGCAGTATCAGGATGTGAGTGTAGGCGTCCTTCAAGTCCAGAGAGCATAGCCAATCGTTTTCCTGAATCATGGGAAGAAGGGTGCCCAGGGAAAGCATCCTGAACCTTTCTTTGACCAGATGTTTGTTCAGGGCCCTTAGGTCTAGGATGGGACGCATCCCCCGTTTTCTTTTCCACAAGAAAGTACCTGGAATAGAATCCCAGCCCTTCTTGCCCGGATGGCACGGGCTCGACCGCATTGGCGCTGAGAAGGGCGGAGAGTTCCTCTGCAAGTACCTGCTTGTGCTGGAAGCTGTAAGACTGAGCTCCCGGAGGACAATTTGGAGGTTTTGAGGCCAAATTGAGGGTGTATCCTTGCCGGACTATTTGGAGAACCCACTGATCGGAGGTTATGAGAGGCCACCTTTGGTGAAAAGCTTTCAACCTCCCTCCGACTGGCAGGTCGCCAGGCACTGACACTTGGATGTCGGCTATGCTCTGCTGGAGCCAGTCAAAAGCTCGTCCCTTGCTTTTGCTGGGGAGCCGAGGGGCCTTGCTGAGGCGCACGCTGCTGAGAGCGAGCGCGCTGGGGCTTAGCCTGGGCCGCAGGCTGTCGAGAAGGAGGATTGTACCTACGCTTACCAGAAGAGTAGGGAACAGTCTTCCTTCCCCCGAAAAATCTTCTACCTGTAGAGGTAGAGGCTGAAGGCTGCCGGCGGGAGAACTTGTCGAATGCGGTGTCCCGCTGGTGGAGCTGCTCTACCACCTGCTCGACTTTCTCTCCAAAAATGTTATCCGCACGGCAAGGCGAGTCCGCAATCCGCTGCTGGATTCTATTCTCCAGGTCGGAGGCACGCAGCCATGAGAGTCTGCGCATCACCACACCTTGAGCAGCGGCCCTGGACGCAACATCAAAGGTGTCATACACCCCTCTGGCCAGGAATTTTCTGCACGCCTTCAGCTGCCTGACCACCTCCTGAAATGGCTTGGCTTGCTCAGGGGGGAGCGCATCCACCAAGCCCGCCAACTGCCGCACATTGTTCCGCATGTGTATGCTCGTGTAGAGCTGGTAAGACTGAATTTTGGCCACGAGCATTGAAGAATGGTAGGCCTTCCTCCCAAAGGAGTCTAAGGTTCTAGAGTCCTTGCCCGGGCGCGCCGAAGCATGCTCCCTAGAACTCTTGGCCTTCTTTAGGGCCAAATCCACAACTCCAGAGTCGTGAGGCAACTGAGTTCGCATCAGCTCTGGGTCCCCATGGATCCGGTACTGGGACTCAATCTTCTTGGGAATGTGGGGGTTAGTTAAAGGCTTGGTCCAGTTCGCCAGCAATGTCTTTTTTAGGACATGATGCATGGGTACTGTGGACGCTTCCTTAAGTGGAGGAG
The DNA here is from genome assembly GCF_901765095.1 of Microcaecilia unicolor. Classification (NCBI taxonomy): domain Eukaryota; kingdom Metazoa; phylum Chordata; class Amphibia; order Gymnophiona; family Siphonopidae; genus Microcaecilia; species Microcaecilia unicolor. The sequence goes on from NC_044040.1 coordinate 171,806,711, forward strand.
GATAGTCCAGGAGCTCAAACATTTCAGCCCTGGGCTCGTCCTCCACAAACCACCAGGAAGGGGATGGCCGTAGACATCTCCCGGACAAAGGAAGCGAAAGACAGACTCTCGGGAGGAGAAAGCTGTCTTTCAGGAGAGGGAGTGGGATCGGAAGGAAGACCCTCAGACTCCTCGTCAGAGAAATATCTGATGTCTCCTTCGTCTTCCCACGAGGCCTCACCCTCGGTGTCAGACACAAGTTCACGAACCTGTGTCTGCAACCGTGCCCGGCTCGACTCCGTGGAACCACGGCCACGGTGGGGGCGTCGAGAGGTAGACTCCCTCGCCCGCACCGGCGAAGCTCCCTCCGCCGACGTAGTCGGGGAGCCTTCCTGGGAGGCGACCGCAGTCAGTACCGCACGCGGCACCGACGCCGGAGACCTCTCCCCGGGCGATGGACCAGCCGGCACCACGCTCAACGGTACCGGTGGCGCAAGCACCCCCGGTACCGGAGGGGAAGGGCGCAAGAGCTCTCCCAGGATCTCTGGGAGAACGGCCAGGAGGCTCTCGTTCAGAGCGGCTGCAGAAAAAGGCATGGAGGTCGATGCAGGCGTCGATGTCAGAGTCTGTTCCGGGCGTGGAGGCTGTTCCGGGCTGTCCAGAGTGGAGCGCATCGACACCTCTTGGACAGAGGGTGAGCGGTCCTCTCGGTGCCGATGCCTGCTGGGTGCCGACTCCCTCGGCGACCCAGAGCTCTCGGTGCCGACACGGGAAGGGGACCGGTGTCGATGCTTCTTCGACTTCTTGCGAAACATGTCACCGGAGCTTCCCGGCACCGACGAGGAGGACGTAGAATCCAGCCGTCTTTTCCTCGGGGCCGAGGCCGAAGAAGGTCGGTCTCGGGGGGGCTGTACCGCAGGAGCCCTCAGGGTAGGGGGAGACCCACCCGAAGGCTCACCGCCACCAGCAGGGGAATGGACAGCCCTCACCTGCACTCCAGACGAAGCACCACCGTCCGACGACATCAGCAGACGAGGTCCCGGTACCACCGACGTCGATACAGTCGTCCGATGTCTCAGTGCCGCTGCAGAGGGCCGATGCACTCGATGCACTGGCAGCCGAGGATAAAGGTCTGGACGCTGAAGACGTCGATGCACTCGATACCCCCGGTGCCGATGCTGACGAAGAGCCCGAGAACAAAATGTTCCACTGGGCTAACCTCGCTACCTGAGTCCGCTTTTGTAAAAGGGAACACAGACTACAGGCCTGAGGGCGGTGCCCAGCCCCCAGACACTGAAGACACGACGCGTGCCTGTCAGTGAGCGAGATTACCCGGGCGCACTGGGTGCACTTCTTGAAGCCGCTGGAAGGCTTCGATGTCATGGGCGGAAAAATCACGCCGGCGAGATCAAAACTCGAAATGACGAAAATTGGCACCACAAAAATAGGGAGAAGAAAATTTCGACCGAGGCCTAACTGAGGCCTACCCCGATGACGAAAGAAAACTTACCGGGGCGAAAAGCTCGAAATACGGGAAGGAAAAAAAAACCAAACAGGCTCTTCCCGAACACTTTTTAAACTTTGAGAAGAAACGAGTCGAAAACGACGCGCGAGGTCAACTTTCCGGGGCACGAACGGCGAAACACGACCGTACCGAGCGCGGACAAAAGAAGAGTGGCCGGTACGAGCCGGTTTCGGGTGGGAAGACGGCCGCGCATGCGCGGTGCGCATCGGCGCGCGAGGGCTAGCAAAGGCTTTTGCTAGTGAAGATTCCGATTGGAGGGGCTGCCGTGGACGTCACCCATCAGTGAGAACAAGCAGCCTGCTTGTCCTCGGAGAAATCAAATAATGAATAAATGAATAGACACAGGTAGCTGGACTGATTACATTCAACTGACACAGCTTGCCAAAGCAATGTGGTAAAATTTTTTAGCACTATTATAAGCGGCTATGAATACACAATTTCAATTATATTACACTAAAATACAGATTCAACTTTAGTCACCAATGTGTTCCCAAAAGTTCAACATAGACTAGTGGTTTGCAAACTTCCCCACCAAGGATCTCTCTCGCATTAATGTTCCATCGTTTTCATACCTTTCTAGTCCTCAATCACTGGCACAGAGCCACAATTCTTATTGTCTCAGCTCACAACAGTAGGCTGATAGATCTAATTTGTTTTATGTAAACATGCACCCTAAATAAAAACTATACTCAAAGTGGTGGAAGACTGCAAATAAAATGGGTACTACAGTCCTTTACCTTAATGCCCAAGCTACCACATTCATGCCAAAACAATGATGTCCATTTAAGCGTGCACAATATCAATATAGATAAAGATATAATTAGCCTACGCCAATTAAAAAATAAAGAGGAACAATTACCTTCTCTTCTGAAGTAAACACTAAAAATGTCGGGCAACTTTTGCATCAATATTTCTGCCATTTGAATAGCTCCAACTACTATCTTGAGGTCTTGACTTGACAGCATGGAAGCAATGTGACTAAAAAAGTTGCAAATTAAAATTAATAACTACATTTGATTTCTAGCACAAAATGAAGAGCAGCATTTCAAATTTTCAGATAACTGATGAAAATGATTTTATAGTACATTTTCTATCTTGTTTATAAATTGATAGATATACAACAAAGGTTTAAAGGGCTTTGCAGAAGTGATGCACTGGTACAATGTAAGGATGCAACATATGCATATTCTAATCATAGATGTGCAGGCTGTCCTCACAGAGCAGAGAAGCAAATTTTATACAACATTTTATGAAAGTTTAGTTTATTTTTGCTTCAATAGTGGGGCCTCCAATAACCAAGTGCTACACTAGGCATGCCTGCCTATTGTGGTGTTGTGGTATTCCATGTTTTCCTTCCCCATATAACATAAACAACTAGACTTATTATATATGCAGTTCATCATATATTGAACTTGACCTATAAAACAGCTTGCTTACCTGTAACTAGGATTCTCTAAGAATAGCAGGATATATAAGTCACACTGGTGGATGATATCACTCACTTACATCAGTGTGGTCCAGCTCTCAGAACACAGAAAAATCAAGATTTTCCCCAAACATGCACAAGAGTTTCTTGTTGGTACCATCTGTCCTTAAGTAACACAGGGATCAACCCCTCAGAAAGGTGAGAAGATTTACCTCTCATTTCTCCTGCTATGGCAAACTCCTGTCATAGGTGAGCAAAAGTTTTCTCCATTAATCAGCAAGATACAGTCAGCCACAGTTGTGGGGCCTCCTGTAACCAACAGCTACACTAGGCACGATCTGGTTCTGGACAATTTGGGGGGGAGCTGACTATTAAGCAGAACTGCTTTTCTAATAAGCTCTCTTTGGGACTAGTCCAGATAGAAGTGAGATGCAAAGGTATTCATTGATGACCATATAGCATCTCTACACAAGTCTTCGAACCATAAAGGAATCAAGAATGGCAACAGTTACCATCTCTGGGAAAAGGTGACTAAAGTAGTGAATCCAAAGTGTTGAGAATAGCCAGTTTTTCATGTCATGGGTCCATAAGCAGTCTGAAAAATGTACATCTTTGAACTTCTGTAACTAATTTTTTCACATAAAAGGACGGCGTTTGGACTGCTGTATTACAAACATTTTGCTCTTTTAGAGTTCATAAAAACTTCAATTTTTGTTTCTGGTGACTTAGGCACCCTTTTCCCCCAGAGATGTCACATATCACCACAGCAAATGTGACTTTATAACACATGTTAAGTGCAGTCTTCCTAGGCTGTAGAAATGTCATAATATTGATAACATTTTCTAAACTACTGGAATTTCCAGACTGTTTGCATCACGGTACATGAAAAGTAGATTAGCTTGGTTATTTGACTTATCTCTTAAAGTAGGCCAGCACTCTTTTGCAAATCAAGTGTGTGAGGCTTTGTGAAAAAAAAAAACAGGAAGCATGACCGACTGATCTGTAAAGCTGATACCACATTTGGCAGAAAGAACTGCAGGTATGGTGAACATTAGTGCCTGAAGCTCACTTACTCTTTGAACCCAAGATATAGCTATTAAGATTAGAACCTGTTAGGTATTTCAGGATGGTTGTTTCCAGAGATTCAAAAAAATATTTTATAAGATGGCCTAGAGCTATACTAGAGCTCTTTACAGGGGGTTCTGAATGCCATAACCCAGTTATGAACAGAAATGCAGTGAACTGAAATTAGGTTACCATTCACGTATGAATAGTAAATTGTTGAATCTTCCAGTGACATCACTAGGATATAGGCTGGTGATCTGCTGAAACTTCCCAACATGTCACTGCAAAAGCAGTGCAAGGTCCTGTGAGCCACTTAAGTACGTAAGTACATAAGCATCGCCATGCTGGAACAGACCAAGGGTCCATCGAGCCCAGCACCCTGTCACTGACAGCGGCCAAAAGAACAAGCAATTTGTCCCACCCATCCTAGAAATACTATATTATTCCCTAGTCCATTCAATGACATTCCATGGCTTTTTCCTCCAGGAAGCCGTCCAACCCTTTTTTGAAGTTCGCTAAGTTAACCGCCTTAACCACCTTTTCTGGCAGCGAATTCTAGAGTTTAACTACGCATTGAGGGAAGAAAATTTTCCTCTGATTCGTTTTAAAATTTACCACATTGCAGCTTCATCGCATGCCCCCTTGTCCTTGTATTTCTGGAAAGCATAAACGCTCCACATTGATCCATTGCATTCATTATCTTATAGACCTCTAATCTTCCCTTAGCCGCCTTTTCTCCAAGCTGAAGAGCCCCAGCCTCTTCAGCCTATCCTGATAGGGAAGTCATCCCATCCCCTCTATCATCTTTGTCGCCCTTCAAAACTATTGTGATGCTTCTGCGAGACTGCTGCTGCTACTGCCTTTGTCACCGAGATAAATGATTGGTAAGATCTCCTCTGGTAGAGCTGCCTTTGCAGAGAAAAGACTGCTTCCTGGATTAGCCAAGAAAAGTACAAAGAGTAGAGCAGTGATGTTTTGTAAAACTAACCAGCACCGTAGCCAAATAAGTTTTTGCAAGTATAGGATACATCTGCTAGTCTGTCAAACACCCTCTTAGAAGTCTGATGGTTTAAACAAAGGCAGCCTTTTAAGTCCCTATTGTTAATGTGGTGTTTATGGCCAAAGTGCCAAATACCGTATGTATGGACCTGATCAGGTGTTTTCTGCATACATCCATATCTAAAATTTGGTCCAAAATCTTATCCTTCTGATTATGAGCCTATATAAATGGGTTTATTATTGAGCTGAGCATAGCACCTTGAAACACTTTCTTCTCTATTAGAGCCAATGTCCTTAGATCCTTGCCAGATGGGCTGTAACTCCTTGCTTTCTTCAAGACATACTCAAATTATGGAAAGATTTAGAAGCCGCAAAACATCAAATTCCGGGGTGGGCAGGTCCCTGTGCTTGTGATCCAGATTTTGTGTAAACAATGGGCAATAAATCAAGTTTTGTTGCATCTGCTTCTGAAGCTCCTGCATAACTATCAGCACAGCTATGGACTCATTTGAGTTGTATATATTATCTACTGCAGGAGCCCAAAACTGTCTGCTCTGAGCTCTTCATCCTGCTCCCAACCCACACCCACAGGGTAGACAAACGATAGAGTTCAAAGAGTAAGAGATGCTATTTTCTATCATCTGGCAATTACTTTGGAGCCCAATAATTCATTCACTAGTTAAACCTCACATGTTAAAAATCAAACAAGCAACACACACCTGGATTTCTTATCCCAGCCTCAACATTTTGAATTTTACTTTGCAGCAAATTAAAAGTGGTTTCTTCCATTTCAAATGTGCTACTACATACTTCGCCTTATGCTTCAGGAAATTATTTTCAAAAACTATAAACAGAAGAGTTTAATATGCCATTATAGTCATATGAATTCTCATGCCATGTTTTTTCAAAACTTACCTAGAAACTGCATGGTTTTTTAAAACATCCTTCAGAAGTTCCGCATCAGCAAAATAAATTATCCTAAGAATGGCTCTAAGGCACTTGTGTCTGACAGCAGGTCCAGCAGATGAGCTGTATACCTCATAAAGAACGCCAAACAATGTTTTAATAAAAGATTTAGCCAATTCTGGGTCTTCTTTCATTAACTGTGCACGCGCATCATCTTTTTTTAATTCTGAATGTCCAACTAGAAAAAAAAAAAAGATACATTATAAAATGTCAAGCAGAGACATGGCTGGTATATCTAAGCTAATGATTTACTGAAAAACATTTTACAACAGCAACAACTTAAAAAACACATTCTATAAACTTTTACAAAAACACTAATGAACTCTGGATCTTGATATCAGAAGGACAGCTTTTATATATAGTTTACACATGAACAGCAATTAAACCACTCCCAATACAAAAAAGTAAGGAGAAATTAGGTCTTACCTGATTATTTTCTTTCCACAGACTAAACATCCCAGAAACCTCAAGAGGGCCCCTGGAAGAGTGGGAAAGACTATGGATAAAAAATTATCAGCTAAGATCTAATTTCTCCTTCCATTACACAGCTTCCCACGATTCCCGAACCTATCCCAAGAGGGTGTGGGATCCTGGCGCTGCCACCACCCTCAGAACCAAAGTTCTCAAACTGGCTTCCGAATGCACTGCAACATCCACCCTGTAGTGCTTGTCAAAAGGTATATATCGTTGACCATGTCACTGCCTTGCAAATACCGCTGGAAATCAGTAAAATAGTCACTGCCCATGATGTCGCTGTATGCCTAGTAGAATGAGCCCACAAGGCCTGAGCAAATAAGCTGACAGGATAGTCTCCTTTATTCATCTAGCAACTGTAGGCTTGGAAGACATGAGGCCAAACATCTTTTGCCAAAAAGCACAAATAATCTGTCTGATTTGCAAAAATTTGTGATTTCCAGATACCTAACGAGGACTCTATGCAAATCAAGAAGCTTCAAGGAAGAATACCGAGCCTCTGTCTCTTCTGCAAAAGGACAGAAGCTTCACAGATTGGTCAAGATGAAATGCTAATACCACTTTCGTAAGAAAGGAACCGTGCACAGGGAGACCCCCGCCTCTGAAAAGCAAAGAAGGGGATCCAGACAAAAAAAGCCTGAAGCTCTGAAACCTTATGTAGATACAACAGCCACCAAGAATGCCATCTTTAGTGCAAGATCTTTCAAGGCTGCCTTTTGGAATGGCTCAAAAGGAGACTTCTGAAGAGCTTGAAAGACCAAATTAAGGTTCCGCTCTGGACATCAGCTAAGACTCTGTCTGCTCCGTTGTCCTAAAGAAGGAAGATACTTTTCATCCAGTCTTATATCTCAAAGGTCTAAAAGCTGCCTCAGAGTGTCCTGCTTTCGCATGGAGACACTAAGAGCAATCATAGCCTCGGTATAAGCAGGAGAATTTCTCACCACCCTCTATCTCAAGGAGGCGTGCTTGCATATACCCATATGGCTATCATTTCCAGTTCATGACTTTGCTTTTGAGCCTCGCAAATGTTCCAAGAACATTTACCAAGGTTATGGTGGTGGTGGTGGTCATGGCAGCAGCCTTCCTTTGTCAAATTCACCCGTATCTCGACCACTGTCCCATTCATGCATCATCCTATTCTAACAGTGTTGTGGCAACAAAGTTGTCCATCTTCTGCAGTCATTGGGGTGGGTTATCAATTTTGAGAAGAGCAGACTAACTCCATCACAGATACCAGAGTATCTGGCCATTCTATTCAACATACCACGGGACAGGATCTTCCTCATGGAGTGCAGATGATTGAAGCTAGTCCATCATCTCCTCAGTCAAGTCAGGCCCAGGTTCTAGGGTCAACGGCAGCAGTAGAAGTGGTGCCATGAGCAAGAGCACATATGTGGCCATTACAGGAATCTTTCCTCCAATGCCATAGAAGTACGACCTTCATCTTCCTTGGACGCCGGTTGCCTGACAAAGTATGCTGGTTATCACCCAGGAATTTGAACGTTTGAGCTCCCTTTCAGACCAAACAATGGGCAATGGTGACAAGATGCCAGCAAGTCAAGTTGGGGAGCTCATTAGAAGTTCCACCTGGCACAGGGCACCTGGACAGAAGTTCAGTGATCAATAAATTGCTTGGAACTCAGGACAGTGCAAAATATCTTATGCAACTTTGCTCACTTTCTGGCAGGGGGCCCCAGTCTGAGTTTTCTGCAACAATACAATGGCTTATATAAACAAGCAAGGCAGGACCCACAGTGGAGGTGGTCTCCCTCATGAGTTGGGTGGAGAAAAATCTTCTCTGCTTATCTTCAGCTCACATCTTGGGGTCCTTGAATGTGGAGGTGGACTTTCTCAGCAGGCATTCCTTGGAACCAGGGGAATGGGAACTATCCAGCCAGGAGTTTCATCTGACAGTGGACAGATGGGGGTCTCTGGCAAAGTCCTTCAGCCATCGGAAAGAACAGAATTTGATGGGGACCAATGCCCTACTGCAGCCCTGGCTGGAGACACATCTACTGTATGTCTTCGCTCCTTGGCCCATGGTAGGCTGTGTGTTAAAAAGGGTTGCATTGCATTGCACCAGGTCGAATAATTCACTGAGGCCATGGCACGCCAACTTGATTTGACTGCTGGACAGGGGTCCTCTCCATCTTCCACAGGTGCACGGCCTACTGAAGCGAGGTCAGGTGCTCATGGAGGATCCGTGCCCCTTTGGTCTTGCGGCTTAGCCATTGAAAGGGCTTGGTTCAGACAAAGGTTATTTGATTCGGTCATTGCTACCTTGCTTCAGACTCAGAAACGCTCCACATATATGGCTTATGTGAGGGTGTGGAGGATGTTCGAGGGCTGGTGTTTTGAGCGCAGATGTTTCTCCTTTCACTGTTCAGATCATGCACATTCTAGTGTTTCTCCAGGCAAGCCTTCAGAAAGGATTGGCGTTGGGGTCTCAAAGTTCAGGTTGTAGCCATGGCCTATTTAAGGGGCCAACCACAGAAGATGTTTCTTGTGGCTCACCTGAATATTGTTTGATTCTACCAGGGAGCTAGAGATGCAGGTGAATTCCGATTCCCTGGTGACAAAGGAAGGCTGCTGCCACCACCACCACAACAACTTTGGTAAATGTTCTTTGCCCTTGAGCCTCGCCACAGTTCCAAGTCCTGAACTGGAAATGACAGCCTTATGGGTATATGCAAGCATGCCCCTTTAGAGCAAAGGTGGTGAGAAATTATCCTGCTTGTACCAAGGCTATGATTGCTCTTAGTGTCTCCATGCGAAAACAGGACACTCGGAGGCAGCTTCTAGACCTTTGAGATCTAAAACTGGATGAAAGGTATCTTTCTTCTTTGGGACAATGAAGCAGAGTATTAGCAATGACCCTGTTTAGCCTGGGAAACAAACAAATGCAGAGCGCCAGCAAGGAATCTATAGCGGCCTGATCAACAGCCACGGTTCTCTTTCGACAAGAAGACTGCAAGAAGAGAGAAGCAACCAGGAAGGAGAACTCCCAACTTGTAACCTTCTGTAAGAATAACCAGAACCCTATGGTCTGATGTGATTTTAACCCACTCCTCCCGAAACCCCTGAAGATGTCCTCCCACCAGAGGAAGATGTGGAGCAATCTTGCATTATTGTGAAGCTCTGCAGACACTGGGTGATCTACCTGACAGAGGAGGACTTCCTGTCTACACGAAAGGAAGACTGGCATGCCTGTCAGCAGGACGTCTGACTATATTTCTGACAACCAGGCTGGTACCGTCTGCCGTCTCAAATTTGAGATTGAGAGCCCCCTGAAGACAGATAACCAGAGGCTTTCAGCTTGTCCTCCAGCAATCACTGTGGCTTAGTTTCCCCAAGTTCTTTCAACAAGTTACTATCTTTTCCAAATAGCCACTGATGCAGCAACCAGAGTTGTTGACATGCCATAATAGCCAAAAACATACTGTGAGCCACAACCCATAACACGTCAAATAGCATCCACTAAGTAGGCCAACCTTACTTCCAGCTGGGCTAATGGTGCCCATCTTGTGTTGCCAACTGCTGATGCCATATCAGACATGCTCTCACCACAAACTTGTCACTTAAAGGCCCAAAGAGACCACTTCAAAGGCTTGTTTCAGTGAGCCTTCCAGCTTCCTATCCTGTAGGTCTTTTAAGGCAATACCCCTTTCCACCAGGAAAGTGACCTTCTTAGTCACCGCCATAACCAAGGAGTCCACCCTGGAAAGCTGAAATTTATCTTTCTCTTCCAGAACAGGCAGAACTGAGCCATAGCTTTTCCCACGCTCAGTCCCATGTCTGGTGCGACCCAATTCTGCTGTAATCATGTCCTAGATATCTGGATGCATTAGGAAGGCCTTAGAAGAAACTCTAAACCCCTCTTGATCAACCAAGATGGAACTCCTGACACTAAGGCAGAAGGGCTCCTCAATGGAATGCACTGCCAGTGTCTCAGAAATGAGAGTACTGAGCTCCTCTTTATGAAACCTCTGTGCTTTAGGATCATCCCCCCTCTCAGGCGGGAGCACTCCCTCCTCTAATAGCTCCTTCAACAATGGCTCCTCTGAATAGACCGAAGCCACATATGGTAATCAGACATAACAGAATAAAAAATGGAAACGTGCAAGAATTTTATAAAACAGGCTGCCTAACTTGTGCAGCAAGTATATCTATGCCAGTTTTCAAAGGGAATATACATGCATCCTTTTACTTTGAAAATTACCCCACCAAAACTACATGTACACATTTTTCTTTTTAATACACACAACATATTTGAAAAAAAGTTAAATGTATACTTTTGAAAATCCAAAAGTACACATGTAATTCATACCCCCGTCCCAAGTCTTTCCCCAGGAATGCCTCTGCTCTTCAAAGGCAAGTGTATATAATAAATGGCACTTCACAGCTATTGCTACCCACATACACTCATAAGAAGCTATTTCTGCACATAAATCTCCGTTTAATACACACAGACCTTTGTTGTCAGGCTAATATGAATTGATCAGCACTCTCTTGTGCCTGCAAATAAGTTTTGTATTTATGGACAAACTTAATTTTGTTAACTATATTAAGCAAAAAGGGAGGTACTATGCTTTAATATAAAATATTTAGAAGAGAAAGTCACTTGTTTTAGAATATGTTCTGCTTTTTAAAAATTTGATGTCTCACATGTCCCTGAATACTGCTTTACTGGTCAGTTTTCTTAAAAATCAATGTACATGCAATAGTGTAGTCAAATGGAAGTGTGCCATCAGTTTAATTTTTTTCCTCTAGTATATTTCAACACAAATAAATCTCTTGTTCAGTAAAACAGTAAAGCTGTACAAGACATTTGTCGATTACTAGAAGCCATCAAAACACACATTTTAAGACCATACCATTTACTCAGATTTACACTTTAAAACCCCATGTCAATTCTGTACAAGACAAAATATATTACCTAATCTTTTTCCATCAAGATACCCTATTTCAAACAATTGCATTATTATATAGTTTCTTCCTTGAAATACAGCTTCCTAGCACATTCACCTCCCCAAGATAAAAGCTAAGAAGGACTGACTATCTTTACAGATGTCTCTATAAATTCAAAAGGTACTTACTAGTGTTAGTACTGGCTAAAGGATTAGGTTTTCTCTGAATGGCACGTGCTGTTCCTGTGTCCTCGTTGATTTGCTGCATAGAATTAAAATCAATAGTATAAACACGCCCCAGTGTAGACAAATTTATCTCATCCTCACCAACCTGATGGGCTGCCTGAGAACACAGATATAAAACAAATTTAATCCTTGCATATAAAACATTATAGCACGTGACAAATAATAAGGAGCATTCTCTTCCCTCTGGGCCATATCCTTACTACTAAAAACTAGTGTTAGCCATAGAAAACTTTTCTATACCTTTACAACAAAACAGATTACTTTATTCTTTAACTGATGAGGCCTTTGTTTTGTGTGTGTGTGTGTGGGGGGGGGGGAGGGGGGGGTTGTTAGTTTTTTTTTTTTCATATTGCAGAAATCCACTAAAACATGAAGTCCCAATTAACAGCAAAGAAACTACAAAGCCCAAACTCAAAAATAAGTTATCACAGAAGTCAAGCTAGATAGAATTCTAAAATTAATTAAAAAAAAACTGGCTAAACAAATCAGGTGTTTGAGATCTGGCTACCTATGATCAATGTAGCTAGCTATTCATTTTCTTTTAACTCATATTACTCTCTCATCTCCACTTACATCCTATGCTATTAAGATGCTTTAATGTTTTTTACTGCTGTAATTATCTATTGCCTATGTCTGGTTTATTCTTGCTGCACACCACCTAGGATGAATTTCTTCAAAAAGGCGATAAATCCTAATATCTAAAATATATGAAACTAAAGCAACTTACAAATACCAAATTAATCGATATAAGAACATCGGTGTTAGCATTTAAGATTCCAGCCTTTGGGGATAATTTTCACAATTACTTGAATAAGAAAGCTCAGAAACGACAAAAGAAGCTGGGCACATGCAAACCCTTCAACAGCTTCTCACTTTCCTGACTGCTTTTCACTGTGAGAACCTGTTAATGCATTGAACTGTACATAATCACAACCAGACTGAACTACTATATTTTTATGTAGTGGTGGATTAGCACAATATACACCCAAATGATGAGAAAATTACTTAACTAGAAATTAAAGCCATTATAATTCAGGTATAAGTACATCCCAGGATAGTAAATCCTATTAAGTAACCACATGATACTGCATCACTTTCCTGAATTTAGCTGAATGAGCAGTTGGGTAAAGTGGCAGCACTCTACCCCCAGCTCCCTCCTCTGCAAAAATGTTCACACAATTATGAACAAACATTTTCTCTTTAAAACATACTATATGAAACATCTTATCTACATACCAAACTATTTACACTGTATATTTTCATACTATGCACTTGTAAATGGCATTTCTATCTCACCAGCATGCTGCATAACTAAAAAGTTTCAGTGAAATAACTTAATGAGGGAAGAGTGTAAAATACATTTGTAGAAAAAAGCTAGTGGAATGGAAGCCAGAGGCTAAATGGTATCGTTCTATTTTAGGAATATCTAAAATAACTCCCCCCCCCCCCCCCCCCCCCAGAAAACAAAACCTCTGCATTTACAAATCCCCATCCAATGCAATAAATTACATATTTCAATAAACTACAGATATAAAAGTAAAATCAATTTTTAAAACATGAACATTCCAAATTTCTACTTAATTTCAAATAATCTTAAATATAGAGTACCCAGAACAGCTTGCCAGCCAAATAAATTGATAGCACTTAATGTTTTGAGTTAGCCTAAGACATGAATTAAAGGATCCACTGAAAACCAACAAAAGCATGCACAAACTTAAAATATATATTAAAATTGGTACCTCAATCATTCGACTATCAATCCTGCTATAGGGATGCCATAACCCCCTGTCATCCCGCCACTGCCATATTGCACCATCTGTGTTTTGTGTATTGCCTTTCTTTAACATGGTATCCACAGCAAAAATCCCTTCTTTAGGTAAACATGGCATTAGCTCACTGAAAAATACAAAATCATGGCTTCAGTATTGTTAAGTCTGTTACAGTACTAACTTCAGCAATACACAACTCTGCTTAACGTACTTCCTTTTGCTGAGAATATTAACTAGAAAAAAACTTAAAACATTAAACAGTTTGGGAGGTTAATTTCAAGTCAGGGTCCCTAGGTGAAATGTTCAAAACAGTGCTTATTTTGTGAAAGCAATATAAATCCTAATGTACCTTTATGAAACACTCAGAATTATCTGTAACAGTAAACAAATTATTATTATTATCATCATCTATTTGGATTTTGCTCACACCTTTTTCAGTAGAAGCTCAAGGTGAGTTACATTCAGGTACACTGGATATTTCTCTGTCCCAGGTGGGCTCAAAATCTAAGCTTGTACCTGAGGCAATGGAGGGTTAAGTGACTTGCCCAAGATCACAAGGGGCAGTAGTGGGATTTGAACTGGCCACCTCTGGATTTCAAGACCGGTGCTCTAACCACTAGGCCGCTCCTCCACTCCTTCTCTGATACCTTCTTGATACCTTCTCTGAAGTGTAAATGTGTGTTTATGTTTATTTTAAAAATATGCATATATACTGCAACTGCTGGCATTAGGGTTTGCCAGGGCATTGGAGAGGAATGGGGAGACCCTGTCCAGCATGGCATCCTGCCTGGTGCATCCTGAAACTCCCTTATATGGTTGCCAAGCTCAGACCAGCGCATCTCAGGATGCACTGGGCAGGATGTTGCATTTTGAGGCGGCGCTTGCAGGAGGGAGGGAGTTCTATTCCCTCTTCCTGTTTCAAGGTACCAGGGGGTCACTAAACTACCAGGCCAGCCTTGTGGGTGGGGAGAGCTAGTAGGGGTCTAATTGGACCACCAGGTGTTTGGGGGGGGGGGGGGATAAGGGGGGTCTTGAGGTCCATTGTACCACCAAGCCCTTGCGTTAGGGGGCTTGATCTTGGGTTTGACAAATCTGGGCTTTTTTTTTTTTTTTTGACTGCCCAGCCCTGTCAAACCTCTTCTGAGCCCATGCCAAGGCACAATCCACCCGCAGAAGTCTCCCAATGATCAGTACTAATAATGTGCATAAATTTGCATGTTATTAGTGCTGATCATTGGGAGTTAAATCCACATGCTGTTCTGGAGGTATTTTCCCCCGCGCTAATTGGAACTGTGTGGGGAACTGATCATTGGAGCCTGTTCAATTCTGGTCGCTGTATCTCAAAAAAAATATATAGTGGAATTAGAAAAGGTGCAGAGAAGGGCGACAAAAATGATAAAGGGGATGGGACAACTTCCCTATGAGGAAAGGATAATGCAGCTAGGGCTCTTCAGCTTGCAGAAAAGGCAGCTGAGAGGAGATATGAAAGAGGTCAATAAAATAATGAGTGGAGTGGGAACAGGTAGAAGTGAAGCATCTGTTTACACTTTCCAAAATACTAGGACTAGGGGGCATGCATCACTCTACACTTCATGGCATTAAATTTTAACTAATACTTCACTCACGCTTTGAAAACATCTCGAAACTCAAAACCCAACTTCACACCGGCTGCGTATATTAAACATAAACATCACAGCTGTCACCATTGGCTTAACATTACCATACACTTAGTGGTGGAGAAAAAAAGCCTCAGTAACACCACCCAGCCAGCCCAACATCAGACTATACGGCGTGAGCCCGGTGCACCATCATCTGGCTAAAAAAAATATCCACTATTACTCAGTGTTTCCAGGCATATCTTATAAATTGTTTTTCCTACAAATTTCTTTCACAGTGACAGACCTGTACATATATTCCTTAGAGCACAGAATCTTAATCAGTACAATTTATGCAGTTTATAATAGTTCAATATCCAATCAATCCTGCATTTATACACTCCCAGTGATTCCAGCCATAAAACACTTAGCTTCAATCCAGTCATTATTGTGTTTACGCTGTCCACTAAATCACCGGCTTTAATCCAACAGGGAGTCCCTGTTTCGGTTCAATGCTCCATTTCAGGATTTTCCACCGTGAACACCGAAGAGAAATAATTGCTTAGCATGTTCGCTTTATCTTCATCACTCTCCACACAGCCATTCTAATTATCTTTCAGTCTCGCAATTCCATTCCTACCTTTCTCCAATATATCTGAAAAAAGTTTTGTCACCTCTCCTTACATCTTTAGCCATTTTTTCTTCCGCTCGCGTTTTCACTAGCCATATTTCCCTCTTTGCTACTTTCAGTTTAATCTGATAATCTTTTCCGTGATCCTCTCATTGCATTCTTCTGTATTTCTTGAACAAAGCCTCTTTTGCTCTTATTTTTTCAGCTACTTGTTTGGAGAACCATATAGGCTTCCTGCTTCTCTTGTTTTTGTTTACTTTCCTCACAAAAAGATCAGTCATCATATTTATAGCAGCCTTTAGCTTGAACCACTGTTTTTCCACTTCTATGCCTTCCCATGCCAACAGCTCCTTCAGGTATTCCCCCATTTTATCAAAATCAGTATGTCTGAAATCCAGTACTTTGAGTTTTGTGCACGCCGCCTTCGCCCTTATATCAAACCATACGGTGTGATGATCACTATTACATAGGTGGGCACCCACCCGGATATCGGAAACACCACCTCCATTAGTGAGCACTAGATCCAGTATCGATCCTTCCCTTGTGGGTTCCGTCACCATTTGTCTGAGCAAGGCACTTGGCATCCACAATCTCCCTACTTCTTTCCGATTCCGCAAAAGGAGACGTTCCAATCCACGTCAGACAAATTGAAATCTCCCAACAGTAGCACCTCCCCTTTCATACCAATCTTTTGAATATCTTCTATCAGATCCTTGTCTAACTTCTCCGTTTGCGCAGGAGGTCTGTAGATAACTCCTGTGTGGATACAGGTTCCGTATTCTCTTTCCAGGAGGATCCATTTGCTTCTTCTTTTCCCCAGGTTCCCCGCATTTCAGCCGCTCTGATATTCTCTCTCACAAACAGAGCCACTCCTCCACCTCTTCGGCCCTCTCTAGCCTTCCTAAAAAGATTATAGCCCGGTAAGGTCACATCCCATTCATGAGAATCGTTGATCCACGTCTCCGTAATAGCAACAATATCCAAGTTTTCTTCAAACATCAGGGCTTGTAAGTCTTGAACCTTTTTACTTAGACTACGAGCATTTGTGCAGATAGCTTTCCATGTGCTTAGTGAGTTTGTGTGCTTTTTTATATTTACATGACCTTTCCCTCTGCCATCATGTTCATTCTGGGGGTGACTTTCCGAAATCCCCTGTTTCCTTTTGTCACCCCACCCTCTAGTTCAAATGTCTAGAAACATACTGTCTGAATTTCTCCCCAAGGATCCTTTTTCCCATCACAGAAAGATGTAGCCCATCATTACAGTACAGCCTGTTATTTTTCCACATTTTACCCCATTCTCCTATGTATCCAAAACCTTCTTCTTTACACCAAGACTCAAGCCACTTGTTGAATTCCTCTGTTTGCATAGTCTTTCCTTTCCCCTCCCCCATGTAGGAATTACTTCAGAAAAAGTCCGAACCAAAGATTTTAGTCCCTCCCCAAGCTTCTGGAACGCTCTCTGCTGTAAACATGCTATTGCCCCCAAGTGAATTACAACATCAGCATTTGAAGCCTTGCTCTCTTCTCGGATCCCTTTCAGTTGCCAATCAAACCAAGTCTGAAAATGCCCAGCGCAGCTCCCAGCTCACAAGGTAAACTTAGGCTCTACTACACAGCTCAAAACAAAATTGCCCCTCCTCCAGAGCTATGAGTCACCAGATGCTATGTAACCAAAACTGATTGAATTAACTCTCTGGCAGTGTAGATTCAACACACAATTCTAATGAAAACAGACTCCAGATTCAATGTCACCAGATTAAGTCACAGGTTTAAATACTTGGCACAGGTTAAAACACAGTTCCAATGAAAACACCTTTAAGACAATTCCAGCATAAAAAGATGAAATCACTAGCACAGATATTCAAAACACAATTGTCTAAAATCCCTTTAAGACAATACCAGCATAAAAATATAAAATCACAGTGCAATATAGGCAATAGGATAGAGACAGATAGGAACTTATAGAGGTCAGGCCCTCTGCAAGTGAAAGGACAGGTTTTTTTGTTTTTTGTCTTAATAGGATAGAATAAAAAGGTGGTGAAATAGAATAAAGGAGGCAATAGTTTATCAGGAATATATTAAGAGATATTAAGAACAGGACACAGGTAACCTCAGTTACCAATTAAACCATGTCTGAAAAGCCCAGCGCAGCTCCCAGCTCCCAAGATGTAAAACTTGCATCGTGCCAAAGAGCTTCAGTCTGGAGTTCATAACATGTAACGCATATAGGCAACCTATCCAGGAGTATTGGAAATTATTTTGATCAAGCAACAGGAAATTTATGTATCTTTCTGCCACATTCTCTTAGATGGTCTTTTACAAAAGTGCAGTAATGTTTTTAGTGCACGCTAATTAGCGCACACTAAACGCCCATAGGAATAAATGGGCGTCTAGTGTTTAGTGCACACATATTGCTAGCACACCTTTGTAAAAGGACCCCTTAATCTCTTCGGCCACATTTCTTGGTACTGGAGGATTTTTTCCTTTTTCCCCCCCCCCTATATGCTTCATTTTGTACTTGTCCGCATTAGTTTTAATCTGCAATTAAACACCCAGTGCCGCAGTCTTGCTAGGTCCTCTTAACTCCTCAATTATTTTGCATTATCTGCAAATTTAACCATCTCGTATGCTCCTCCCTTTTCCGGACCATGTATAAATATATTAAAAATGCTGGTCCCAGTATACCATTTACCTTACTTCAATGAGAAAACTGACTATTTAGACTGTTTATTTTTCAGTCAATTTCTAATCTGCAATAAGGCACTGCCTATCCCATAGCTTTTGGGATTTTCTCAGGAGGCTTCTAAAATTGCCTTCTAACAATCCAGATATCTATAATTAACCATCTCACCTTTATCTACATAAAAAAAAAATCAGTATAGCATATTAGTTGCCAACTGAATCAGATTACCAATGATGGAAATAGTTATGTAGGTAGAATTTCACACTAACAGATACTGTAGAATGAAGTAAAATAAAAATGAACAAGATCAATCTAAAGTTTGCAGATTTTAACTGCTGCATTAATCTAACATGTACATCAATAATGATATATTTCTTTTTAGCAAATGTAGGACAGGAACTCATTTGGTACAGTAAGAATCACAAATATTTTTGAAGTATAACCTCATCATCAAGAAAAATTAAATTAACTGAGCACATACCAGATAAGGGACGTAGCTCATAAAGTTCTTGAGGACTTCGAGGAACAAGATCAATCTGTTCTTGGCAGCTGCCATTTGATGCACCACAAAGAAAGAAAGTGAAGAGTTTCTGCAATATCTTTGGAAAATGATAGCATATTATTTCTATGTATCATTAGCTCATAATTCTATGACAGAGAAGTTATTACATCTCTCTGCCTAAGAGCTATAGTCATTACATTTTCCTTTACTATCAAACCGCAAACAGTAGTTCAAACCACTTTAAATGCAAAGTTAATTCTTGTTTCCTCAACTATAACATATACTTAGGTTTGAAAACTTGCAGAGACAATGGTTTGGGTTTTTTTTTTTTCATTTTAACAATACAAAATCTAAAAGACAAATTGGCATTTAAAAAGGATCAAAGATACACAAGGCAACTGTGTCATCGGAATGAATAATTTCCAAATGTCAAAAGACTGAGGAGCATACTTAGCCACTATTTTATAAAGAAAAGGAGATGCCTACTTTTCTTTATAAAAGATTTGCCTAAGTAGCAGTGTGGACATTTATATCAGCTCTAGGGCAGGTATAAATATTCATACCAATATCTCATGTACAAAAGAAAGCTATAGCTATTTTATAATTTACACATATACATGTGCAATCTTTCCAAACTCCATCTCTGTCCACACTCACCAGCAAAATACATGCCATCACGTTAAACCACATACTTTGCCACTAGCTCATGTTCTGTAAGGGTTCATTTGCATGCAGATGTTGCAACATCCATGTTTAAATGGCAATACTGTTACTTACTCATGCACATAAATATGACCATGTTGCCCCTCTCCTTAAACACCGCCACTAGTTACTAATTGTTTATTGTGTTCAGCATAAGATTTTGACATCTTGCACATGAAGTTTTGCATACAAATATTCCTTGCTATCTTGCTTCTTTATTATGCCTTATAGTCCTGCACATACATTGCGGCCTCTAGTTGCCCATCGTTTGACTTCTCAAGCTGTTCAATGTACCAGGTTGGAATCCACTTGTCACACTGACTTTTTCTACTGCCCCAACACTTTGGAATTCCATGCCCTCAGAAATCTGTTCAGAACAATCTTATAGTAAACTTAGGGTCCTGGTGAAAGCTTTTCTCATTATGCAGGCATTTTCCCCAAGGGGACTGGGATCTGACGAGATTGACAGGCCATTTTTATTGAAGTTAGGTTTTTGGTTTTTTTTTTTTCTTTTTTTCCTTTCTTATCAGAATTGTAGTTCCTTTCTTGTTCCTCATTTTTATTAGAATTTTGTAAACCACTTTGATATTATTTTGAAAGGAAGGGTATCAAGTTTTTAATAAACACACAAACCTAGAAAACATCACACAAGAATTCACAGTTCACCCAACTGCAATTTTAGTAATTTGTACCACATTCATGCTGTTTTAATGCTTATTCTCTGTAGTTCATAGAAAAACAGAACACAACCCCACACTTAACACCATAGTTACAACAATAGTGGAGATGAGAGCCAAACAATGGTGCGCTTTAAATCCTTTAACCGGTGTCTTCAAATACAGCTCACTCAATTCGACATGTTTCAGCTAATTGGCTTGCATCAGGAGTCTAAAGATATGTTAGTTGCACGATTGAGATGGCACCCAATATTTTCAGGGAGAAATCAGACTAACCAATATCAAAGCGCTACAAAAACCAACACCACAGAGCGTTGGCACACTGCTGGAAAAACCACCAGTGCTAGCACTATGTGCATGCACCACCAAAACTCGCTATAGTGCTGATTAAAGGATTTTTAGCGCACCATTGATTGGTTCTTGCCGCTTTCACTATTGATTCTATTCTCTGTATTCTACGTACATCCTTCCCTATACCTAAAATTCTCAATGCATACTTATAACAGGTATCTCCCATGAACAGCAGGATGCAACCCACAAGTGGGTAATATCGCCTGATATTGACAGTGTTCTACTACCACCTTGAAAATCTTTGAAGGCTTTTGTGGTGATGCTACCATTTCCACATGGTCCTCCACAGTCTTATGGATAAATTAGCAAAGATAACTCCAGTAGAGGATGCATAAGGGTTGTGCAGCTGACAGTGGCATGCAGTCAAGGCCTTCAAGGGATTCAGTAAATTCTTTAGCTATGTCCACCCCAATAGCCCTTTCTCCCTCAAGTTGTGTGCTGTACTCACCTATCTTTTCTTAAGACCAACATCTTTTGTCTTCATCACAGTCTATACAGGAAACAGCACATGGGGAATGGGAACAGAAGACATTCACCAAGAACGGAGGAGGAATATGTATGGGCTGCTGGTTTGCAACTGCTTAACCTCCAGCCCTGTGCTGTTTGGTTTTGAGCACTTGCTCTGTGCCACTTGCAGCCCAAGCACGCAACCTAGTTTCAGGGAGCTCTCCACAATTTGAACCAAGCAGCTGCTGTTAGAGAGACAAAGAGGGCCATCTGGCTACTGCAAGAAGGCAGCAGCAGTTACTATGGAATGATTTGTTTTCATTTTCACCCTGAGGATTGGCCTGCAAGGGTGAGGCACTGGAGATACACAGACCAGCATTAGGTGTGACCGGAGGGAAGAGAGGAGATATATAAGTGAGAATAGAAACATTGAGAACCTAGGGAATGGGAAGAGACAGAAGACTAGGTGGGGAATACTGATGCCAAAAAGAGGTTGGTTGAGGCAAAGACAAGGACAAGGGGTGGGCAGGAAAAAGAGGAGCAAAGAAAGGGACCTGGCAGGGGTGAGATGGGGATAAAATGAGTTAGAAGGGCAAAAGGGAATACAAGATGTGGGTAAGAAGGAGAAAGGATAGGGCAGAGGGAGAATAGAGAGTATGTAGGGTGACGGGTAAGGTTTTAGAGAGAGAAATTAAGGGTCAAGATGAGAAGAGAGGGTAGGACAGCAGGGTTATACACAGCACAGTTCTTGATGAAGAAGTGAGAGGCAGACAGCAGAGTAAGGGACAAGGGAAGCTGCTGGACAATACATAATGGAGGAGAAGATTGGGAGGGACACTGGTGGTGTTTGCATGGGGCTGTTGAACTCCCTAAAGAGGGACACTAAGGAAGGAGAAATTAGATCTTACCTGCTCATTTGCTTTCCTTTAGTCCCTCCAGAACGGCCCAGGATTGGACTGATGGGTTATGCACTCCTTCCAGCATGGGGGAGACTGAGAACTTCTGACTCGAGAAACCCAATAAGAGCCCTGGCCATGTGACCCTAGATTCAGTTTGCGACTAACCAAGCAGGAAAAGAGAAAGAACTAACTTCTGTGCCACTGGGAATCTGAGCACCTAACAAGAGAACTTCGAACCACATGCTTTACAGACACAGGAAAACCCGTGTGATACCTGACCAAACACAACCCGGACTGGAGAAGATGTGTGGCAGCAGCTTGTACTTTATGCTTTAAAACAGGAATATGATTTTTTTTTTAATGTAGCGTAAACGCGCAGGACAGCTCCATCCTGGAACTCTTATACAGACCCAATCTTCATCAATGAATACAGGAGAGACCTGGGCCAGTCTGGAGGGACTAAAGGAAAGCAAATTAGCAGGTAAGATCTAATTTCTCCTTCCTTAGCGTCCCTTAAGGGAAGCGAGAACCAAGCCTTTATCAAATCCAAGCTGTATAAATTCCAGCATCTCCGCCAATGAAGCGCGGAGAGGAGAAATGTCTCGGTCCACACACCACGCCTCAAAAACTCACCAAGTTCTAACATAATTCACGGAGGTGTACAGACGACATGACCGAAGCATGGTAGAAATCACACAAGAGAAACCCCTCTTCAGCAAACAAGCTCGTTCAAGAGCCAGGGAGTAAGACAAAATCGAGCCGGGTCTGAATGAGGAATCGGACCCGGAAGACAAAGAGAGGGAGCAGACAGAAGACGCCTCAGATCTGCATACTCCGGTCTGCAAGGCCAATCAGGAGCCATGAGAATCACCGGACCTCCGTGCGCCTTGATCTTTTAAATGAGACGTCCCAAGAGGGACCACGGAGGAAACGCATAGAGAAGACCGGGAGACCCCTGCTGAAGAAGAGCATCTATCCCTTCCACCTTCAGATCTCATCTATGTCTGAAGAGCGGAAGACTTTGCTTTGAGGCTTGTGGTGAAAAGATACATGAAGGGAAGTCCCCATTGATCCACTATCAGTTGAAATGCCTGCGAATTTAGGGACCACTCCCCTGGATCGAGGGTGTGACGGCTGAGAAAATCTGCCTGAACGTTCTCCACTCCCGCTACATGAGAGGCTGAGAGGGCAGTCAGGTGACACTCCATCCAGGTCATGAGCTTCACAGATTCCTGCTGCAACAGGCGACTTCTCGTCCCCCCTTGGCGATGGACATGAGCCACCACCATAGCGTGTCCGACAGGACGCGAACCACTGTGCCTTTCAACAGGGGGGTGAAACACCTCTAGAGCCAGTCGTATCACCCTGGCTTCCAACAGGTTGATCGACGGGGATGTCTCCTTGGGTGACCAAAGACCTTGACGAAACCTTCCCAAGCAATGGGCTCCCCAGTCCTTGAGACTGCCATCCGTCGTCAGCACTATCTACTTTGGTTAGATTGCCCACCCGCAGCCACCAGAAGAGACTGCTGCACTCCCAGGTCCGTAGAGGCAACCTCACCAGAAGGAAGTCCATCCAAGGAGACCACCTGGCCAGGAGAGAAGCTTGTAGAGGTCTCATGTGCACCCTGGACAACGGTACTACATCTATGGTCACTGCCATGGAGCCCAGCACTTGCAGATAATCTCAAGCACAGGGGACATGCTTGCGCAACAACCCCTGA
The DNA here is from genome assembly GCF_901765095.1 of Microcaecilia unicolor. Classification (NCBI taxonomy): domain Eukaryota; kingdom Metazoa; phylum Chordata; class Amphibia; order Gymnophiona; family Siphonopidae; genus Microcaecilia; species Microcaecilia unicolor. The sequence goes on from NC_044040.1 coordinate 171,830,279, forward strand.
ACCTGAGATTGTAACAAGAACTCTGCTCGGGGAAGAAAAATCTGTCCCCATGCCGTGTCGAAAGACACTGCCAAGTACTCCAGGAACTGAGAGGGCACCAGACTGCTCTTGGCAGAGTTGACTACCCAACCAAGGGACTGCAAGAACTGGACTACCTGAGCCATGACCTGCAAACTCTCCTGATACGACTTTGCCTGGATCAGCCAGTTGTCCAAGTATGGATGAACCAAAATGCCCTCTTTCCTGAGCACTGCTGCCACCGCCACCATGACCTTGGTGAACGTCCAAGGAGCTGTGGCCAGACCAAACAGAAGCATCAAACTGAAAATGCTGACCCAGAATCGCAAACCAACCTCTGGTGAAATGGGCCAGATTGGAATGTGCAGGTAAGTCCCCGCCTGGTCCAACGCCGTCAGAAACTCTCCTGACCGTATGGTGACAATCACTGACTGAAGGGTCTGTATCCGAAAACTGGTGACTTTGAGAGCACGATTAACTGCCTAGAGATCTGATCGGATGGAAGGAGCCCTCTTTCTTTGGGACCATGAAGTAAATGGAGTAATAGCCCTGTCTGACTTCTGAGGGAGGTACTGTACGAACAGCGTGAAGACCCAAGAGCCTCAACAAAGTGTCCCGAACCACGCCTACCTTGAGGCGAGACAGAGAGGGAGACCCCAGAAAGGGGTCTGAAAAAGTTCTAATGCATACTCGTCTTGAATAACCTCCAACACCCATTGACTGGTAGTAATCTGGGCCCACATCTGAAGAAACTTTAACAGCTGAGCTCCCATGGGGATCAGAGGAGAGAACCACGCACTTTCATTGGGAAGGACAGGAAGGAGACTGGAAAGAGGCACCAGAGTCTCAGCCCCCACTGTGGGAGCCTCAAAAGGACAGTGTCCTCTGGAAAAACCTAGACCTCTGGACCTGAGCTCCCTAGGCCAGACTGAAATCGACGAAAATCACGCGCTCGCCCCTACCAGCTGACCGAGGCCTATCTTCCTGAAGGCAAGGGACCTTCGTATCCCCCCAAACTATGTACCAACTTATCCAATTCCTCACCAAACAAAAAGGAACCCTTGAAAGGGAACTTAATTTAGATTTGGAGGCCACATCCGCTGACTAATCTCTCAACCAAAGGGAGCAATGGGCTGCAAACTCCAAAGCCATGGACTTAGAAGAAGCTCATAGTAAATCATAAAAGGCAGCTGCCAAGAAAGCAGACCCCATTTGGCTACCTCAGCATCTACAGAAGACAAATCATCCGAAGTCCTGTGCAAGACTCTTTCAGCCCAGTGGATGCAGGCCCTGGCCACCAAGGAGCCGCAGATGGTCGCCTGCACTGCCTAAAGAAGAGACAAAACAGTTTTTGTGGAGAGTATCCAACCACCGATCCTGGACATCCAGAAGTGCCGTGCCACCATCTACCGGAACCTTATTATGCTTGGTGATGTTGAGAAAAACGCATCAACCACCGCCACTTTAAGGAGGGATCTGTCTGCATCCGGGGGACCAGGTAAAGGCTGATCGAAAAGGGGAGTCCGGCACATCCCACTGAGCCTGAATAAAGTCTCGATGCATTGGAAAAGTTCTCCCAGAAAATCTAATGCCTTTAACCAGTAAGTCCACCTTACGGACCTCAGGGACCAACAGCTGCTCCTCCTCAAAATGAGGGTGGAGGCCACCAACGACATGAGCTCCTGAAGATCCTCTTATGGAAGATCCGGACAATGGACGGATCTTACCCCGGAGGTAAGGGGTCTGTACTTGACTCAGAAGGGACCTAGTCCTCCAACTGTCCCTCATCCAGACCCTCCTCCTCCTTCAGGAAGAGCATCTCTAACTCCGGGTCCAAAGCCAGGTCCTCCTCTGGGTCCCAGAACCTACCCCTTAAGCAGGGGCCAACTGCCTAGATAGGGGATCCCCTGAAGTACCAGCCCCAGTGCTTGACGTTTTTAATAAAAAGGCCTAATACATCTGGAGGACAAACTCAGGGGGAAAACCACCCTTCTGGGAGCCTCCAGAATGTATCAGGGATACTGCTGCATTATCAGCTGCCTGAGGAAGGACAGGAGCAACCCAGTCCTGAGTGGTTCCCAGCGCCGACAAAATGGTGGTTTTCCCCACCAAAATGGAAGAGCCGGCCAACTCCAAAGTGGGATCCGAGGGTGTCAAAGGTACCAGGGCCACCGGAGGAGCTGGAAAAGGAGGACCCGCTACCGGGTCTACCACTATACAAAACTTACAGACTCCAAGTGCACCAAGAAGCTGCACCGCTTAAGCTTTTCCAAAATCGTATGGAAGCATGGCTTCCCCCTCTGGTCACTTTTTTTTTTGCTTGCACAAAGAAACCGCTCTACCGCGGTAATGAAGGGAAGAAAAAAAACCAAAGATTGCTGCTCTGAACAACGACAGACCCAACTTGCTCGTTCGTGCTGAAGGGAAGTGGAAGTTTTTGTTGTTCTTTTAAAGTTAGAACGTGGCTGCCTCTCCTGAAAGCTTCAACACCTTCCCTCCGAAAGGGTGAGCTCTTCCCTGCACAGCAAGCAGGAGAATGGGAGGAAGGAGGGGAAGGGACCCAGGAACCCCCGAGTGTAGCACCCCTGAGGCTGGTAAAAAACAATCCCTACAGACAGCAGCCTCCGCAACACAGATTCCCCGTTACACAGAAGATTTTTTTTTTAAAATAAACAAGAAAACAGAGAGACTAAAGGGCTCGCCTCCTTCCACCTGCTGGAGACTGAGAATACTGAATCTAGGGTCACATGGCCAGGGCTCTTATTGGCTCTCTAGAGTACCAATCTGATGACAAGCTGTAAGGTATGCCCTAATCTTGCCTCCAAATGGCAGGGAGGGCTCCATGCAGGCAGGTAGCTATCTCTTACCAACCTGAAATGACAGACTAACCTCTCTGTGGAGTCTCTGATAAGCCTCCTTGCTCCAGATGCAGGACCAAAGCCTCCCTCCCAAGACACGCCAGCCTGCTGAATAATTATTTTGTTTATTGTAGGAGACATGTGTCCAGAAACTAAGATGACCACTGCTCCCTTTGATGCACAGCCATTCTGATTAGCAGCATCTGCAAAGTTGACTACATCTGACTGCCCATGCCTTCTCAGAGCCAAGAGCCTGGAAACACACTAAAGCCGCTACAACTTAAACATGAGCGAGATCATACTAAAAATTCAGCTGAAAACCTCAAAAAACCTTGAGACTTCACATGCTGACACACAAAACACTTCCACCCTACACTCAGCATCACATGAATCCCCTCACAACACCAGGACACCAGAACTGGTAATTCCCTTGCTAAGCTGCCCTTGAGCTGCACCTTTGCCCCCTTTACTCTTATTCTCATTTTTTCTTAAAACTCTAATTCATTAAGGCAAACATGAAGACTAGGCAGATCAAGACAAGAAGAAAAAAAAAAAGCTCAAAAACAAAAAGGAGGGTGAAGGAGACAAACCCCCTCAAGGAGCTAACATGTTCATTAAGGCTTGGACTCAGGTTGGAGTTCTGGAAAGCACATTCACTGGCTCAACCAACCAATCCCTCAATGCTGCCACAAGGCAACAAGAACTTGACCCTAGGGGTCACAGATCACAATTTCTACCTCATGGAAACAGGCCAAAGGAACAAGGACAAGCCTGATGCATCAATCTAAACTGCAGTCATCTGCTGGAGACATAGAATACAGGCAGGTTCTAGTGTTGCACTACACCTTATACTAATATCACACACCTTATACTAATATCACTAAAAGTCAGTACTCTCTGCCGACTGAGAAGCATGTCTAGACTGTTTTAGCAGGATAAGAAAAATGAGCTCTTCAATATGTCTTTACTCATTTGATCTGTCTATTCTGGGGTGGCGGGGGGCGGGGGGGGTAGGGGGTAAGATAGAGAGCATGGTTGTTAGCATACAGAGGCTTATCAGATTGTACCGGATGCCTGGGGTATGTGTCCATCTCTCTTATCTGTGAGAGATGGACACATACCGTGGGCATCCAGGGATGCCACACTTCAGAATGCATACAAGCATAAGAACCAACATTTGTATGAAATAGGTCCTCAGGGATACACTGGACTAGAAATGGGGAGGGGGAATAAAGTTGACACTTTACTCTTAACAAATGAATGAGGGGTAGAACCAAGGCTATCCAGAACATCACACTTATTTCTGTTTGGTTAGAGTGATTTTGTAACTGTCCACATGGGTGTAAAGTACTGTTCACTCGATGGACTTAGAATTTTCAAATTACGCATTTCAGAGAACCTGTTAACAAAACATATAAATATGCTATGAACATTACAGTAACAATTATATATTAATTCCATCATAACAAAAATGAGTTAAAATGTCATACAGATAATGGTAAAAATATATTTCTTAAGAGTAAATTAATAAATAATAGTGATTAAAGGGTGATTTTAGGAAGAGCCAATAGTCAACGATTACGTAGAAATATTTTTGATGCGATACAAAAAGGGTTTTGCTTGACCTATATGGCATTAATACTGAGGTTGTCAACTGATGTTTGCTATATATGGTTTACATCATCACTTAGTTTGTTAACGATTATTACATCTGTCATTCTTGGATCAAGACATTTATCTGAAGAAAAAAAAAAAAAAAGTAAAACCTCTACAGTTTTATGAGATGCTCATAGTGTAGTTCTGTTTTGTTAGCAGGGGCTACATATATTTATGTATGAAGTTTGTTTTGCTTTTCAGTAATCCTTCAGGCAGGTGTAAGATGAGCATGGCCAAATTTGCTGATGACACAAAGTTATTCAAAGTCGTTAACTCGCGAGAGGATTGTGAAAAATTACAGAAGGACCTTACGAGACTGGGAGACTGGGCGGCTAAATGGCAGATGACGTTTAATGAGAACAAGTGCAAGGTGATGCATGTGGGAAAAAAGAACCCGAATTATAGCTACGTCATGCAAGGCTCCACTTTAGGAGTTACGGACCAAGAAAGGAATCTGGGTGTCGTCGTTGATAATACACTGAAACCATCTGCTCAGTGTGCTGCTGTGGCTAGGAAAGCAAATAGAATGTTGGGTATTATTAGAAAGGTATGCAGAAACAGGTGTGAGGATGTTATAATGCCGTTGTATCGCTCCATGGTGCGACCGCACCTTGAGTATTCTGTTCAATTCTGGTCGCCGCATCTCAAGAAAGATATAGTAGAATTGAAAAAGGTGCAGCGAAGGGCGACGAAAATGATAGCGGGGATGGGACGACTTCCCTATGAAGAAAGACTAAGGAGGCTAGGGCTTTTCAGCTTGGAGAAGAGACGGCTGAGCGGAGACATGATAGAAGTATATAAAATAATGAGTGGAGTGGACCTATGGAGGTGAAGCGTCTGTTCACACTTTCCAAAAATACTAGGACTAGGGGGCATGCGATGAAACTACAGAGTAGTAAATTTAAAACAAATCAGAGAAAATGTTTCTTCACCCAACGCGTAATTAAACTCTGGAATTCGTTCCCAGAGAACGTCTTGAAGGCGGTTAGCTTGCCAGAGTTTAAAAAGGGGTTGGACGGTTTCCTAAAGGACAAGTCCATAGACCGCTACTAAATGGACTTGGGAAAAATCCACAATTTCAGGAATAACATGTATAAAATGTTTGTACGTTTGGGTAGCTTGCCAGGTGCCCTTGACCTGGATTGGCCGCTGTCAGGGACAGGTTGCTGGGCTCGATGGACCTTTGGTCCTTTCCCAGTATGGCATTACTTATGTACTTATGTGTGGTTTTATGTTCATCTAAATCTGTATAAATTGCGAGCTATTAGAGTATTAATTAACATACATGCAATCAGCATACATATACTCAGCGAATGCTACATACCTGTAGAAGGTATTCTCCGAGGACAGCAGGCTGATTGTTCTCACTGATGGGTGACGTCCACGGCAGCCCCCTCCAACCGGAAACTTCACTAGCAAAGGCCTTTGCTAGTCCTCGCGCGCCCATGCGCACTGCGCATGCGCGGCCGTCTTCCTGCCCGAACCGGCTCGTGTTCGTCAGTCCCATATGTAGCAAGACAAAGACAAGAGAAGACAACTCCAAAGGTGAGGCGGGCGGGTTTGTGAGAACAATCAGCCTGCTGTCCTCGGAGAATACCTTCTACAGGTATGTAGCATTCGCTTTCTCCGAGGAAGGAGCAGGCTGCTTGTTCTCACTGATGGGGTATCCCTAGTCCCTAGGCTCACTCAAAACAACAAACATGGTCAATTGGGCCTCGCAACGGCGATGACATAACTGAGATTGACCTAACAACTTATCCAACTAACTGTGAATGTAGCCTGGAACAGAATAAAACATGGGCCTAGGGGCGTGGAGTTGGATTCTAAACCCCGAACAGATTCTGAAGTACTGACTGCCTGAACCGACTGTCGCGTCGGGTATCCTGCTGCAGGCAGTAATGAGATGTGAATGTGTGGACAGATGACCACGTCGCAGCTTTGCAAATCTCTTCAATAGTGGCTGACTTCAAGTGGGCCACTGACGCAGCCATGGCTCTGACATTGTAAGCCGTGACATGACCCTCAAGAGCCAGCCCAGCCTGGGCGTAAGTGAAGGAAATGCAATCTGCTAGCCAATTGGATATGGTGCGTTTACCCACAGCCACTCCCCTCCTGTTGGGATCAAAAGAAACAAACAATTGGGCGGACTGTCTGTTGGGTTGTGTCCGCTCCAGATAGAAGGCCAATGCTCTTTTGCAGTCCAATGTGTGCAGCTGACGTTCAGCAGGGCAGGAATGAGGACGGGGAAAGAATGTTGGCAAGACAATTGACTGGTTCAGATGGAACTCCGACACGACCTTCGGCAAGAACTTAGGGTGAGTGCGGAGGACTACTCTGTTATGATGAAATTTGGTGTAAGGGGCATGGGCTACCAGGGCCTGAAGCTCACTGACTCTACGAGCTGAAGTAACTGCCACCAAGAAAATGACCTTCCAGGTCAAGTACTTCAGATGGCAGGAGTTCAGTGGCTCAAAAGGAGGTTTCATCAGCTGGGTGAGAACGACATTGAGATCCCATGACACTGTAGGAGGTTTGACGGGGGGGCTTTGACAAAAGCAAACCCCTCATGAAGCGAACTAAAGGCTGTCCTGAGATCGGCTTACCTTCCACACAGTAATGGTATGCACTGATTGCGCTAAGGTGAACCCTTACAGAGTTGGTCTTGAGCCCAGACTCAGACAAGTGCAGAAGGTATTCAAGCAGGGTCTGTGTAGGACAGGAGCGAGGATCTAAGGCCTTGCTGTCACACCAGACAGTAAACCTCCTCCATAAAAAGAAGTAACTCCTCTTAGTGGAATCTTTCCTGGAAGCAAGCAAGACACGAGAGACACCCTCCGACAGACCCAAAGAGGCAAAGTCTACGCTCTCAACATCCAGGCCGTGAGAGCCAGAGACCGGAGGTTGGGATGCAGAAGCGCCCCTTCGTCCTGTGTGATGAGGGTCGGAAAACACTCCAATCTCCAGGGTTCTTCGGAGGACAACTCCTGAAGAAGAGGGAACCAGATCTGATGCGGCCAAAAGGGAGCAATCAGAATCATGGTGCCCCGGTCTTGCTTGAGTTTCAACAAAGTATTCCCCACCAGAGGTATGGGAGGATAAGCATACAGCAGACCTTCCCCCCAGTCCAGGAGGAAGGCATCCGATGCCAGTCGACCGTGGGCCTGTAGTCTGGAACAGAACTGAGGGACCTTGTGGTTGGCTCAAGATGCGAAAAGATCTACCAAGGGGGTGCCCCACACTTGGAAAATCTGGCGCACCACTCGGGAGTTGAGCGACCACTTGTGAGGTTGCATAATCCTGCTCAACCTGTCGGCCAGACTGTTCACGCCTGCCAGATATGTGGCTTGGAGAAACATGCCGTAACGGCGAGCCCACAGCCACATGCTGACGGCTTCCTGACACAGGGGGCGAGATCCGGTGCCCCCCTGCTTGTTGATGTAATACATGGCAACCTGGTTGTCTGTCTCAATTTGGATAATTTGATGGGAGAGCCGATCTCTGAAAGCCTTCAGAGCGTTCCAGATCGCTCATAACTCCAGGAGATTGATCTGCAGATCGCGTTCCTGGAGGGACCAGCTTCCTTGGGTGTGAAGTCCATTGACATGAGCTCCCCACCCCAGGAGAGACGCATCCGTAATCAGCACCTTTTGTGGCTGAGGAATTTGGAAGGGGCGTCCCAGTCAAATTGGTCCAAATCGTCCACCAATACAGGGATTCGAGAAATCTCGTGGACAGGTGGATCACGTCCTCTAGATCCCCAGCAGCCTGAAACCACTGGGAAGCTAGGGTCCATTGAGCAGATCGCATGTGAAGGCGTGCCATGGGAGTCACATGGACTGTGGAGGCCATGTGGCCAAGCAATCTCAACATCTGCCAGGCTGTGATCTGCTGGGACGCTCGTACCTGGGAGACGAGGGACAGCAGATTGTTGGCCCGCGTCTCTGGGAGATAGGCCTGAGACGTCCGAGAATCCAGCAGAGCTCCTATGAATTCGAGTCTCTGTACTGGGAGAAGGTGGGACTTTGGATAATTTATCACAAACCCCAGTAGCTCCAGGAGGCGAATAGTCATCTGCATGTACTGTAGAGCTCCTGCCTCGGATATGTTTTTAACCAGCCAATCATCGAGATAAGGGAACACGTGCACTCCGAGCCTGCGAAGCGCTGCTGTTACCATAGCTAGGCACTTCGTGAACACCCTGGGCGCAGAGGCGAGCCCAAAGGGTAGCACACTGAACTGGAAGTGACATGATCCCAGACGAAATCGAAGATACTGTCTGTGGGCTGGCAGTATCGGGATGTGTGTATAAGCATCCTTTAAGTCCAGAGAGCATAGCCAATCGTTTTGCTGAATCATGGGAAGAAGGGTGCCCAGGGAAAGCATCCTGAACTTTTCCTTGACCAGATATTTGTTCAGGGCCCTTAGGTCTAGGATGGGACGCATCCCCCCTGTTTTCTTTTCCACAAGAAAGTACCTGGAATAGAATCCCAGCCCTTCTTGCCCGGATGGCAAGGGCTCGACCGCATTGGCGCTGAGGAGGGCAGAGAGTTCCTCTGCAAGTACCTGCTTGTGCTGGAAGCTGAAGGATTGAGCTCCCCGTGGGCAATTTGGAGGTTTCAAGGCCAAATTGAGGGTGTATCCTTGCCAGACTATTTGGAGAACCCACTGATCGGAGGTTATAAGAGGCCACCTTTGGTGAAAAACTTTCAACCTCCCCCCGACCGGCAGATCGCCCAGCACAGACACTTTGACATCGGCTATGCTCTTCTGGAGCCAGTCAAAAGCTCGCCCCCTGCTTTTGCTGGGAGCTGTGGGGCCTTGCTGAGGCGCACGATGCTGACGAGAGCGAGCGTGCTGGGGCTTAGCCTGGGCCGCAGGCTGTCGAGGAGGAGGATTGTACCTACGCTTACCAGAAGAGTAGGGAACAGTCCTCCTTCCCCCATAAAAACGTCTACCTGAAAAGGTAGATGCTGATGGCTGCCGGCAGGAGAATTTGTCGAAAGCGTTATCCCGCTGGTGGAGCTGCTCTACCACCTGTTCGACTTTTTCTCCAAAAATGTTGTCCGCTCGGCAAGGGGAGTCCGCAATCCGCTGCTGGATTCTATTCTCCAGGTCGGAGGCACGCAGCCATGAGAGTCTGCGCATCACCACACCTTGAGCAGCGGCCCTGGACGCAACATCAAATATCATATACCCCTCTGGCCAGGAATTTTCTGCACGCCTTCAGCTGCCTGACCACCTCCTGAAACGGCTTGGCTTGCTCAGAAGGGAGCTTGTCCACCAAGCCCGCCAACTGACGCACATTGTTCCGCATGGGAATGCTCGTGTAGAGCTGGTAGGACTGAATCTTGGCCACGAGCATTGAAGAATGGTAGGGCCTTCCTCCCAAGGAGTCTAAGGTTCTAGAGTCCTTGCCCGGGGGCGCCGAAGCATGCTCCCTAGAACTCTTAGCCTTCTTTAGGGCCAGATCCACCACACCAGAGTCGTGAGGCAACTGAGTGTGCATCAGCTCTGGGTCCCCATGGATCCGGTACTGGGACTCGATCTTCTTGGGAATGTGGGGATTAGTTAAAGGCTTGGTCCAGTTCGCCAGCAATGTCTTTTTTAGGACATCATGCATGGGTACAGTGGACGCTTCCTTAGGTGGAGGATAGTCCAAGAGCTCAAACATTTCAGCCCTGGGCTCATCCTCCACAACCACCGTGAAGGGGATGGCCGTAGACATCTCCCGGACAAAGGCTGCGAAAGACAGACTCTCGGGAGGAGAAAGCTGCCTTTCAGGGGAGGGAGTGGGATCAGAAGGAAGGCCATCAGACTCTTCGTCAGAGAAATATCTGATGTCCTCCTCCTCCTCCCACGAGGCCTCACCATCGGTATCAGACACAAGTTCATGAACCTGTGTCTGAAGCCGTGCCCGACTCGACTCCGTGGAACCACGGCCACGGTGGGAGCGTCGAGAGGTAGACTCCCTCGCCCGCACCGGCGAAGCTCCCTCCACCGACGTCGTCGGGGAGTCTTCCTGGGAGGCGGCGGCCACCGGTACCGCAAGCGGTACCGATGTCGGAGACCTCACCCCGGACAAAGGGCCAGCCGGCGCCTCGTTCGACGGTACTGGTGGCGCAAGGTACTGTGTTTGTACAGCGCTGCGTACACTTTGTAGCGCTCTAGCAATGTTAAATAGTAGTAGTAGTAGTAGTGCAACAGGTCTCCCAGGATCTCTGGGAGAATGGCCCGGAGACTCTCGTGCAGAGCGGCTGTGGAGAAAGACATGGAAGCCGATGCAGGCGTCGAGGTCAGAGTCTGTTCTGGGCGTGGAGGCGGTTCCGGGCTGTCCAAGGTGGAGCGCATCGACACCTCCTGAACAGAGGGTGAGCGATCCTCTCGGTGCCGATGCCTACTGGGTGTCGACTTCCTCGGCGACCCAGAGCTCTCGGTACCGACGCGGGAAGGAGACCGGTGTCGATGCTTCTTTGATTTCTTCAAACGAAGCATGTCACTGGAGCTTCCCGGTACCGACGAGGACGTAGAATCCAGCAGTCGCTTCCTTGGGGCCGAGGCCGAAGAAGGTCGATCTCGGGGGGGGGGGGGGGGGGCTGTACCGCAGGAGCCCTCAGGGTAGGAGGAGACCCACCCGAAGGCTCACCGCCACCAGCAGGGGAATGGACAGCCCTCACCTGCACTACAGTCGAAGCACCACTGTCCGACGACATCAGCAACAGCGGAGGTCCCGGTACCACCGACGTCTCGGTACCGACGATGCAGAGGGTCGAAACCTCGATGTCGTCGATGCCGAGGTCGAAGACTTTGATGCTGTCGACGTCGATGCACTCGATGCCTCCGGTGCTGTTGTCGACGAAGAGCCCGAGAACAACACGTTCCACTGGGCCAATCTCGCTACCTGAGTCCTCTTCTGTAAAAGAGCACAAAGACTACAGGCCTGCGGGCGGTGCCCAGCCCCCAGACACTGAAGACACGAAGCGTGCCTATCAATGAGCGAGATTACCCGGGCGCACTGGGTGAACTTCTTGAAGCCGCTGGGAGACTTCGATGACATGGGCGGATAAATCACGCCGGTGAAATCAAAATTCGTGATGGCGACGAAGGCACCAAAAATAAGTGGAGAGAGAAAAAACCCGTACCGAGGCCACGAAACAGGCCTACCCCGAAAGCGAAAGGAAACTTACGCCGGGGAAAACAAACTGGACACACGGGAAGGGACAAAGACCAAAAGGTCCCTTTTTTTTTTTTTTTAACGAAAATCGCGAAGACGCGCGAGGGTCAACTTGAGGGGCACGAAACGGCAGCAAAACACGACCGTCCCGAGCGCGGACAAAAGAAGACTGACGAACACGAGCCGGTTCGGGCGGGAAGATGGCCGCGCATGCGTGGTCCGCGCATGGACGCGCGAGGACTAGCAAAAGCCTTTGCTAGTGAAGTTTCCGGTTGGAGGGGGCTGCCGTGGACGTCACCCATCAGTGAGAACAAGCAGCCTGCTTGTCCTCGGAGAATATATAAATTCTACTGCTGTTGTAAATAAAAGGAGGAAAAAGCCTCAATATCAGACTCCTTTTATTGGGAGTTCCTATCTGGTATTGTGGTTTTATGTTCACTCATTTTACATTTTTAACTTTCTTTAATACAGAAATTTATGGCAAAAGATATTATTGGTTGTTTTTATGTTTCTGCTTTGCATGTGTACTTTGCATCTCCTTTTTATTTTTTGCTCAGTTTTCTGAACATTTTTCCTCAAAAATGTAATCAAAAATGCACACACGAGCAGGTTAAGCTAACAGAGATTTAGTTTTACATTCAGTTCCATGGGCAGAAAAGTATCACCCAGTTACGTTCTCCTCCCCCCCCCCCCCACCCCCCCACAACAAGGTCATTTAATACACCACAGCATTAAGACATCTTGATGGCTTTTAATTCTTCATGAACCCTTCAGTTTTGTGGTGTGTTTTTGATGCCACACTTCAGAATGCATGCTTTAGAGTAAGAAATTTGTGGACTACAAATAGTCGATAAGATACTAATTATTCAAGAACAATACACTCACTTTGCTTCATGAGTTGCACTGCTAACATTGGGCAATTGGAACACATTAAGGAGAACATGCGCACCACCATAATGAACATCCCTGAGCTCAGGACTGGAGGCGTTACCACCAACAGCTGTTGAATGTTTGTGAGCAAATCCTTAGAAGCAACCTGCTGAAGCAAATTCTGTAAAGAAAGAAATGATGGAAAAGTTAACGTGTGTTGACTTAAGACAACATACAGGAGGCAATTTTATAAGTTACACACTGATGGCACAGGTTAAAAATAGGGTTGCATTTCAATTAAAATTTTTTAATCATGGTTAATCACACAATTAAAAGGTATTATGTATTTATTTCCCACTGCAGCTCATTCTGACTGTAAGCAAGTCAATTAACCCTCCATTGCACTAGGAACAAAATAAGTACTTGTACATAATATGTAAACCGCTTTGATTGTAACTACAGAAAGGCAGCATATCAAATCCATCTCCCTTCCCTAAAGGGCTGATAAGCTCCCTCCCTACCACCCCAGTTCCAACATTTCTTCTCTCCCTCTCCTCTTAGGTACCTTATCTCTTTCTTTTATTTAGATCAATTCTCTTTCTTCCCCTTCTTTCCTCCCTCCCCTCCACCCCCATCAACAGTGACACCAACTTAGTGGTGAGCAGCACCAAGCTGCAGTTCAATGCCTCAGCCACAGTTTCCACCAATGGCCCCTCCAGTTCTGCTCACAGGTTTGCAGCTCACTCCCCTACCCCACCCAGAGATTTAGCATTTGGTTCCCCTCTCAATCCACCCCCTTTGAGGGTCTACCTTAAAGTTGGTCTTCTGTTGGCCCATTACACATATGCTGCCTACAGCCTGCTCCAAAGCTTTCCCTCTGGCCTGTCTCACCTCCTTCGACATCAATTTCCATTCCTGAATGGGCAAGACAGGTCAGATGGAAAGCTTTGGAGCATGCAGCACACTGTGCATAAACCACTGCTGGGAACCAACATAAAATATCACCTTTAAGGTAGACCAGCGCAGGTTTTTTTTTTTTGGTGGGGGGGGGGGGGGGGGGGGGGGGGGCGAAGTAATGCCGGACCATGCAAAGTAAAGGGGTTGGGAATGGAGGAGAGCAGAAGAGATGTTTGGAAGAGACAGGAGAAGCTGCAACATGATTTTAAAAAATCACAATTTTAAAAGAATCGAAATTTTTAAAATGAATCAATTAATGCATTAATTGAAGTTAACTGCTATTAACTTGCAGCCCTAGGTAAAAAGCAAATTTTCATGTGTAAATTAGCATATATGTTCACAGTCCAATTTTAAGGCAGGTGCTGACACAGATTTGATGATCATGTGTTATGAACATGGTTTGGGTGGTCTTTCAAAGTGCATGTGTGTATCTTTGAACAGCATTACACATAACCTGGAAAATTCCCTTATCAGTATTTATTTCAGTCAAGCATAGCTCTTGGAAACTTCTCATTTGGACCTGGGCTTTGGAGGACAGCTTGTGGGATGGGGTGGAAGGGAAGAATTTTGCTTGCCTCTCTAGTATTCACAATCATTATCAGTTGTAAAAGGTTTGAGTTTTAAAGGTCTGCTCCTGAATCCATCTCCAGTATACATACAGATTTCCAAAAACTGAACCTTTTGGAGGTAATTTTATAAAGCCATTTCCATGCGTACATAGCCATATATGTGAGTAAATGCCTTCTTACAGAATACTAGCATAAAAACAGGTTAACGATGGCACATACTTTGCCAATAGCTGTGCACAAGGGCACAGTTTGGAGAGGTGTTATTAGAATGTATGCGTCTAGACTATGAAATACCTTAATCTACACACCTGTGTTTAAAGTATGCATCTTCATTTACACCAGTTCTTGAGCAGCTGTAAGTGATCATACCTATATTCAAGGCATGTTCTCTACTCTATACAGAAAAATTATGTCTTACTTGATAATCTTCGTTCCTTTAGTCACAGCAGATGAATCCAGAGACTTGTGGGTAGGTGGAGATAGTTCAGTTGAGTGTTCTGTCTTATAGGAAGGAATGCTCCTTGGTCAGCCAGTATTTCTCATAACAAAGTAGAAGGACACAGAATTATATAACATTTCTCCTTCCACAAAGGGAAAAATGATAAACCAAGAACTGGAAACATATAAACCGATTACAACACCCATCTAAAACGTAAAAATGCACCAACATGGCCCAACAGAGAACAGATAGGAACAGCTGGAAAAAAACAGTGGGACCTCTGGATTCATCTTATGTGACTAAAGGAAAAAAAATTATCAGGCAAGACAATTTTTTGTTCCTTAGTATCAGCAGCAGATGAATCCAGAGACTTGTGGGATGTAGCAAAGCAGTCCTTAAGTAGGGTGAGAACTTCAAGCTCCCGCGAATAGCAAAGATACTCCAAAACATGCATCCGAATGAGTGGAGACATCCAAACAGTGGGGGTCTGGAGAAGATATACAAGGAAGACCAAGTCGCCGCCCTACATATTTCCTCCAGGGAGAACAGACAGGCTTCTGCCCAGAAAGTCACAACAGCTCGGGAGGAATACGCTCGGAATCCGGCCAGAAGTAGTTTACCCACTAGTATATATGTGGACACTACAGCATCCTTGACTCAGTGAGCTATCATGGCTTTGGAAGCCACATTACCTTTTTGAGGTCCCAAGCAAAGCACAAACAAATGATCTGATCGACAGAACTCGTTAGTCATTTGCAAACAGTGCAGAGTACACAGCGAAAGCCAAGTAAGCAGGAAGAAACAAAGGTTGATTCAGATGAATGGTAGCAACCACCTTAGGAAGAAAAGATAGGACTGTGCACACCATCACCTCTTCAGGAGAAATCCGAAGACCTCGACGGGACAAAGCCTGGCGTTCCGAAACCCTGCTTGGGCTGATACCTGATCTCTGATTAACACTAGCCACAGGGTATCTTTAAAAGAAGGGCTAGCCTGACCTGACCGGAAAGAACATTTAGACTTTTGACACAGAGTCTTTCAGTTTCCCAGATCTTTCACCAACTTCACCAAGTCCTCACCAAAAAGCAGCTTACCCTTAAAAGAGAGCTTAACTAGCCACCGTTTGAAGCTGCATCCACAACCACAGCAAACGATGGACTGTGACTGCCAAAGACATCTGCTTGGCCAATGCCAGAATCAAGTCATACAAGAAATCCGCCAAATATGCCATCTCCATCTCCATATCTGTCAATTCAGTAGGAGGCTGACCATAGACTCCTAGAAGGAATACGAAATCTGGTGCACCCAGCTAAGGCACGCCCTAGCAGTACACATGCTGCAGAAAGCAGCCTGCAGAGAGCGAGAACTTCTGAATTGTCAGAGAAAGGCTGCGCTGAATCCACCAGTTGAGACTGAGTTTGGCTCAGAGGATCCAAGAGAGATGGCGACGAATAGCTGAGAAGGGACCGCTGAAGTGGTCTGATGTGGAATCTGGCCCATGGAAGAATGTCCAAGATAGAGGTCATTGCAACTTGAACATACTTCCAAACCCCAGGACATGGTATGGAAAAGTAGAGCCTGACTTTGGTGTGAATCTTTTGCTGATGAGCAACAAGAAGAAATGTCTTCCCTAAGCCTATGTCTAATATCACTCCCAGACACTCCAAGATGTGTGTTGGAAACAACCAACTCTTGGTGAAATTGAATACCAATCCTAAGGACTGAAAAAGAGTAGCTATCTTGGATGAAACTTGCAGACTCTCTTGATAAGAGGAGCCGCAAATCAGCCAATCGTAGAGGTATAGATGAACCTGCAAACCATCCTTGCGAAGAAAGGATGCCACTACTACCGTGGACTTGAAAAAAATGTCCTTGGTGACATGGAAAGGTTGAATGGCATGGTCAAAAATTGATAATGTTCTCCAAGGATTGCAATCACAGAAATCTTCTGTCGGGAGGTGAAATGGGAACATGAAAGTACACTTCCTTGTGATCCAGGGGGGTTAGAAACATTCCCTGCTGGACTGAAAATATTACAGACTGTAATGTGTCCACTGTGAAATGTTGAACATTGAACAATGTTGACTTTTTTGGAAGTCCAAACCAAGGTGGAAGGAATCCTCCCTTCTTTGGAATTACAAAGTAAATGGAATAACTTCCCATTCCCCAATCGCAACTGAGGACAGTCTATACTGTGTCTAAATGAAGAAGCGTTTGGCAGGGTGGCTTAAACTGATTGACATTTGGGCTGGAATTCGCATTAAGATTCTAAGAAAAAAAATCTGCAATGGAATGGGAGAACTCCAGTTTGTAACCCTACTTTAGCATTTCCAAGACACATTGGTCTGAGGTAATTTTGGTCCACTCCTCATAGAACCTGGAGAGGTGTCCTGCTATTATGAAACCTGAGAAGTGATCAGAGACCCCATCATTGGGAGGTGCGGGAGGCACTGGTAGACTTGGAACTTGAGGAGGAGTGGCCTAGTGGTTAGGGTGGTGGACTCTGGTCCTGGGGAACTGAGTTCGATTCCCACTTCAGGCACAGGCAGCTCCTTGTGACTCTGGGCAAGTCACTTAACCCTCCATTGCCCCATGTAAGCCACATTGAGCCTGCCATGAGTGGGAAAGCGCGGGGTACAAATGTAACAAAAAAAAATTTTTTTTTAAAAGCTGAGTTCTTCTTGTCAGCATGAAAGAAGGCTCGTCTTTGTTGGTGGGAACCCTGAAAAGTAAATTTGCCTGTTTCTCATTGTGTTAAGCACCTGATAGGGGGAGGGAAGGAGGGAGAAGGGATGGATGTGAGGGCGGGGTTCTTCATCTGTAACGGGGGTGGATAAGGGAGTTTGGGGGGGGGGGGGGTTAACATAAAAATCTCTTGTTATAAAAGTGAGAAGCACTTTGTTAGTTACTCAGATGTATTTGAGAGTTCATGGGGTGTATTGTCTTATGCAGGCTTGTTGTGAGCTAATGTTTATGGCTTTGTATTGCCTCTCATTTACTTCAATAAAGACTTCTATAAATTAAAAAAAAAAAAAAAAAGTAAATTTGCCTGGTCTGTAGAACTTGGCCTCAAAACCTCAGACAAGAGACGAAGAGGATTTAAAAGAATCTTTAGGCTTGTTCTCTGGTAAATCTCTGATACTTGGAGTTTCCTAGGTCTTTAACCTTCTTTAGATCTTTTCCAAAACAAAAGTTTACCTCTAAAAGGTAGCTTGCTAAATGTGACTTAGAAGCCACATCAGCTGACCAATGCCTAAGCCAGAGCTATCTTCTTGCTGACTGTCGAGAATTGGCTGGTGTGGATGTGCACTAGAACTGGCTGGCATGGCTGCACACTGGAGCTAACTAGTGTGGCTGAGAGCCAGAGATAGATGGTATGGCAGAATATGGCTGTTTGTACCATTAACAGCAAGCTCCAGTGGGACTTGAACCAACCACCTCTGGATCTCTGTGCTCACTCTCAGCTAATTGCTTTAACCATTAAGCTATTCCTCTACATTGAAGTAGCTCTGTAATGTCACTAGCCATCCAATACAATGAGAAAGCGCAAAAGTGCAACAGAAGCATGTAGAGACACTATGACATATAGCTAGTGGTGCCGTTGATACAGTGGTGGCTGGAGCCGGTATGCAAGGGTTTTGGCCAGTGTGCAATACCAGAGAGCACAGCTACTGTGGAAAACCAACACAGCTAATCTTTAGCACTGTAGTGTTAGCTGCAATGAACTGCTTAAGAAGGCAAAAAATATGGGAGAATGAAGTAAAATATGCCCAACTTGAAATAGAGCTGAGTTCTAATATTATGCACAAACCAGCCTTGAACCTGTGACCTTTTTTATGCACAAACCAGCCTTGAACCTGTGATCTTCAGGTTAAAAGCCAGCCACCTTCCAGAATAAACTATTCTGCTTTTCAAAGCACTATAAACACTGCACCTGGAGAAAATCCCAGCACAGACATGGGAACAGTGAACTAGCCTCAGAAAAAAACTCAAGATGTAAAACTTCTCACAGAAACAGAGAAATAATACTAAGCTTTGCTCTATACTAAACTCCTTTGTAAAGATACTGGGGGAA
The DNA here is from genome assembly GCF_901765095.1 of Microcaecilia unicolor. Taxonomy (NCBI): domain Eukaryota; kingdom Metazoa; phylum Chordata; class Amphibia; order Gymnophiona; family Siphonopidae; genus Microcaecilia; species Microcaecilia unicolor. The sequence continues at coordinate 171,848,892 of NC_044040.1, forward strand.
AAAAAGTATACCTGTACCACCAGTTCTGGTAACAAAAAGAAAGTTCTACAAATAAAGTGAGAGAAACTTTCAGGGTGTTTCTTTTTTTTTTTTTTTTTTTTTTAAGTAACTGCCTTCTGTCAAAAAACTGAGGGGCCTCAAAACTCTCTAAAATGAAAGGTATATAGAAACAAGATAAGATAAGAACCAAATGGCCCATCCAGTCTACCCATCAACAGTAATCACTCTCTCCTCCTTTCCCTAAGAGATCCTACGTGCCTGTTCTACGCTTTCTTAAATTTAGACACAGTTCTCATCCCCACCGGGAGGCGATTTCATGCATGCACCACTCTTTCTGTGAAAAAGTATTCCCTTAATTACTACTGAGCCTATAACCTCAACTTCCTCCAATGCCCTCTCATTCCAGAGTCTTTCTTCATTTGAAAGAGGCTCACCTACTGTACATTAATGCCACAGAGGTATTTAAATGTCTCTCACACTTCTCTCTCCTGCCTTTCTTCAATGTATACACATTGAGATCCTTAAGACTGTACCTATATGTTTTACAACAGAGACCACTGATCAATTCTGTAGCTGCCCTCTGGACCAACTCCATCCTGTTTATACCTTTTCATAGGTGCGGCCTCCAGAACTGCACACAGTATTCTAAATGAAGCCTCACCAAGATTTATACAAGGGCACTATAACCTCCTCTTCTGCTGCCCATTCCTCTCCCTACACACCCGAGCATCTTTCTGGCTTTGACCACTGCCTTTTCTACCTATTTGTTCTCCTTGAGATCATCTGACACAATCACTCCCAAGCCTCTCACCTCTTTCGTACACGGAAGTACTTCACCCCCTATACTGTTCCCTTGGATTTTTTTTTTGCAATCTAAGTGTATTATCCTGCATTCTTTAGCATTAAATCTAAGTTTCCAATTGATGGACCATTCTTCAAGCTTTTCCTGATCCTTCTGCATGTTATCCTATTACAGAGTTTGGTATCATCCAAAGAGACACAAATCGTACCGGGCAGTCTTTCTGCAATATCACTCACAAAGATAAGAGCAGGCCCAAGAAATGATCCCTGCGGTACATCACTGATTACATCCTTTTCCTCAGAGAAAGCTCCATTTACCACTACCCTCTTCCTCTTCCAATTAGCCAGTTTTTACACCAGTCACTATAAGACCCATACCGAGGCCACTCAGTTTATCAGTCACCTGTGTGGAATGGTGTCAACGACTGTTAAAATCCAAGTATACCACATCTTGCACCCCTCCTATACCCAACTGTTTGGTAACCCAATCATAGAAAATCAAATCAGATTTGTCTGGCAAGACCTGCTTCTAGTGTAACCATGCTGCCTCGGGTCCTGTAGTCCATTCGATTCTAGAAACCTCACAATCCCCCGCTTTAGAAGCGTTTCCATTAGTTTACTCACCAACGAGGTCAGACTAACAGGTCTGTAATTCCAAATCTCCTCCTTACTTTCACTCTTGTGCAGAGAGACCATATCCGTCCTTCTCCAGTCCTCCAGGACCACTCCAGATTCTAAGGAAGCATTGAAGAGGTCAGACAACGGAGTCGCCAAAACTTCCCTAAGTTCTTTGAGTACCCTCGGATGTATCCCATCAGGCCCCATCGCTTTGTCTATTTTTAGTTTAGCTAACTTCTTCCGAACAGAGTCTTCTGAAAATCAGTCCTGTTCTACCAAACATCCATTTCAATTAGCAATTGTATTCTGTGGCCCTGCCCCCGACCTTTCATTTGTGAACACAGAATAGAAATAATTGGTAAGCAGTTCAGTTTTATCCTTAACAGCTTTTACATATTCCTCTATCCCTCACCTTCACTATACCACTTTTACTTCTACCACTTACATATCTAAAAGAAATGTCTTGTTTCCCAGTTTTATCATACTGGCTGTCTTTTCTTCCATTTGTGCTTTCCTGACAGCTTTTCCAGCTTCTCTTAGCTTTTCTACGTATTTCTGCCTGTCTTCCTCTTTCTGCATCATCTTGTAACTTATGAAGGCTAGCCTTTTTTTCTCTCACCTTTTCTGCTACTACATTTGAGAACCAAAGCGGTCTTATTTTCTTCTTACTTTTACTTACTTTTCTAACGTGAAGGTTTGTCGCCTTTAAAAGAGCTCCTTTCAGTTTTGCCTACCGCTGTTCTAATTCCTTCAGCTGTTCTTGTCCAGCTAACCTTTCCTTAAGATATTCTCCGATCTAGGCACAGTTAGTTCTTTTGAAGTCTAGAACCTTCAGTCTTGAATAAGCCCTCTCCCACTGTTTCTTAATACTGAACCACACCATTTGGTGATCACCCACCGTAAAGCGAATGATACATACCTGTAGCAGGTGTTCTCCGAGGACAGCAGGCTGATTGTTCTCACGACTGGGTTGACGTCCACGTCAGCCCCCACCAACCGGAATAAAACTTCGCAAGCGGTCCCGCACACAGGGCACGCCCACTGCGCATGCGCGGCCGTCTTCCCGCCCGTGCGTGACCGTTCCCGCTCAGTTGAATGACAAGCAAGGAATGAGTAAAAACGCAACTCCAAAGGGGAGGAGGGAGGGTAGGTGAGAACAATCAGCCTGCTGTCCTCGGAGAACACCTGCTACAGGTATGTATCATTCGCTTTCTCCGAGGACAAGCAGGCTGCTTGTTCTCAAGACTGGGGAATCCCTAGCTGTCAGACTCACTCAAAACAAGAACCCAGGTCAATTTAACCTCGCAACGGCGAGGGCATAACAGAAATTGACCTACGAAGAACAACTAACTGAGAGTGCAACCTGACCAGAATAAATTTGGGTCCTGGAGGGTGGAGTTGGATTCAAACCCCAAACAGATTCTGCAGCACCGACTGCCCGAACCGACTGTCGCGTCAGGTATCCTGCTGTAGGCAGTAATGAGATGTGAATGTGTGGACAGATGAGCACGTCACAGCTTTGCAAATCTCTTCAATAGTGGCTGACTTCAAGTGGGCTACCGACGCTGCCATGGCTCTAACACTATAAGCCATGACATGACCCTCAAGAGTCAGCCCAGCCTGGGCGAAAGTGAAGGAAATGCAATCTGCTAGCCAATTGGAGATGGTGCGTTTCCCGACAGCGACCCCTTTCCTATTGGGGCTGTGTCCGTTCCAGATAGAAGGCCAACGCTCGCTTGCAGTCCAATGTGTGCAACTGACGTTCAGCAGGGCAGGTGTGTGGTCTGGGAAAGAATGTTGGCAAGACAATTGACTGGTTAAGATGGAACTCCGACACCACCTTTGGCAGAAACTTGGGGTGAGTGCAGAGTACTACCCTATTATGATGAAATTTAGTATAAGGAGCATGAGCTACCAGGGCTTGAAGCTCACTGACTCTACGAGCTGAAGTAACTGCCACCAAGAAAATGACCTTCCAGGTCAAGTACTTCAGATGGCAGGAATTCAGTGGCTCAAAAGGAGGTTTCATCAGCTGGGTGAGGACGACGTTCAGATCCCATGACACTGCAGGAGGCTTGACAGGGGGCCTTGACAAAAGCAAGCCTCTCATAAATCGGATGACTAAAGGCTCTCCAGAGATGGCTTTACCCTCTACACGATGATAAGCACTAATCGCACTAAGGTGATTCCTTACTGAGTTGGTCTTGAGACTAGACTCTGATAAGTGCAGAAGGTATTCAAGCAGGTTCTGTGCAGGACAAGAACGAGGTTCTAGGGCCTTGCTCTCACACCAGACGACAAACCTCCTCCACTTGAAAAAGTAACTCTTCTTAGTGGAATCCTTTCTAGAGGCAAGACAGACACGGGAGACACCCTCAGACAGACCCAACGAAGCAAAATCTACGCCCTCAACATCCAGGCCGTGAGAGCCAGAGACTGAAGGTTGGGGTGCAGAAGCGCTCCGTCGTTCTGCGAAATGAGAGTCGGAAAACACTCCAATCTCCACGGTTCTTCGGAGGACAACTCCAAAAGTAGAGGGAACCAGATCTGACGGGGCCAAAAGGGCGCTATCAGAATCATGGTGCTGTGGTCTTGCTTGAGCTTCAGTAAGGTCTTCCCCACCAAAGGTATGGGATGATAAGCATACAGGAGGCCGGTCCCCCAATGGAGGAGAAAGGTATCCGACGCTAGTCTGCTGCGGGCCTGTAGTCTGGAACAGAACAGAGGCAGCTTGTGGTTGGTCTGAGAGGCAAAAAGGTCCACCGAGGGAGTGCCCCACTCTCGGAAGATCTTGCGTACCACTCTGGAATGGAGCGACCACTCGTGCGGTTGCATGACTCTGCTCAGTCTGTCGGCCAGACTGTTGTTTACGCCTGCCAGGTATGTGGCTTGGAGAAGCATGCCGAACTGGCAAGCCCAACGCCACATCCCGATGGCTTCCTGACACAGGGGGCGAGATCCGGTGCCCCCCTGCTTGTTGATGTAATACATTGCAACCTGATTGTCTGTCCGAATTTGGATGATTTGGTAGGACAGCCGATCTCTGAAGGCCTTCAGCGTGTTCCAGACCGCTCGGAGCTCCAGGAGGTTGATCTGAAGATCCTGTTCCTGGAGGGACCACAATCCCTGAGTGTGGAGCCCATCGACATGAGCCCCCCACCCCAGGCGAGATGCATCCGTTGTCAGCACTTTCGTGGGCTGCAGAATTTGGAATGGACGTCCCAGGGTCAAATTGGTTCGAATGGTCCACCAGTGCAGTGAATTGCGGCAACTGATGGAGAAGCAGATGACATCTAGATTCCCGGTGGCTTGACACCACTGGGAAGCTAGGGTCCATTGAGCAGGTCTCATGTGAAGGCGAGCCATGGGAGTCACATGAACTGTGGAAGCCATGTGACCCAGGAGTCTCAACATGTGCCGAGCAGTGACCTGCTGAGACGCTCTGGTGTGGGAAGCAAGGGACAGAAGGTTCTGCGCCCTTGCTTCGGGAAGAAAAGGCCTGAGCCGTCTGAGAATTCAGCAGCGCTCCTATGAATTCCAGAGATTGGACTGGCTGGAAATGGGACTTCGGGTAATTTAGCACAAACTCCAGCAGCTCCAGAAGGTGGATAGTGCACTGCATGGACCGAAGGGCTCCTGCCTCTGAGGTGTTCTTGACCAGCCAATCATCGAGGTATGGGAACACGTGCACTCCCAGCTTGCGCAAGTACGCCGCCACCACCACGAGGCACTTTGTGAACACTTGTGGCGCAGAGGCGAGCCCAAAGGGCAGCACACAGTACTGAAAGTGCCATGTTCCCAAATGGAACCTGAGATACTGTCTGTGAGCTGGCAGTATCGGGATGTGAGTGTATGCGTCCTTTAAATCCAGGGAACATAGCCAATTTTCTTTCTGAATCATTGGTAGAAGGGTGCCCAAGGAAAGCATCCTGAACTTCTCTTTGACCAGGTATTTGTTCAGGCCTCTCAGGTCTAGGATGGGGAGCATCCCCCCTGTTTTCTTTTCCACAAGGAAGTACCTGGAATAGAATCCCTGCCCTTCCTGCCCGGGTGGCACGGGCTCGACCGCATTGGCGCTGAGAAGGGCGGAGAGTTCCTCTGCAAGTACCTGCCTGTGATGGGAGCTGAAGGATTGGGCTCCCGGTGGGCAATTTGGTGGGGTGGAGGCCAAATTCAGGGCGTATCCGCACCGCACTATTTGGAGAACCCACTGGTCGGAGGTTATTAGAGGCCACCTTTGGTGAAAAACTTTCAACCTCTCCCCGGTATGGACACTTTGATGGCGGCTATGTTCCCATGGATCCAGTCAAAAACCCGTCCCCGGTTTTTGCTGTGGAGGCGCAGGGGGCTGCTTAGGCGCACGCTGTTGACGGGAACGAGCGCGCTGGGACTGTCCCTGTGCCTGATGAGGCCTTCGAGCCGGCTGGGTGTACCTACGCTTGTTGTAGGCTTAGGGTGCAGCCTGCCTGGCCCGGGAAAAACGTCCACCTGCTGAGGTGGATGCTGAAGGCGCCCGGTGGGAGAGCTTGTCGAGAGCGGTTTCCCGCTGGTGTAGTTGGTCCACCAACTGCTCGACCTTCTCGCCGAAAATATTATCCCCCCGGCAAGGGACATCAGCCAGCCGCTGCTAGGTGCGGTTGTCCAGGTCAGAGGCACGCAGCCATGAGAGTCTGCGCATCACTATACCTTGGGCCGCAGCTCGAGATGCCATATCACAGGTGTCATAGTTACCCCTGGACAGGAACTTTCTGCACGCCTTCAGCTGCCTGACCACCTCCTGAAAAGGCCTGGACTGCTCCGGGGGGAGCTTGTCGACCAGGTCCGCCAGTTGCTTCACATTATTCTGCATGTGTATGCTCGTATAGAGCTGGTAGGATTGGATGCGGGTCACGAGCATTGAAGATTGGTAGGCCTTCCGTCCAAACGAGTCCAGAGTGCGAGACTCCCGCGCCCCGGGAGCGCCAAAGCGGTATCCTTCGAACTCCGTGCTCTCTTGAGAGCAGAGTCCACAACTGCCGAGTCATGAGGCAATTGAGGCCGCATTAACTCTGGGTCTGAGTGGATCCTGTATTGGGACTCCGCTTTCTTGGGGATGGTGGGATTAGATAAAGGTCTCAACCAGTTCCGAAGCAGTGTCTCTTTGAGGACATTGTGCAACGGTACCGTGGAGGACTCTCTAGGTGGTGATGGATAGTCGAGGACCTCGAGCATCTCGGCCCTCGGCTCATCCACAGAGACCAAGGGAAAGGGAATGCAGATAGACATATCCCTAACAAAGGAGGCAAAGGAGAGGCTCTCAGGTGGCGAGAGCTTCCTCTCCGGTGAAGGAGTGGGGTCGGAGGGAAGGCCCACAGACTCCTCTGAGGAAAAATATCTGGGGTCCTCCTCCTCCCCCCACGAGGCGTCTTCCTCGGTGTTGGACATGAGCTCCTGTAGCTCAGACCTCAACCGGGCCCAGCTCGACTTCGAGGCACCGAGTCCTCGGTGGTGGCGTCGAGCGGTGGACTCCCGCACTGGCGGGGATGAAGCTCCCTCCATCGACGTAGATGGGGACTCCACCTGCGTGACGGTCGAGACCGGCGCCGCAACCAGCGTCGGCGTCAAAGGCCTTGGCACCGGGCTAGAGCACGCCGGCGCCTACATGAACGGCACCGGGGGTGCTTCCCCGGAAGGATGGCTCGGAGGCACTCGTCAAGGCCCGCTGTCGGGAAAGGCGATGGGGCTGGTGAAGGTGCCGGTGCCAGAATCTGCTCGGGTCCAGGAGACGGCACCGAAGTGCCCGTGCCCTGACGTAGCGATACCTCTACCACCGAGGGGGACCGCTCCTCCCGGCGCTGCCGCTTCCGCGGCGTACAGTCATCTCTGGAGCCGGAGCTGGTAGCCACCTGCGCCGTGGGCGACCGATGCCAGTGCTTTTTAGCTTTCTTCCGGTGCCCATCATTGGCGTTCGGTGGTACTGAAGAGGAGGAGGTAGATCCCCCCCAGCCTCGAGGGTTCGGTCCCGATGGCCCTGGGTAGAGGGAGTGACCGGGGCCGATTGCCCGCGCGGCCGCTCACCTCTGCCATCTCCGGAGGACCGGCGGGCCAACGGAACCTGTGCTCCTGGGGTCGGTGCTGACTTCATCGACATCGGTACCGGAGACCCGGCCGTCGACACAGATGCCGTCAACGTCGAGGGGCCGGCGCAAGTTCCAAAAACACGGTCCCGAAGAACTTGCCTCGCCACCTGTGTCCGTTTCCATAAACCGAGACACAAGGTGCACGTCTTGGTATCATGCTCCGGCCCGAGGCACTGGAGGCACCAAGCGAGAGTATCAGTCTGCGAGATCTGCCGGCCGCACCGACCACACTTCTTAAATCCACTTGGGACCTTTGAGGACATCGACAGAAAAATCACATCGGCGAAGTCAACGATGGTGGCGGTAAAAAACACACCTCAAAAAAGAAACTAAGAAGGAAAAAAAAAAAAAAAAAAACTCGCGTCTAAAACGCGATCCGGTTTCCGGGGCTGACAGAGAGAGACGAACGCGGCTCTCTCCAGCGCGGAAAAGAAAAAAGACAGAGCGGGAACGGTCGCACACGGGCGGGAAGACGGCCACGCATGCGCGGTGGGTGTGCCCTGCGTGCGGGACCGCCCGCGAAGTTTTTCTCCGGTTGGTGGGGGCTGCCGTGGACGTCAGCCCAGTCGTGAGAACAAGTAGCCTGCTTGTCCTCGGAGAACATCAGAAACACTCTACCCATTTGTAAGATCCAGGTCCCAAACAGTTTCATTCCTCATGGGTTCCATTACCAACTGGTGGAACAATTCTTCATGTAGAGAATCCAAGATCCCCTTACTTCTAGACAACCCCACAGCAGGGGCGCCATCAACCTCCTGCACCTTAAAATCACCTATCAGTATCTTGTGAATATTTTCGATTAAATCTGCCTATTTCTTCTGATTGTGCGGGAGGCCTGTATATCACACCAATTTAAATACTTTTTCCATTCCTTTTTTCCAGATTAGCCCACAGCGCTTTTTCCTTACCCTATATGTCTTGCAATTCTGTCTCTCCAATATTATTTTTAACATATAAATGCTGCCACCCCCACCCTTTTTCCTACCTTGTCTTTCCTGAATAGATTGTAACCAGGTATAACTATACCCCAGTCACGGTTCTTCGTGAACCACCTTCTCTGTGACCGCCACTAGATCCAGAAATTTATTTCCCATCCTACAGGCATTGGTATACAAGGCTCTATAGATATTGCTCTTTTTTACCCATTTCTATAAAAGTTTTAGATATCTTACATTCCTAAGAATTGCTAATGACTTGGGGGCTTTTCTCACCCATCCCCATCGAATCTAGTTTAAAGCCCTCTTTAGTACATTAGCCAGTCTGTTATAGAACTGGAAAAGAATCCCATGATAAAGGGGACCAAAGCACTCTCGCTGGCACCATCCACAGAGCCACACATTCAGCTCCAGAATGTGAGCTTCCCCTATTTGGCCATTACCATTAATAGGAAGGATCGATGAGAAAACTATCTGTGCACCTAACAGCTTCACCCTCTGTCTCAGAGCCATAAAGTCACGTTTGATATATTCAGCAGAATACCTAGCAGTATCATTTGTGCCAACATGGATGAGCAACATAAGATGATGGCCAGTAGGTTTGATGAGTCTCTGTAAACTGTTACATCCAGAATCTTTGGACCAGGCCGACAGCACACCTCCCTGGACAGCAGATGGGAGCCTCTGTACCTCTCAGAAGAGAATTACCAACTACAACTACCTTTTGTTTCTTATTGGCCACTGATCCAGCAACTTTGGGATTCTTGAGCTTTGTTCCCTCTTGTTCTTGAGATATTTTCAACTCTTCTACCTCTGGGGCTGTAAACTGGTTCTTCAGTTCAACAGAAGATGGAGTTGGGGGGGGGGGGGGGGAGGGTTGATTTTTCAACATCTGGTGATCCATGTCCAGTTTTCCTCTTTCTGTACAAGATCTCCTATCCCTTTATTGTATATAATCATCTACTGAGTATATATCTTTCTCTAGTTACAGCTAATATCCCTCAATATAGTAAAACTTATTCTCAACTTCAATTATCAAAATCTCTTTATTTAATGTCTCAAATATACATTAAAAAATTCCTTCCCACAATACTAACCATGCACTCCTCTCATTCATACCAACCTAATAAAATTTTCTAATAATCCCTCTATCACTAGAATTTCACAATCCAATCTTAAAATGTATTTGTGATATTTCCTTTTAAAGCCCTATTATACTTTCCATAAATCTTCAATTATAAGAGGCAGCTTCTCGTATCTCCTAATATATTATATTAGGCATTACTTATGTACACAACACCCTATTGTAAATGGGAGATCTTTATTGGAGGCTTTATCTCAATTCCTAGATTACCATTTGCGGTCTGAAGTGGTTAAGATTTCCTCATATGTAAAAAAATTGTACTCATTTATTACAAATTTTACAACATATTAACATTGAGAAGACTCATATAGTTACTTTAGAAACACTACATGTAAATGCTTTTTATACTCACATTCCCCAAGAAAGCAGCATGGTTAGTGACAGAACAGATATTAAACACCATGGATAAATCAGGTCCATTAATTTTGAATAAAGTAGCAGAATTAGTTATTACTAGGAACTACTTTATTTTTGAACAAAAATATCTCCAAACTCAAGGAGTAGCGATGGGGGCCACGGTAGTCCCTACTAAAGCCTGTTTATATATGGCACAGTAAATATCGGGGAACCGGCGATTTGATGTTTTCAAACTTGGACACACGCTTCTAGCCTCCTTAATCTGTGGGTTTTGGATATTCCCAGTGATATTTTGTTTTCCACAAGAAACATCAATGTGGTTGGAGGAATATTCCAATTTTTCCATATAATTGTATATGGTGTAACTCTTATAGAGCGGTTTCAGCTATAAAGGACAATGGATACAAACTATACGCAGGTTTCTAAAGACTTATGGAACCAGCGCTCATGATGAGCTCATTGGTTAATTGATGAGTTTCAAAGTGATATATGTATATTGCATTAATCTGTGATGAGCTGTGTCATCTCTGTGAGAGGCATCTATAGTTGTATATTAATGGTATGTACATAGATGGGGGGCAGATGAGTGTGAATGTCTGAGTGAGGCATTACAGGGTATGTAGGGGTGTATGAATAATTGACATTTATTGTGAATAAAAGCAAAGGTTTTTTCATATGTTCTAGAGTTTTTGGTAGTTATACAGTAAATATCAGCCATATATTTTAGGATGGAGACAGTATACAGTTAGGTTGGTATGAATGTGAGGAGTGCATGGTTAGTATTGTGGGAAGGGATTTTTTTAATGTATATCTGAGCTATCCCTTTATTGGAGATACCAGCGCCTTGTGATGCATTTCTGGGATTTATTTCTTGTTGTCACAGATGCTTCTTAGTCTTGCCACCTCCACTCTAGTTCTTGTACTTCTTTCATGAGAGATTCAATGTGTATACATTTAGCACATAAAGCTAGTCCCTTGCCTTGGATCTAGCATTCAGTATGGACAGAATCAGAAGCTGTAAGGACAGCAGCAGCTTTGGGAGCTAGATGCTTAGCCACACTTAACTGTAGATGCTTTTTGCACTAGAAAGAAGAGGTCCCAAAGTCCTAATCTTACTTTATCCTTAACCTGTTCTTCAAGATACAAGAAGCAGGTTGTTATATTAATGAGGAATACAAGTACTTATTCAGATTCCCTCTGTGGGTGTAGAACGGGTGTGGAATATGAGAACACTAAATAGGCCCTTTCAGAGGACCTAACACACATGGTGCACTGCCGTAATGCTGTTTGCTGGCTCCCAGCCTAGGAACAGCATTTAATCAACTCTGAAACTAAGTAAAAAAAAACCTTACCTCACCACAAGCAGCATGGTCTGTTTTTGTGACTGCTGCTACCAACTAATCCACTTTAGGCAAATGTAGCTTTTCCTGTTCAGGCATGGAAATGGGGTAAAGATGTGACAGCCTTCACTACACAAAGGGTAGCATCCGGGGTGACCCACTGAGCAGTGATGATTTCCTGCATAGCCTCATGCACTGGAAAAAAACTTAGGTGGTCTTCTAGTGTTTGCCATTTTAGGATTGGTAGATGTGTAGCAGGATCAGAAGAAGAAATATTAAGAACCTGGATAACCTTAGGTATAAAGAAAGGTGTCACGGAATGCCTATCAACCCGTCTGGGGTTATCCCTGTGGCCACTTAGAGGGTCTGCCCCACAGAACTTCTCAGGTCTGCCCACACCTAGGCATGTGCTCTACACTGGTACCCTCCTCCTACCGACTGGGTCCCAACCGCCTCTGGGCGAGTCTCCTGCTCTCAAGTTATCCCCAATGATTTCTAGGTTACTGGGGCCACCCTCCCACAGCTCCTAGAAAGCACTCAGACCCAACATACAAGCCACCAGGATTCTTAATCAGTCCAGGCAAGCAGAGGCAATAAACTAACAATGTTTATTGTCAAGGAAAAATGTTAACAGTGAACCATAAAAACAGATGGAACAAAGCAGCACACAGTAACATAACTAAATATGGATTAATTATAAAATTATCTAAACATTTGTTTACTATTTATTTATTTGTAGCATTTGTATCCCACATTTTCCCACCAATTTGCAGGCTCAATGTGGCATACATTTGCCGTAATGGCTGTTGCCATTTCCAGGTAACAGAATTACAAATGGTAATGCGTTTAGGTGCATACATTCATGGTAACATATATGGAACATGATATATATGGAACAAATCATGGAATATATATGTATCAAGTGTATACATACATGGTAAGGAAGAATACATTTTGGTATTGCATGAAGGTTTCTGAGTAATAAATTGGTTTGTAACATACATTAGGTCATCGGCTCTAGAGAGACCCTATTCGACGTAAGGTTTAGAGTGGTAGTGCTTCATCAATAATAGAAAGGGTTTAAGCAGTCATGCGATAAAAGGTCAGTTTTGTATAAATTGTGTATAATGTTTTTTATTTAGTATTTAAGATGGATGTTTATGGTATGCCATCTTGAAAAGATCTGTTTTCAGTAGCTTTCGGAAGTTGGTTAGGTCTTGCGTTGTTTTTATGGCCTTTGGTAGTGTGTTCCATAACTGCGTGCAGATGTATGAGAAACTGGTCGCGTATGTGGATTTATATTTTAGCCCTTTACAGTTAGGATAGTGGAGATTGAGGAATGTGCGTGATGATCTTTTTGCATTCCTAGTAGGCAAGTCTATAAGGTCTGACATGTAGGTCGGGGCTTCCCCGTAGATGATCTTGTGGACCAGGGTGCAAACTATGAACGTAATTCTTTCTTTTAGTGGGAGCCAGTGTAGTTCTTCTCCTAGGGGTTTGGCGTTTTCGTATTTCGCTTTCCCAAATATGAGTCTGGCTGCTGTGTTTTGAGCAGTTTGAAGCTTCTTAATGATTTGTTCTTTACATCCGGCATAAATGGCATTACAGTAGTCTAGATGACTTAGCACCATTGATTGTACTAGGCTGTGGAATACTTCCCTTGGGAAGAAAGGTTTGATTCTAAGTTTCCACATTGAGTAGAACATTTTCTTTGCTGTATTTTTCCCATGGTCTTCCAGTGTGATATTTCGGTCAATTGTGACCAAAGATTTTCAGGTTGTCTGAGACTGGAAGTGTATAGTCTGGGGTGTTTATGGTATTGGGTTTGTTTGTGTTGTATTGTGAGGACAAGATGAGACATTGTGTTTTTTCTGCATTTAGCTTTAGTTGGAATGCGTCCGCCCATGAGTTCATTATTTGGAGGCTGTGTGTGATATCATTTGTGATTTCGGTTATGTCTTGTTTGAACGGGATGTATATCGTGACATCGTCAGCACAGATGTACGGGTTAAGTCCTTGGCTAGATAGCGATTTGGCTAAAGGTATCTTCATTAGGTTGAAAAGGGTTGGTGAGAGCGGAGATCCTTATGGTACTCCACATTCAGGTTTCCATGGTGTTGACATTTTTGAATTTGAAATCACTTGATAGGTTCTTGCTGTTAGGAAGCCATTAAACCATCTTAGTATGTTTCCTCCAATGCTGAAGTAGTCTAGGATGTTCGGGAGTATTTGGTGACTGACCATGTCAAACGCGCTTGACATATCAAATTGTAGGAGTAGCACATTGTTTCCAGTTGCAATTAGTTGTTTAAATTTGGTTATGAGGGTGGTTAGCACTGTTTCAGTACTATGGTTGGATCGAAATCCTGACTGTGATTCATTTAGTATTATGAATTTGTTTAGATAATTGGTGAGTTGTTTGGTTACCAAACTTTCCATTAGTTTTACTATCAGGGGGATGAATGCTACTGGTCAATAGTTGGCTGTATCATTTAATTTTTTCTTTAAGTCTTTGGGCATGGGTATAAGTAATATATTTCCTTTGTCCTTGGGGAAAAGTCCGTGTTGTAACATGTAGTTCAGGTGTGACGTAAGGTCTGTTATGAAGCGTTTGGGGGCGGACCTTATTAGGTTGCTGGGGCAGATATCTAGTTTAGAGTGGGTTTCGGAGAATTTGTTGAGTACTTGAGTGATGGTTTCTTTGGTTAGCAGATTGAAGTTATTCCAGGTTCTGTCTGCTGGGTATTCATCGGGGGTAGGGTCCAGGCAATCGATGAATTTTTCGTGATCAGTGGTATTGAGTGGTAGTGTGGATCGAAGTTTTATAATGTTCTCATTGAAGTATTTGGCAAGTTGGTCTGCCGATGGGGTGTCTGAGCTGGCTGTGGTAACCGGTGTGGTGTCTATTAGTGTATTCACAAGTTGGTAGAGTTTGTGTGCATCTTTATAGTCTGGTCCTATTTTGGTTTTGTAGTATGTTCTTTTGGTTTGTCTTATTGTATATTTGTATTTTCTTTGCATTTGTTTCCAAGCTTTGAATGTATGGTCATTTTTTGTTTTTTGCCAAGCGCATTCGAGTCTCCTGACTTGTGTTTTAGTTTTTTCAGCTCCTCGTTGAACCAAGGTATTGAGCTGTGTCTTCGTGTGGTTCTTGTTTGTAGTGGTGCAATTTCATCTAGTATGTTCCTGCATCTGTCGTCCCAATTTTGGAGATAGTGTTTGGAGTCTGTCTGTGCTAGCCATTCATTTTTGTAGTTCTGTTGCCAGAATGTAGCAGGATCAACCTGTCCTCTAGTGGTGTAGGTTGTGCATTCTTGCTTGAGTTGCGTATCTTTTTTCCGCCATTGTAGTGCTACGTTTAGTTTATGGCGGTCTGACCATGGTATGGCCGTCCATTTTGTATCTGTTAGTATTAGGTTTGAGTCTAAGGATAGTTTGTACGTAATGAGATCAATTGTGTGTCCTTTGACATGTGTAGCTTGCATATTAGGCAGGTTAAGGTCCCATAAGTTGTAGGAATTCTTTGCAATCACGTGTATTAGTTGCATTAGGGTCTTCCAGGTGTAGGTTTATGTCACCTATTATGAGTAGTTTGGAGTTGGATATACATGTATTCGATATAAAGTCCATAAAGTTTGACTGGCATTCTTGCCAATTTCCTGGTGGTCTGTAAAACAGGACCACATTTAGATGGTCGAGCAGGGTAGCAAGGTGGATTCTGAGGCAATTTCAAGTTTTGGTGTTATAGACTCAGCAGTTGTTGTTATGGTGAAGTGAGATCTATAGATTAATGCTATTCCACCTTCTCTTTTTTCTTTCCTTGTCCAGTGTGTAATTTTGTAGCCTGGGGGGCATAGTTCTAGTATTATGGGGTCCTTGTGGTCGTGGATACAGGTTTCGCTGATGAGTACTAGGATCAAGATTGTCTGCCATAATCCAGTCAGTTGTTGCTTTATTTACTACTGATCTGGCGTTTATGTATCCCATCTGAATTGTTTGGTAGGGGTCTTTTATGTTCGTGGTTGTGATGATTTTCTTCAGTTGTCTGTTTCTCTTGTACCTGGGGAGATCAGGACATACTGCTCACAAGTTATCAAATGTACTGTTTACCAGGCCTTAGCAAAGAGATCCCTCTCTCTTTTCTTCCGGGCTAAGACTGGGGGAAAAGCTAGTAAAATCTAGATGAAAATTTGCTCCTGGGCCAATCACAGCACAGAACAACAAATATTTAAAATACAGTGATACCTCGGTTTTCGTCAATAATCCATCCGAAAACAATCGGCGAAATCCAAAACCAACGAAAACCAAGGCAATTATTTCTGAGCAGGAGAACGTGTGGGTCGCCCTTTGTGACCCCGAGGTCACGTGGGCACACCAACGAAATCAGAGACAAATTTTTCGTGGAAAAAAATTGATGAAAACCGATACCGACGATAACCGAAGTCAACGAAAACCGAGGTATTACTGTAGTTGGTTACATCACTGCAGGCATTTCCTTTATCTGTTTTAACTAAAGAAGGAAAGGTCAGTCCTTTGTAACAGCTTAAAACATAACACGCACCACCTGCTGGCCAAGCTAGAGAAATATACTTCAAAAATTAAGACAGTTTTACAGTCTTAACAACACACTTCTGTCACAGAAGGCAATTCTTTCTTATGAAATACCCTCACTGTGGTGGAATCATCAGATTCCTCTGTAAACTGCTCCCTCTCCTTCAATTCCTCCTGCATCTATGCAGAGAGGGACTGCCCCGACATGACTCCCTCAGAGAGAGACAGGGGAGCAATAGACCCTTGAGTGCAAACATCTCCTCTCTGGGGCAGGGTCCATCAGGAGAGACTGAGGCAGGAAGCAAGCCAGAACTCCCCAAAGGCTGAGCTAAAAATTAATTGCCAGTTCCCTTACCAGACCTTTTTAACATATAGGCATTATGGAGCAGCAGAATGAACAGGGAGGTAGGGAGAGAGATCGGAAGAACCCACCCCCAGAGAAACCCCCAGAGTGGCTGACATCTGTGTAAGGACCTCCAAAGCAGTGCTGGGTAAAAGAGCAGTCGGCAGTGCTGCTCCCGAATCGCACTGCTGTAAAATGGCTGCCAGATCACTTTCAGCCCCATAAGGAGAATGAGCCTGTCTCTCTTCCACACAGGACACTAATGAGGCCTCCCCAAACACAGCCCCCTCTGCCAGAGGAGAGTCTGCACAGCCACTTGGACACTGCCCCGATGCTTCCACAAGGAGAGCAGTGTTTAAAAACTTTGGCAGCCATTACAAAGAAAATGAAAGTAAAACCGTGACTGACCCGAAGTTGAAAGTAAAATTAAACATATACTCACCCAGGGACAGCCAGCCGTTGGGAGTCCTGCTTGCTGAACTCAGTGCTGCTGGAAGCATACTCACACCCTCTTCGCTACTAAGCCCTTTATACTGATCCAAACCAGTATTCCTCCTGCAACCAAGGCGCTGGGCTAAAGAATTATGCCCCAATTTTTTTTCAGTGAGGAAGGATAGCGGAGGAAGGGCTGGAGAGAAACCTGGTATAACTAGGTACATACCCCTAAAGCCGGCACCACTCAGCCATGCACCCCAAAGCGCCACTGAACTGAGAAACCAAGAACAGGAGCCACCATCAGATGAGATCAGGAGCTTGTGAGAGAATGTCCATCCGCCTGCTGGAGACAGAGAATACTGACTGACCAAGGAGCATTCCGTCCTATCAGACAGTTCAGCGCTCTCTATTTCCACCTGCTGGTAGATGGTCACAACCCACAAGTCTCTGGATTCATCTGCTCCTAATGCTAAGGAAACTAGAATTCTATAAAGACAAGTAAGCACTATATAAAATTACTTTTTTCAGGGTAAATCTATAAGGAGCTGATCAAGAACCCATGTAAATGCCAGTATATTACAGTCATTTATCTGAGTATAGGCATATCTATGTACATAAATTAACATTTTATGGCTACACAGTGTACGTACGTATATTGCAGGTGGGCATTCACATGTGCAGATCATGGGTTGGGTGCACATCTATGCACACAGATTATAAAACAGTTTTTTTTAAACGTGCTGTTCTCTGAACCTTTTCAAAAAAACTTTTTTTTTTTAACACATGAACCTAAATGACTTATATGAAGTTATCCTAAATCAACTAAAATTCAGGAAAACAGTAAAAAATTACCTCTTCATGTTGAAAGTTATCCACTAGCCGTGCAAAACAGAGACAAGTACTTTCTACAGATTTTTTATCCTGTTTTAAAAAAAAAGAGGTAATACTTCTATCAGTATTCTATATTTTATAAAATGCACTGTACAAGCCATACTTCAATAGCAGCATTATACCCCAAAACTAACTACAAATTTCCTATATACACAGACATTTTAGGAAGATTAAAGGGAAACGAACAGTAGAACAAATTTAAATAAAATCTTCTCCATTGTGTTATACACATTTTTCTTGTATGGGAACAAAACCTTATTTTCAGTAAACCAAAATGTCAAAGGAGCCTTCTTAATTCTGCACCAGATCCGGCATTAGAGAGACATGTCTGTCTTACCTATTAATTTCTAATAATTCCCATTAGAATAAATCTGGGACATTACAGTGCCGTTTGCTGGTATAAAGCGAATGCTACATACCTGTAGAGGGTATTCTCCGAGGACAGCAGGCTGATTGTTCTCATTGATGGGTGACGTCCACGGCAGCCCCTCCAATCAGAAACTTCACTAGCAAAGGCCTTTGCTAGCCCTCGCGTGTCCATGCGCACCGCGCATGCGCGGCTGTCTTCCCGCCCGAACCGGCTCATGTTCGTCAGTCCCATATGTAGCAAGACAAAGACAAGGGAAGACACAACTCCAAAGGGGAGGCGGGCGGGTTTGTGAGAACAATCAGCCTGCTGTCCTCGGAGAATACCCTCTACAGGTATGTAGCATTCGCTTTCTCCGAGGACAAGCAGGCTGCTTGTTCTCACTGATGGGGTATCCCTAGCCCCTAGGCTCACTCAAAACAACAAACATGGTCAATTGGGCTTCGCAACGGCGAGGACATAACTGAGATTGACCTAACAATTTATCCAACTAACAGAGTGTAGCCTGGAACAGAATAAATATGGGCCTAGGGGGGTGAAGTTGGATTCTAAACCCCGAACAGATTCTGAAGCACTGACTGCCCGAACCGACTGTCGCGTCGGGTATCCTGCTGCAGGCAGTAATGAGATGTGAATGTGTGGACAGATGACAACGTCGCAGCTTTGCAGATCTCTTCAATAGTGGCTGACTTCAAGTGGGCTACCGATGCTGCCATGGCTCTAACATTATGAGCCGTGACATGACCCTCAAGAGCCAGCCCAGCCTGGGCGTAAGTGAAGGAAATGCAATCTGCTAGCCAATTGGATATGGTGCGTTTCCCCACAGCCACTCCTCTCCTGTTGGGATCAAAAGAAACAAACAATTGGGCGGACTGTCTGTTGGGCTGTGTCCGCTCCAGATAGAAGGCCAATGCTCTCTTGCAGTCCAATGTGTGCAGCTGACGTTCAGCAGGGCAGGAATGAGGACGGGGAAAGAATGTTGGCAAGACAATTGACTGGTTCAGATGGAACTCCGACACAACCTTTGGCAAGAACTTAGGGTGAGTGCGGAGGACTACTCTTATGATGAAATTTAGTGTAAGGGGCCTGGGCTACCAGGGCCTGAAGCTCACTGACTCTACAAGCTGAAGTAACTGCCACCAAGAAAATGACCTTCCAGGTCAAGCACTTCAGATGGCAGGAGTTCAGAGGCTCAAAAGGAGGTTTCATCAGCTGGGTGAGAACGACATTGAGATCCCATGACACTGTAGGAGGCTTGATGGGGGGCTTTGACAAAAGCAAAAATCTCATGAAGCGAACTAAAGGCTGTCCTGAGATCGGCTTACCTTCCACACAGTAATGGTATGCACTGATTGCGCTAAGGTGAACCCTTACAGAGTTGGTCTTGAGACCAGACTCAGACAAGTGCAGAAGGTATTCAAGCAGGGTCTGTGTAGGACAAGAGCGAGGATCTAGGGCCTTGCTGTCACACCAGACGGCAAACCTCCTCCATAGAAAGAAGTAACTCCACTTAGTGGAATCTTTCCTGGAAGCAAGCAAGATGCGGGAGACACCCGCTGACAGACCTAAAGAGGCGAAGTCTACGCTCCCAACATCCAGGCCGTGAGAGCCAGAGACTGGAGATTGGGATGCAGAAGTGCCCCTTCGTCCTGTGTGATGAGGGTCGGAAAACACTCCAATCTCCACGGTTCTTCGGAGGACAACTCCAGAAAAAGAGGGAACCAAATCTGACGCGGCCAAAAAGGAGCAATCAGAATCATGGTGCCTCGGTCTTGCTTGAGTTTCAACAAAGTCTTCCCGACCAGAGGTATGGGAGGATAAGCATACAGCGGACCTTCCCCCCCCAGTCCAGGAGGAAGGCATCCGATGCCAGCCTGCCGTGGGCCTGAAGCCTGGAACAGAACTGAGGGACTTTGTGGTTGGCTCGAGATGCAAAGAGATCTACCAGGGGGTGCCCCACACCTGGAAGATCTGGCGCACTACTCTGGAGTTGAGCGACCACTCGTGAGGTTGCATTATCCTGCTCAACCTGTCGGCCAGACTGTTGTTTATGCCTGCCAGGTATGTGGCTTGGAGCACCATGCCGTGACGGCGAGCCCAGAGCCACATGCTGACGGCTTCCTGACACAGGGGGCGAGATCCGGTGCCCCCCTGCTTGTTGATGTAATACATGGCAACCTGGTTGTCTGTCTCAATTTGGATAATTTGGTGGGACAGCCGATCTCTGAAAGCCTTCAGAGCGTTCCAGACCGCTCGTAACTCCAGGAGATTGATCTGCAGATCGCGTTCCTGGAGGGACCAGCTTCCCTGGGTGTGAAGCCCATCGACATGAGCTCCCCACCCCAGGAGAGACGCATCTGTAGTCAGCACTTTTTGTGGCTGAGGAATTTGGAATGTCCCAGAGTCAAATTGGACCAAATCGTCCACCAATACAGGGATTTGAGAAAACTCGTGCACAGGTGGATCACGTCTTCTAGATCCCCAGCAGCCTGAAACCACTGGGAAGCTAGGGTCCATTGAGCAGATCTCATGTGAAGGCGGGCTATGGGAGTCACATGAACTGTGGAGACCATGTGGCCCAGCAATCTCAACATCTGCCGAGCTGTGATCTGCTGGGACGCTCGCACCCGCGAGACGAGGGACAACAAGTTGTTGGCTCTCGTCTCTGGGAGATAGGCACGAGCCGTCCGAGAATCCAGCAGAGATCCTATGAATTCGAGCCTCTGTACTGGGAAAAGATGGGACTTTGGATAATTTATCACAAACCCGAGTAGCTCCATGAGGCGAATAGTCATCTGCATGGACTGTAGAGCTCCTGCCTCGGATGTGTTCTTCACCAGCCAATCGTCGAGATATGGGAACACGTGCACCCCCAGCCTGCGGAGCGCCGCAGCTACTACAGCGCAGAGGCGAGCCCAAAGGGTAGCACACAGTACTGGAAGTGACGTGTGCCCAGCTGAAATCGCAGATACTGTCTGTGAGCTGGCAGTATCGGGATGTGCGTGTAGGCGTCCTTCAAGTCCAGAGAGCATAGCCAATCGTTTTCCTGAATCATGGGGAGAAGGGTGCCCAAGGAAAGCATCCTGAACTTTTCCTTGACCAGATATTTGTTCAGGGCCCTTAGGTCTAGGATGGGACGCATCCCCCCTGTTTTCTTTTCCACAAGGAAGTACCTGGAATAGAATCCCAGTCCTTCTTCCCGGATGGCACGGGCTTGACCGCATTGGCGCTGAGAAGGGCGGAGAGTTCCTCTGCAAGCACCTGCTTGTGCTGGAAGCTGTAAGACTGAGCTCCCGGTGGACAATTTGGAGGTTTGGAGGCCAAATTGAGGGTGTATCCTTGCCGGACTATTTGAAGAACCCACTGATCGGAGGTTATGAAAGGCCACCTTTGGTGAAAAACTTTTAACCTCCCTCCAACCGGCAGATCGCCCGGCACTGACATGTGGATGTCGGCTATGCTCTGCTGGAGCCAGTCAAAAGCTCGTCCCTTGCTTTTGCTGGGGAGCCGAGGGGCCTTGCTGAGGCGCATGCTGCTGACGAGAGCGAGCGTGCTGGGGCTTAGCCTGGGCCACAGGCTGTCGAGAAGGAGGATTGTACCTACGCTTACCAGAAGAGTAGGGAACAGTCTTCCTTCCCCCATAAAAACGTCTACCTGTGGAGGTAGAAGCTGAAGGCTGCCGGCGGGAGAACTTGTCAAAAGCGGTATCCCGCTGGTGGAGCTGCTCTACCACCTGTTCGACCTTTTCTCCAAAAATATTATCCGCACGGCAAGGCGAGTCCGCAATCCGCTGCTGGATCCTATTCTCCAGGTCGGAGGCACGCAGCCATGAGAGTCTGCGCATCACCACACCTTGAGCAGCGGCCCTGGACGCAACATCAAAGGTGTCATACACCCCTCTGGCCAGGAATTTTCTGCATGCCTTCAGCTGCCTGACCACCTCCTGAAATGGCTTGGCTTGCTACTACTACTACTACTACTTAGCATTTCTATAGCGCTGCCAGGGTTACGCAACATTGTACAAGTTTAAACATGGGGAAGGACAGTCCCTGCTCAAGAGAGCTTACAATCTAAAGGAGGGAGCTTGTCCACTAAGCCCGCCAACTGCCGCACATTTTTTCCGCATGTGTATGCTCGTGTAGAGCTGGTAAGACTGAATTTTGGCCACGAGCATAGAGGAATGGTAGGCCTTCCTCCCAAAGGAGTCTAAGGTTCTAGAGTCTTTGCCCGGGGGCGCCGAAGCATGCTCTCTAGAACTCTTAGCCTTCTTTAGGGCCAAATCCACAACTCCAGAGTCGTGAGGCAACTAAGTGTGCATCAGCTCTGGGTCCCCATGGATCCGGTACTGGGACTCGATCTTCTTGGGAATGTGGGGATTAGTTAAAGGCTTGGTCCAGTTCGCCAGCAATGTCTTTTTTAGGACATGATGCATGGGTACTGTGGACGCTTCCTTAGGTGGAGGATAGTCCAGGAGCTCAAACATTTCAGCCCTGGGCTCGTCCTCCACAACCACCGGGAAGGGGATGGCCGTAGACATCTCCCGGACAAAGGCTGCGAAAGACAGACTCCCGGGAGGAGAAAGCTGCCTTTCAGGGGAGGGAGTGGGATCAGAAGGAAGGCCATCAGACTCCTCGTCAAGAGAAATATCTGATGTCCTCCTCCTCCTCCCACGAGGCCTCACCATCGGTATCAGACAAGTTCATGAACCTATGTCTGAAGCCGTGCCCGGCTCGACTCCGTGGAAACACGGCCACGGTGTGAGCGTCGAGAGGTAGACTCCCCTCCGCAGCACGGCGAAGCTCCCTCCGCCGTCGTCGGGGAGCCTTCCTGGGAGGCGACCGCAATCGGTACCGCAAGCGGCACCGATGTCGGAGACCTCACCCCGGGCAAGGGGCCAGCCGGCGCCTCACTCGACGGTACCAGTGGCGCAAGCACCCCCGGTACTGGAGGGGAAGGGCACAACAGCTCTCCCAGGATCTCTGGGAGAACGGCCCAGAGACTCTCGTGCAGGGCGGCTGTGGAGAAAGACATGGAAGCCGATGCAGGTGTCGAAGTCAGAGTCTGTTCCGGGCGTGGAAGCTGTTCCGAGCTGTCCAAGGTGGAGCGCATCGACACCTCCTGAACAGAGGGTGAGCGGTCCTCCCGGTGCTGATGCCTACTGGGTGCCTACTCCCTCGGCGACCCAGAGCTCTCGGTACCGACGCGGGAAGGAGACCGGTGTCGATGCTTCTTTGACTTTTTTCAAACGAAGCACGTCACCGGAGCTTCCCGGTACCGACGAGGAGGACGTAGAATCCAGCCGTCGCTTCCTCGGGGCCGAGGCCGAAGAAGGTCGGTCTCGGGGGGGGGGGCTGTACCGCAGGAGCCCTCAGGGTAGGGGGAGACCCACCGCCACCAGCAGGGGAATAGACAGCCCTCACCTGCACTACAGTCGAAGCACCACCGTCCGACGACATCAGCACTAGTGGAGGTCCCGATACCACCGACGCCGACGCAGCCTTCCGATATCTCGGCCCCGACGATGCAGAGGGTCGATGTCTCGATGCAATCGATACAGTTGCGGCCGAGGGCGGAGGTGTTGACGCTGTCGACGTCGATGCACTCGATACTCCCGGTGCCGATGCCGACGAACAGCCCGAGAACAACACGTTCCACTGGGCCAATCTCGCTACCTGAGTCCTTTTTTGTAAAAGGACGCAAAGACTACAGGCCTGCGGGCGGTGCCCAGCCCCCAGACACTGAAGACACGACGCGTGCCTATCAGTGAGCGAGATTACCCGGGCGCACTGGGTGCGCTTCTTGAAGCCGCTGGGAAAATTCGATGACATGGGCGGAAAAATCACGCCGGTGAAATCAAAACTCGTAATTGTGGTAAGGCACCAAAAAGAGGGGGAGAAAAAACTCGACCCGAGGCCTCAAAAGGGCCTACCCCGAAAACGAAAGAAAACTTAACAGGGCAAAAAACTGGAAATACGGGAAGGGGGAAAAGACCGAAAGGCCCTTCTCCGAAATCCCTTTTTTTTTTTTTTTTTTAGAAGCTAAAGTCAAAAGACGCGCGAGGGTCAACTTAAGGGGCGCAAACACGACCGTACCGAGCGCGGACAAAAGAAGGCTGACGAACACGAGCCGGTTCGGGCGGGAAGACGGCCGCGCATGCGCGGTGCGCATGGGTGCGCGAGGACTAGCAAAGGTCTTTGCTAGTGAAGTTTCCGATTGGAGGGGCTGCCGTGGACGTCACCCATCAGTGAGAACAAGCAGCCTGCTTGTCCTCGGAGAAATATAATTACACAACTATAATATATCCTGAGAAAATATCACCTTAGCAGCAAAGAGGCTACTGACCACAAGTCCTGGGACAACCAGTTACAAAAACCAAAGCTAACTGAAACCTGAGCCATAAAAAGGCAAGTCCTGAATCTCGCCTTTGCAGTCCCGAAGGTCCCAGTTCAGGTGATGTGTAGAATTGGCTTCTCTTCTAGGCTTCAGCAGATAACCTGCAAGCCCTTAACAGTCCAAGGTCCCTGCTCTGTGCTGCTGGTTACTCAAGTCTTTGGGCAAGCCACAGCTGAACTGAACCTTCTCAGCTCTTAGCACAAGGAATTGCAGTTCACAAATGTTTTAGGCAAATCAGTCTATCTCCTCTGAGAGAAATTCATACACCAGGCAATCTTCTTCTCTTCTGATTTACTTCTCTCTCTCATGCCCAGCACTGGCATTCCTCTGGGTCCAGGTGACACACATGGACTTATCACCAACCATGTACATCTGTACCCCAGATTACCCACGGTCATGACAATGTGAGGCCTTGTGAGCTTCCAGCAAGAATCACTTATCAGACACAAGCCTGACGGTAGCAAACTCCCCTCCATGGTTCACAGATGTACCGGAGACTGTCTCTGTGAAAACTGCTCCTCTGCACCTCCCAGGAGATAACTGTAGGCTAGATTGAAGTAAACAATGTGCCCTTAGATGAAGCCAGCAGCACAGCTATGACAAGAAATAATTTTTCCATGAAGAAAGCTGATTTCTGCAGTACCAGGTTTCAGGCTGCAAAATCCATATTGGTTTAGGAAGAGTTGATTAAGGCCTAGCACAAGTGAGACAGCAGGAAAAGACCCCTAGAGCTAGTTGTCGGTTTATGGAGTTCATTACTATTGCAATGCTTTACTTGCGCTGTTCGAGAATCTTGCTGTGTTACAATATTTGAAATGTTATAAGAGATGCATTTCTGGCTTTTTTCCTGTTATTAAGACTTTCACTATTTGACTCAGCTTCCTGATATTTTAAATTATGCCCTCTTGACTACCTGCAGATTCTCTTCAATTAGGTTACCTGTACCTTGTCTATTAGATTGTAAGCTCTTTGAGCAGGGACTGTCTCTCTTTGTTAAATTGTACAGCGCTGCGTAACCCTAGTAGCGCTATAGAAATGTTAAGTAGTAGTAGTACCTTTGCCTCCTGGACTTTTCTATTTGTCATGTCTGAGTAATACTCATTTATGGGTAGTTGATAGTATTCAGTCTATATATATTTTAGCTCCAATTTTCTTGGTACTATCGGACTAGTTCTCCAGGAGGGGGGAGGAGGGGGGCAGGGGGAGGAGACAAGGGAAGAATTGAGGGAGAGAGGGGGGGGGGAGGAGGAAAGAGATAGAAAGGGGAAAACAGGGGGAAATGTTTTTATTTTATTTTTGTTTTTCTGTACCAACTGGTGGGGGGAGGATTGGGGGCCCAAGGGGTGAGTCTCAGTTTATCTCAGTCCTATATAGGACACTTTATATTGAATATGAATGTGGAGTGTGGCTGCTCAAGCGTTTTGGTGGGTAGTGGTTTATACAGGAGATCTTAGGTAGATAATGAGGTTTCTTTTTTGGTTGTTTTTCAATTGATTGGACAATTGATTTATTTTAATTTTATTTCTTATTTTCTAGTCTTTGATGATTGTGTTGGGTGACCTTGTGGCATGCGCCATACAGCAGGTCCCTCGGTTAGGATCTGCCTTTTTTTATTTATTTTTTTTAACTTGAGGGGGGATTGGTGACTGGGACAATCCTCTCCATTTTTCTCTACACATTGGACTTTTATTGTTTACTCTTTTTCAGGTTAGTCTTGATGGTAGTTAAACTTATCTCTTGGAATGTTAATGGGGTTACATCTCCTATTAAGCAACAAAAAAATCTTGCAAGCATTAAAATCGCCATAACGCAGATATGGCTTTTTTTTTTTTTTTTTTTACGGGAAATGCATCTGTCCATGTTAGAACATGAGAAATTTAAAAAGTGGTGGGTGGACAATCTACTAGAAGCTCCAGCAGTGCACCGCAGGATAGACTTTTAATTCTTTTTTAGAAGACGTGTCAGTACATAATTGCTGGAAAGATACCTCTGGGCACTTTATCATTGCCCGGGTCACTCTGCACAAGTAATAATTGGTTCAATGTAATGTTTACAGTCCCAATGTCTATGATCATAGTTTTCTTACCTCATTGGTCACAGTCCTTTTGTGACATCCTAATGTCCCTGTTGTCATGTGTGGGGGGAGGGGGGGGGAGGATTTTAACCTGGACCACAATCCCTCTTTGGATCAGTCCCTGGGATCTGACAGGAAACGTTTGGCTTCTACTCGGGATATCCCTTTCCTTTGTTTTGCACTGGATCTTATAGATGTTTGGTGTACTCTACAGCCTGGGGATAGGGATTATACCCATTTATCTAGGGCCCATGGTTCCCAGTCTAGACTTGATTATTGGTTAATTTTTCAGACGCTTTTCTCATAGGCTCAGGATGCTGGCATAGCCCTTACTGCATTTCTAATCATGCCTTGATTTGGTGTTTCCTTGATCCTGGAGTCCCTGGAGACCAGTCCCGTAAATGGAGATTTCCTCTTGGGTTGTATTGGGATATGGAATTTCAGGAATACCTTTTGCATCAACAGGCTGATTTATCAATTTCATAATGAACCTCATAAGGATGATCCTGTGCTTTATTGGGAAGCCACAAAAGCTGTACTAGGGGAAGCTATCATAGCATACACTAGTTTTGAAAAGAAGGCTCGTGATTGGGAAATCTTGCACCTTGAACATCAGGTCACTGTAGCACGTATACAGTATGATCACTGCACTACTCCCCAGCAGATGAGTGCTCTGTTGGCACTTCAGGTTGTTCTTAAAGAACTTCATGCTCATACAGTGAAATCCCTACAGTATTATAAATATCTGCTCTATTTGCATGGGAATAAGCATGGGAAACTTTTAGCTTACCTAGTTCAGCAGGCGGGGGAGGAAGGGGGAGTCACATCTCATTTCCCAGATTGATAAAAGACAAAGGACAGTTGGCGCACAGACTGTATGCTCGCCCAACAGGAAACACCTTGGAAAGTGATGTTTGTTTGGATGGCTGGATTCTGTCAACACTTTCAAACAGTTCTAAATCTCTGCTTAATGCTCACATCACAGTGGATGAGGTTGAGTTGGCTATTAAGCAGGGTGCTCTATATAGGAATCCAGGTCCAGATGGGTTCCATTTGGAATTTTACAAGATTCTGAGCCCCACTTTACAATCTTTACTTATGCAATGTTCTCATGTGGAAATTGCCCTACACTTTCCACCTTGCCCAGATCGTTGTGCTTTTGAAACCAGGGAAGGATCCAACTTGGACTTCATTCTATAGGCCTCTCTCTCTTCTGAATGTTGAAGCCAAATTATTTGCTAAAATACCGGCTAACAGTCTGGCACAAGACGTACAGTCCCTAGTGGTCGGTTTTAGACCAGAAAAAACTGTCAGATTTGATATTTCTCAGATCTGGGAAGTGCAACAATGAAAATCTTCTTAGAGGCCGATATTTCTTCGACGAGAAAATTCGACATACAACCTAAAGAACATCCATGACTAAGATAAATTGAAATACATAATTTGATCCATGCTTTTACTTGATGCCAACGTAAACAAAAACAAAGGAGTGATTCTTTTAAAGTTAGAAGATTTACAAATAAGGCGTGCCAAATTTTTTTCATAACTGAATCCTTTGCTCCAAGATGTATAGAGTTACAATAGCCAATGTAGGCCAAAATGTAAGTTTGAACTACAAGCTTGATCAAAGTTAACTCCAACTCTACGTAATATTCTTAACCCCCGTTTACAAAGCCGTACTAGTGGCTGCCATGTGGTAATGCCCACAGCCCATTCAGAGTGAATAGGCTGTGTCGGCATTAGCGCAGCTTTGTAAACAGGGGTGTCAGTAATCTACCTTTGTAGTAACAACTTTTATCTGAGGTGGTCCTGGTGGTCTGCTGTTTCTACATTTGTAGACTGTCTACAGATCCTGTTTACCTGTTTTTTTTGTTCATCAAAGATGAATGTAGGGCAGGAAGTAAAACAGGAGAGAAAAGAAATAGCTAATGGACAGCAGGCTCTAGAAACAGAATTAAGAGCAAAAGGGAAGCAGAACAAGAGACTGGAATTACAAAAATATCATCACTGGGCCAAAAAATGAAGGAAAATTTTAAATTTAGTGACCAAAATGTCAGATTTGAGAATTTATCTCTACAATGTTTGTATTCTGACTGCATGCATTTTGTATTACTTTCTATTTCTCTGGTGTTGCACTGAATGCAGAGTCTGACGTCTTAGGATTTCCATTTAATATTTGCCTACATTAGTACTTTTTAGTCTGTGGTCACTTATCCTGTATTTGAAAAGAGGCTATGTTCTGTGTGTTTGACCAAGGCCAGGGGTTTTGATAGGATGGATATTGACACACAGTAGTTGGTATCGTGGTCCTATGTATGAAAATATTCGTTGTGTGTCAGTCTTTTTGGACCCAAAGCAGCTCCGGCTTTAAAAAAAAAAAAAATCCGGCGGTCACTACTCATACAGTTAAAAGGGTGCACACAGTGCAATTTGTAAAGTGCCTTGCCCAAGGTCAAAGGAGCACAGCAGTATTTGAACTCCTTGCTTTCCTGCTCTAAACAGGAATAGCCTAATGGTTAGTATAGTGGGCTGAGAACCTGGGGAAACTGGGTTCAATTCCTACTGCAGCTCCTTCTGAACCTGGGCAAGTCACTTAACCCTCCATAGCCCCAGGTACAAAAAAACCCAAACAAAAAAACACAGACTGAGCTCACTAGGGGCAGATAAAGTATATGCATATTATATATTTGTAAACTGCTATTGTTGTACCTAAGAAAAATGGTATATCAAATCCATGACCCTTTACCTTTAATCACTAAATTACTCCTTTACACCGTTAAATTTGTCATTTCTCATGGAAAACTCTCCAAAATTAATAGAGTGATTATTAAATGCATACTTTTTATATACATTGGCAGTTAAACTATAAAACAGAAAAAGCCAGTAGAAAGTGCAAATTCTGAACATTTATTTTGGGAATCATCATCAACTTTGTCCCCTCCCCAACTTTATATCTCCATCCCCACTCTATGGACCTATTATGTACAAATTTCGCTTTACCTACTACTTGCTGCTTTCCAAATGAACGGGGGGAAGGGAAGGGGGCTAATACACAACAATCCACAACACATACTGACATCCAGTACAGAACTGAGAACATTCCTCCCCCACCCCCAAAAGAAATAACATTGAAAAGCCCCCAAATTGAGCAGAAGCATATTCAATAATATTTCTTACCTGATGGGTTAGCCTTTGTGTAAGCAGCGGGAGAGAATCTGCAACAAAGTGAAACTCATCTGGGGTAATGCTCTGGCAGCAGTTGGCAGCAATAGCTAACGCATTCCTCTGTGCATTTATGCTGAAAAACTCCAGATACAGCAAACAATCTGCCAAACCTCCCTACAAAAGACAGTTGTTAAAGCACCATCATTTTTACCCACATGCAACAATCCCAGGACTTTACTGCCCTGAAAGATCCCAAATAGCAAATAATTTACATACACATTACAAAAGTCGAAAAAAAAAAAAAACCACAAGTTATGTTACATATGCTCTTAGGTCCAACAATGATCACTTAGTGCTTCATAGCTCTTCAATAATCACCTAGAACCTATAGGGCACTTAGCATTCTTTTTTGTTGTTCCAGTTATGTGGAATAGCTTTCCACTCTATCATGGCAGAACCTTATTTTAAGAAATTCAAAGCAACCTTGAAAACATTTTTATTTCCCTTGGCTTTTGGGAATTTGCAGGAGAGATGATCTCATTGGACAGACCTTGCATGCAACATGACAACTTTATTAATCTTTAGGTTTTTTTTGTTGTTTGTTTTAATATCTACTTAACTCTCTAAGAATTTTACTTTATTTTTATTACATATGCAAATGGGAACTATATAAATGGGTTCAAATTCTTTCCTGTCCAACTGACTTCTTACATTATTTTGTAAACTGCCTAGACCTGGATGCCAGACAAGGTGGTATAGAACAGACTATCAAAAAACTCCAAACAGCCCAGAACACTGCCGCCAGACTCATATTTGGAAAAACTAAATATGAAAGTGCAACACCACTAAGAGAGAAACTGCACTGGCTCCCACTTAAAGAACGCATTGCGTTCAAGATATGTACGATTGTACACAAAATTATTCACGCAGACGCCCCGATCTACATGCTAAACCTAGTGGACCAACCTCCCAGAAACGCCACAAGAACATCCCGCAAATTTCTCAATTTGAACTTCCCCAGCTGTAAAGGACTAAAATACAAGGTGATGCATGCCACTACCTTCTCCTACACGAGCACGCAGATATGGAATGCTCTACCCACAGACCTGAAATGAATTGTTGAAACAAATAACTTTCGCAAATCTCTGAAGACATACTTCTTCAACAAGGCCTACAACGAGAGCCAACAGCTTCACTAATTCACTTTCCCAACTCATCCAGTTAGGAAAATCCACTTCTACTATCACCCGCTTAATCACTTCCTCTTTCTTCCCTACTTAATCTCTACACACTACTAACTGTATCTGATATTCTGTAATGACAATGTCATAACAAACCTATGTAAGCCACATTGAGCCTGCAAATAGGTGGGATACAAATGCAATAAATAAATAAATAGAAACTTTTCTGAACTAAAACTACTGTTGTACACGATTAAGTCAGGGAGAGTAGATTCCATTCAGAAAGTGCAAATACTTACTGCTTGCAATATGGCTTTGCTGTGTCTACGTGATAACATCTCCAGTGCTGTTAGTGCTTGTTCTGCCACATCAATACACTGAATAACCTGTAGCTAAAAACATAAGAAATACAAAGTTAGCATCTTGTCTTCTATTGCAAGAAAGTCTCATTTGGACTAATTCATCAGAAAAGCCCTTGAAATTTAAAGAACATGGAATCTCTCAGTATCTGGAATCCATCAGATGTCATCCATATGTGAGGATATGCTAACCTGTTTGTCCTCAGAGAACATTATTATACTCCTCTGAAATGATGGAGCTAATTCAAACTAACAAATAAGTGTAACAGATAAATTGAATAATGATCATCTATTGAAATTATGTTTCTGCTTTTAAAACAAAAATCAAGGCAGTTATTTCTTGCTCTACACTGTGTTATCTCTCCAAATCCAGCAGATTTCTACCTATCCTCTAATTAGAGTTAAGAGATTAAACTATTGGATGTGCCATACATATAACAGCTAGTTCTAAAAACAAGGAACAGCGAAAGTCTGGAAATTGGAGCAGTGACACTGCTTAAGATACTACTTTGTAAGAACTGATGGTTCAAAAGTGGATCAAAGCATACCACAAACCATATGACCTTTGTTTTACAGTTTACAATAGCTATAGAGAGACAAGTTGAAGAAAAAGATACGTCTTCAACAAGTGCAACAAAATATTTTAAACTTTAATTCAGCTCTTCCATATGGTTTCAATTTGAGTACAGAATGAAAAAAAAAAAAGTGTGAAGTTTGAATATCAAACAATAAAATTAATCTGTTGCAAAGAACCAACATATGTTTCTGGTGGTCTTTTTTTAATGGCAACTTTATGTATAATGCTCACTTCATGTGCTAGTTAAGACTACATTAGAACTGATGATGACTGTCAGACTAGAGAATGACATGGGGACGGGGAACCGCAGTAACCGCGGGGATGGGGACGGGGACAGACCTCGCAGGGACGGGAGGGGATAGATCTCACAGGGAAGGGGACAAACTTTGTCCCCGTGTCATTTTCTACTTTGAAGCCTGTTAATGAACCGGACTGTTATTTATGTTTAAGTGATGCCTACAAAGATATTTTGATTTTTTGGAAAAACAAGCAAACATACTGGCCACAACTAGCAAAACTTGCATGGGAGATCCTGTACAACCTGCTAACAGCACATCTTCTAAGACGACAACTTTTATTCCAGGAAGGACTGTGGAAGGCAGGAGAGCTAGATTGAATCCTGAGATTGTTGATGATTTCTTATTTATCCACAAATTAAAAAAAACATAAAAGTGCTTTATAGGGCATATTTTTCCCCTTTAGGGCATATAGAACGGGTTGTATTTTATAACCCCGGATATTTGAACAGTGTGAATTAGGATTCCTTGGTGTAGTAGAAATCACCTATTGTTCGGGTTGGAAGGGTAGAGGGTGGTGGTGGGAAGGAGGGTTATTGTAGCTGCTCATTGTTATTATTGTTCTCTATTGGTAATTTATACACAACAGTTGAAAAGCATATTGTTACTTTTTATATTTTAATAAAAAGATTTAAATATAAAATCATAAGTGTTCGAGGCTTCTGCAGATGAGGACAGAGCCCAGGGGGATGGGGCGGGGATGGAGAAAGGGCCTGCGGGGACAAAACCTGCGGGGACAGGGTGGGGACGGTGACAGAACCCACGGGGACGGGGTGGGGACGGAGACAGAACCCGCGGGGACGGGGTGGGGACGGAGACAGAACCCGCGGGGACGGGGTAGGGACGGAGACAGAACCCACGGGGACGGGGTAGGAATGGAGACAGAACCCATTGGGACAGGGCGAGGACGGAGACAAAACCCGCGGGGACGGGGTAGGGACGGAGACAGAACCCACGGGGACGGGGTAGGAATGGAGACAGAACCCATTGGGACAGGGCGAGGACGGAGACAAACTTTGTCCCCGTGTCATTCTCTATGTCACACATAATGCATGATCTGACATGCAAGTTTTAAAATGGTTACCCAAGTACTGGAAATAGGAGAAACTTATAACTATGTGAATAGATGTACACATCAAGAAGTCACAATGGTTTTCATTTAAATAGACTGTGTAACTCTGTTTTCCTGTTCAATTATGTTTTTCTATAGATATTATGATGATGCTGACAAGATACAGGCCATAGCAAATAATGCCTTTACAGAAATCTTGTGGATTTACGAAGTTTTGTTTTGAATATAGTTCTACAAGATGCTTAAATATTGGTTACACATTTTGACTGGAAAACAGAGAAAATATCTGTTAGTGTCTGATTAATATTGCAAACTGAGTATTTGTAGACTTTTTTAAAACCTGGTTTACGAAACACAGTTGATTCCATGGACCATTCAACATATGGACACACTATGAAGACATTTTTGTGGTTTAACTCCTTTTCTTTCCACTTCTAGATGAAATTCCACACAAATATTTTATGAGAAGTTCACTGTGGATGAAAAAATTATGTCTTACCTGATAATTGTCTTCCTTTAGTCATAGCAGATGAATCCAGAAACTGATGGGTTATGACCATCTACCAGCAGGTAGAGATAAAGAACACAACTGAACTCTGTCACATAGGACAGTATGCATTCTGGTCAGCCAGTTATTTCCCATAACAAAGCAGAAGGAAACAAGCTAAGAAGGTCCAGGCAGAGCACTTCTCCATCCCCACAGAACAGGGCCAAATGAACCTAGAATCTCAATATGAAAGAACTGAACGGTGAAATAGCCAACCTAAACAAAAAAAAAACCAACAGAGTAAGCATACAAATACATTTTGAGGGATTCTGGATTTATCTGCTATGACTAAAGGAAAAAAATAAAGTGTCATCTGGTTATACATTTTCCCTTCCTTGTCGTCAGAGTAGATGAATCCAGAAACTGATGGGATGTAGCAAAGCAGTTCTTAATCTGGGTGGTAAACGGAAACATCAGCTGAAAGAGCAGATGCCCTGAATGCAGTGTCCAAGCGCACTGCTACATCCACCCGATAATGCTTAGGAAAATTGTGCAACAAGGACCATGTAGCTGATCTACAAATCTCCTCCAGGAAAAAAAATTGAGACTCCGTCCAAGAAGCGGAAAGTGCCATAGTGGAGGGTGCACATACAGAAAGAGATTATGCCATTCCTGAAAGAGTGTACGGCAACAAAATGAATTCTTTAATCTAGCGCGCAAAAGTAGCCTTAGAAGCCGCATTTCCTTTATTTGGCCCAGCAAAAATAATAAATAGATGGTCCAATCTACGAAACTCATTAGTAAGCTCAAGATAATGAAGAATGTGATGAACATCTAGGAAACACAACTTTAGTTAAAGGCCTTCTCATAATCTTCCTTCCGGAAGGAAGGGGGAAACAAAGGCTGGTTGAGGTGAAACGCCGATAGAACTTTAGGATGAAATGATGGTACTATTTGAACAGAAACCCCCGTGTCAGAAAATCGAAGGAAGGAAGAGATCTCTGCATGACAGCGATTGCAATTTCCAAATTCTTCTGGCTGAAGTTATTACTACCAGAAAAACTGTTTTAACCATAAGATCCTTTAAGGTAGCCTTCCTCACTGGCTCAAATGGAGTAGACCGAAGTGCCTTCAGCACCAGAATAAGGTTTCACTCAGGACATGAAGAGTGAAGAGGAGGCTTAAGATGTCTGACGCCCTTAAGGAAACGCACTACATCTGGATAAGCTGCCGACGAGGAACTGGACAGATGTTCACGACAGCAGGATAATGCAGCCACTTGCACTCAAAGAGAACTGTACGCTAGACCCTTCTTAAACCTTCTTGCAAGAAGGCCTGAATAGGAGAAATCGCTCTCTCCAAGCACAAGGACTCAAACAATCTCCAAACTTGAGCATATGCCAAGTCAAATACTTTCATGCCTGAAGCAGCATACAGATCACATCTTCCGGACAACCATTCTTCCTTAAATTTGGAACTCAATAGCCAAGCTGTAAGACTAAAGTTGGAGGGATCTTCCATCTGGATGGGACATTGGGACAACAGGTCCTGAGCAACCAGAAGGTGAAATGGCTTGTCCACTAGGAGATTAATCAGATCCACACACCCAGACTGGATGAAGCAGAACTCTGCGCAGTACCCTACCAATTATCAAGCAGGGAGGAGAGATGTAGAGGCACCTTCGCACTGCAGTGAGACACCATCAGGTCGAGCGCCGGCATCCCCCCATTTCTGAGAAATCATTTAGAAAGCTATGTCCAACAGCACCCCTTTCCCTGGGTCCAAGGAGCTTCTGCTGAGATAGTCCAGTTGGATATTCAAGCTCCCGACAATGTGAGCTGCAGAAAGCATGGGCATAAACTCTTCCACTGAATCAAATAGACAAGTATCTAGAATGAGGTGTGCACTTCGTGTGCTGCATTGCCTGTACATCACCACCAGATTTGTAGAAAAATGCTGTCACTTGCTTTCACTGTACCTGGCTCATTTGATGATCATATCTATATAGACTCAATCGGAGTTCCAAGAGAGGTTCCAGATGAATTCAAGGCCCGCAATCAAATCGCTTCAGGATTTGAGTCATTTTTCTTCCCTTGGGCCACAATTTGTTAATTGACTCAAATTGTTAATTTGTTAATTGACTCAAATCCTGAAGCGATTTGACGTAGACTGGATTAATTACATCTATTGTGGGTAAGCTCTTTGAGCAGGGACTGTCTCTCTTTGTCAAATTGTACAGCGCTGCGTAACCTAGTAGCGCTCTAGAAATGTTAAGTAGTAGTAAGTAGTAGTAGAGGAGTGGCCTAGTGGTTAGGGTGGTGGACTTTGGTCCTGGGGAACTGAGGAACTGAGTTCGATTCCCGGCACAAGCAGCTCCTTATGGACTCTGGGCAAGTCACTTAACCCTCCATTGCCTGCCACATTGAGCCTGCCATGAGTGGGAAAGCGCGGGGTACAAATGTAACAAAAATACAAAATATTACAATCAGCAAAGATTTGTTAATTACACCAGAGCCCAATTAGATGCCACCAGTAGAATGACCATGGAGAATCGGATGATTCTTGATATGATCTCAGCGTCAGATGGCGGAGTGTGTGTAAAATTGGGTACTCAATGCTGTACTTTTATCCCCAACAATACCGCTCCAGATGGATCAATTTCCAAAGCTCTGAAAGGCTTCACATCACTTTCTGAGGAGTTGGCCTGCAACTCTGGCGTTGACACTTCCTGGACTGGATGGTTGGATAAAACATTTGGAAAGTGGAAAAATCTTTTTATTTCAGCTGCAATTGCTATTATTGTTTGTATTGTTACTTTCATAGTTGTAGGATGCTGCATCATCTCATGCAGAGAATTAGTAGTACGCGTAGTTACAGCTGCTATAAGAAAATCTACAGGTCACTATGTCCTATATGAACGCTTTATGGCTGATACCAAGCTTATTGCCGGAGCAGAGGAAGGAGATTATGTTCCTATGTATTTTCCAAAACGCTACAACTCGACAGTGCCTGAGTATACAATCTAGATATATTACAAGAGCTTTTGCCATTGCCTGATTCATAATTATAATGCTATTTAGCTTGTATTAGTTCTATATTTGTAAGTTTTTTCATGTAGCCAATATTAACCCTTTGACTAAGGCCAAAATAAGACATTGCTTCTGTATTAGTAATATGTACATAGTCAAGTGCTAATGATTAGCTCTGTAGTAATGATATATAAGTTATTTGCAATCATATTTACTCAAACTTGTAAATTTTATGGTATATTAAATAGACGTATATGAGTTCATGTGCTTCCAAGTTTCACCATGCCCCAGAGGAATAGTTGTAGGATAGTTAGGCCCCTTGGGTTGGTTACAGTAAAGGGGAATCCCGACGCTACATTTCATTCAGCATATATCTATGTATCCGCAAGCTGATTCTTGCTATGGCTTTGTCTCTTATTATGCCAGACCACCCATGTCACCTCAGGTATATACATCCCCTCACAGGAATCTAGGAGCCCTCTGGAAAGGATGGCCACATATTAGAGGTCACATGTGCCGACCTCACCAATAGGCCCAGCAAGAGGGGAATGTAGAAAAATGCTGCCACTTGCTTTCGGTGAAATACAGGCCAAGGACTCAGGTTTAGAGAGAGCTAAAAGCTAGGCCTCTAAAAATCATAAGACATTTCACTGTAATAAAAGCTGGATGAGGTAATTGAGAGCAGACAGAAGGAGGGGGAATCTGCTCTATAAACAGCTGGACTGGCACTAGCAAGAAGTCATTTGTTCAGAACCCTTATGTTATCATCCTCACTTTAATATTCCCTTATCTCTTGTTTGTCCTGTTTGTTTGTCCTAATTAGATTGTAAGCTCTGTCAAGCAGGGACTGTCTCTTCATGTTCAAGTGTACAGTGCTGCGTACGTCTAGTAGCGCTATAGAAATGATAAGTAGTAGTAGTAGCATGTTTTGGTTAAGGAAGATAGCAGTGGGTCAGATACAAGTAGGGCAAGAACATCCAGGGGGGCTGAAGGGAACGTAATGACATGTGAAGTCATTAATTCACAGATGTTGATATCTAGAAGGTACTTGGATGCATGTCACATCATTTGTATCAAAGATGTTGATATTTAGAGCTTGGGAACATGTGAAGTCATTGCTATCAACTGATAATAGGCAAAGACTGCTGGTGAGAAAGTGAGGGTCCATAGGAATGAATGGTACAAAAAATGTTTAAAAAGGCAGTCTGCTAGGGTATGGGGGCAGAAGAGAGAAGACTGACTGCACATGCTGTGTATCACGCAGTGCTGCTCCTCCAGTTCCAGATATGAATGCCTAAGACATGTATTGCCTTTGGTAAGATGCTAATAAACTATTCTCTCACATTCACTGAATCCCGGTTATCCTTCTGATTATAGTTAGTGCTCAGACTGTGTAAAACAGTCTGGGAAGATACGAGTTCAGAGTAATTAATCATGCAGTGGGAACATGCAATTATTTACAGATTGTCCAAAAGTATCTGCACCAGGTATCCTTTCAGGGCGTCCTGAAAGGCTCAAAGTGCCAGTCTGACCGACCGCAGTTCCAGACGATTGATAAGCCATTGGCCATCTACCGCAGACCAAAGCCCCTGTGCACTGAAATGGAGACAATGAGCCACACCACCTCCACAAACTGGCATCTGTTACCACCACCATCCATTGTGGTGTAGACAATGTGGATCCCCGCAGGTGGTTACTCAAGTGAAGCCACCACATCATGCTGGACCTCACCTGAGGGGTCCAAAACAAAGATTGTAATGTTGAGACATGGGCAACCAGTGGGACAACAATGACTGCTGAAGAGGTCTCATGTGAGCTCTGGTCCAGGGAACCACGTCGAAAATTGCCACCATAGACCCCAGTAATGAATATAATCCTAAGAACAAGGGTTTCGGATCTGAAGAAAGTGATACCCTTGAATCTTGATTCTCCCGAGATCTGTAAGGAAAACCTTGCCTTGTTTAATGTTGAATTGGACCCTCAGTACTCCAGAGTCTGAGACGGCTGCAACTGATTCTTGTGAAGGCTGATGATCCAAGTGAGCAACTGAAGAAGAGCTATAACTCAAGAGGTGATGGATAGGTTTTCCTGGAAGGAAGACACCCTGATCAGGCAGTCATCCAAGTAGGGGTGAACCATGATCCCTTCTCACCATAAAAGCGCCATCACCACGGAAAAGGTTTGGGGAGTCGTTGAACGACCAAAGGGCATCACCCTGAACTGGATATGTTTACTGAGAATAGCAAAGTGCTCCTGCAGAAGGCTAAATGGGGATGTGAAAATACGCCTCTGAGATCCAGAGAGGTAAGGAATTCTTCTAGATCCAACACTGCCATCATGAATGCACGGTCTCCATGTGGAAATGTTGATGTATGTTGAAAGATTATAGGACACATGGTACTCATCCTGCAGCCCCTAAAGAAGTCAGTGAGGAAGCCTGAGAATCCGATGAAAACCCCCTGAAGCACCAGTTATTGACTGTTAAAAAAAAAAAAAAAAAAAAGTTTGGACAAGTTCCTGAAGGAAAAGTCCATAGTCTTGATATTGAGACAGACATGGGGAAACTACTGCGTGTCCTGGGATTGATAGCATGGAATCTTGCTACTATCTGGGTTTCTGACAGGTACTTGTGACCTGGATTGGCCACTGTTGGAAACAGGATACTGGGTAGAGAATGACACAGGGACGGGGACACAGCCTATGGGGACGGGACGGGTACAGATCCCACAGGGAAGGAGACAAACTTTGTCCCCATGTCATTTTCTACTTTGAAGTCCATTAATGAACTGGATTGTTATTTATGTTTGAGTGATGCAGACGACAATATTTAGATATGTTGGAAAAACAAGCAAAGAAGCTGGCCACAACTAGCAAAATTTGCATGAGGGATCCTGTACATTCCTGCTACCAGCACATCTAAGAAAACAAGTTGCTTGTTTTTACTGCTTTCTATTTGTGATTTATAAACAGTTGCACAGCATATGGTAAAATTATGTATAATCATACCTGATAATTTTCTTTCCATTAATCATAGCTGATCAATCCATAGACTGGTGGGTTGTGTCCATCTACCAGCAGGTGGAGATAGAGAGCAAACTTTTGCCTCCCTATATGTGGTCATGTGCTGCCGGAAACTCCTCAGTATGTCGATATCAAAGCTCCATCCGCAGGACTCAGCACTTAGAGAATTACACCCACAAAGGGACACTCTGCCCAGCTCACCACCGCCGAAACGGGGGAGGGGAAGTAACCCAGCTCATCCCCACACAAGTGGGGGAGGGGAATCCGTCCAGCTCATCCCCGCCGAGCGGGGGAGGGACACCACACCCGCCGATGCGGGGGGATCTGGCTTATCCTGCAACCGCAACCGCGGGAGGAGCTGACTGACCCTAACACCGCCGAAGCGGGAGGGGTACAAAGCTGCCCTACAGCCGCACGAAGCGGGAGGGAGTGCCGGCAGAATTTAAATCTCAATCCAGCCCCGTAAAACGGAGGGGAGAGGAATGCAGCAGCTCACTGTAACACAAACTCGTCTCAACTCTTGAAGAATCCAAGTGAAGGAAGAACTTGAACACGAAGTCTTTCTGAAGTAACTGAAGACTAAACTTGAACCTGAAATGCAACCAGAATAAAAACAGTACAGATATCTGGGAGGGGCTATGGATTGATCAGCTATGATTAATGGAAAGAAAATTATCAGGTATGATTATACATAATTTTACCTTCCATATCATCAAGCTGATCAATCCATAGACTGGTGGGATGTACCGAAGCAGTACTCACCCAGGGCGGGACATTGAAATCCCTGACCGCAACACTGAAGCTCCAAACCGGGCCTCCACCCGAGCAGCCACAGTCAAGCAGTAATGCCTGGAGAAGGTATGGGCCGATGCCCAGGTTGCCGCCTTGCATATCTCTTCCAAGGAGACGGACCCGGCCTCTGCCATCGAGGCCGCCTGAGCTCTCGTGGAGTGAGCCTTCAGCTGGATAGGCGGCACCTTCCCCGCGGCCACACAAGCCGCTGCAATAGCTTCCTTGACCCATCTTGCCACTGTAGGCTTAGCAGCCTGCAGACCCTTACGAGGACCTGCAAACAGGACAAAGAGATGATCCGATTTCTGGAAATCATTGGTCACTTCCAAGTATCTGATGATGACTCGTCTCACATCCAGATATTTAAGAGCAGAGTACTCCTCTGGGTAGTCCTCCCTACGAAAGGAAGGGAGACAGAGCTGCTGATTCACATGGAAGCGAGAAACAATCTTGGGCAGAAAGGAAGGCACTGTGCGAATAGTCACTCCTGCCTCAGTGAACTGCAGAAAAGGCCCTCGACAAGAGAGCGCCTGGAGCTCGGAAACTCTTCTGGCTGAAGTGATAGCCACCAAAAAGACTGCTTTCAACGTCAGGTCTTTCAGAGATGCCCTCGACAAGGGTTCAAAAGGCGGCTTCTGCAATGCTCTTAGCACCAGGTTGAGATTCCACGCAGGCACCACTGAGTGCAGAGGAGGGCGCAGGTGATTAACTCCCTTGAGAAAGCGCTCCACATCTGGCTGTGAAGCCAGGGAAGCACCCTTCAGGCGGCCCCTGAAGCAAGCCAGAGCCGCTACCTGGACTTTAAGGGAACTGAGCGACAGGCCTTTCTCCAGACCTTCTTGCAGGAACGCCAACACTGAAGAAATTGGAGCAGTGAAGGGAGAAAGTGAGCCTGCTTCACACCACGCTGCAAAGATACGCCAAACCCTGGCGTAAGCAGTAGAAGTAGAGCGCTTCCTCGCTCTCAGCATAGTGGCGATGACCTTGTCTGAGAAGCCCTTCTTCCTCAGACGCTGCCGCTCAATAGCCAGGCCGTAAGCCCAAAGGGGGAGGGATCCTCCATCACCACGGGACCCTGATGTAACAGGCCCTGCTCCACTGGCAGCCGCAGAGGATCGTCGACTGAGAGCCTGATCAAGTCCGCATACCAGGGACGTCTGGGCCAATCCGGACCCACCAGGATTACCCTGCCGGGATGCTTTGCCACCCGGTCTAGCACCCTGCCCAACATGGGCCAGGGCGGGAACACATAGAGGAGCTCTTGTGTCGGCCACTGTTGGAGAAGAGCATCTACTCCCAGGGATCGAGGGTCCCGTCCTCTGCTGAAGAAGCGCGGCACTTGGCAATTGGCCGATGACGCCATCAGATCTAGGCTCGGCTGGCCCCAGCGCTTCGTGATGTCCAAGAACGCCTGAGCAGATAGCTGCCACTCTCCGGGCTCCAAGGTATGGCGACTGAGAAAGTCCGCCTTGACATTCATGACTCCGGCAATGTGGGCCGCTGAAAGCTGCTCCAGGTTCGCCTCCGCCCACTGGCAAAGATTCATAGCCTCCTTGGCTAGAGGGGCGCTCTTGGTACCTCCCTGGCGGTTGACATAGGCCACAGCCGTGGCATTGTCCGACAGGACCCGTACAGGCTTCAACACCAGTACCGGGATGAACTCCAAAAGCGCCAACCGAATGGCTCTGAGTTCCAGGAGGTTGATAGACCACTTTGCCTCTGCAGGAGACCAGAGCCCCTGCGCTGTCCTTCCCAAGCAGTGGGCTCCCCAGCCCGACAAAGAGGCGTCTGTCGTGACGACAATCCACTCTGGGGTCACCAGAGGCATTCCCGCAGACAACTTGTCTGTCTGCATCCACCAGCTCAGCGCCTTGCGCACTGCTGGGTCCAAGGGAAGTCGCACAGCATAATCCTCCGACATCGGAGTCCAGCGCTGCAGCAAAGAGTGTTGAAGTGGTCTCATATGAGCCCTGGCCCAGGGCACTACTTCCATCGTGGCCGTCATAGAGCCCAACAGCTGCACATAGTCCCAAGCCCGAAGAGGAGAGGCTACCAGGAACTGGTCCACCTGAGCCTGAAGTTTGACAATCCGATTGTCTGGCAGGAACACTCTGCCCACTTGGGTGTCGAATCGAACTCCCAGGTACTCCAGGGACTGAGTCGGGCGCAGCTGGCTCTTCTCCCAGTTGATGATCCATCCCAGGGAGCTCAAAAGAGCAACTACCCGGTCCACAGCTTTGCCGCACTCTGCATAAGAGGGGGCTCGGATCAACCAGTCGTCCAGATAAGGATGGACTTGTACCCCTTCCTTTCGTAGGAAGGCCGCGATGACCACCATTACTTTGGAAAAGGTCCGCGGAGCAGTAGCCAACCCGAATGGGAGGGCTCTGAACTGGAAGTGTCGTCCCAGGACTGCAAAACGCAGAAAGCGTTGATGAGGAGGCCAGATGGGAATATGCAGGTACGCTTCCTTGATGTCCAAGGAAGCCAAGAACGCTCCTGCCTTCACTGCCGCTATAACAGAGCGGAGAGTCTCCATGCGAAAGTGCCGTACTTTCAAGGCCCGATTGACCCCTTTGAGGTCGAGGATAGGCCGGACAGAACCTCCTTTCTTTGGTACCACAAAGTAAATGGAGTAACGTCCCTTGCCAAGCTGACTTTCTGGCACAGGAACGACCGCGCCCAGGCGGATCAGATTGTCCAAGGTCTGCTGCACTGCCACAGCTTGACCGGAGACTTGCAGGGAGAGAGTACAAACCCGTCTTTTAAGGGTCGGCAGAACTCTAGCTTGTAGCCGTCTCTGATGACTTCCAGCACCCACGCGTCTGGAGTTATGGTGGTCCATTCGCCCAGAAACGAGGACAGCCGTCCTCCAATCTGCACTGGGGAGTGGACCAAGGCCCCGTCATTGGGTATGAGACCCTGGGGGAGGACCGGAGTGAGCACCTCCGGGACGGCGGTCTCTGCGAAAGGAATGCTGCTTGGGGGAGAAATTCCTCTTGAAGGAAGAGGGGGCAGAGGAACCCGACTTGCCCGGGCGGTACCGACGGGCTTCCTGCAACCGTCCTCTGGAGGTACCGGGACGAGTACTAGCCCGAGCCCTGACCTCTGGTAACTTCTTGCCCTTAGACGTGACGAGATCGGTCACGATTTTGTCCAGCTCGACCCCAAAGAGCAGCTTGCCTTTAAAAGGCAATCTAGCCAGGCGGGATTTAGAGGCGTGGTCAGCAGACCAATGTTTCAGCCAAAGCCACCGCCGCGCAGAGATTGTCTGAGCCATGCCTTTCGCTGAGGCCCTCAAGACATCATACAGCAAGTCTGCCAAATAGGCTAAGCCCGATTCCAGGGCCGGCCAATCAGCCCTCAAGGAATGATCCGAGGGGGAAGCCCGCTGCACCATAGTCAGGCACGCCCTGGCCACATAGGAGCCGCAAACTGAGGCCTGCAAACTTAAAGCAGCCGCCTCAAAGGACGACCTTAAGGCCGCCTCCAATCTTCTGTCTTGGGCGTCCTTTAGGGCCGTGCCACCTTCCACCGGCAACGCCGTTTTCTTAGTCACCGCAGTGATTAAAGAATCCACGGTAGGCCACAGATAGGCCTCACGTTCACTCACAGCCAAAGGATAGAGGCGGGACATAGCCCTAGCCACTTTAAGGCTCGCTTCTGGGACATCCCATTGAGCCGAATTAAGGTGTGCATGGCATCATGCACGTGGAAGGTTCTAGGCGGGCGCTTCGTCCCCAGCATAATGGCAGAGCCAACAGGGGCTGAGGGAGAGACGTCCTCCGGAGAGGAAATCTTCAAAGTGTCCATGGCCTGTAGCAACAGGTTGGGCAAATCCTCTGGGCTAAAAGCCGCGCTGCAGAGGGGTCATCCGCTCCATCCGAGCGGGGATCCGTCTCCTCCAAGGAATCCGCAAAGGACCGTTGGGAGACCTCAGACACGCTGCCCTCATCTACATCGGAGGAGACAAAGTCCTCCAAGGCCTGGGAATCAACCCGAGGGCGTTTACCTCTGGGAACCTCAACCTCTTTACCAGACGAGGGAGCAGGGGCAGCGTTTGCATGAGGAAAGCCTGATGCAGCAGCAAAACAAACTCGGGGGAGAAACCCCCCAGACTGTGCACTTCCGCAGCCTGGGCAACAGCCCTAGACGCACCCTCAACCGGCGCTCGCAAGAGCGGGGGAGAGACATGCTGCGCATCCAAAATGGCGTCCGGCGCGACACTCCGCGGAGCCACGCGGGAAGAACGGCGCTTAACTTTAGCCGCTTTTGTGCCGTCGCCCAAATTAAGGGCGTTCATGGCATTAATGTCTCCAACCTCAAGGGCGGCCCACGAAGAAGCCGTCCGAGCCGCGTGGCCGGCCAAGATGGCGGAGGCGAGGAGCGGGGGATGGGCGTTTATGGCGG
The DNA here is from genome assembly GCF_901765095.1 of Microcaecilia unicolor. Lineage (NCBI taxonomy): Eukaryota > Metazoa > Chordata > Amphibia > Gymnophiona > Siphonopidae > Microcaecilia > Microcaecilia unicolor. Next base: position 171,893,649 of record NC_044040.1, read on the forward strand.
GAAAAACCGCCACGCCGGAGGAAGGACCGGGACATTCATCGGTCACGAAACTGTCACCCAAAAAGGGTGAATCAGGCTGTAAGCCCCCCGCATCCCCTCTAGAAGCGCTCAAGCGATCCGGGGAGCGACCCTTTGCGCCCTCGCCCTCCGACGCCATATGCCACAAGGAGAAGAATCGGGGAACCCCCTGCCCGCTATAAAAAGGTAAAAATTACCTGCTGTCCGCTCCGAGCTGTAACGAACTGGTGTCCCAGTGAGTAGCTGCAATGAACGTTTAAATAAACGTCGAAATAAACGCCTTTAAGGACGTTTAAAACTTTTTTTTTTTTTTTTTTTAAACGGAGCCAGCGGGAGGGGGGAGAAAAGGAGGGACCTGGCACCACCAGGTTTGCACTTGCTCAAAAGAGCCCTCAACCCCAGGCACTCAACAAAACCTAAGAATTAGGCTTGGAGGCCTAGCCAGAGCTGCTGCTGTGTGTGACCACCACCTGCTGAGATAGAGAACATACTGAGGAGTTTCCGGCAGCACATGACCACATATAGGGAGGCAAAAGTTTGCTCTCTATCTCCACCTGCTGGTAGATGGACACAACCCACCAGTCTATGGATTGATCAGCTTGATGATATGGAATGTTCCTTTTATACTTTAATAAAAAGATTTAAATATAAAATCATAAATGTTGAGTCTTCTGCAGATGAGGACAGAGCCCACGGGGATGGGTTGGGGACAAGCAGGGACAGGACAGAGATAGAACCTGTGGGGACGGGTGGGGACGGAGACAGAACCCACGGGGATGGGGAAACACTTTGTCCCCATGTTATTCTCTAATACTGGGCTAGATGGACCATTGGACTGACCCAGTATGGCTAGTCATATGTTATGGTCTTACTAGCCATTGAGCCCATCCAAGCGGGCTAGTTTTGGAATGGGGGGGGGGGGGGGGGTTTCCGAGCCCCCCCACGGGTCGCCGCCGCCCCTCCACCCGGCCTGAGCACTGTCTTTATTGAACTTACCAGTAGAGATTTCCTGCTCTGTCCCGCCCCCGTCATCACATAATGATGCGGGGGCGGGGCAGAGAGGGAAGTCTCTACTGTGCATTTGAGAGTGAGTACGCCACTCGCCTTTTATATGTTTGATACTCTAAAACAGCAATCCAGTTGATCTTATGTTCTAAGCTGAGTGAAAGAGACCTGCAGGGCTCCAAGATGGCTGCAGATGCTGAAGCCAACAAGGACTGAGCAAGTACCACAAGGGAATCTGAAGTACCCACCATTACCTCAAATCCATGCAGGGAAACTAGAGCACAAAAAGTCTGGACGCCAAAAATAACTCCCCTCCTGCGGGAGTTAAAGAATCAGTGCTGCTACGAAGGAAAATGAAACAGAAAGAGCTGTGGTATTCAGGATTTAAAGCTGCACTCACTGAAGGCAGGGAAGAAGCATGCAGACAATTTCTCTATGAAGGGAAAAGTCGAGCAGAGCTGATTTTGACTTTTCTCAACCCCTTCCCAAGGTTTAGCTAGCAGATAACACACTGGGTCTGTCTTCATTTTTTTGGGGGGGAGAGGGGGGGGGGGGTTTGAGGAAGGAGAAGCCTGCAGTCGGAGGGGAGGGGGAGGGACCTGGCACCACCAGGTCTACCCCCAACAGGCACCAGCAACAGTCTAATCACACCTGGGCTCAACTGAACCCCAAAAAAGCAAACAAAAAACACACACACAACAGGAGCCTAAAGCTTTCAGAAGGGAGCAGAAGCTGATGGGAGACCATCCACTGCCTGCTGGAGATAGCAGACACAACTGAACTCTCTCATATAGGACAGTATGCATTCTTCTTAGCCAGTATTCCTCTACCAGCAGGTGGAGATAGATGGTCATAACCCATCGGTTTCTGGATTCATCTGCTCTGACAAGGAAATGGAGTTTTTAGCCTGTTTTTCCTTTTTTAATTTTAACTTAAAATCAAATGGTATTAAGTGGACACAGAATTTCATTATCTTTCAAGACTGCCATTGGTGAAACATTTATTGTAGCTTGTATTGACATGAGCTGAGTTGAATTGAAAGTATTTCTTTTTGTTCTGTATTCCATACTTCAATAAAGACTTCTAAAAATTAAAAAAAAAAAAAAATCAAATGGTATATCCTTCAATTTGATTCCTATTTTACTACCCACTTTTTTCATATATGGTAATCTTTATGTAAGGCATAAATGTTCATTATTTATGAGGAGTCTTGTTACATTCTGGAAAGCTTAGTAAAAATTAAATCTCTCGCACCATTATTATTGTGTTGAACTCTAATTAAAAGATAGAACATTTGGCTTCAACAATAGTTAACTGAAGCTGCAAAGTGGGGTGAGAGAAAGCTGGAAACCAAAAGAGTTGGAACCAGCATTACATCTTACTGTTAAAACCACCAGCATGCTTTGAAGCCTATATGATATAATCATTCTTGCTTATTCATTAGACAACTGGCCCGAAGCTTAGAGTATCAGTAAGAGAAATCTCATAACAGACAATATTACATTCTTAAAACAGCATATCAATCCAATGTTCCATTTCCAGTATGTTAAAAGACTCAGCAAAACAGAATTTGAGGTTTCACCTCTATGTTGACAATACTCAAATCTTATCAGTGAAGACTCCTGAGGGCACAGAAGTGAAGTAGGTTAACAAAGTTGCAAGTGGCGATAATCTGTGGCTTAATATGAACAAGGAGGCAGCAATGTAGTTTTGCAATTAGAAGGCAGAGAAATTATTGGTTTTCAGTAGAGATTAATGGAGTTTAAATTCCACATTGAATTTGGGTATATGGTTGGACAATGAGTTAACAAGGAGCAATTAGATCTTACCTACTAATTGGCTTCTCTTTAGCCACATATGAGTTATGCACTCCGACAAGCAGATGAAGACTGAGAACAAACTGAGCTTCAAGAGAGCCTATAAGTGGGCTGTACAATCCTTAGGAAACAAATCTAAGCCCAGCAAAGCAGACGACCCACAGGACTAAACAGAAAAAACACTCCAAAAGGAAATCAAAATCTCCATCCAATTTAGACACCTCGATCCCCTGACCAAAGCTGTCTGCAGCACTGTTGCCGCCAAATAGGAGGAACAGGATACACTAGCCCCGACCACCTGCAAGAAGGCTAGTACAGGGCTAAATCCCGACGCTCCCCTGCGACTATTTTATTTTTGTACAGTCCCGAAAAAGAAAAAACACTTCATGAGAGTGCCAGCTACAAAATAACCAAAAATGATGAAATTACCATCCGCTGGGAGGGCTCTCTGCCGGTCTACAGGGACTAAAGGAAAGTCAATTAACAGGTAAGATCTAATTGCTCCTTCCATAGCGTCCCTCTAGACCGGCACAGATGGGAAGTACCAGAGAAGTGACTATCATGGGTGGGACCCATGGAGCCCCGCTGTCAGCACCCTGGCTCCAAACCTCACATCTTGACAAGCAAACACATTGAGGCGATAGTGGCACATAAAGGAATAACTAGAATACCAGTCTGCAGCCTTACAAATTTCCATCGGAGAAACCAATGAATGCTCCGCCCACAAAGCCGCTAAAGCCCAAGTAGAACGGGCCTTCAGGAAGGAGGAAACAGGCCATTTCCAAAGTAAATAGGCCGAGGCCACCACCTCCCTCTCCCAACAGGCAATAGTGGCCTTGTATGCTGCCTCACCCTTTCATGAACCTCCCCAACACTGCAAACAGATGATACAAACGGCAAAAATCATGAGTCACCCTCAAACAGCGACGGAGGGCTCTACCGACATCCAAATACTGCAAACGCTTTTGCTCCTCCGAGCCAGACCTGTCCCTCAAGAAGGGAGGAAAAGCTCCCTACAAGACAGAGCCTGGAACTCGGAAACATTCCGACCTGAAGCCAAGGCCACAAGAAGCACCATCTTCAACGTCAAATCCTTCAAAGTACAGGACCCCAAGGGCTGAAAAGGCGGCTCTACGAGGGCAGACAACGCCAGGTTAAGATCCCAAAGTTGAAAAGGTCTAGGAACTGGAGGACGAATAAGATGTATGCCCCGAAAGAAACAAATCACATCAGGAAGGGACCCCCAAAGGACGCCCACAAAATCAGGCCCCGAAAGCAGGCCACAGCCACCAGCTGCACCCTCAAATGTAACAAACACACCTTTAGCTAGGCCAGCCTTAAGAAATCAAGAACCTTGGGAACTGCAGCAGCACAATGGAACGGTCCCCACACCAGTCCTCAAACACACGCCAGACATGAATATAGGCAAGAAAGTTGAACACTTCTTCAAACGAAGCATAGTGGCAAAAAACTCTTTCTTCAAGAAACGCACCCAATCAAGAGCCAAGCCATAAGCGAGAGGCGAGCTGGATCTGACATGAGCACTGGACCCTGAGACAGAAGATCTGTCACTGCTACGTCTTGCAAGGTTCCGCGTTAGGAGTTACGGATCAAGAAAGGGATCTGGGTGTCGTCGTCGATGATACGCTGAAACCTTCTGCTCAGTGTGCTGCTGCGGCTAGGAAAGCGAATAGAATGTTGGGTGTTATTAGGAAGGGTATGGAGTCCAGGTGTGCGGATGTTATAATGCCGTTGTATCGCTCCATGGTGCGACCGCACCTGGAGTATTGTGTTCAGTACTGGTCTCCGTATCTCAAAAAAGATATAGTAGAATTAGAAAAGGTACAGCGAAGGGCGACGAAAATGATAGTGGGGATGGGACGACTTTCCTATGAAGAGAGGCTGAGAAGGCTACGGCTTTTCAGCTTGGAGAAGAGACGGCTGAGGGGAGATATGATAGAAGTGTATAAAATAATGAGTGGAATGGATCGGGTGGATGTGAAGCGACTGTTCACGCTATCCAAAAATACTAGGACTAGAGGGCATGAGTTGAAGCTACAGTGTGGTAAATTTAAAACGAATCGGAGAAAATGTTTCTTCACCCAACGTGTAATTAGACTCTGGAATTCGTTGCCGGAGAACGTGGTACGGGCGGTTAGCTTGACGGAGTTTAAAAAGGGGTTAGATAGATTCCTAAAGGACAAGTCCATAGACCGCTATTAAATGGACTTGGAAAAATTCCGCATTTTTAGGTATAACTTGTCTGGAATGTTTTTACGTTTGGGGAGCGTGCCAGGTGCCCTTGACCTGGATTGGCCACTGTCGGTGACAGGATGCTGGGCTAGATGGACCTTTGGTCTTTCCCAGTATGGCACTACTTATGTACTTATGAAAACTGAAAAGGCTCTGCCGAATGAGGTCTCCTTACAACAGCCTGTATGGCCAATCCAGCACCACCAAAATCACCTGACCAGCATGACGCTGAATTTGAAGCAGAAACCTACCTATCAAGGGCCAAGGAGGGAACACAAAGCAGGCAGACGCTAGGCCAATGCTATACCAGCACATCCTCTGCCTGACCATCCTTCCACCGGCTGAAGAAGAGAAGAACCTTAGTGTTGACAGCAGACACCATGAGGTCCATGACCAGGAGGCCGCAGCTGTCCATTGAGAGAAGGCCTCTAGACTGAGTTTCCATTCTCCCGGGTCCAGATGTCGACTGAGAAAATCCATTTGTATGTTGTCCACTCTGCGACGTGAACTGCAGAGAGACCTACCAGATGAACTTCCACCCAAACGAGACCAGCTCTTCGTGCCTCCATGATGATTGACGTAGTCGACTGCCATGGCGCTGTCGGACAAGGTTCGCACCACCGCTCATAACAGAGGAGGCTGAAAGGTTAAAAAGGGTCAGCCAGATCACTCTCAGTTCCAACACATTTATCAACAAACTTGCCTCTAGAGGAGAGGCCACTCCCCTTGAGCCACTCTTCCCAAACAATATGCTCCCCAGCCAGATAGGCTGGTGTCTGTGGTCACCACAGTGCACTGGGAAATCCAAACTCATGCCAACTGAGAGATGACTTGACACCACCCGCCATCACAAAATGCGTCTCACCAGGTCGTACAGAGGGAGGCGATCCTCCAGGGAGACCAGCAGGATAGAAGTAGGTGCCCACTGCAAGGGCCACATGTGAGCCCTGGCCCACTGTACCACCTCCAGTGAGGTTGCCATGGAGCCGAGCACTTGCAAGTAATCTTTGGCCCTTGGGCACTAGAAGTCCAAAAGAGACCGGACTTGCAAATCCTGGCCTCCGGGAGAAAAACTCTGCCCTCACTGGTATCGAAACGAACTCCCAAATACTCCAAGGTCTGGGACGGCTGAAGATGACTTGTCCAGATGAACTACCACACCCAAGCACTGGAGCATGTGCACCACCCAGGCTGTAGTCGGCACACTGTTCTGGTAAGACTTTGCTCAGATGAGCCAATCCAGATACCGATGTACCAAAATGTCCCTTCTTTGCGCAGAGCAGCTGCCACTACCATCATCACCTTGGAAAACGTATGGGAAGCCACTGCCAGACCAAAGGGGAGCACACAAAACTGATAATGCTTCTCCAAAGGAAATGCTGATGAGCAGGGCGAATAGGGTTATGAAAGTACACCTCCGTCAGATCCAAAGACAGGAACTCACCAGGCTACACCACTAAAATAACCAAGCGCAAGGTTCTCATGCAAAAGGAAAGGACATGAAGAGCATGATTTACCCCTTTGAGATCCAGAATAGGCTGGTAGGAACCCTCTTTCTTGGGGATGGAACAACTACCTGTGCCCTATTCCCTCTTGGGGGCGGGAACCACTGCCTTTAAGGCCACCAGCTGACGCATGGTCTGCCAAACTGCCCATACTTTCCAAGGGGCCCTACAAGGAGACACCACGAAGGCGTCCGGTAAGGGGCGAGCGAACTCCAGTGCATAGCTGTTGCGAACCACCTCGAGCACCCACAGATTTTGAGGTAATCCGGGTCCACTCCTGGTACAATTCCCGCAGCCTTGCCCCTATAGGAACCAAGGACTAGACCCCGACACCTTCATTGTATGTGTCAAACGCAGCCAGTCCCTGAAGGTCCAGAGTCCCCCCCCCCCCCCCTGAAAGGAATGCAGTCTCTAAAAGAAACGGCTACGCTGAGGACCACCTTCTCTACTCGACCTATAGCAACATGCCTACCTAAACCTAATTTCCCAGACATGCCTCTGCCCACCGGACGAGGCCTATCCTCCGGAAGCCGAGGAATCTTAAGTCTCCCCTAGATATCTGACCAACTTATTGAGATCCTGGGAAGGGGAACTTGCTCAATTTAGACTTGGACACCGTGTCCGCTGACCAGCCCCGGAGCCACAATGACCGCCGGGCTGCTACACCAAGAGCCATAGACTTAGAGGACACACAGAGCAGATCATACAAGGCATCTGACAAGAAGGTGGCACCCATTTCCAATTTGGCAGCTTCCTGATCCACTAAGGACCAATCTCACACAACTCTGTCCAAAATGTGCTCTGCCCAATGAAAACACGCCCAGGCTACCACACACCCCACAAACAGCCAAGGCAGACACATCGAAACTCTGTTTAAGCATCGCTTGCAGGGGTCATGTGACACCATGCCCGAAGGAAGCCGCTCAAGTGAGCTTCTCCGGCCCCCCTGTTGTCTCCCCCGAGTTTTTGTTCGGCACTTTGGACCTCAAGATTTTATTTTTTTCTCTCCACGGTGTGTTTAAAGCAGCTAGTAACAGTTTTAGCTGCTTGGCGGTTATATGATGGCAGTGAGAAGCTCCGCAGCAAGTCCATGGAGGACAAGATGATGCCGCCTGAAAGCCTGCCCGGCCCCACAGTGTCATTGGCATGGATTGCTGAAATCACCATGGAAATGTCCTCAGTGTTAAGAGGACTTGCTGGAGTGCCAGCTAACACCCATAGACTCGAAGCTAGAAAGAGTACAAACGCAACTAGAAGATCTTTCCCGCGATTGTGCGGCCTTCCAGACACATGCCAGCAACGTGGAAGACAGAGTAACTGCTGTAGAAGAATAGAAGGAATCCTTAAAACATGCTTACCTTGCTAGAAAAAGTGGAGGACCTGGAAAACAGGTACAGGAGGAGTAACTTGGGGTTAGTGGGGTTGCCGGAATCTATAGCAAATAAGAAGCTCAGCGCGTTCCTGGCACGGTGGATTTCTAAAGAACTACATCTCCCAGAGAGCATTGGGCCATTGTGTATAGAGCGGGCTCATCGGGTGGGCCCTCGACAAGCTGCTTCAACCAAGCCTCATGTAGTCATCCTGCGGGTGTTAAATTATGTTCACAAGCAGGCTGTGTTGCAAGCAGTCCGATCGGGCGAAGCCTTAACTAATGAGGTTCAGCATATTCATATGCATATTCAGCATATGGGAGTGGAGGAGTGGCCTAGTGGTTAGGATGATGGACTCTGGTCCTGGGGAACTGAGGAACTGAGTTGAATTCCCACTTCAGGCACAGGCAGCTCCTTGTGACTCTGGGCAAGCCACTTAACCCTCCATTGCCCCATGTAAGCCGCATTGAGCCTGCCATGAGTGGGAAAGCGCGGGGTACAAATGTAATAAAAATAAATATTCGGTGCTTTCAGGATTACTCAGCTGAAATAGCAGCAAAGCGCCGAGCTTTTTCCTCTATTTGCTCAAAGTTGTTTACCTTGAAAATCAGAATCGTTCTTCCAACATCCAGCTAAGTTGCGGATTGTTTATAATGGTGTTACACGAGTGTATGACTCAGCAAAGGCTGCCCAGGAGTTCCTGACGCAGCTGGAAGGAGTGGTGCATGGAGATCGTTAGCCATGGTGGCAGGATGGAAACCATCTCTAAAATGCCTGCTTGATGGTCTGTGCCCTTTTCGGAGGCAGAATTTGCTTGACTTGGATTTACTCTCATGAGACTACAGCAGCGATGGATAGATCACATAAGATCCAGGGATGCTGATGCACTGTCACCTTGGTTCACAACAAGCAGGTTACGTGAGTGTGGTTATCAGGTAAGTTTTGCGGGCTTATATGTCCAAAGCCCAGTTGGCACATATGGGGGAAAGTGGGGATCAGACTTGTTCATGTGGTTATAACCCCCATTCGTTTTTCATGCGATTTGGTCCTGCCTGGGATTCAGAATTTTTAGGTAAAAGTACGGGATTTCTTGATCAGGCTGTTGGGGGGTACGGTTCAAGGGACAGTAGATCAATTTTTGCTTGACAAGCCTAAAGCTTTCTCTCTCCCCTGGCCCAATATCCTAGTCTCCTATGTCGAAAATCGAGTTTGGTGGCCCAGAAATATGTCCTGCAATATTGGACCTCATCAGAGCCCCCGGCTTTCTGGCACTGGAGGAACCAGGTGCATCTTCTGGCAGCTTGGGAGGCCAGGGAGGCAAGAGGTTCCCCCAAGCAGAGAAAGATTTTCACCCAAATTTAGTCTCCTTACCTACAGATCCTCAGTCCTAGGAGGCGTAGTTTCCTGGTTAATAATAAATGTGGATGGTTGGACGTAACGATTATTAATGTCCTCTATAGCCAATATACTTGTATTTAGAGGGGGGAGGGAGGGAAGTGGGTTTACACATCTCTCTTTGAGTTATAAAGTTCTCAGGGGCTATCAGAGTCCAGGCCCATGGGATCTGTTTTGGTGTAATTACTTGGGAGGTTGAGGGATATAAAGGGGTAATTGGGGGGGGGGGGGGGGGGGGGGATGCTGGTTGGGCACTTTGAGCCTAGGTTGGTAGGTTGATATGTTTTTAGTTTTTAAGCGTAGGAGGAGGGACAGGGGGTTTCATTCTGACGATGAGGTTATGCGATATAGTCTATGCAACTACTTGACGTTTTTCTGGAGAATTGCCAGCAATAGCCAGGTAATCTTATTGCTACTCCACTTTCCTGTTTGCTGTTGCACAGCCATCAATAACTGTTGAAATGGGGGGATGCAAGGACTCACGATTCTGCTCCAGAATGGGATAAAGGCAAACCATGGACTTCACAACCTGAAAAGAGACGTCGGGAGAAGCCCATTACACCTGGATGCCATCCCTAATTTTCTGGTGTATGAGGAAAGAGTAAGAGGATCTGTGAACCCCCTTAATCAAGGGATCCACTGTCCAAGAAGCCTCTAGGGTAGCCTCCTCAAACCACAACATGGAAGACACCTGGGAAATTAGTTCCTGAAACTCCTCCCGATGGAAAATGCGGACAAACGAGGCATCTTCCCCTGCCAGGAGTCGTCCCCCCTGGCTGCTTCTGGTCCCTGAGCTCCTCCCTTCAGGCCAGCCAGGTAAAGCTTCTGACCCCTGAGAAGCACGGTCCAGGAGTTCCTTCTCCTCTTCCCATTCCCAACACTTGCGTTTAGAGGGGGGGGGGGGGGGTGAAGGAAGAGGAGTCTCCCTAAAGTACAGCTCTTTTCTGCGGAGCAGCCCCAGCCTACTTCAGGAAAAAAGGCCTTGAACATGGCCAAAACAAATTCCTGGGGAAATCAACCCCCGAAGCACCAAGCAGTGTAGGCTGAAGGGCAGGGACGAGCTCCAAATGCGGAGGGAGATCAAGGACAGACGCTAGGAACAAAATGGTGGTGTTTCCACCAAAAAGGAGGCAACAGCCCAAACGGGCTCCCCCGAGGATGGTCCCGCTGAAACCTCGGACACTGGAGGCTGCACAGCTGCCTACCAGGACTCCCCCACATCCCAACTCTGTGCACTACAGAGCTGCGCAGAGATCACAGTGCCCTGCCACGTCCACCCTCTGGCTCTGGCAAACTGCACAGCGCTTAAGGCATTTCCATCAAGAAAGAAAAAAAAAAAAAAACCACAGGAACTCTGCTGCTCCCTGAATAAGCATCGGGTCAGCAGGGAAACAACTGCTATTCTTGTTTCTGTTTTTTTTTTTTTTTTACACAGACTCCCTGTGGTAAATCACTGGTGACACTCGTTTCTTGTTTTATTTTTTTTTTTAACCGACCCTCAAAGTAGCAAGGCAGACCCCACAGCACTCCAAACTACCGGTATGCATGAAGACAGAGCCAGACAGCTGAGGCTCACAAACCAAAAGTACCCGCAGCAGGGTCCAAGTGGGAGGAAGGTCCTGGCCATCAGGGTTTAACACCCCCAGGGGCAAAAGAGATCCCTGTGGGCCTCAACCCCTATCCAGCAGGCAGACAAATGGTAAGCAAAACCCAAAACTATCTCTGGCATTTTTGTTTTCCCTGCTTTTTATTTTAAGAGAGAGTGTTTTCTCTTACCCAGTAGCCCCAGGAAGAAAACTCAAGACAAAAAAAAAATCCCAGGGCCTACAAGTAACCGACTGCACAGGCTTACCACTTCTCCATCTGCTGAGACTAAGAACAGCCTGGTTTCCTGAGGACTGAACAGCCCATTTAAAGGCTCATTTGAAGCTCAGTTTGTTCTCAATCGCCATCTGCTGGTCAGCGTGCATAATCTGTGCCAGTCTAGAGGGAAACTATGGAATGATCACATTTCAAGATTTGTTTGGACAATTTCTGTTTATATTAGAGTGACTTGCCAAACTAGAGGCTTTGACAGTGGATCAGTTGCATTTGATTGTACAATTATTGATTCTCTCGATGTCAGCCTATGGAAATGTCGTATTGGTTGGTCTGCCTAAGTTGATGTTGTAGTGACTGCAATTGCTGAAAAAAAATGGTGGCCTATTTGACTGAAGATCTGGTAAGTAGAGAATATAGAGCAGTTCTCAAAGAACTTCATTGGTCTCCATTAGGACTGGCTCATAATATTGTCCAGGATACCTTAGGTGAGAAGAGATATAGGTCTAGTCTAGAGCGGAGGAGTGGCCTAGTGGTTAGAGCACCAGTCTTGCAATCCAGAGGTGGCCAGTTCAAATCCCACTGCTGCTCCTTGTGATCTTGGGCAAATCACTTAACCCTCCATTGCCTCAGGTACAAACTTAGATTGTGAGCTCTCCTGGGACAGAGAAATATCCAGTGTACCTGAATGTAACTCACCTTGAGCTACTACTGAAAAATGGTGTGAGCAAAATGTAAATAAAATGAAAAAAAAACTTGTTGGATCTTTTTGTTTCAAATCAATCAATAGGTACATTGCGATCAGTACAAAAGTTGCTGTTTTTACTATTGGTTAAGGATTAGCACCTATATTTTGTAAAGCAAAGGGCTTTTTCAGTGATGGACCAACTTTGTGGAACAGGTTGTCAGGCAGTATAACACAAGTTGAATTATTTTCAGTTTCAGAAGCAAAGGTACAATTGTGGCAACATGTATTTACCAATGTTGATGCCTGAAGAGATTTAGAGATGAGGTGAAAGGGGAGTTATGCAGTAGTGAGCAGTTAGAATGTTGTTGTGGATGAACTGGAATCTCTTAAAGCTATATTTTATTTTAATGGTTATGCAGAAATGACAAATAAGTGCCCAGTTGTGCATATTAAAAAACTGTTTAAACTGAGAAAGTATTTGACTATTTCCTTGAATGAATGTAATATGCTGTCAGTTGCACAAAAACCATAACATGAAAAATATTTTACCTTTTCCAAGAAGACAGGAATTGCATCTACTACAACAGCAGATGACCTGGGAAGTGCTTCCATCATATAGGTTAAGGCTCTGCAGGCATGGTTCATCTGACCAAGCAAACAAAACAATACATCTGGAAAATTATTCTTATTTAAAACACTCCTTCCAGTTGAAAATAAAAGAAGGGAAGGAAAGTGATACTGAAAGTCATTTTACACTGAATAAAATGTATTCATATTAAAGGATTTATAATCCACCTATTCATTACAAAGCAATGTCCCAGGTGGAGTACAATAAAAATGCACATAAAATCAAATATAAAAATATGTAACTACCAAAACAAAACATACCTAAAAAATACAAATTAAAAGGGCAGCCCCAAACCCAATACTATAATCACAACACATCAAAAGCTTGCATATATACAAGAAAACTTTCAGTTTCTTGTGATATTTCAACATGATCTCCATTCAAATGAGAAAGTAGACAATTTCATACTAAAGAGCTTGCCACAGACTTACAATATCAAAATTGTGCTCCATCTGCAGCAACGTTATCTGAAATTAAAAAAAAAAAGGGAAAATAATAGATATTTTATTTGTGCCAGACCAAATCCCAAGCACACTTATAGTTTACAAACATATTTAATAATAGTATGACAGCAATAACAGCAATAGGCAAATTAGAGTCTCCAGGTTTCTATCTAGCTTATGCAACTAAATGAGAAAGAGTTGTCTGTATTCACACTGCCCTCTTCCTCAAGGTCTATATCTACCAGAGCTCCCGGAGAAGAGGTGGTGACCAAATCTCCCACCTGTCCCTTTAGACTCTAAGGCTACCCAACCATCCAAATCTGTTCTCCCAATGAGGCCCTCAGGCTGCCATCTCAATTCTGCTACTAGGTGCCTTAAGTTCAATAACCATGCTTTTAGTAAGTTACCATAATAGATGGCTGCAGAAAGAATAAATGGTCCATCAAGTCAACTTGGAGGAAGCCTTCACCAATAAAAATTCCAAAAATGTCCTAGCATCCCTCCCTGGGGGCACCAAGGAATGAGGCTTGGAGCTTTTGACTCCTTTAAGAGCAGATTTAACAACCATAAGGGACATGAATATATTCTGTTCAATATATTGTGAGTGACATTGCTGAAGGGTTACAAGGTAAAGTTTGCCTTTTTGCGGATGATACTAAGATTTGTAACAGAGTGGACACCCGGGAGGGAGTGGAAAACATGAAAAAGGATCTGCGGAAGCTAGAAGAATGGTCTAAGGTTTGGCAATTAAAATTCAATGCGAAGAAATGCAAAGTGATGCACTTAGGGAGTAGAAATCCACGGGAGACGTATGTGTTAGGCGGGGAGAGGGATCTTGGGGTGATAGTATCTGAGAATCTGAAGGCGACGAAACAGTGTGACAAGGCAGTGGCCGTAAGTAGAAGGTTGCTAGGCTGTATAGAGAGGGGAGTGACCAGCAGAAGAAAAGAGGTTTTAATGCCCCTGTATAAGTCATTGGTGAGGCCCCACCTGGAGTATTGTGTTCAGTTCTGGAGGCCGTATCTTGCTAAGGATGTAAAAAGAATTGAAGCGGTGCAAAGAAAAGCTACGAGAATGGTACGGGATTTGCGTTACAAGACATATGAGGAGAGACTTGCTGACCTGAACATGTATACCCTGGAGGAAAGGAGAAACAGGGGTGATATGATATAGATGTTCAAATATCTGAAAGGTATTAATCCGCAAACGAACCTTTTCTGGAGATGGGAAGGCGGTAGAACTAGAGGGAACGATTCGAGATTGAAGGGGGGCAGACTCAGAAAAATGTCAGGAAGTATTTTTTCACGGAGAGAGTGGTGGATGCTTGGAATGCTCTCCTGCGGGAGGTGGTGGAGAGGAAAATGATAACGGAATTCAAACATGCGTGGGATAAACATAAAGGAATCATGTTCCGAGGGAATGGATCCTCAGAAGCTTAGCTGAGATTGGGTGGCAGAGCCGGTGGTGGGAGGCAAGGATATTGCTGGGCGACTTATACGGTCTGTTCCAGAGCCGGTGGTTGGGAGGCAGGAATAGTGCTGGGCAGACTTGTACGGTCTGTGCCCTGAAAATGACAGATCCAAATCAAGGTAAGGTATACACAAAAAGTAGCATATATGAGTTTATCTTGTTGGGCAGACTGGATGGACCATGCAGGTCTTTTTCTGCCGTCATCTACTATGTTACTATGTATCAGTTGGAGCTTCTCAAATCCCGGTGCTTTCTATGTATGGTGCTGGCCTTCTTATGAAAAGGCTGTAGGGAGAGTGGAGTCTCCCAACTGCTTCATCTGTACCACCTTCATGACGTTGTGAATGGTCACTATCACAGCTTCCTTAGGAAGGGCATCAAAGTCAAGGATGTCCAATTTAAATGGGCTGGTCTGAAAGAAAGATAGCGTTAGAGGCGAAAACTTGATAGCAAAAATTTTTTTTTTAGATACATTAAAAGCAGGAAGCTGGCAAAAGAATCGGTTGGACCGCTGCATGACCAGGGTGTAAAAGGGGCGATCAGGGAAGACGAAGAAATAGCAGAAAAATTAAATGTGTTTTTTGCTTTGGTCTTCGAGGAAGTTTTGGGTGGGATACCGGTGCCGGACAAGGTAATCGAGGCTGAGAAGTCGGAGAAACAATGAAATATCTGTAAACCTGGAAGACGTAATGGAGCAGTTCGCCAAACTGAAGAGTTGCAAATCTCCTGGATAGATGGCATTCATCCAAGGGTACTGATAGAACTAAAAAATGAGTTGGCGGAGCTACTTTTAGAGATATGTAATTTATCTTTAAAATAAAGCGTGGTACCGGAAGATTGGAGGATGGCCAATGTAACGCCGATATTTTTAAAAAGGTTCCAGAGGAAATCCGGGAAATTATAGACCGGTAAGTCTGATGTCGGTGCCGGGCAAAATGGTAGAGACTATTATTTTTATTTTATTTTTTTAATATTTATGCAATGTTTAAACTTCACAAGCTTTAATCTTGTTACAAGTAACATTAGATACATATGTGACACATAGTACAAATTTACTTTCTATAAAGAAAAAGGTAGAGACTATTATAAAGAACAAAATTACAGAGCATGTTCAAAAGCATGGACTAATGGGACAAACTCAACATGGATTCAGTGAAGGGAAGTCTTGCCTTACCAATCTACTACATTTCTTTGAAGGGGTGAACAAACATGTGGATAAAGGTGAGCCGGTTGATATTCTGGATTTTCAGAAGGCGTTTGACAAAGTACCTCATGAAAGACTCCAGAGGAAATTGGAGAGTCATTGGATAGGCGGTAGGGTTCTATTGTGGATTAAAAATTGGTCAACAGATAGAAAACAGAGTAGGGTTAAATGGTCAGTATTCTCAATGGAGAAGGGTAGTTAGTGGGGTTCCCCAGGGCTCTGTGCTGGGACCGCTAATTTTTAACATTTATAAATAACCTAGAGATGGGAATAACTAGTGAGGTAATTAAATTTGCTGATGACACAAAGTTATTCAAAGTTGTTAAATTGCAGGAGGATTGTGAAAAATTACAAGAGGACCTTATAAGACTGGGAGACTCGGCGCCTAAATGGCAGACGACGTTTAATGTGAGCAAGTGCAAAGTGATGCATGTGGGAAAGAGGAACCCAAACTATAACTACATCGTGCAAGGTTCCGCTTTAGGAATCACGGACCGAGAAAGGGATCTAGGTGTCATCATTGATGTTACGTTGAAATCTTCTGCTCAATGTGCTGCTGCGGCTAGGAAAGCAAATAGAATGTTGGGTATTATTAGGAAAGGAATGGAAAACAAAAATGAGGATATTATTATGCCATTGTATCGCTCCATGGTGCGACCGCACCTCAAGTATTGTGTTCAATTCTGGTCGCCGCATCTCAAAAAACATATAGTGGAATTGGAAAAGGTGCAGAGAAGGGCGATAAAGATGATTCAGGGGATGGGACGACTTCCCTATGAGGAAAGGCTGAAGAGGCTGGGGCTCTTCAGCTTGGAGAAAAGGCGGCTGAGGGGAGATATGATAGAGGTCTATAAGATAATGAGTGGAATGGAATGGGTTGATGTGGAGTGTCTGTTTACGCTTTCCAAAAATACTAGGACAAGGGGGCATGCGATAAAGCTGCAGTGTAGTAAATTTAAAATGAATCGGAGGAAGTTTTTCTTCACTCAACGTGTGGTTAGACTCTGGAATTCGTTGCCAGATAAGGTGGTTGGGGCAGTTGGCTTAGCGGAGTTTTAAAAAAGGTTAGACGGCTTCCTGGAGGAAAAGGAAATAGAATGTTATTGAATGGACGTAGGAATAATCCACTATTTCTGGGATGGGAAGGAAGAAATGCTTGTTCTTTTGACCGCTGTCGGAGAGAGGATGCCGGGCTCGATGGACCCTTGGTCTGTCCCAGCATGGCGATGCTTATGCTTATCTCCCTAACAAAACTGGTAAAGGAAAACTCCTCCAGGGGAAACGTACCCCTTTCATAAGGAAGGGAGAGATCTAAAGATCCAAAATATCCCCCCACCGAGAGAACCTGGGGCTCCTTCCTCAAAGTCCCAGAAGCAGTCTGGTTAGTAGTTTTGTGTGTGATTCTGCACCCGCCTCAGATGACTGGACTTGAGACCAGGCTCTGAACAAGAGTGCCAAGGAACAGCCCTAGATATGGACCTCTAGGAAGCTTCCTCCCCAACCAAGGAGCTAAATACTGACACCATCTCAGCCAGCACCGACCCCAACACCCTTTCAGGCAACAGCATAGATGCTTGACGAACAGAGAGAGTATGGGCCTACAAGACAGGCTGGACCACCATCAGGCTTAATATATCAATGCCCTCTACACCCTGGCATCGCATCAGGAGAAAAGATGCCCCTGTACTTTCCTAGAGCATGGCTCGGAACCGCTGTTTGGACACAGGGACTGGTCAAGGTGGGGCCTCCGTTGGAATGGTGGCTGGTTCAAATCCCGCTGCTACTCCTTGTGATCTTGGGTAAGTCACTTAGCCCTCCATTGCCTCAGGTACAAACTTAGATTGTAAGCCCAACTGGGACAGAGAAATATCTAGTGTACCTGAATGTAACTCACCTTGAGCTACTACTGAAAAAAGGTGTGAGCAAAACCTAAATAAATAAATCCACAAAAGGTATTGGGGCTGAATCAGAAGGCTGGTCTGAGACCAAAAGATGCTGGCACATTGGTACTGAATCCAAGGAGAGGGAGTGACCTTCATGGCTCTTCTCAGATACTCACGATGTCTATGTTCTGGTGCTCCAGGCACCATGCTTCAAACAGGATCAATGCAGATGCTTCTTGGCCTCAGTGCCGATGTGGATGATATTGAATCCTTACAGGTCCTTGATGTGGGATCCAAGGATGCTTGAACCCAATGGTTACTGCTGATGCTCCCTCTCGAGAAAAGTAGAAACCTCCTTGATGCTGATGCATCTCCAATATCCAACACAGCTCCAGGGGCCATAGGGACTAATGTCTCCAATGTCGGACTTCTCAGTGAACAAAATATTTCTGAACTGTTCCTCGCAACTCTTGATGGTTCTTTTTGACATCTGCTGATAGTTTAGAAAAGAATCATGATGGCTGGGTCCCAGATATGACTGACACTCATATATGCAACAATGATTTTGCTACTGAGAGAAAAACATGTGATTTATACTAAATTGAACCCGCCGATTCTAAATATGAACTCCGAATTTGCCTGACACGTTTAGATTTTAAGTTATACATTCAAAGCCTATTCACTTATATTAATGCATTATATATTGGAAATATTCCAACGGTCATGCCCGGACCTGTCCGGACGCGCTCAGACAGGTCTATTGGCTGATGTCAGCAGTAAGTATAAGGCAAGATGGATAGACCCAAATGTGTTAACAATCCGGACAATTTCTGCTACATATGTGGCAAATACATTGATCAGCGCAAGAATCTGACAAAGCGAGTGCGCCTTGCTTACAAGTATTACTTTGACTGTCAAATTGGAGATCAAGATAAAAGCTGGGCACCTCATATTTGTTGCACCGTGTGTTACTCTGGGCTAACGCAGTGGTTGAATGGTAAAAGGAAACGAATGGCTTTTGCAGTGCCGATGGTTTGGTGTGAGCAGAAAAATCACCAGACTGTTATTTTTGCATGACTAAAATCGCTGGATATTCAAAGAGAAACAAGTCACAAATTGTGTATCCTGACTGTGAGTCTGCTCTTAAACCAGTACCTGCCCCTCCTGCTGCAGGAACGGCAATTGAAACTGACGCTTCTGATCCTGATGAAGATGTTGATTGGCATGATGTATTTCCTGATCCAGAACAGCTGGAGGGTAGCCGCACTTGCTGAGCCAATCAGATTTAGATGATCTGGTAAGAGATCTGTCAAGAAAAGTCAGAACTGCTAGCTTCTAGACTTCGGGAATGGAATTTGCTACAACGAAGCACCACAACTTCACACTTTCGTCATCGACACACCAAGTTAGCAGCATACTATGCAATGGAAAGCGATGTCTGTTTCTGTACTGATGTAAATGGTCTTATGATGGAGTTAGATGGTACACATTCCCGATGAATGGAGGCTATTCATAGACTCTAGCAAAACGAGTTTGAAAGCTGTCTTCTTGCACAATGGTAACGAAAAACCATCTGTTCCATTGGCTCATGGGGTTGGAATGAAAGAGACCCATGCTTCTATGGAGTTAATTTTGAAAATGATCAAATACTCTGAACATAAATGGAATATTTGTGCTGACCTGAAAGTGGTAGTACTGCTGCTTGGCCTACAGTTAGGGTACACAAAGCATATGTGTTTCTTGTGCCTATTGAACAGTCGTGATGACAAAAATCATTACAAAATGACAGTGGCCTCTCAGAGACGAGCACACAGTTGGTCGGTACAATGTACAACACAAATCACTGGTCGATCCACTTCAAGTTTATCTTCCACCACTACACATTAAACTTGGTTTAATAAAAAATTTTGTAATTGCACTTGATTGTGATGGAAATGGTTTCCAGTATTTGAAGAAGATGTTTAGCACACTGAAAACTGCGGCTAAAATAAAGGCTGGAATTTTTATTGGCCCTGAAAACAACAAACTAATGCATGACGACACATTCAGAAGAAAACTCAACCCTCTGGAACTTGCAGCTTGGGATGCATTTGTGCTAGTAGTGCAGAACTTCCTTGGGAACAGACGAGCTGAAAACTATGCTGAACTAGTAGACAACATGCTTAAAGCATATGAACAACTTGGCTGCCGAATATCATTGAAAATGCATTTCTTACATTCGCATCTTGATTTTTTCCCACCCAATTTGGGACATGTAAGTGACGAACATGGAGAGAGGTTCCATAACGACATTTCTACAATGGAGAACAGATATCAAGGCCACTGGAATCCCAACATGATGGGGGACTACTGCTGGTTTTCGCAATGGGAAAATATGACCGGTCACAAAAGCAAAAGCAGATGCCTGAAGCACTTTAACAGTACTGGGCCTTGAAGTAAGACTTTTAAACTGGAATGCGAGACTTTTTTGAAATTTTGTTATTCCATTATATTTTAATATACTGTTTACTACGAAAACTTTGATGTAGATCAGGTTAATTGTTGGAGTAAAACTCGTTCTGTAAAAAATTATTCAATGCTTTCCAAGTGCTTAATTCATTTGGACAAACTTATGCATAACAAAATTTCCTGATGTGTTACAACAATTCTGACTTCGGATTTGGAATATGCACACTGAATTTAGTATAGGACAAATGGTTTTTGCCCAGTAGCACACGAACAATTTTTTTTTGTTGTGCTTAATTAGTACCTGAGTGACACAGTCTTGCCACACTGGGTGCACTTTTTAAAACCACTGAGTTCTTCGAGACATGTCAGGGGAGATAGCCAAAGTAAAATCAAATGGCTCAATTGTGAAAAAAGAAAGAAAACATTTCCTCACTGGAGAACTCAGGCCTAAGGAGTGTCAAAACCAGTAAGAGCAATAAAACGGGCACAGAGTTCTGGTCCCATGCAGCAATTACAAAATAAATGGCAATCTGAACCCACAAACATATGCAAGCTGTGAGAGAGATGGGAGAGAACGTCTTCAGACTCTCTGGTCCAGTGTGGCAGCTGTGGGCGAAAAAATGTATGTGGTGTGGTCTTCTAAATGCTTCTGGAAGGTTGCTGAGGAGTTCCAGAGCCGGTGGTGGGAGGCGGGGATAGTGCTGGGCAGACTTATACGGTCTGTGCCAGAGCCGGTGGTGGGAGGTGGGGCTGGTGGTTGGGAGGCGGGGATAGTGCTGGGCAGACTTATACGGTCTGTGCCCCGAAGAGGACAGGTACAAATCAAGGTAGGGTATACACAAAAAGTAGCACATATGAGTTGATCTTGTTGGGCAGACTAGATGGACCGTGCAGGTCTTTTTCTGCCGTCATCTACTATGTTAGGCTCTGTCGGATGATCTGTGGGAATATGTTGTCCTGCTTATCCTCTGAGAAGACAAGTCCCATGTATTATAAGCAGTTTTGGAAGGCTTACATGTGATCACTTGTGGTACCTTCCATAATTTAACTTTCAAATAGCATATTTTTCTGTTTTGGAAACAAACACACCCATGTTTACATACATCTACTGCAAGGAGAAAATACAGATCTTAAAAACAGCATGAAACAACATGTTAGTAACTGTTTCATGGTAATGTAATGTATTAATCAAGCTTTGATTTCTTACCAAAGCTGGCACAACACTCTTGACTGGAAACCCTCCTAATGTTTCTTCATTGCCCATAACCAACAACTGACACATCTCAATAACTGCCTGCAGCTGCTGACTTTCATCAGTGGCTTGGAGCCCTTGTAAAAGCTGTTGGGCTTTTGAACCTGAAAAATCAAACATACATAAATAAAATTGAGCACAAGCACAAATTTGACATACACACTGTGATGAGAGAAATCTATTTATCTTAACTGGAATAAATCCAAAAGTTTTTCTTATTCACTGTTCAGGTCTTTGCTGTTGGGAGTGAAGAATCCGAAGCATAACTGCCCAATTTTTAATGTTTATTTTTATTGCTCATCTACAATCGCACCAGCTTCTAAAAGGAAACCTGTTTTCATTCTGAGGTCAGGCATCTCCAAGCATGGGACAGTCAGCCCTTCTGCATTATGGAGTGAGGCCCCAGACAACTAAGACATCATTTTATAATGGTAACAGCTGAATTTCATACATCAGATCTAACTGTAAAAAAACCTCTTGCTGGAAAATGGTACACCAGAATTAGCACAAAAAAAATAGAAGTTAATCTCTTAATTGGCAAGAGTTCCTGTAAAGCAAAAAAAGGAACCAATAATGAGGAGAAAGGCGAAAGTCCAACAATTTCAGTGCACTGCTATATACTGCCTACAGGAGACCAAAGTTTAAAAGTTTGGCTTCTACTCCTCAGGTCAACCACAAGTAGGATACTACGAAGAAAGCATTCACAGCTCCTGTGTATGGTGGGGGTGAGGAGCTGCTGAGGGAAGAGTTTCAACCAAAACACAATGGTAACAATAACCAGACTCAAGGTGCACTTGTGAACCCTGACCAAGGACAGATTTTAATGGCTAGGCTAAGCTGGAATGGGAGACATTTAAAATATGGGAAACCCCCAGGTTATGGAAGAATACTCATAATGCTATCATTCTCCTTCTCCCACATCCCTCACCCTGGCACAAGCATCTCTCCCACCAAAGCAGAATCTCTCTCCAGTCTGTCTTTTTCCTTTGCTCCCTCCATCCACCATTCAGCATCTCTCCCCCTATCTGATCTCTCCTTCCCTTTCCTCCAAACCCCTCTAGGGGGAATCCATCCAGCATGTCTCCCCTTCTTTCCCCTCCTTTCCGCAGGTCTGGCATTTCTTACTTTTAATTCCTCTTACCACCGGCCCCCTTACCCCCGATGCTGGCATATCGCACTGTCACTCCACACCCCCAACTCCATACAGGTAAGGCATCTTTCACTCTGTCCCTGACACAGCCCTGCTAGTTTTTAGTGGATCACTGGAATTCAGTGGTAGCAATGCAAACACACACTGCTTGTGGCTGGTCAGCCCCCTTGATCTTCCTTCTTCCACATTCCACCCATAGGAAACTGCATCAAAAGAAACAGGATGTGGAAGAAGGAAGACCAAGGGAGTCGACCATCATGCTGCTGAATGCCAGCGATCCACTGTAAGCTTGCGGAGCCAGCAAGAAAGATGCAAGAGAGGAGGAAAGGGAAAGAGTATGCCACAAGGGCAGCCCTGAGCTTTTTGCTGGGCTCACTCAATGGTAGCTAAGCCCCTGACAGACTCGCCTCCCATGCATTTATGCCACGGAGTTATTTAAACGTCTCTATAACCTCTTCTCTCCTGCCTTTCTTCCAAAGTATACATATTGAGATCTTTAAGTCTGTCCCTGTATATGAGAAAGACCACTGACCACTTTAAACTGGATTGGACCTAGGTGGATAAACTTAACACAATTTTTAGAAAAAGTTTTTGGGTTTGCCATGACAAAGGGTGCTACTTGTGCAATCAAATGTTTTTGGTTTCTAATTCTTGATTACTTCAATATTTCTAGAACTGATCCTTCCAAATGAAAGAGTAGAACATGTCTACATCAAACTCTTATGTTAATGCACCTTGAAAAATATTTTTTAAACAGCAAAATGTAAAAATTGTACAATGATTTACAGATTTTTAACAAGACTGTACTTCTCTCAAAAACAATTCAAGTCTTACATTACTACAGCATAGACAAGCCCGATTATCTCCCATAAAGTCATGCATTACAATTTACATAATACAATTGGTAGAAAAATATATTCTTTGTCTCTAAATAAAAGAACCCTCCAAAACAGCCAGATGAGCCATTTAGTATCCAGCCCCATATTAATAAAGTTTCATAAACTGCCTTCACAGGCATGTTAGTTTAGAAGATCAAAATAATAATAGAATTTTGCAAGTTCTTTTCGCTATTGAGCAGCAACAAAACTATTCATGTGCCTTTCCAACACCTGGCTCAGCAAGTCAGGGACCCATGTTTCCATAGAAAGTTTTTCTAAGGTTCAGTAAAAGTCAAGGGTGCACAACACCCTGAGGAATTTCTAGGGCAAAAAAAACTTGTACAGTGAGAAAGGTCCCCATCTCTTATAGACTTATAGCACTATTTTAGCACTAGACACCAACATGAAGCATTTCAGCCTAGTCAATCCAAATCAGCCAATCTCAAATGAGGTGTTTTTTTTTTTTTTAATTCAGATTTAGAAAAACCAACACTTACTAGCTCCACTGCCAATAGTTCTGTGAAAAGTTGAGACATTCGAGGACCAAGCGGGCCAAAGAGATGGGGAGGCAGGCCTCTGGCTTCTAACAGGGCTGCAATAAAACAAAAATATTAAATGGAAGATTATTTGAAACATTAAAGGTATTCTGGGGCAAAACACACTGTCCCACAACAACAATTTTCTAGAAATAAGAGAACAGGTGATATTTGAAGAGTTTGCCATCATCTTTTTGTTAAGGCTTAAATAGTTTGACTGTATTGATAAGTTAAAATCTCACACCAAAGCTAAGGGAAAATTAGGTTCTTACCTTGATAACTTTCTTTCCTTTAGTCACAGCAGATGAATTCATTAACTGATGGGTTGTATCCGCCTACCAGCAGGTGGAGATAGTGAACACTGAAAGCACATGGCGTTCCTGGACGCCCAGCCCCCTCTGCCTTCAGTATATGAAATTTCCAAAGCAGAGTGAATAAGAAAGGCAAAACAACAAACTTTCCTCACAGAGAACAAACGCCCCTGAACCGGAGCAATAACCAAAGGAGGGATGTTATCAACCTCCTGCAATAAAAACAGCACGTAGTAACTCTGATAGCTTGTCTTCAAGAACTCCTGATGAGACATAATGTCTGTATGCAACATCTGTACAAAAACTAAAGTCAGACAGGGAAGGATCATGGATTCATCTGCTGTGACTAAAGGAAAGAAAATCATCAAGGTAAGAACTTAATTTTCCCTTCCTTGTCATCAACAGCAGATGAATCCATTAACTGATGGGATGTACCAAAGCACTCCTTAAATAGGGTGGGAACAGGCAACTCCGCGAGCAAGCACTTTGGCTCCAAAATGCGCATCCTGCCACGCTGCCACATCCAACCTGTAATGCCGCACAAAAGAGAGCTGAGAAGTCCAGGTAGCCGCACGACAGATCTCTTGAAGAGAAAAGACACCCGTTTCAGCCTACGAAGAGGACATTGCCCTTGTAGAGTGCGCTTTAAACGCTTCAGGCGGCGACTGCCCTGAAAGCAGATAAGCAGAAAAAATGAGTTACTTAAGCCATCGGGCTATAGTGGCCTTAAACGCCGGGGACCTGCCAACAGAACAAATGATCAGAATTCCTAAACTCATTTGACATCTGCAGATACTGCCACAGAGCACTGCAGACATCCAAAAGGTGCAATTGCCCAAAGGAGTCCGAAAACTCCTCCTTACAAAAGGAAGGAAGAAAAATGGGCTGGTTCAGGTGAAAAGCTGAAACCACCTTAAGCAGAAAGAAAGGCACCTTACGAACAGTTACCCCGGATTCCGAGAACTGCAGAAAAGGATCCCGACAGGAAAGAGCCTGAAGCTCAGATATTCTTCTTGCCGTCATTGTCACTAAAAAACAAAAACTGTCTTGAGAGTCACATCCTTCTCAGAAGCTCGTTTAAGAGGCTCAAATGGAGATCGCTGGAACGCTTTCAACACGAGCCCCAGGTTCCAAGCGGGACAGGGCGACCGCAAAGGAGGACGGAGACAAAGTGCCCCTCTGAGAAATCGGACAATATCCGGATGAGCAGCAAGGGAGAAGCCGGAGACTTTCCCCCGGAAGCAGGCCAATGCTGCCACTTGAACTCGAAGGAAAATTGTAGGCCAGGCCCTTTTGTAGCCCGTCCTGCAAAACGTCCAGCAAAAGCGAGACTGTCACCAGACTCGACGAGATAACCTTTGGAGTACACCACGCCTCAAAAGTGTGCCAGATCTGAGCATAAGTCGCAGAGGTAGACTGCGTGCAAGCCCGCAAGATCGTGGCAATAACCTTATAAGAATAGCCCTTGTCCCTTAATTGCGCCCTCTCTCAAGAGCCAGGCCGTAAGACCAAAGCGGCAAGGATCTTCAATAGTCACTGGAACCAGAACTAACAAGTTCGGAACCCGAGACAAAGGAAGAGGCACGTCCACCAGCATCCGCCGGAGATCCGCGTACCACGGACGCCTTGGCCAATCTGGGGCGATGAGAATCACAAATCCTCGGTGCAGGCGAATCCGAAGTAGCACTCGCCCTATCAAGGGCCAAGGAGGGAACACATACAGGAGAACGAGGGCCAAGGTTGAGCCAGGGCATCCAACCCTGCCCAGCCAGGGACTTTGGCATTTATGCTTGACGCCATGAGGTCCAAGTCTGGAGTCTGTTTATTTTCTCAGAATCTGCCTTTGCTAATCAAGCAGCGGAAGCAGTGGCCCGTCTCATCTCTCTTGGCAAAGTTACATATGCCCTCCAAATATCTAGCTTTCCCAACCTTGAATCTGCTCATGGCAGTTCAGTACAAGCTCAGCCGTAGCTAGGTCTGTAATTAAAGAGGAACCCAGTTTCAATTAGTTAAAGAGATATAGTTTATTAGTATTAATTAGCATTGATACATTACCCAATAATGAGGATACCAGCAATTCAGTCAATCATACAGTGGAACAGAATCACACGACACATCAGCCCTCGGTGGTACTTTGTCTCTCTCCTCCATCAGCATCTGCCTCTGTATCTGCGTCTGTCTCTCTCTCTCTGTCTCTCTTTCTGCGTCTTACACTTCTCGGGGTGCTTCCTTTATACTGTCTCAACCCAATGGATTCCAATGGGA
This sequence comes from Microcaecilia unicolor, assembly GCF_901765095.1. Taxonomy (NCBI): domain Eukaryota; kingdom Metazoa; phylum Chordata; class Amphibia; order Gymnophiona; family Siphonopidae; genus Microcaecilia; species Microcaecilia unicolor. Next base: position 171,919,986 of record NC_044040.1, read on the forward strand.
TCCAGCTTTGTCAGCAGAACTTGCTATCCCTTATCAGTTGATAAAGAACCGATAAGGGTGACTTCATTAGGTCCCAGGTTCCAACTATACACAAAAGGGGTGCAAAGCACAGGTGGCGAGATGACTTCATCGGTCATTCTGCTCTTCTCAGCTATTCTCAGCTCCCCCTCCCTCTGAGTACTCTCTAACTACGTACATCTACCCCCTTATCTACATTCATTAGCCCAAAACATCTTTCATGACTCTTCACTGATGCCAGTCCCAGGCATGTTTATAAGAGCAAAAGACCCCCTCCCGTGCCAGCTCCCTGAGAACTCAGTTCAGCTTGTGCTGCAGAAAAATGTATTTTGTATCAGAGATGACTTTGGATTTTTAAGAGAAGCCCAGCTCTTGAGCCATTTGCTTGTAGAGGCCTAGCACTTTAGCCTGAGCCATTGACCTGTATTTTACTGAGAGCAAGGGCGGCCATATATATACACAAGTCCCCCATTTGGCACAAATCTGAAGAAAAACTTCTTCCACCAGTTCCCATTCCGCCGGGTCGATTTGAGTCTGCTGAGGAAATTGGCTTGTACGTTGCTCTGACCGGCTACGTGAGCCACGGACAGCGTCTCTAGGTGACGCTCGGCCCAGTCGCAGATCTGAGACGCCTCCGCAGCCAGGGCCCTGCACTGAGTACCGCCCTGACGATTGATGTAGGCCACTGCTGTCGTGCTGTCCGACGGAACTCGGACAGGAAGACCCTTCAGTTTCCTGTGGAAGGCCAAAAGAAACTAATATCGCTCTCAGTTCCAAGCGATTGATGGACCATCCCGCTTCCGCAGTGGACCACAGAACCTGAGCATAGTGTCCCCGGCAATGAGCTCCCCAGCCCGAAAGGCTGGCATCCGTTATCACCAGACACCAAAACGGAAGAGCCAGTGGCATCCCCTGCCGCAGCATGCTGTCGGAAAGCCACCAATCCATACTGCGCTGGGTCGCAGGAAGCCGCCTTAGTCTGCATTGGTACTCCTGGGAAATCAGGGACCATTGCTGAAGCAGAGCAAGCTGCAGTGGCCTCATATGAGCTCTCGCCCAGGGGACCACCTCTATGGTGGCTGTCATTAATCCCAGAAGCTGAACAAAGTCCCAAGCTCGAGGGTGAGGCATCCGCAGGAGCAGGCGGACTTGATTCTGAAGCTTGAGATGCCTGTTGTCGGGAAGAAACACAAACCCCGAAGCCGTGTCGAACTGGACCCCCAAATACTCGAGAGACTGAGAGGGGGTCAGGTGACTTTTGGGCATATTGACTACCCAGCCCAGAGTCTGAAGAACTGTAACAACTCTGGATGTGGCAAGTCGGCTTTTGTCTGCCGAATCCGCCCTGATGAGCCTGTCGTCGAGATGAGGGTGAACTCTGATACCCTCTCGCCTGAGAAAGGCAGCCACCACTACTATCATCTTGGAAAAAGTCTGAGGGGCAGTTGCTAGGCCAAAAGGCAAGGCGCGAAACTGGAAATGTTGGCTCAATACCGCAAACCGGAGAAACCACTGATGCGGCGGCCAGATGTGAATATGCAAATACGCTTCCTTGAGGTCCAGAGACATGAGAAACTCTCCTGGCTGTACCGCCGCAATGATGGAGAGCAGGGTTTCCTTGCAGAAGTGTCGCACTCCTAAGGCCTCGTTGACTCTGCTTAAGTCGAAGATAGGTCTGAATGACCCGCCTTTTCGAGGCACCACAAAATAGATGGAGTAGCGACCGCAGCCGTGTTCGGCGGGAGGAACCGGAACCACCGCTGCGTGCTTCAGCAACACCTGCAAGGTCTCGTTTACTGCTGCCCGCTTGACGGCAGTGCCGCATTGGGACTCCAAAAACGTGTCTCCCACCGGGGCAGCGAATTCTAGTCAGTAACCTTCTCTGATCAGGTCCAGGGCCCACCGATCCAAAGTAATCTTGGTCCACTCCTCGAGAAAGAGGGAGAGACGACCCCCGACTGCGTGAACTGACGAGTGGACCTGCGTCCCATCATTGTGGAGGACGCCCCTGAACTCCTGGGCTTTGCCTGGGCGCCGCAGCGCGTTTGTCCGAATGAAAGGAGTTCCTTTGCTGGAAACAGGTACATTGACCAAACCCCGCAGAGCGCCCCGGGCAATACCTGCGAGCTTCGCGAAAACGTGGTCTGGAAGAGGAGGGAAAAGAAGGACTTTTGGAAGAAGGCCTCGGCCTATTCTCAGGCAACCGTTGGGACTTAGAGTCCCCTAGATCCTTAACCATCTTCTCCAAATCCTCCCCAAATAAAAGAAGGCCCCGAAAGGCTAACCTCACCAGCCTTTGTTTAGAGGCCATGTCAGCTGCCCAATGCCGGAGCCAAAGAAGGTGGCGGGCAGCCACCGCCACCGACATCTGATTAGCCGAAGCTCTGACCAGTTCATAAAAAGCATCAGCCAAAAAAAAAAGACAGTGCAGAATCCATACGCAGGCCGACCTCAGCAAGGGAACCCGATTCATCGGCGGGCTGTTCAACAGCCTGCTGCAACCAGGAAAGGCAGGCCCAGGCTGCATAGGAACTGCAAATAGCCGCCCGTAACGAAAGGCCCGAGATTTCAAAGGACTGCTTCAGTGCGGATTCCAGCCGCCGGTCCTGCATATCTTTCAAAGCAACCCCTCCTTCCACCGGGAGAGTAGTCTTTTTAGTCACAGCCGTGACTAACGCATCCACTTTAGGCATCCCAAAGAAAGCCAACTGACTTTCACTCAGAGGGTAAAGGTGACACATAGCCCTGGCCACCTTCAAGGGACCATCAGGGTCAGACCATTGAGCTGAAATAAGCTCTTGGATGGACGCATGCACGGGAAAAGCCCGAGAAGGCTTCTTAGTACTAGCCATCCTAGGATTAATAGAAGAGGCAGCGCCCTCGTAGGGATCTTCAATACAAAGGGCCTGTAAGGCATCAGAAATGAGAGCTGGCAGCTCGTCACGGTGGAAAATTCAAACCGCTTTAGGGTCATCCAATTCCTGTGGCAAGCAGCCACCCTTATCTGGATCATCAGTCCATGATGGCCTGCCCGACCCCTCAGACTCCCCAAAACTAGACCATGGGGGAGAACAGGGTAAAGAGTCCCCCTCAGACGGGGTAGTCACTCGTCTACGCTTAGTGCAAGCCAAAAGCTCGGGGAAGAAATGAAGTCTCCAGCAGACGCTGGGCTATCAAGAACGGGAGGCAACCCAGTCCGAAAGGAATTGTCATGAGCCTCAGGCAATGCTGTCTAACATAAAAGCCTTATGCATCAGTAGCACAAATTCAGGGGAGGAAAAAAAAACCTCACCCTGTACCTCCATCCCCACATTGGGGGAAGCGAAGGCAATAGCTCCTCTAGAAACCTCGAAACGAGGCGTCCCCCTGCACTCAGACCCCTCCACAACTGCAAGGGTTGAGTCATGCGGCGCCTCCAAGATGGCGCCCGCTGCCAACTCCATCGGGCGGGAAGATTCACAACCCGCTATGCTCGTGCCAGCATTAGCATCTAGGCAGCATGAGCTGCAAAGCCCCGCTGCTGATGTGTGCTTCCCACAGTGGGAGTAGCGCTTAACCCCTTCAGCAGCCATCAAATACAGAAAACAAAATGGCGCCTTCGCAGCAAAACTTACACCACACAGAGCGCTGTCAGCGGAAACCTCCCCGGAGGAGCTGGGCACCACTCTCACCTCAGGAGGCCGAGTCATACGAGCTTCGGTCAAGCTGCATCGAACCAGGAACTCTGGAGAAAGCCTCAGAAATCGCCACGCTGAGAAAGCGAGCCTCTTTTTTTTTTTTTTAACTGTGAGGAAAGTTAGAGGCAGGCAGCCACAGAGGAACTCCGGGAGGAGGGGGAATAGGGTAAGGCAGGGACAGGGAAAACCAAGTATGCCTTTAAAGTGGGCACCGCCAGCCACAACACCCCGCTGCTCTACTGGCAAAGCACAGGAGCCACCCCAGGCAGACATCCAGGAGCTGAGAAAACGACGCCCACACCTGCTGGGAGATAGGGCAGGGACTGTCTTTTCTTCATGTTCAATTGTGAAGCGCTGCGTATGACTGGTAGCGCTATAGAAATGATTTGTTGTAGTAGTAGTAGTAGTAGTAGATAAGAGATATACTGAAGGCAGAGGGGGGCTGGGCATCCAAGAACACCATGTGCTTTCAGTGTTCTCTATCTCCACCTGCTGGTAGGCGGATACAACCCATCAGTTAATGGATTTATCTGCTGTTGATGACAAGGAAATTGCCTTTATGATACAAAATTCTATCTCATGGTTCTTCTGCTAAATGACATTTTCTAGATACTTGCTATAAGATTAAATTATAAACTTGGACTTCTATATGAATGCACTTTTTCCAATCTATTTGACAAAAAATAAAGATGGCACTAAAATCTCTATGCTACTGTCACTGTGAAAAAGTTTGAGGCATCTGCTTCTATTTGTGTAAGACTTCCAAGTCATATCTTCTTTACAGTTTGTTTTTTTTCTTTTTGAAATGTTTTATTAATTTATAATGATACAGGGATAAGAAATGCAAAATACAAGGAATAATCAAATAGTCATATCAAGGAATATCAATATATAAGTAACAGAGGAGGGAAAGGTAGGAAGGTAAAGGGGGGGTAGGGGAAAGCAAGTTATAAATATATTCAAAACAGAACCTGCAATTTACACAATTATTATGGAGAACTCTTGTTTAAAGAAAGATAAGTTTTTAAAGGCAACAACACTTTGTCAAAATATAAGGAATTTCTAACTTTGATGGCTAAAGATAATTCAAATTTGTGTATTTGTAAAACAGAATGCCATCAAAAGTGAGAATTAAGAAAGGAGTTATCCTTCCAATTTGCTAAAACCATTTTTAAACCTATAGCAATTAACGTATCATACAGTTTGGAGGAGTATTTGTCTAAAACATTTTCAATAATAGGCGAACCAAATATGATTTTACTGATTGAAAGCACTTCAGACAAATGAAAGATATCAGAAATCATACGCCAAATAATATTCCAAAATTTGAAGGTTTTAGAACAATCAAAAAGAATATGGTTGAAGGTTCCTATAGCTGATTTACAAGACCAACACAAGTTATCCAAAAGACTAGCAATTTTCATTTTATGAGGAGTCCATAACGACCTGTGATGAAGAAAGAAGAAAGATTGCGAATAATTTGCAGATGCTATAGGTCTACTGATTGTGGTCCAGAACAGACTCCACTGCTGATCTGTCAAGTGGCATTGCAGCTCAGATTCCCATATAGATCGTAGGCTAGCTTTTCCACTGTAGTTTTTTTTTTTATGGTTATTCAACGTCTTAGCTGCAGCTTAGTGAAATCAGAAATGTTCGTCTTGGGCTTTGTTCTTTCTACTCATGACAGTCTATTACCAGTCTGACTGACATCATGAAAGAAAAAAACTAAAGTATCACTAAGGAGCTAAAGTGTATTCATCTACTGGAGTAAAAAAATTTGGTTTGCTTACTCAGCAGATGGGACAAGAAAATCATGGTGTAGCTTGAATTATGTAATGTGTCTCAGTTTAACAATGAGGGGTATTTTTGATATAACATCTAAGTCCGTTTTGCACAAAACATCCAAAATCCAAATAGGAAACAAGGTTATTTTTGAAAAAAAGAAAAACGTCTTACCTTTTTTATCGATAATATTGTTTCGAACAAGGTTTTGTGCTTTAGATGTTTTGTTTTTTGGTACATTTTTGAAAAAAAAAACAAAAAAGCAAATAAGTGCAAAACGCAGACATTCAGGACATTGGGATGTAGTAGGAGCCAGCATTTTTAGTAGACTGGTCCCCCAGACATCCCAGGAGAGCAACGGGGCACCCTCTACGGGGTGCTTCTGTGCATTTAGTGAAAAAGCTCCCAGATGCACATCTTACCTTTGCTCCCTTAGCTTGTCCCCTGAGCACTCCAAACTGCAACCAAAACACAATGTCCCCCACTAGAATAACCATTATGAGTAGAGGGGGCACCTATATGTGGCTACAGTACAGTTTTGATGACTTTGGTGGGGGGGGGGGGGGGGGGTCACAGTTTCCACCACAAGTGTGACAGAGGGAGATAGGGACCTCGGGCCCTCACTGTGTACTGCACAGAAAATTACACTACTCCAGAGACCTGCATGCTGCTCTAATAGACCTGACTTCAACATCTGAGGCTGTCATAGAGGCTGGTAAGTCATATTTAACTCATATTTTTTGTTGAGGGGGGGTGGAAGGGGTTTTACCTGATTCTCTCCAGTGGTCATCTGGTCATTTAGTGCACATTTTTGTGCCTTATTTGTTCTGAAAACAGGTCTAGACCAAAACATCTCGGTTTTAAGTCCTGGACGTTTTTGTTTTGTTCAATTATGGCTGTAAAACATCTAAGCGTAAGGCACACCCTAATCCCGCCTTCAAAATGCCAACGTGGCCTCTTGTGATTTGGACACACTGCAGACAAACTGCATAGATAAACGTCTGCAAAATAGGTTTTGAAAATACTAATTTGGACATTTTGAGAAGAAAAACATCCAAATGGTGCTTTATGACGCTTTTTGAATGTTTCTCTCTTTTGAAAATGAGCCCCAAAGTGACACACCACTTGTCAACACAAATTATCTAGGTTAATTAATAAATTAAATATTCACTACAACACTGCATATTTCATAAACAGGGACCATAATTTATCAAATGGCCCTGCCATAGCTATGTTTTCTACCAATGGACCACCCCAAAAGAAAACAGTGAGTATTAAGCTTCCCACAAAGCTCAAAACACCAGATCTTCTCTTGCACTAGATATTGAGCCAGGTGTGTTAGGCAACATTAATCAAAATTGCAGTATCTTAAGCAAAAGTGTTTTCTTTACATCTAGATGTCAGAAGTACTCTGGATTATATACCTTGCAGCCTTCCCATCTCCGAATCATCTGACTCACTCTCTCCAGAGGTAGTCATGCCCACAGCTCCAGCAACAGAACTAGATGCTGGGAATGGGACAAAACAAAAATGTTAGTGTGTAGTTCTCTAGAGCAGGGTTATAGAATCAAAAACATATGCAAGTATTTCACAGAGAAATCAACTGCAAAACCAAGTCATCTGATACCAATTCATATCCAAAAACAGTGCTCTGTAGCTTTAACAGAATATCATACTGGAGGAACTGGAATTTTTAACTTCATTTCAACCTGACCTCAAGTACATCTCTCCAACCAAGGGCACGTCTACGAGATTAGATCACTGTAAATTATTTCAAAATATGCTTTAATTAAAGCCATAGTATAAGCAGGAGCTTCATTCCCAACTGTACACAGCACTGAATCTCTAAATAAAAGCATATAAAAATGTTTGCTCCTAATTGGTTCCTCATGGCTTAAGAGCTTCTGAGGTGTCCAATTAGAACACTGCTTGCTCAAGATTTCCTGCGATGTCAGACCATGGTCAGTTTGAAAAATTAACAATATTAACCAACAGAAGTCAATACATCAAAAGAATATGCCAAAAAAAGTTTGCAAGTGCAAAATGCAGATCATGTAGGCAAAAGCACAGTTCAGAATTAATCCCATCTGGAACTTACATACTTGCCTTTTTGGTCAAGGAAAGGACCACTCTAACACAGTTTATAAGAAGCAAAACAGATGGTAAACAAATATATTCTTTAAAAAAATATGCATATTCGGAAATCATATTTAATATAGAACGACAAACTGATTTCACTAGATCAGTTGAAAACTTAGCATCAAGAACACTTAATTACTTTAGCTGTACTAGAAGGTATGTTATGCTATCAGCATTTTGTTTTGAAGTTCACTATATTCATTATGGCACGCTGCAAAAATCAAGTACTTTGCAGTGTATAATAACTTTAATAGCACACTGCACTAATACTCATCATGACTTAAGCATATCAACAAGGAAGAGATTCATCATCCACTGCCTCAGAATCAAACTTAGGCCCGTATTTACTAACTGCATTATGGCAGGAATCTGTGATAACTGGCAACAATATGCATGATCCTAAAATATTATGGCTCTTATCTAGAAACATATATGACACTCGATAAAGCAACTCATGCAAATCAGTTTTAAAATACGAGTCAAATTTATGTTTGTGCTTCTGTTAAATGAATCTAATACTTGAAATGAACATAACATAACTTCCTCCTTTCCGATTCCATAATGTGTCTGTCACACATGATCTCTACCATATCACTGTGTATTTGTCATACCGGAACTGGCGATCGCCAGCATGGTGCTATGTAAGCCACACTGAGCCTGCAAATAGGTGGGAAAATGTGGGATACAAATGCAACAAATAAATATCAGAGTTTTGTTATGGTTGTAAATCAAAGTAAATGAGCATTACATTTTCTTTTCATATGTAAGGTGTTATTTTCACCTGTCTCCTTACCTGCTGCTCCTTGTGGTGCCTCATCAGTACGTGCAGCTGAAGAATTAGCTCCATCCTGATTATTGTCAGGATCTGCCATCTTCTCCTGTCGGCGAGCTTCAGCTGCTCCTCTCTTGCCCAGGCCAGAGCCTCGCCGACTATAAAGACAAATACTGTTTTGCTTATGCAATTACAAACATTGGCAATGCTCTGAAAGTAGCTGCCATATTTAAGATTTAACCTCTCAAAAAGTATAATCAAACAAGAATGAATGGTATTGCAAACATTACTGAGCCCCATTTTGTGGGGGAATTCTACTATTCTCAAAACACAGTTTAAAGACAATCTGCTAGACACCAGTTGTCAGGCAACCTAATCTAAGACTTACCATTATATTAAGATGACAAACTCCCTGTATTATCTATAGCTATTTCCTCCCCATCCCCACAAACCCAACTATTAAAATAAATAAAACAGTTGTTTATTCAAGATTCTACTACACAATTTGAGACCTGCTTACTGATGAAGTACTTACACCCTATGGTTTGCAATGATGGATTATGTCACTTTGACAATGCCACTATGAAGCTTCCAAACTTAGAATTTCACCTTACACTCTTCCTATGTTCAAAGAACAGTATCAACCGTTAGCTCTTTTTAAGTCTTTACTAAGGTGAAGCTATCCTCAGAAGAAACAGTGTAATTGAGGAAACGTAGGGGGTTGGATAAATCCATGAAAATACTACAATTTAGAAAAATACATTCTACAGACTCATGCCAATGAACATGAATGCACAATAAAGGATGTCTTCCAAAAGACTACTGGAAAAAACCAAACAGCATATCAAACTACAGCTGCACTTCAATCGCGATTAACATTTTATTAATTGCAATTTTAAAAATTTCAAATTGAGGTAAATAAAATTGATCGTTTTCTCAGTTTTCTTCTTCTTACCAGCTTTTCCCATGTCTGCCATTGCTTCTCCTTCCCTTCTGTGCCACGTTTTGTGACTGGCCAGCCCCAAGTGCCTCTTGATTGGCTTTACCCCCAGGGATCCCAATAAGGAGTGCTGCTGTTGCTGAATATCAAGCTCAGTCCATGCTGCCTTGCCCGCCTGCAATGTTGTCACATGCCTGAGCTGCTGCCTTGCCAACCCAAGCTGCCTATATTGCCTGCCCAAGCTCACCCCCCCCCCCCCCCGAGGTCCAGCACTCTCTCATCTACCTCCCCCCACCCTAGGTAAGCATCCTTTCTGGGTTCCATTCCCCCCCCCCCCCCCCCCACGGGGTCTAGTAGTCTTCTCGGTGCACCTTCCTCCAAGACTGCTTCCTACTGCCTGCTTGCCCTGTCTACCCTAACTTTATTTAGAGAGACAACAGAGCACAGATCTGAATACTGGTCAATGACCAGTTAACGTCCTTAAGTGTCATCAACCCCCTCTCACCCCCTAGTGAAGTAGCACAAAGCCCCCCCTTCTGATCCTCCTCCCACCCTCCCTAAAGGGGCAAGATTCCCCATTTCTACTACTGAAGTACCACAAGGCTGCTCCTATCATAAGTGGGGTGGGGGAAGTGTTACTAACACTAATCGTGAGCTGGGTATCTTCCCTTATTTATAATTTGGAGCATCAAATCTTATATTTGAGTACATTAATACTGTTGCACATGCTGTATGCTGGGGGTAGTGGGGTGGGGTGGGAAATGTCAAATAAATTTGAAACAGCGACAGTTCACTATTACCAAATTTAATTTTGAATTATTTTTGTCTTAGTGATTCAGCCAGCTGCTAATGTATAACGTGTTTACTGTATATGCTGAAAGTGTTCTGCTGTTCTTAAAAAAAAAAAAAAAAAAAAGACAGTATGTGTAATTGTTTACTTATGCTGAATGAGTATTTTTGGCTGTTCTTGCTATAATGGTTATTTATTAGTATATTAAGTTTTCCCTGCTTCTTTTATTTTTAATCGTACCATTAATTGCTAGATTAAAAATTTTTTTATCAAAATGCAGCCCTATATTAAACTAAACATGAGCCCTTAATTGGACAAAATTGAGCTCTATTAAATCATGAGTAGAGTAGAACAGATAAATGCAAATTGGTTGATTAAAATACAAATACTATTAATATATGTTTACTAGAACTATAGCAATTAGTGAGTTATAAATCAATTAACCTAAACAGATTTCTTACCTCATACCAGAGTTAAAACAAATGTGATAGAACCTAGGTCTTGACTCCCTGTCTGAGGACTGCCAGTAAGTCAGAATTTGATACCCATAATGGATATGCATGAAATAATTTGCATGCCTGCTACCTTCATTGTAAACATAACTCATGTACATTCATTAAGGATATACTGAAAACCTGAGTTACTGGCACCCCTCAAGGACTGGGAGTGAAGACCAAGGAGCTAGAATGTAAAAAGTAAACTGGCACTGCAATTAAACAGAACTGCTTGCAGACCGCACCCTAGAGCACACCCAAAGTCTATTCTATATACATATACAAAACACACACACTTTATATTTATGTACATACATGAAAACACAGAAAAACAAGGTGTTAAAATGGTTTCCCTCAAGTCAACGCTACAACCAAAACTGCAGTCAAGTGAAAGGAACCTCAGAGCCAAGAGACAATTTGCAGCAACATATTTACTTAACACTGCTGCACTTAAAAGGCTCTCTTACTCAATCATTGGTCAGCACAGTCATCCACTGCATCCAGTTTTTTTTTTTACACTGCAAGTCAAACAAATACAGTCCAATTCCATACTCATACATACCCAAAGGAGACCAAATAAATATAATAACTGCTTCAAAACATGACTAAGATTAAGGAAGTTGTGTTCAGTGGAATTCAAACAAAAATATTTATCCAATTTATCAGCTGTGGAAAATGTCCAAAGGAAAACAAAAGTTTATTACTCATACCTGATCAACCAAGCAAAACTCTCACAAAGAGCTATTTCTAACCATCAAAGCTGCTAGGATCCATCCCTTACTCCTAAAGGCTTTACAATAGAGACGTGGTTCTCAACATTTCTTCTGTTGTGGCACACTTGACAATGTTCAGCGCCATCTAAAACTAAACATGACCAAGACTGAGCTTCTTATCTTTCCCCCTAAACCAACCAGACTAATATTCCGCCAGTGTCGTTATGCTCATATTAGCCCTCTCCTCAATTCACTTCACTGGCTTCCTATTTCCTCTTATTGACCTATAAGTGCATTTACTCTGCAGCTCCTCAGTACCTCTCCACTCATCTCTCTCCCTACATTCCTCCCCGGGAACTCCGTTCACTGGGTAAATCTCTCTTATTTGCACCCTTCTCCTCCACTGCTAATTCCAGACTCCGTTCCTTTTATCTTGCTGCACCATATGCCTGGAATAGACTTCCTGAGCCGGTACGTCAAGCTCCATCTCTGGCCGTCTTCAAATATAAGCTAAAAGCCCAACTTTTTGATGCTTCCTTTTAACTCCTAACCCTTATTCACTTGTTCAGAACCCTTATTTTATCATCCTCATCTTAATATCTCTTGTTTGTCCGTCCTAATTAGATTGTAAGCTTGGTCGAGCAGTGACTGTCTCTTCATGTTCAAGTGTACAGCGCTGCGTACGTCTAGTAGTGCTATAGAGATGATAAGTAGTAGTAGTAGTATGTATACGACGCTGAGCACTAAAATTCACTGCTGAACAAAGCTGTGAATTTTACTGTTATACTGTTTAATTATAAGCTTAGAATGAATTTGCCTATTCCATATCAAAAAACTGTATGCAACACGTCAATCCTAGATTTCTTATTTGTCATACAATGTCACCTCAGTAACAGCAACATAAAAACTCTCCACTGCCAGATACTGTGAAGCAACAGAAAGACCTGCAAATATGCTACTCAGAAACCATATAGCAAACAGCAGACCTGCAACATACTCAGTTGGGGCTGAAGGCATCAGTTATTATTGGGGGTTTTGGGGAAGCAAAAATAAGGACCAGTTATGGGGATTTCAAAAACCTGTCTCTCAAGATTGCTGGGCTTCCCAGTTGGCAGGTAGTGATAGTTATAAGGAAACTCAAGCTTGCTGTCTATACCAAATTGTTTTGTGACATACCTCCCATTCTCTTGGGAATACACTGGTTGAGAACCACTACTTTAGAGGTACACCCAACAAGATAACTAAATATTCCTTGTTAAGATCATACACACATGCAGAGGGTGAGATTCCCCTGGCAAGAAATAGAGCATAAGGACAAAAAAAAAGCCTTAGAGTTGACTTCACTCCACTTACTTGGGGCTGCTGCCTTCAGTCCCTCAGTTATCTATGTCAAAGCCAAATCTGATGCAGTCAAAACCATTTCATGATCACTAACCAAAGTATGAATTCCATTCACCAAGGATATCACTACCTTCAGAGTACAGGTTTTCAAAGGGATTGGGACATTGGGAACCCTGAGGAAGTTCACAGAATCCGCAGGGATGGGATGCAAAAGGCATTACTACCACAGGATAGCATGGGATGGATCAAAAGTGAACGAGGAGAGGGGATGGACTGAAAGGGATTGGGACCAGATTATGTCCCCGTACACACCTCAATTCGGAGGCTTGACACCAACACCTCAGCTAAAAAAAAAAAATTTAATTTGTAAGAAGAGCTCAACTTGATAAAAACTGGTGCATGTTTTTCGCAATTTCAGCTTTGTTCTTTCCTGGTTTTCTTCTTATCTCTCCCAGCATACCTTTAGTGTATACTCTAGTGGATCCTCCTCTACTTCTATCCCACTGCCAGTTGGTGTACCTCAGGGATCTATCCTGGGACCTCTTCTTTTCTCCATCTATACTTCTTCTCTTGGTACTCTGATCTCATCCCATGGTTTTCAGTATCATCTTTATGCTGACTCCCCCCAGACCTACCTCCCCACACCAGAAATCTCAGCCGAAATCCAGGCCAAAGTATCAGCCTGCCTGTCTGACATTGCTGCCTGGATGTCTCAGCGCCATCTGAAATTAAACATGACCAAGACTGAGCTTCTCATCTTTCCCCCTAAACCTACCTCTCCTCCTCCCCCATTCTCTATTTCTGTGGATAACACTCTCATCCTTCCTGTCTCATCAGCTCGTAACCTTGGGGTCATCTTCGACTCCTCCCTCTCCCTCTCTGCACATATTCAGCAGACTGCTAAAATCTGTCGTTTCTCTCTCTATAATAGCAGCAAAATTCACCCTTTCCTTTCTGAGCACACTAACAGAACCCTCATCCACACTCTTATGACCTCTCACTTAGACTATTGCAACTTGCTTCTCACAGGTCTCCCACTTAGCCATCTCTCTCCTCTTCAATCTGTTCAAAATTCTGCTGCATGACTAATATTCCGCCAGTGTCGTTATGCTCATATTAGCTCTCTCCTCAAGTCACTTCACTGGCATCCTATCCGTTTCCGCATACAGTTCAAACTCCTCTTATTGACTTATAAGTGCATTCACTCTGCAGCTCCTCAGTACCTCTCCACTCTCATCTCTCTCCCTACATTCCTCCCGGGAACTCTGTTCACTGGGTAAATCCCTCTTATCTGCACCCTTCTCTTCCACTGCTAACTCCAGACTCCATTCCTTTTATCTTACTGCACACCATATGCCTGGAATAGACTTCCTGAGCTGGTACGTCAAGCTCCATCTCTGGCCGTCGTCTTCAAATCTTGCCTAAAAGCACACCTTTTTGATGCTGCTTTTAACTCCTAACCCTTATTCACTTGTTCAGAACCCTTATTTTATCATCCTCACTTTAATATTCCATTATCTCTTGTTTGTCCTGTTTGTCTGTCCTAATTAGATTGTAAGCTCTGTCGAGCATGGACTGTCTCTTCATGTTCAAGTGTACAGCGCTGCTAAGTCTAGTAGCGCTTTAGAAATGATAAGTAGTAGTAGACTGTCGTGGGCCTGAAGTCTGGAACAGAACTGAGGGACCTTGTGATTGATCTGAGTGGCAAAAAGATCTACCAAGGGGGTGCCCCACGCTTGGAAGATCTCACGCACTATGCGCGAGTTGAGCGACTACTTGTGAGGTTGTATGATCCTACTCAACCTGTCGGCCAGACTGTTGTTTATGCCTGCCAGATACGTGGCTTGGAGATACATTCCGAAACGGCGAGCCCAAAGCCACATCTGGACGGCTTCCCGACACAGGGGGCAAGATCCGGTGCCCCCCGCTTGTAGATGTAGTACATGGCAACCTGATTGTCTGTCTGAATTTGAATAATTTGATTGGACAGCCGATCTCTGAAAGCCTTTAGAGCGTTCCAGACCGCTAGCAACTCCAGGAGATTGATCTGAAGACCCGATTCCTGGAGGGACCAAGCTCCTTGAGTGTGGATCCCATCTACATGCGCTCCCCACCCCAGGAGAGATGCAGCCGTAGTCTGCACTTTTAGAGGCTGAGGAATTTGGAAGGGACGTCCCAAGGTCAAATTGGATCGAATTGTCCACCACTGAAGGGAATTGTGAAATTTGGTAGACAGCTGGATCACATCCTCTAGATTCTCTGCAGCTTGATACCACTGGGAAGCTAAGGTTCATTTGAGCAGATCTCATGTGAAGGCGGGCCATGGGCGTCACATGAACCGGGGAGGCCATGAGGCATATTTTCAAAGCACTTTGGGAGGCTAAGTTCCATAGGTTTCTATGGAACTTTGGGAGGCTAAGTGCTTTGAAAATGAGCCTGCATATGGCCTAGAAGTCTCAACATTGCCGAGCTGTGAACTGCTGAGATGCTCTGGCCATGGAAACTACAGACAGAAGATTGTCTGCTCTCGCCTTGGGAAGATAAGCGCGAGCCATCTGTAAGTCCAGCAGAGCTCCAAAAAAAAACCAGTCTTTGAGCAGGGAAAAGATGGGGCTTGGGGTAATTTATAACAAACCCGAGTAGCTCCAGCAGTTGAATAGTCATCTGCATGGACTGTAGAGCTCCTGCCTCTGAGGTGTTCTTCACCAGCCAATCGTCGAGATAAGGGAACATATGCACTCCCAGTCTGCATAGCAACGCTGCAACTACTGCCAGGCATTTTGAAAAGACCTGGGCGCAGACGCGAGCCCAAAGGGCAGCACAAAATACTGGAAGTGCTGTGTTCCCAGACGGAATCGAAGATACTTCCTCTGCGCAGAAAGTATCGGGATATGTGTATAAGCATCCTTTAAGTCCAGAGAGCATAGCCAATCATTTTTCTGAATCATGGGAAGAAGGGTGCCCAGGGAAACCATCCTGAACTTTTCTCGGACCAGGTATTTGTTCAGGGCCCATGGGTCTAGAATGGGACGCATCCCCCGTCTTCTTTTGCACAAGGAAGTGCCTGGAATAGAGTCCCAGCCCTTCTTGCCCTGGTGGAACGGGCACGACCGCACTGGCGCTGGGAAGGGTGGAGAGTTCCTCTGCAAGTACCTGCCTGTGCTGGAAGCTAAAGGACTGAGCTCCGGGTGGGCAATTTGGAGGTGTGGAAATCAAATTGAGGGAGTATCCTAATCGGACTATTTGAAGAACCCACCAAAGGTTATATGAGGCCACCTTTGGTGAAAAAATTTTAGCCTCCCTCCGACTGGCAGATCATCCGGCATAGACACTTTTATAGCGGCTATGCTCAACTGGAGCCAGTCTAAAGACTGTCCGTTGCTTTTGCTGGGGAGCTGCAGGGCCTGTCGAGGCGCACACTGTTGACGAGAACGAGCGCTCTGGGACTGAGCCTGAGAAGGCTGTCGATTAGGTGAATTGTACCTACGCTTATTGTAAGCATAGGGAGCATTCCTCCTTCCCCTGAAAAAACATCTGCCTGATGAGGTAGATGCTGAAGGCGCCCAGTGGGAGAGTTTGTTGAGGGTGGTTTCCCGCTGGTGGAGCTACTCGACCACCTGCTCGACTTCCTTGCCAAAAATATTACCCCCCCTCCCCCCCCGGGCAAGGAACATCCGCAAGCCGCTGCTGGACTCGATTGTCCAGGTCAGAGGCACGCAGCCATGAGAGTCTGAACATCACTATACCCTGGGCAGCAGATCTGGATTCAACATTAAAAGAGTCGTAAGCACCCCTGGACAGGAATTTACGACACGCCTTCAGCTGCCTGACCACCTCCTGAAAAGGCCTGGCGTGCTCCACAGGGAGCTTATCCACCAAGTCCGCCAGTTGCTTCTCATTGTTCCGCATGTGGATGCTCGTGTAGAGCTGGTATGATTGAATCTTGGACACGAGCATGGAGGACTGATAGGCCTTCCTCCCAAAAGGGTCTAGGGTTCTAGATTCTCATCCTGGGGGCGCCGAAGCAAAATCTCTAGAACTCCTGGCTCTCTTGAGAGTGGAATCCACAACCATAGAGTCGTGAGGTAACTGCGACTTCATCAACTCAGGTTCTCCGTGAATCCGATATTGGGACTCAGCTTTTTTGGGAATGATGGGATTAGTTAGTGGTTTCATCCAGTTCCTAAGCAATGTCTCCTTAAGGACATTATGCAAAGGGACAGTGGATGACTCCTTAGGAGGCAAAGGATAGTCAAGGACCTCGAGCATCTCAGTCCTGGGTTCATCCTCAGATACCACTGGGAAGGGAATAGCCACAGACATTTCTCGCACAAATGAAGAGAAAGAAAGGCTCTCCAGAGGGGAAGCTTTCTTTCTGGTGAAGGAGTAGGATCAGAGGGAAGACAGCAAGACTCCTCAGATGAGAAATATCTGGGATCCTACTCTTCATCCCACGAGGCATCCTCCTCGGTGTCGGACAAGAGTTCTCCAACTGCAGTCCAAAACCAGGCCCGACTCGACAGTGAGGAACCACGTCCTTGATGACGACGTTGAGAGGTCGGCTCCCGTACTGGCGGTAATGAAGCTCCCTTCAACGATGTCAACAGGGAGTCGACCTGGGTGGCAACCGAAGCTGATGCCACAAGCGGCACCGGCGTCGAAGACCTCACCACAGGCGGACAAGCCAGCTGCCACTTCCATCAACAGTACAGAGGGCGCAAGCACCCCCGGTACCAGAACAGACTGACGCAGCAGTCCTTCTAGAAGACCTGGGAGAATGGCTCGGATGCACTCGTCCAGAGTCTCTGCCGGGTAAAGGCTGTGGGGCCGGTGCAGGAGTTGGAGGCAGAACCTGCAAAGAGTGAGGCAGTACCGGGCTGTCCGATGACCGACACCTCTTGAATGGAGGGTGAGCGGTCCTCCCGGCATCAACGCTTCATGGGTGCAGAAGGAGACCATTGACGATGTTTCTTAGCCTTCGCTCGATGCATGACATCGGCACTCCTCTGTACAGATGAGGACTTGGAATCCACACACCTCCTCGGGGTCAGGTCTGAAAGTGGTCGGTCCCGGTGGGCCTGCACAGCAGGAGTCATAGAGGCAGGTGGAGACCCACTCGATGGCTCACTGCTCCCAGCATGTGGTGGTCTCCGGGCAGCCATTACCTGCGCTCCCGATGTCGATGCCATCTCTGGTGCCGATGTCGACGAGCCGGGCAAAGCTCCAAATAGACGATCTCGCTGAGCTTGTCTCGACGCCTGTGTCCGCTTTTTAAGGCTAAGACACAACTTATATGCGTCTGGGCGATGGTCGGGCCCAAGGCACTGAAGACACCACACGTGGGGGTCGGTACATGAGATTGCACGGTTGCACCGAGTACACTTCTTGAAGCCGGTGGGAGTCCTCAATGACACAAGACAGAAAAATAGCGGCAGCAAAAACGAAAGGAAACTAAACAGGGGAAAACTAAGAAATATAGGATAATTTTTTCAGTATTTTTTTTTTTTAAGAAGAGAAGCAGCTCAGACAAGAGCAAAAAACTATAAAGAAAGCGAAAATTCGTGAAAACGAAGGCTTTTCTCAGGGTGAAACGAAGAGAGAGAGACTGCAAGAAGCCACGCCCTCACCACAGAAAGGAAAGAACTAAAGCGGGAAGATGGCCGCGGCCGTGCGCTCGAAGGCTCTAGTAAACTTTTGTTGCTAGGAAGATTTCCATTCCTGGGGGCTGCCGTGGACGTCACCCATCCGTAGGAACAAGCAGCCTGCTTGTCCTCGGAAAAGCAGTTAATATGAAAACATGCCATATAATCGCCCAACTCTGAAAACTCAATCATCACAACACCATACCGTATAACAGTCTTCTGAACATCAATGGCACCTTTTTCACACAGACCACTCAATTCACAATTTGCCTGCTTCCTCATTAGTCAATGTTCATTGACTACAACTTATAACCACTTAATATCAAACTCATTTTTTAAAAATTCTCACAAATTTTATTTACAAGCTCAACGCCACTTACCTTAATTTTCTGATGGACCGCTAACATTGGCCATTTTCTGCCTGATATTACAATGAAGTTATAAATGGTAATCAATAAACAGTGATGAAGAAGCAAGTAAAAACCATGGATCGTGTGAAAAAAAGTTGTCACCGAGGTCCAGAAGACTCTTGTATAGTATGGTGGTGAAATTTTTTTTTTAGTGTTGAGTGATATATGGCACATTTTTGAATGACCCCCACTATTGAAATTATTTATGTTGGGCTATGCATTGCTAATATGAAAAGCATTTCAAGATGAAGTCTGGATAAGTTGTGCAGTTCATAATCTCAATCTCGTACTCTCTCATGGACTCCAGCCACCAAAAACTGAAGTTGATCCAAATGACCTCCCTAGTGAGGTAAAGCGAGCTATAACACTATGCAAGGAGGCAGTTACACTCACTAAGTGAACACAAATCAACTGTTCACTGAAGAAAAACACTCAAGCAACGCAAGTCAACTCTGTGGAACAGCATTCTATGACAATGAAATCTGTGGCAGAGAATATGGAGAAGCAATTGCCACTGAAACAGGTGCAAACAGTTCCTGACCAAATTGTGCAAAATTGATGACTTCTTGTTGGCAGAAGTTATTGTGTTGGAACCATTTAACAGAGCTACAAAACAACTTTCAACAGATACTAAGCCTTGACTACATCTGGTGGTCCCAACAAAATATCAGTTGAAACAGAAGCTTTCAAGTGCAAGACATTAACTAAAAATTATTTTGCTTTTAATGCCAAGTTTTATCAGCAGTGGAGGAGTGGCCTAGTGGTTATCTATCATGTCTCACTACAACAGTCACACACATAGTTGTTACACCATATTCAAATCACCCCTTCACTTAGACTATCCTACATTATTGCGGTTTTGAAGTGTTTTTGTTTGAATTTACACCGGAAATGAAGTGTTTCCACTTTCAAATGGTTTTTTTTCCAGCTTTTGATAGTAGCCTATCTACAGCGAGTATTATCATTTTTGCGAAGTATAGCTTTACAAGATATCAATTTGACGTTCACTTACCAACTATCAGACTTCACAATTAAGATTGTTATCGGTGGGAAAATAATTTTGATGTGTATCAGTTAGCGCTTTTTGTCCATAGGAACATCTGGTTGTCACAAACGAGTCATGTATATATTACTTACAACAGTTATCTCCTAGTTGTTGTATGGAGATTTTTCACAGAGGTAGAGATCAGTGTGAGATTAGTCCTATTTTATGCAACATCAATACTAAATTTATGACAGGTCTTGTATATAGAGTTACACATGGACGCCATCAGTATTCACAACAGAGTCTGGGACTAGTGCGCCAGCAGCTTTAATTTGCGATGTTGTCTACATCAGGTTATTTCAAACGTCATGTTGCAGAATGGACCTTTATTTTGATAAATTTGATTTGTGTCTATTGATAGATACGTGTCTATTGGGTCCTGTTAGAGCACTACTGCAATTCGCATGATTCATATAATAGTACATTAATTTTTGATATTTGACACACGAATGTTCTATGTGTCATTATATATTATTCTTTAATTTTTAAATATTTCTAAAGAGCACTATTGCATTTTAAATGATTTACACATTGAAGCACAATTCAGTTCATAGTATATTAGCTCTTGGTATTTGATAAAAGGCGTCCTATGGGCTTATATATTCGTTTTTCACTTTATCACCTGGGTTTTATTATCATCATTATTTTTTACCATTCATTTTATTTTTTATCATCATTTTTTCTATTGTATTTTGTCATCATTGAATTAATCTCATATTTAGGGACACGTTGCTTTGTGCTGCTTATGCTGTTTTTTTTATAAAGAAAATTCCTTTATCCTTGCCCTGATATGCATTTTGCAAGTAAGTATTATATACCCATTTGATTTGCATTTTTTAAAAATATGTATATACATTTTTTTCATTTTTTCATTTGTTTTTTTTTTTATTTTTTGATTTTTTCATTTTCTTCATTATTTATGTAATTATGCACACTTTTTGTATATCTTTTCCTCTTCTTTCAGCCATTCTTATTTAAGAAAGATACAGACTAAGTATGTATCTCTAATTTGATGTTTCTTGATGGTTTTATTATTCATTTTATGCACCAATTTTTATGTTTGCGCCCGTGCCCTTTCTTTGCTGGTAATTTATAACAACAACATATAATATATATGTTTTTAATTTTTAGTTTTAAATTTCTAATGTAGAGGTTTTTTGATATATCTATATTTTATGTATATCTACATGCATATTTATGTCCAATGAAATCTCATATGTTTTATAATATTAATATTTTTAAATGTTCATATTTTTGAAACAAAAGAGACTCTCGATGTTTATAATTCATGCCTATATTTTACATGTACATTATTCATATTGATGTATTTTTAAATTTCATAGAGATGCATATGTGATTATTATTTTTTTATATAATTTTTCTATGTTTTACGATGTGATATGTTTGTTCATTATAGCCCCTGACGCAGCCCTATTGTTGGGCAAAACATGGCCTGTGTCGGGCAACTGTCTTACATACAGTATCTTCAATAAAGGTTACTTGATATTATACTGATCTGCTGGTTTGTTTTCCACGTAACATAAGAATAGACATACTGGGTCAAACCAATGGAACATCTAGCCCAGTATCCCGTTTCCAATGGTGGCCAATCCAGGTCACAAGTACCTGGGGAGAATCCCAAAGAGTAGCATGATTCCATGCTACTGATCCCACAAATATGTAGTGTCTTTCATTATGTCTATCTTAATAGATTATGGACTTTTCCTTCAGGAACATGTGCAAATTTGTTTTAAACCCAGATACACTAACTGCTGTTACCACATCCTCCAGCAATAAGTTTCAGAGCTTACTATTCATTGAGTGAAAAAATATTTTCTTCTATCTGTATTACCTTGTAACTTCATGGACTGTCCTTGTACTTTTTGAAAACAAATAGTTTTCATTTACCTGATCTACTCCATTCAGTATTTTTGTAGACCTCAATCATATACCCCCTCAGCTGTCTTCTCCAAGCTGAATTAGGAATTGGTTATTGGGCAGAAATCAGAGGGTAGGGTTAAATGGTCATTTCTCTCAATGGAGGAGGGTGAACACTGGAAAGCCAAGGAGATCAGTACTGGGCCCAAATTCTATTTAACATATTTATAAATTTTATGAAATTCGGGACGATGAGTGAGGTCATTAAATTTGTAGATGACACAAAACTATTCAAGGCTGTTAAACATGTGCGGACTGTGAAATATTGCAGTAAGAGCTTGCAAAATTGGAAGACTAGGCATCCAAATGGCAGATGAAATTTAATGTGGACAAATGCAAGGTTGTGCACATTGGAAATAACCCAAATCATAGTTACCTGATGCTAGGGTCCACCTTGGGGGTCAGCAACCAAGAAAAAGGATTTGGGTGTCATCATAGATAATACGCTGAAATCTTCTGTTCAATGTGTGGCGGCAGGCAAAAAAGCAAATAGGATGCTAAGAATTATTAGGAAAGGGAAGGTGATAAGACCAAAAAAAACTATAATGCCTCTACCACTCCATGGTGCGACCTCATTGAGTACTGTGTTCAGTTCTGGTCGCTGTATCTCAAAAAAGATATAGTGGAATTAAAAAAGGTTCAAAGAAGAGCAACCAAAATGATAAAGGGGATGGAACCACCATCATATGAGGAAAGGCTAAAAAGGATAGGGCTCTTCAGCTTGGAAAAGAGACAGCTGAGGGGAGATACGATTGAGTTCTACAAAATCCTGAGTGATGTAGAACAAGTAAAAGTGAATCAATTTTTAACTCCTTCAAAAAGTACAAAGACTAGGGGACACTCAAAACAGGATGAAATATTTTTTTCACTCAACGAATAGTTAATCTCTGGAACTTGTTGCCAGAGTATATGGTAACAGCGATTAACATACCTAGGTTGAAAAAAAGGGTTGGACAAGTTCCCGGAGGAAAAGTCCATAGTCTACTATTGAGAAAGACGTGGAGAAGCCACTGCTTGCCCTGGTATTGGTAGCATTGAATGTTGCTACTATTTGAGTTTGTGCCAGGTACTTATGACCTGGCCTGCCCACTGCTAGAAGAAGGATACTGGTTTAGATGGACCATTGTCTGACTCACTATGGCTTTTTAAGTTCTTCTGTAGCCTAACGGTTAAAGCAGCAGGCTGAGGACCAACAAAACCAGATTCAAATTGCACTGCCATTCCTTGTAATCTTGGGCAAGTCATTTTAAGTAAACATCTACACATGTCTAAAGAACTCCAGGACTAAGTTACTGCTAGGCATGGTTTGTGGAAGGCCTATAAGAATGTTTGCATATGTATGAATACCTTTGGGCACTGTCAGGTTCATAACTACAAAAGGGCAGCAGTTTGACACCACAGACACTGCTACAATTAGGCTGTACCTCCAAATTAACATGGGCCGATGATCAGAGGCAAACGAAGGCGCTAGAAGCTATTAGCGCCTGCGTTTGCTACTACCCCATGATCAGAGACCCCGAGTACATAAAACAACGGGCTCTGACCGCAACTAGCATGTAAATGTATGCTGAACATAGTTCTCCCCAATGATCAGCAAACACTGGCATGCTGTCCACGGCAAACCCTATGCCAGCTCGGAACTTGCGTTAGGATTTGCAGACCATCGGGGAGGAATGCTGAGCCCAGTCCAGCATGCATTTGCAGCTAGCAGGCCCCCCAGTCCCACCCCAAGTCAGCAACAGAGGGGCTGGAGGTCCAGCAGACCTCTAGTCTCCCCCCCCCCCCCCGACTTCCCCCAAGACATGTTCACAGGGGCTAGGAGATCCACCGGAACTCCAGCCTCCCTAACCCCCTTTAAATCCGCTCCAAAAGCAAATCAAGCCCCCCCAACCTGGTGGTCTTGAGGCCCTCTTTCCGCCTCCCCACCCCATACCTTTGTTGGAGAGAGGGAGGCAGTACACTCCCTTCTCTTCCAGCAGTGCCGCCTTGAAAATGGTGGCACCCAGCCCTGCACAGTGCATCATGGGATGCGCTGGGCAGGGCTTCACACCATGTAAGGGAGAAAACTCCCTTATATGGTGTGAAGCCCCATATAGTTGCACAGAAACACATAGGTGGTACTGTATACATATGGGAGAGGATTTTGGTCTCGATTTTAAGTGATGTGTTTGACATAAAAATAGATCCTCCTCCTAACAGCATACCTACAGGAACGCAAGGTGACACAGAATTATGTTGTGGGGATGCTTTACAGCAGCAGGGATAGGGAGACTTGTGAAAATCAAGAGAAGGATGGGAAGTGCAAAGCACAGGCTATTCTAATCAGCCATAGACCTAGTACTAAAGTGAAGATTCACCTTTCATCAAAACAATGATCCACAGCACAACAAAAACTATGAACCAGCTCAGTAAGATGAAGGTTTTCAAGTGGCACAAAATTCAATAAAATATCTGTGGCAAGACTTAATACTGCAGTCCACAGATTATCCCCAGCCAACCTGAAAAAGCTTGAGCTATTCTGCCAAGAAAGGAGTAGCAGTTTAGTGGCTAGATAAGGAAGCTGAAACCAGAGCAGCAAAAGATTCAAATTCTGCTTCTCCCACTAGCATACCCTGATCTTGGGGAAGACACTTTACCCTCCCATTGCCTCAAGTACAACCCATTTGGGAAGGGAAATAATCCACATATGAATATTTAACTCTCACCGAGCTCAGATTTGGAAGCATTAAATCCAAATCCAAAAACTGCATTATGTTGCTACAAGAAATTGTTAGGCACTTATCCTAAACAACTCAAAGACTTATTATTGAAAAAGGGGGCTTCCACTAATAAATGTAGCCAAACTTCAAATTTTAGGTGGGACAGTGGGCAACCTGGGTGAGTACATGTAATCTCTGCATCCTATTCCCCCCAACTCAAAACATTAAATACCTCAGCTGGCAGGGATCCCCAAGTCCTGCCAGCTGAAAACCTCCCTGAATGCAACCGGGACTAACACTGCTCCACAGTCAGTGGCAGCTCTTCTGAGACACTTCACAGCAGGACCTAGCGACAAAGGAGAGGTGCCACCAAC
The DNA here is from genome assembly GCF_901765095.1 of Microcaecilia unicolor. NCBI lineage: Eukaryota > Metazoa > Chordata > Amphibia > Gymnophiona > Siphonopidae > Microcaecilia > Microcaecilia unicolor. Next base: position 171,944,760 of record NC_044040.1, read on the forward strand.
TGTGCACATGTGTTGGAGAGTCCCAGTTGCATTCGAAGAGGTTTTCAGTTAGCAGGAGGCTTGGGAATCCCTGACAGCTGCATTAAAAGTATGCTGCCTCTGGGTGGGCCTGAGCCTAAAGTAGGTGGGCCCACCTGTGGCTACACCACTGCTTCCACCAAGTACGGAGACAAGGGTTTTAAAGACTTAAAGAAGCAGAAGTCTTGACTGCATATTTTTACTCTCGATATTCTTATTCTTCTTTCCCATCAAAAAATATAGTATATGGTATGCAGATCAGCAAGAAACTATTTTAATGGATTCTGAATTTTATTTCTTTTAGACAGACGATAATAAAGAAGGATAGGAAAGAGACAGAAACATAGGCTTTTGACTATGAGAACTATGTTTCTTCATTGAGAAATCAGGCTATTTTGCCTTCAAGATTTGCAACATACCAAAAAGTTGAAGTGCATTTCCAACCTAACAGCGCTCAAACTCCTTTAAGATAACAGAAAAGTCTACTCAAAAGAAAAAATACAAGCCAATTTATCACATTTATTGAACCCCCCCCCCCCAAAAAAAAATGTTTAAATTAAAAAGCAATACCCATAGGACCAAAAGAGAAACAAACATGGATTAAAAAGCTACTTATAGTGAACCTCAAATGCAGCAACACCCCCCCCCCCCCCCCCAAAAAAAAAAAAAAAAACCCAACTTTACCTGGTGCTAGCGCAGGAGCCCGTGGTCTTTTGGCGTGTGCTCCGCCGCAAGCTGGGGAGCTCGACAGGTGGTGACTCACTGCGTTTCTTTGTGGATTTTCTTAAATCTAAACAAATAAATAATATTTACCTGACAAAAATGATTAGCAAAGTGCTGTGCTACATTTACCATCTCAACAACAGAATGAAACTATTATGGATAGCCATAAAACATTCCAGATTAAATCAAGGAAGTCTGGTTTTAACAGCTGACCACAAATCACTTTTTTGGGTGTCTGTGTGACAGCAGTCCATTTTACTAAAATTCACCTCAAAACAAAATTATGAACTATAAAACCTTTACTATAGCTCAACAACAAAAGAAATATCAACTACACAATATCATATCTGTAATTAAAGGCATCCTTCCTATGAATAATCATTTGTAATAAGAAACTTCCTGAAAGTTTCTCCTTAAAAGTCAAAATCAAGGGAGAGCAAGATTCTATTAATTATAATTACCATATATATAACATTTGAAACCTGGGTAAGTTTACTACAAATTTACACAAAAGTACATTTTACATGCAGGTGAAAGTCCCTGTCCAAGAAAGATAATTCTAAGAAGGGGACATGCAGCAATTGCAGATAAAGAAGCAAAAATTCAAAAGGACACTGAGCTCCTGACCTACACACCCTACACTTCAGACATCAAATTCCATCCAAAATTAGGTATTTATGTTTCATGCTGAAAATTCATCCCAAGGCCCAAAGTTTTAAGGGCTGTCATTCACTTTCTAAATGAAGGCACCTAGGCAACTGAGTGCTCATTTCCCCACCCTAATCTCTCCTTTTTAGGAAACTAAATGCAGGTACCCAGTGAAAACAAATACTTATTTAGCAGTTTATCCCTTACTCTATTTCAGGTCAGGAAAAATAACTCTAGGCAAATCATTCTAAGGTCAGCATTCAAAGAGGCAGGAAAAGCATCAATGACAAGAGGTGAGCTTTGTATCCAGATCTCATCATTTCCAGTCTATTATTCTATTACACCACACTAACATTTGAATTCCTAATTCTTTATTCACTTTTACTAAAAAAAGAAAAAGGTTTAATTTTCTGATTTATAAAAACTGTGGCATACTAACCCAACTCACAAGCTGAGAAATGTTTCTTATAACATGCTCCAAAAGGTTTTTCCTCCTATAAATCCATCACTACTAAAGAAAACTAATGGAAAAGAAGGTTCTCCGCATTAGTTTTTTGGAAAATGTCTCCAAGTGGGTTAGTTTGAGGACTGAACCAACTCTGTTCTCAGGATATGTTGGCAAAGATGTCAATCTGTCAGATTCAACGTTAATGCTCATCTCAACATATGGTTGCAAAGAACCTCCTTCTGGAGTTGATAAGGTGTATGGCAGTATGGATCATGGATTTATGTACTAATTTTATTTCTTTAGAAGGCTACAAAATTGTTTACAATAAAAACATCCCCCCCCCCCCCCCCCCCCCCCCCAAAAAAAAAAATAAAAAATAAAATCAGAGCATTAAACATCAGCTCCCAACAGTCCCCTCTCAGGTTCACCATACCTGTAAAACACAGAGCACAAAATAGTTACTCCTCCCCCCCCCCCCCCCCCCCCCCCAATAAGCTTGATACAAATAACCTCACCATAGGTTTCTATAATAATAATAGCCCGTAGCTTTTCAGAGAGTTTATTTGATAAAATATAACCCACATACAAAAATGTGCATTTCTATGTTTCACTCAACACTATACCCCCAGGGAGCTTCAATAACTCCTAAGAGGACCATAAATCTCTAACCAGCCATATTGCTAAATATAGGTCACCAGAGCAGTAGGAGCCAGCAATAAAGATTTTCAAACTGAAATTTTAAAATCTATCCTATGCTCTATTTGCAACCAGTAAAGCTCCATTAATACAGATCAAATATGTTCCCATGTGTCATACTTGTGATCACCTTGCAGATGTTATTTTGAAACAGTCAATTTCCACAACTAATACAAAATCCAACATAAGAAATTATTTCTTGGGATTTACTAATAGAAGTACAGTGATACAGTATCAGAAATGCACACATTAAACAGCACAGTAGATTATAACAGAAATATGATGCATGTCAGCAGAGTACAAACGATACGCCATTAACAGGCGGGTGTAGAGAACATTCACATATCATAGATATGATACAATGTCAGCACAATACAAATGAAATACCTTAATAGGCATGCATTAGAACATTCAAACACATATCATACTCGATGTCAGTATGATACCTCTTAATAGGTAGCCATGGGGGTGAGTGCAATTGAAACAGACAAACAAGTCAGGTAGGTTAAAGTCATTGGCTAGGTGACTACTGAAGGAAAATTATGTTTAAATCATCTTCATTGAACTTTCAATGTTCAGTTATAATACACAAATCCAGATCCTGATATAACATCTTTATACATGCAACTAGACAATAATTACAAAGAAATATTATTCTCATGAAACAGAATCCCCTCTCCCGAAAATTAAACCCAAGAAAACTCACCTAATCACCCTCCCCTCCCCCCACAACTTATTTGAAGGCAAATTATATGTACTGTTGAGCAATGAATAAGGAACTAGTCTTATTAACCGGGTGTGCAAGAAGCTAGTTTATATGCAGAATAAGCGGACAGAGTCACCAGGCTTTCTCCTGCTTCCTGAAAGAAGAGATAGTATTGAATTAGGATTTGCTCCTCTGGGAGACAGTTTCAGAATATGGGGGTTGCTACTGAGAAGGCTGGCTGGAGGGTATCACATCATTAGATTTTTGATAAGAGTGCAAGTAGTGATCCTCTATGAGAGGAACTTAGAAGCCTCAAAAGGTTAATTTATTCTTTAGGTACTATTGCCCATTTTGTCTAAGGACCTTGAAAATCAAACACAGTTTTGAATTTGGCCCAGGAAATATTTTGAAGGATGGGTGTGATGCAATTATGCTGCTTGAAGCACTGTCATGTTGCAGCATCTTGAATTAGGAGCTGGTGCAAAGGTTTTGGTTAGACCAATATACAGGTTGCTACAGTTGTTCAATCATAATGTTAATATAGCATGAACTACTGTGGTCACTCACAGTTTTTATTGGCTAAGCTTCAGTTTATTCTTATACTACCAACTCTCCACTTCTCTCAACCCTCTCCATACAGTCAGAAAACATACAAAAGATCTGAATATCTTACGCACACATAATATCCCCATATTCTCCATCACCTTCATTAATGGTTGCATATACACATTAAACAATATACGCAATAAATTAGACCCCTGTGGTATTCCAAACTCACCAAGCTAGGAAAATATATACTATCCTATTTTACTTGCTATGTTCTATTAGAAAGATCTAAACTATTGTAGAAGAGTATGCACTACACTTAACTTTTCCAATCACTGTAAGAAAATCTCATGATCAACTGTATCAAATGCAGCCTGACGATACAATGCAATAAAGCGAAGATATTTACCTGCAGCAGGTATTTCTGCAAGGACAGCAGGCTGATCATTCTCATATGTGGGTCAACGATCCACGTCTGCCCGGGAACCGGCATATTGCACAGCAAAAAAAGAAAAAAATTTTGCTAGAGCCTTCTGGCGCGTGTACCACACCACAATGCACATAGTGTCTTCTCACCCGTCGCACAAGTGTGCTCCTCAGTTTAATACAAAAGCATAAAGAAAAAAAAAAACTCCAAGGGGAGGAAGGGCGGGCTTCTGAGAATGATCAGCCTGCTGTCCTCAGAAAATACCTGCTACAGGTAAGTATCTTCGTTTTCTCTGAGGATAAGAAGGCTTTATCCTTCTCATAAGTGGGGTTTCCCTAGCATCCAGGCTCACCCAAAACAAGTGGTCAACTAGGCTTTGCAACAGCGAGGATGTAACGTAAATTAACCTGAAACTATATACAAACTAGCTGAGAGTGTAGCCTGGAACAGGAGAGTGGAGTTGGAGTCTACATCCCAAACAGATTCCGCAACATTGACTACTCAAACTGTTGCGTCGGGTATCCTGCTCAAAGCAGTAGTGAGATGTGAATGTGGGGACTGAAGACTACATCACAACTTTGCAAATGTCTTCGATGGAGGCTGACTTCAAGGGAGCTACCAACGCAGCCATGGCTCTAACGTTACGAGCCGTAAAAGTGGCCCTCTAGAGTCAGATCAGCTTGGGCATAAGCAAAGGAAATGCAATCTGCTAGCCAATTGGAAATGGTGCATTTACCGATGGTGACTCCCCTCCTGTTGGGATCAAAAAAGAAACAACTAGGTGGACTATCTGAAGGGCTTCATCCGCTCCATGAAAAAGGCCAACGCTCTCTTGCAGTCCAAGGTGTGCAAGCTGCTTTCGCCAGGGTGGGCATGAGGACGGTGAAAAAATGTTGGCAAGACAATCGACTGTTTCAGATGGAACTCCGACACCACCTTCGGCAGGAACTTAGGGTACATGCAGAGGACTGTTGTGATGAAACTTAATATAAGATGCATCCACCACTAAGGCCTGAAGCTCACTGACCCTACGAGCTGAAGTAACAGCCACCAAGAAAATGTCCTTCCAGGTCAAATACTTCAGATGGCAGGAATTCAGTGGCTCAAAAGGAGCTTTCATCCACTGGGTGAGAACGACGTTGAGATCCCATGACACTGGTGGAGGTTTGACGGGGGGCTTTGACAAAAAGCAAACCTCTCATAAAATGAACTACTAAAGGCTGTCCAGAGGATAGGCTGACCTTCTACACGTTGATAAGCACTAATTGCACTAAGATGAACTCTTACGGCGTTGGTCTTCAGACCAGACTCTGACAAGTGTAGAAGGTATTTAAGCAAAGTCTGTGTGGGACAAGAAAGGGGATCTAGGGCCTTGCTGTCATACCAGACAGCAAACCTTCTCCATTTAAAAGAATAACACCTCTTAGTGGAATCTTTCTTGGAAACCAGCAAGACCCGGGAGACATCCTCCGAAACACCCAAGGAAGCGAATTCTAGGCTCTCAACATCCAGGCTGAGAGAGCCAGACACTGGAGATTGGGATACAGAAGTGACCCCTCGTTCCGAGTGATGAGGGTTGGGAAACACTCCAATCTCCACGGAGGGAACAAAATCTGACATGGCCAGTAGGTTGCAATCAGAATCATGGTTCCGCGGTCTTGAGTTTCAAAGTCTTCCCCACCATAGGTACGGGAGGATACGCATACAAGCAGCCTGTTCCCCAATGCAGGAGAAAGGAATCGAACTGAGGGACCTTGTGATTGAATTGATTGCCAAAAAGATCCACCAAGGGGTTGCCCCACACTCGGAAGATCATGCGGGCAACACCCATATTCAGGGACCACTCGTGAAGTTGCATTATCCTGTTCAGTCTGTCAGCCAGACCATTGTTTACGCTTGCCAGATAAGTGGCTTGTAGAAACATGCCGTGAAAGCGTGCCCAGAACCACAACTGGATGGCTTCCTGACACAAAGGGCAAAATCCGGTGCCCCCTTGCTTGTTGGTGTAATACATCACAAACCTGATTCTCTGTTTGAATTAAGATAATTTGACTGGATAACTGATCTCTAAAAGCCTTTAGAGCATTCCAGATCGTTCGGAGCTCCAGAAGATTGATCTGATCTGTTTCCTGGGGGGACCAGGCTCCCTGCGTGTGAAGCCCATCTGCCCGTCTTCAAGTCTTTGCTTAAAGCCCACCTCTTCAATGCTGCGTTCGGCACCTAACCCTTACCGTTCAGTGAATCCAGACTGCCCCAATTTGACTGCCCCTATCGGACTGACCGTTCACTTGTCTATTAGATTGTAAGCTCTTTGAGCAGGGACTGTCTCTCTTTGTTAAATTGTACAGCGCTGCGTAACCCTAGTAGCGCTCTAGAAAGGTTAAGTAGTAGTAGTATATGAGCCCCACCCCCACCCCAGCAGAGATGTATCCATCGTCAGCACTTTTTGAGGCTGAGGAATTTGAAATGGAAGTCAGATTGGATCGAATTGTCCACCACTGAAGAGAGCATATCAGTTCAGGGGACACTCAGATGACATCTTCTAGGCTCCCCGTGGCTTGATACCACTGAGAAGCCAGGGTCCATTGAGCAGATCTCATGTGAAGGTGTGCCATGGGTGTAACATATACGGTGGAAGCCATGTGGCCCAACAACCTCAACATCTGTCGAGCTGCGATTTGATGCGATGTCCGAAACTTGGACGTGAGGGAAAGAAGGATGTCCGCATGCAGTGAACAGCTTGCATATCAAGCACGGCTCCTATGAATTCCAATTGCTGGACAGGGGGGGGGGGGGGGGGTATGGGACTTGGGGTAGTTTATTACAAACCCTAGTAGCTCGAGCACCTGAATAGTCTTCCGCATGGACTCCCGACCACCGCCCTCTGAGCTGCTCTTCACCAGCCAATCGTCAAGATAAGGGTACCAATGCACTCCCAGTCTGCGTAGCGACACTGCAACTACCATTAGACATTTGGTAAACAACCTGGGAGCTGACACGAGGCTAAAAAGGCAACACGCAGTACTGAAAGTGACGTGTTCCCAGCCAAAACCGAAGATACTTCCTGTCAGCTGGAAGTATCAGGATATGTGTATATGCATCCTTCAAAGCCAGAGAGCATAATCAATCATTTTTCTGAATCATGGGAAGAAGGGTGCCCAGGGAAACCATCCTGAACTTTTCTTGGATCAGGAATTTATTCAGGGCCCTTACATCTAGGATGGGACACATCCCACCTTTCTTCTTCTGTACAAGTACCTGGAATAGAATCCCTGCCCTTCTTCCCCTGCTTGAACAGATTCGACTGCATGGGCCTTTATAAGGGCGGAGAGTTCCTCTGCAAGTACCTGCTTGTGTTGACAGCTGAACGAATGAGCACTCGGTGGACAAGTTGGAGGTTTGGATACCAGATTGAGGGTGTCTCCTAACTGGACTATTTGAAGAACCCACTGGTCGGAGATCATGAGAGGCCCCTCTTGGTGAAAAATTTTAACCTTCCTCCAACCGGTAAGTCGTCCAGCACAGACACTTTTATGGTGGCTATGCTCTGCTGGAGCCAGTCAAAAACCCATCCCTTGCTTTTGCTGGGGAGCAGCAGGGGCCTTAGGCACACGATGTTGACGAGAACAAGCGCGCTGGGGTGTAGCCTGAGCAGGCTGGCAAGCCGCCGAGACATACTTACGCCTAGAATAGCCGTAACAAGTACCCCGGGACCCACCAAAGTACCTTCTAGATGAGGAGGTGGCAGCAGAAGGCGCCTGGCAGGAGAGAGAAAACACAGCATCAGTATGCTTCTTGATCTGGTCATTGAAGGCGTTTTTCTGACCATATACGAGTTGTTTTAACAACGGGGAATATTTCCTGATTGTTCTTTTCACATCCTTGCTTACTAGTCCATAAGCTGACCTATAGGACTTTTTTGACCCCTGATGCAGGCATTTGTATGCCAAAACACGGCCCATGTCGGGTCTTCATTGTAATAAAGGACTACATTTTTCCCAATCCTGAAGGCCCAGTGTTTGCTTTTTTTGCTTGTCTTGATCTGGTCAACCAGTTCATCGACCTTCTCTCCGAAAAGATTAATTCCCCAGCATGGGGCATCCACCATTCTCTGCTGAACGGAGATACACAGCCATGAGAGTCTGCCCATCGCTATACCTTGGGCAGAAATTCTGGATACCACGTAAAAAAAAATGTTGTAAGTGCCCTGGCCAAGAACTTGCGGCATGACTTCTGCTGCTTGACCAGCTGGCAAAAAGGCTCAGCGAGCTCCAGAGGGAGTGTATCAACCAAGTCAGACAGCTGCCTCACCGAGTTCCACAAGTAGACGCTCATGAAGAGCTGGTATGATTGAATACAGGCAATGAGCATCACGGCCTGATACATTTTCCTCCCAAAAGAGTCCAAGGTCCTAGTTTCTCTGCCTGGGAGCACTGACGCATAATCCCTAGTACTCTTGGCTCTCTTGAGAGCGGTATCCACCACCATGTAGTTGTGGGGTAACAGACCTCAACAACCCAGGTTCCCCATGGATCCGATACTGGGTGTCAATTTTCCTGGGGACCACAGGGACAGATAGAAAGGGGGGGGGGGAAGGGAAATGGGACTTGATATACCGCCTTTCTGAGGTTTTTGCAACTACATTCAAAGCGGTTTACATATATTCAAGTACTTATTTTGTACCAGGGGCAATGGAGGGTTACGTGACTTGCCCAGAGTCACAAGGAGCTGCAGTGGGAATTGAACTCAGTTCCCCAGGATCAAAGTCCACTGCACTAACCACTAGGCTACTCCTAGAGGGGACGTCCAGTCCCGCTTGAGGACTGCCTAGAGTACCTCATGCAGGGAGGCCTGTCACTACCTCCTTAGGTGCAGAGGTGTAGCCCAGCACCTCGAGCATCTTAGCCCTGAGCTCATCCTCCTACTGGGAAGGGTATGGCCTTAGCCATTTCCCGCACAAACGAGGTGAAAGAGGCTCTCAGGTGGCGATAGCCTTCTCTCAGGTGGAGGGAAAGGTTCTGAAGGAATTCCATAGGACTCATCGGAGGACAAGTACCTGGAATCCTCTTCAGACTCCCACGAGTGCTCCTCCTCGGTATCGGACAGTATTTCGCTCAGGGATGTCCGAGACCGTGCCCGCCTCGACTTGAGGACCCGTGGCCCCGAGAACAACATCGAGGAGTCGGTTCCTGACTCAACTCCAGCGAAGCTCCCTCAAGGAGAACCGGCCTGGGTGGCAGTCGACACCGGACCTCAAGCAACACAGAGGCCATACCACGGGCTGGGAGCAGGCAGGGCCACAGCAGAAGGCATGGCAGGTGCAGGAACCCCTGATGCACATCGCTGCATAAAGGTCTCCAAAAGCTCTGGAAGCAAGGCCTAGTGATGCTCATCGAGAACAGACATCGGTAGAGGCTGCAGGGCCGGTGCAGGCTTAGGCTGCCTAACCGCCTGGCAAGCAGGAGCAGGATCTTGGCTGCTGGGAGAAAGGCGTGTCGGCACCTCTTGAATGGAGGGAGAGCAATCTTCCCAGCGTCAATGCTTCTCAGAAGCCAGATCCCTCGACATCCCTGAGCTCCCAGCACCATGCGAAGGAGATCAGTGTCAGTGCATCTTGGCCTTCACCTGATGCACCTCACCGAGACTCCTCGGTGATGACGAGATGGAATCCTTATGCCACCTCAGGGTGGGGTCCAGCGACAGTCGTTCCCGGGGGGCCTGCACAGGTGGAGGCCTCGAGACAGGTGGAGACCCACTCGATGACTCACTGCTCCCAGTGTCTCTGGGTCTCACAGCAGCAGCCATCCCTACAGTGACTCCCGGTGTCGATGCCTCCTTGAACGCCGATGACCTCGATGCCGAAGGACCGGACCAACCTCCAAAAAGTTTCTCTCTGAGCTCCTCGGGAAATTTGCGTCCTTTTCTTCATATGATGACAAAGGATGCAATTTGCCAGGTTATGGTCGGGCCCAAGGCACTGGATACACCAAGAATGTGTATCAGTACCTGAGATGGTCCGGTTGCACAGAGTACAACACTTGAAGCCACTGGGAGTCTTCGATGACATGGAAGGGAAGACTGCTTTGGCAAAAATCAAAAGCCGGGCAGAAGAGGAGCTGCAGAGAACACTGCTGCTCCTCACGCGGAAAAAAAACCCCCCCAAACTGAGCAGGACGGTTGCGCGACAGGCAGGAAGCCACTCTGCGCATGTGCGGTGTGGTACACGTGCCAGAAGCCTCTAGCAAAATTTTCCTTTCTTGCTATGCAATATGCTGGTTCCCACTTGTTGGAAGGATACAGCCTGTTTGTCCTCGGAGAAGTAGAAATTAAATCTTACCTGCTAATTTGCTTTCCTTTAGACCCTCCAGACCAGCCCAGAAAAATAACTGATTAGTTGTGCATGCCTTCCAGCAGATGAAAACAGAAATTTGACTCTTGAGAGAGCCAATAAGAGCTCTGGCTAGGTAGAGTTAAATTCAGTGTTACGTTAAAGCAGGAGAAGAAAGAGAAACAGCAAGAATCTGTGCAACCAGGAAACTTGAACAGCCATCTATGGAACACATATTTCTACTATAATAAAAAGCATCTCCAACGTTCTGAAGCTGACTCCGTGGCTTCACTGAAGTGAAGGATTCGTAAGGTTCGTCAGTTTGTCACCATCTCTCTCGGCCCTGCCCTCGCGTCAAAACGTGATGACGTCGAGGGCGGTGCCGAGAGATATGGTGACAGGCTGACGAATCTGAATCCACAGAGTCAGCTTCACAACGTTGCAAGTGTGTTTTATTACACTACACAGCTCCCTAATTTTGCAGTTAAACATCGCAGGATGATTGGAGGGGGGGGGGGGGAGAGGGGGGGCAACGACCCTGGAACTGGGTGGGTGGATGGGAGGGGGGGCAACGACCCTGGAACTGGGTGGGTGGGAGGGGGAGGACCCTGGAACTTGGAGAGGGGCGGCCGGACCCTGCAACAGGGAGAGGGGGAACCCTGGAACTGGGAGGGAGGGAGGGGGGCCCCTGGCACACATTCTCACACACACTCTCGCACCCAGTCTCTCTCTGTCACACACACATTCACTCTCTCTCTATCACAAACTCACTCTCACACACACTCTGAAACACACACACACTCCAAGGAAAACCTTGCTAGTGCCCGTTTCATTTGTGACAGAAACGGGCCTTTTTTTCCTAGTATATATATACACAAGAGCCAAGCATAAATTTAAAATTATGTCTTTTTTTTTTCTGAACCGTAGATAAAAAAAAATTCCGAACTGACAAAGCAGCTCTACACGGAGCCGAAAAAAAAAAAAAAAAAAAAAAAATGAAACTCACAGAACACCATAGAAGAGGGAGGGTTTTGGGCCAGTCCAGGGGGACTAAAGGAAAGTAGATTAGCAGGTAAGACCTAAATTTCTCCTTCCTTAGCATCCCTCAACAACCAGCCCAGAAAAATGCATTCAAGAGAGGGACCCTAATAACCCGGCAGAGTAAGGACAATCGCGCCAAACACAGTATCTTAACATTCAACATCAAGCCTGTAATGCTTAGAAAAAGAATGCAAGGAAGATCATGTCGCTGCTTTACAGATGTACAAAGGAGGCACCAAGAAACGCTCTGCACAAGAAGCAGCATGACCTCTGGTAGACTGCACTTTCACTCTTTCTGGAATAGGCTTACCTGAAAGAAGATAAGTGGAAACAATCATTTCCTTTAGCTACCTAGATGCCGCCAAGCCTTTGCGGGAACCCCAAGAAGCAGAAAAAGATGATCCGATCGTCTAAATTCCTCTACACCCTGCAAATAATGCTGGAGCACTCTTCTGACATCTAGTTTACACAGTGTTGATCCTCTGATCCACAGGAGGAGCCTAGCATTGACAAAACGAGAGCCTGGGTCAAATGAAATCTGGACAATACCCTAGGAAGGAAAGAAGGTACTGGACGTAAAATGACCTGGTCTTTAGAAAACTCAAGAAAAGGAAAACAACAGAACAGCACCTGCAACTCAGATACACGCCTAGATGAGGTAATCGCTAACAAGAATACCGTTTTGAGAGTTAAATCTTTGAGGGTGCAAGCCGACAAGGGTTCAAAGGGAGGCTTAAGGACCGAGAGAATCAAATTGAGATCCCAAGCAGGAAACAATCGATCTAGGAGGACAGATCACAGCAACCCCCTGCAATAAACACAAGACGTCCACTTAACTAGCCCGCAAAAACAAGCCAATGCTGCAAGCTATACCTTAAGGGAAGGCAGCGCCAATCCTTTATCAAAACCAGCTAGCAAAAAATCAAAGACCTGTGCCACAGAAGCCCGAAGTGGAGAAACAGCCCATTCAGAGAACCAGGCCTCAAAAATGAGCTAAGTTCAAACGTAATTCAGAGAAGCTGACTGACGCTATGAATGAAGCATTATTAGAATCACATTTGCTGAGTATCTTCTCTTCTTCAGCCCTTTCAACAGCCAAGCCGTAAGACAAAATCAAGCCAGATCTGGATGAACTACAGGACCCTGGATCAGGAGACCTGGAGACTGTGGAAGTTTCAGAGGGTAGTCCACAAGAAGACGCACCAGATCGGCATATCAAGGCCTGCAAGGCCAATCCAGAGCTACCAAAACCACAAGTCTTGTATTATTATTTGTTACATTTCTATCCCACATTTTCCCACCTATTTGCAGGCTCAATGTGGCTTACATTGTCCCGTAGAGGCGTTCGCCATCTCCGGTAGTGAAACAAATACAAGGAGTTAATGTGGTCGGATAAGGTTCATGTGTTATAGACACATTGGGAATCATAGAAAAGAAGAGTTATGAATAGTTTATTGCAAGCTTTGGTATCATTGAGTTATGAATAGTCTATTACAAGCTTTGGTATCGTGTTGCAGGGTTTAGGCACTTAAGTTGGGTCGTTGGGGTACGCCTTTTTGAAGAGGTTGGTTTTTAGTGATTTCTGGAAGTTTAGGTGGTCGTACATTGTTTTCATGGCTTTTGGTAATGCGTTCCACAGTTGTGTGCTTATGTAGGAGAAACTGGATGCATAGGTTGATTTGTATTTGAGTCCTTTGCAGCTTGGGTAATGGGTAATGAGGTTTGGGGAAAAATGTTGGCAGAACAATTGACTGGTTAAATTGAAACTCTACACTATCTTAGGAAGGAACTTAGGGTGCATGTGGAGGACTACTATGTTGTGATCAAATTTAGTATACAGTGGATGAGCTACCAGAGCCTGGAGCTCACTGACTCTGCGAGATGAAGTGACCATAAACACAACTTTCCAGGTCAAAAGCTTCAGATGACAGGAATTCAGAGGACAACTCCAGAAGAAAAAAGGAACCATATTTTTATTTTTTTTTTTATTACATTTGTACCCCGCACTTTCCCACTCATGGCAGGTTCAATGCGGCTTACATGGGGCAATGGAGGGTTAAGTGACTTGCCCAGAGTCACAAGGAGCTGCCTGTGCCTGAAGTGGGAATCGAACTCAGTTCCTCAGGACCAAAGTCCACCACTCTAACCACTAGGCCACTCCTCCACCAGATCTGCTGCGGCAGGTAAGAAGTGATTATAACCATGGTGCCCTGATCATGCCTGAGTTTCGGTAAAGTCTTCTCTAGGAGAGGCATGGGAGGATACAAGTACAGAAGACCCTCCCCCCCCCCCCCCTATGTAGGAGGAAGGCACCTGACACTAGTCTGCCATGCAGGGCTTTTTTTGAGGGGGTACTTGGGGGTACCGAGTACCGGCACCTTTTCTATTGTCTACTAAAATTGACCCATAGTCCCCAAGTTTTAATGAAAAAGTTCAGGCTCTACACACCAATTCTGCCTTGTCATAGATTCTGTGACTGGTTGCAGGGGGCCTGGCTATTGTGGGGATGGGGTCCCTCAGTGATCATCGCACCCCTGAAGGGTGGCCTGGCATTTGAGTACCGGCACCTTTTTTGCTAGAAAAAAAAACGCACTGCTGCCATGTGACCCGAGCCTGGAGCAGAACTGAGACTGTCATTCAGATGAGTGGCAAAAGATCTGAGTGGGTGCCCCACCCTCAGATCTTCCAGGCTATGCTCATGTTTAGAGACCACTTGTGTGATTGCAATATCCTGCTCAATCTGTCTGCCAGGCAGCTGTTCTTGCCAGGCAGGTAAGTGGCACGGAGGTCCATACCGGGAAGTAGAGCCCACTGCCACATGCCCACCACTTCCTGACACAAGGGATAGCATCCAACACCCCCCTGCTTGTTGACACAAAACATCACAACCTGGTTGTCTGAATGAGAACAATTTGGTTCTAAACTCAATCTCTGAAAGTCTCTAGAGCATTCCAAATAGCCCTGAACTCAAGGAGATTGATGTGGAACTGAACCTGAGCAGACTACCAACCCAGGTTGGATGCATCTGTTGTCAACACCTTCCGAGGCAATGGAATTTGGTATGAAAGTCCCAGAGTTAAATTGGACCCAAATGTCAATCAGAGAAGGGTGTGGGCCAGCTCAGGTGGTATGTGAACAACATTCATTATATTCCCTGTAGCCTGAGATCACTGGGAAGCTAACATCCACTGGGACGCCATTAAATGTAACCATGCTATGGGAGAGACATGCACAGTGGAGGCCATGTGGCCCATCTGCGAGGCGTTACTAAGATATCCGCTCTTGCTTCACAAAGGAAGGCCTGAGCCTGTACTGTTATCTAGCAGAGTTCCTATGTACTCCAGTGTAGGTGGGACATGGAGCAAATGGGGTTTGTCATCAATTACCCCAGCACCTGAATAGTCAGTCATTCTGACTCCTTGGTTCCTTCCTGAGTTGTGCTCATGACCAGCCAATCGTCTAGGTAGGGAGACACATACACTTCCAGCCTGCGTAGATATGCTGAGACTACCTCCAGACACTTGGTGAAAATTCAGGGTGCAGATGCCAGGCCAAAAGGCAGAACGCGATACTGGTAGTGGTGCTTCCCTACTCAGAATCAGATACCTCCTGTGACCTGGAAGTATCGAAATGTGGGTATAGACATTCTTGAAGTCCAGAGAGCATAGCCAGTCGTTTTCTTGAATTAGAGGAAGCAGGGTGCCCAGGGGGAAAAAAACCTAAAAACTTTTCCTTGACTAGGTCTAGGATGGGCCCCATACCTCCATGTTTTGGGACACAAGGAAGTACCCAGAATAGAAACCCTTCACTTACTCCCATGGTGGTATGGGTTCCACAGCTCAGGCCTGTAGAAATGCAGAAATTTCCTCTGCAACTACCTGCTTGTGCTGAGAGCTGATGGATGATCTCTGTGGGCAATTTGGACCAGCAGATACAAATCAAGGTAAGGTATACTCAAAAAGTAGCACATATGAGTTTATCTTGTTGGGCAGACTGGATGGACCATGCAGGTCTTTTTATGCCGTCATCTACTATGTATGTTACCAGAGATGGACTATTTGAAGATCCCACCGGGCAGAGGTTACAAGGAGTCATCTGTGCTGGTAAAAAAAATGAGCCTCCCCCTGACCACAAGGATGTCCAGGACGGATACTTTTTGAGCGGCTATGCTCTGTTGGAGCCAGTCAAAAGCCCATGCCCTGCTTGGACTGGAGAGCCAGCTAGGACTTCTAAGGATGGGGCTGGCAAGGCCTGGGATGCTGGGCCTGAGTCGCCTGAGCAGAACGATCATGAGACAGGAACCTATGGCCTTTGAAAGTAGTAGGAACACTATCTAGAACTGGTCCAAAATCTTCATCTTCTTCAGCAAGGAGTACGCCGAGAGTGTGGATAGTATCCATATATTTCTTAATGAGAACATAAGAACATAAGAGTATCCATACTGGGTCAGACCAATGGTCCATCTAGCCCAGTATTCTGTTTTCCAAACAGTGGCCAAGCCAGGTCACATGTACCTGGCAGAAACCCAATTCATGGCAACAGTCCATACTACAAATCCCAGTGCAAGCAGTTGCTTCCCATGTCTGTCTCAATAGCAGACTATGGACTTTTCCTCCAGGAATCTGTAAAAACTTTTTTTAAACCCAGATACACTAACAACTGTTACCACATCCTCCGGCAAAGAGTTCCAGAGCTTAACTATTCATTGAGCGAAAAAATATTTCCTCCTATTTGTTTTAAAAGTATTTCCATGTAACTTCCTTGAGTGTCCCCTAGTCTTTGTACTTTGGAACAAGTAAAAAAAAATCAATTTACTTCTACTCGTTCTACACCACTCAGGATTTTGTAGATCTCAATCATATCTCCCCTCATCCATCTTTTTTCCAAGCTGAAGAGCCCTAACCTCTTCAACCTTTCCTCAAACGAGAGAAGTTCCATCCCCATTATCATTTTGGTTGCACTTCTTTGAACCTTCTAATTCTGCTGTATCTTTTTTGAGATACGGCAACCAGAACAGAGCGCAATACTCAAGGTGTGGACGCACCATGGAGCAATATAAAGGCATTATAGGCAGCAACCTCTTCCACGCTCTCTCCAAACAAGCTGTCCCCTCAGCACAGCATATCCAACAACCTCTCTTGAACTACTGGTTCCAGGTCAGGGGATAAACAGCCTTGAGAGAGTCTGCACATCCCCACGCCCATTCCAGAGAGTCAGGATGCAACATCAAAAGTATCATTGGCACCCTAGGACTGGGACCACACTTGCAAAACAGTGCTGAATACAATTGCACCCCTGCGTCTCAAATCCTCGTACAATCGTAGACTATCACCCTGGTTCTCACCAGACCTGAGAGCTTTGAAATGTGAGGTACGACGTACGGAAAGAACTTGGCGAAAATACAAAACTGATCTGGCTTGGGAGGCCTGGAAAAGTATTCATCGCAAGTATAAATATGCTATCCGATCTGCAAAGCGCACTTACTTTTCATCTAAGATGCAAGCGGCAGGCCGGGACATCCGACAGATATACCAGCTACTAAACACCTTTCTAGATACTCGCAAGTTAGAACGCTCCAGTGTTAATCCTCCTTCAGCTACACAACTAGGAGCTTACTTCAAGGAGAAAATCCTTACCCTGCGGTCTTCAACCGTCAGTAGCCTCTCTGATGTGGATGACTTCCTGGCATCCCTGGTCGTGCCATTGGGTGCTTGCCCGGCTGACCGCTATTGGATCAAATTCAATCGCCTGTTGCCTGACAAGGTAACTGCGGCTTTACATAAATTCACAAATAAAAGCTGCAGATTAGATGTATGTCCGACCCACCTCCTAAAAGTTGCACCAAAATGTTACATTGAAGAATTGACTTGTTACCTCAATTATATGTTAAGCGCAGGTTTTTTCCCGCCAGGCCATGGAAACATCCTTCTCACCCCAATCCCAAAGAATTTAAAGATCAAGCCAGATGTCATCTCCAACTATCGTCCAGTGGCTTCGATACCTCTAGTTATCAAACTGATGGAGAGTCTGGTCAATGTTCAGCTTAACGAATTTTTGACTAATTTTGATATCCTCCACCATTCGCAATCAGGATTTCGAGTTCATTACAGCACGGAGACAGTCTTGGTCACTCTCTTATCTAACTTTAGACGAGAACTATCGGTTGGACGGAAGATTCTTCTGCTACAATTTGACATGTCTAGTGCTTTTGACATGGTGGATCATGAACTCCTGCTTCATCTACTGGATTCTTTCGGTATAGGAGGGCCAGTTTTGCTTTGGTTCAAGGGTTTCTTGACTTCAAGGTCCTATCAGGTCATGGTGAACTCCCACACTTCAGAACCGTGGAATGCTTCCTGTGGGGTCCCTCAGGGCTCTCCCCTTTCACCTACACTGTTCAATATTATGATGATGCCGTTAGCCACAGCACTTGCAAACCTAAACCTCAACCCTTTCATCTATGCGGATGATATTACAATCTACATCCCTTTTCAATCCTCAATATCAGAAGTTGCCAACCTCATAGATGCATGTTTCACCACTTTAGAACACTGGGCCAAGGTGTTCAGATTCAGGCTCAACAGGGAAAAAACTCATTGTCTCATCCTCTCGTCCACGTACGCTCATGTATCTGACACAATGCTTCCAGTTCTGGGCTCGGCCCTCCCGATTGCCAACAGCCTGAGACTTTTAGGGGTACATCTGGACTCACATCTCCAGCTGGTTGATCATGTACACTTGGTCACCAAAAAAATGTTCCAGGCAATGTGGAGACTTCGGCGCATCAGATACCTCCTTCCCAGAGACTTGTTTCGTACCCTTGTCCACTGGCTTGTCCTATCCCATCTGGATTATTGCAGTGGTATTTACGTGGGTTGTCAGGCCTCCTTATTGAAAACGTTCCAAACGGCTCAGAACACTGCGGCGAGGCTCATCCTTAGAGTAAGGCGTTTCGAACATGCCGAACCCCTGCGCTTTAAACTTCATTGGCTGCCTGTACATGAGCGCATTGCTTTTAAGATCTGCTCCCTAACACATAAAATCATCTATGGGACTGCACCGGAATACATGCTCCACTTGATCGACCTTCCGCCTAGAAATGCCAACCCTGCCGCTCGGTCATATCTCCACCTCCATTTTCCGAACTGTAAGGGAGTCAAGTACAAGAAAATCTTCGCTTCGTCCTTCTGTTACTGGAGTCCCAAACACTGGAATACGTTACCTCATCACCTTAAAACTCAAGAGGATCATGCCCTTTTTAAGAAGTTGTTAAAGACATTCCTCTTTGCTAAGACTTACCCCTCTCATCTTACTATGTTGATTAATGTATCCCTTGTCACCTACCCTACCTAGTTCACTCTGTTAGATGCTTGCCTAATCTTTAAGTTTGTACTCTTATTTAACTTACTGTAAGCCACATTGAGCCTGCACAAGTGGGAAAATGTGGGATATAAGCAACAAATAAACAAATAAATAAATAAATAATGCCTACACTTATCTGCTTGTTGGCCAGCTGGCGAAGCTCTGTGGCCTGCTCCGAAGGAAGAGAGTCCGCCAGTGTACTGTTCACCAGAAACTCCAAGTAAAGGGTCATGTAGAACTGGTAGGACTTGTGCACCAGCACCTCTAAGGATGGGGGAGTGCTCTTCCTGGAGTCTGCACTTCTTAGATATTGATGGATCTGATGTTTTGGTGCTCCTGGCACAGTGCAACGAGGAAGACCAATGCTTATGGTTCTCGGGCTTCCCCCGATAAATACAGCCTTGATCCCTTGGTGCCAATGAGGACACCACCGAATCTGTATGTGTCTTCTGTATTGGACCCGATGCTAACTAATCCCAGGGCCTGCTGCTAGCACCCAGTATCAAAGTAGCTGGAGACCCACTCAATGCCAGTGCATTCTCAGTGGATGCCGAAATTGGAGCAGCATGGAAGTCAATGTGGCCGGTGCTGAAGTTGATGGTCCAGCCTTTAAGAAGCCAAAAAGATGCTCCATTTGAGCCCACTGAGTTTTCATCTGCATTGTTAAACAGAGATCACAATCACAAGAGTCATGATCTGGCCCAAAGCACAAGATGCACCAATTGTCCGTAGAAGAACACACACGTCTACACTTGGCGCACCTTTTGAAGCCATGGGTATTCTGTGACGTCAAAAAAAAAAAAAAAAGAATATCAGGTAAATTAAACTCAACCTTGAAGAAATTTTTTTTAAAGGGGGGGGGGCAGAGTTCAAACTGAGGATGGGGCTGCAGCCTAACGGCACAGCCATGCCCAAAAAAGAAAACTTGTAAAGCTGAAAGACTAATAAAATACGAGGGTTGAGGGAAAAAACTGACTAAAAAAAAATACTAGAAAAAGAAAAAAAAAAATACCCGCACGGGAAGGCAAGTCTTGAGCCAAAAACGCAGCATGAGGGAAAGAACACAGGAATGTGCTCTCTCAGCTCTGTGGAAAAACTAAGACTGGAGGACCCGCACTCATACAAGTCACCAGCACACGTGCAGTAGGACGTTGCAAGAAGTTTCTACTGTACTCAGTAGTCAGTGTCCACACCAGGCTCTGTCGGATGACGCCATCCAGATGCAGGAATAAGAAGGCCTGCTAGTCCTTGGAGAAGCAGTACACTTCAGCAGGATGCGCATGTGGTTTTGGGGGAAAATGTAGGCAGGACAACTGACTGACTAATATGGAACTCCAACACTACCTTAAGGAACTTAGGGTGCGTGCAGAGTACTACTCTATTGTGGTGAAACTTAGTGTAAGGTGGATCAGCTACTAGGGCTTGAAGCTCTGACTGTGAGCTGAAGTGACTGTCACCAAAAACACAACTTTTCCAGATCAAACAGTTCAGATGACCGGAATCAAGTGTCTCAAAAGGAGATTTTATCAGTTGGGTGAGGACTATGTTGAGATCCCATGACACAGTTGGAGGTTTGACAGGAGATTTTGTCAATAGCAAACCTCGCATGAAGCGAACAACTAGAGGCTGTACAGAGATGGACTTACCTCCCACCAGTGATAAGCACTGATTGCACCTTTGATGAACTCTTACAGAGTTGGTTATCAAACCAGACACAGAAAAGTGCAGGAGGTATACAAGCAGTTTTTATATAGGGCAAATGACAGGATCTAAGGCCTTGCCCTCACACCAGGCAAACCTCCTCCACTGAAATGGAGAACACCTCTTAGTGGAGTGTTTCCTGGAGGCCAGCAAAATGCAGGAGATTCCTTCCAGCAAGTCTAAGGATTCAAATTCCACACTTTCAACATTCAAGCCATGAGAGTCAGGGATTGGAGGTTGGGATGCAGAAATCCCTCGTTCTGCATGGGTCGGAAAACATTCCAAGTTCTACAGACCTTCGGAGGAAAACTCCAGAAGAGGGAGCCAGATCTGCCTCTGCCAGTAAGACATGATTAGGATCATAGTTCTAGTCTTGTTTGAGTTTCAGCAAAGTCTTCTCTTATGAGAGGTATCAAGGGATATACACAGAGAAGTCCCTTCCTCCAAAGTAGGAGAAAGGCATCAGACGCTAGTCTGCCATGTGATCTAAGCCTGGAACAGAACTGGTGGACTTTGTTGTTGAGATGAGTGGAAAAAAAAATCAGAGAGAATGCCCCATTCTCGGAATATGGGCTATGCCCATGTTAAGAGACCACTCATGCGGTTGCAAAGCCCTGCTCAGTCTGTCCACCAGGCAGTTGTCCTTTCCTGGTAGGTGTGTGGCTCAAAGTACCATTCCGTAAAGGAGGGCCCACTGCCATCTCACATGAGGGTTAAGAACCCGTACCCCCTGCTCATTTACATAGAATATTGCAACCCAATTGTCCATTTGAATAAGAATAATTTGTTTCTGTAGCCGATTTCTGAAAGCCTTTAGGGCATTCCAAATGGCCCTCAACCTGAGGAGGTTGATATGAATATCTGTTTCCTAAGCAGACCAAGTTCCCTGGGCGTGAAGCCCATCTACATGAGCTCCCCATCCTAGGTTGGATGCATATGTTGTAAACACCTTCTGAGGAGGCTGAATTTGGAATGGTAGTCCCACAGCCAAATTCAACTGAACTGTCCAAAAGAGTTAACTCTGGTGGAATCTGGATTGCATCTGCTAGATTTCCAGTCACCCGAGACCACTGGAAAGTTAGGATCACTGGGCCCGCTCTCAGAGCCATGGCATGGGAGTGGCATTTACTGTTGAGGCCATGTGGCCCATCAATCTGAACATTTGCCAAGCTGTGACCTGCTTGCTGCTGTGGACCTGTGAGGCTAAGGTGTCTGCTCTCAGTTGTGGGAGAAAAGCCCAACCCTACAATGTATTAAAGCAGGGCTCCTATTTATTCCAAATTGCTGGACTGGAAAAAGGTGGGACGGGGTAGTTTATGACAAACCATAGGAGCTCCAATACCTGAATAGTTAGGTGCATTGACTCCAACGTCCGTTGCTGCAATGTGCTCTTGACCAGACAATCGTCCACATAGGGAAATGCAGGAGTTTGCATAAATACACCGCTACCACTAGAAACTTGATTCATACCCTGGGAGCTGATGTGAGGCCAGATAGAAGAATGTTGTACGGGTAGTGGTGTTTCCCTATCTGAAGTCAGATACCTCCTGTGACTGGGAAGTATTGAAATGTGGGTATAGGCATCTTTCAAGTTCAGAGAGCATAGCCAATCATTTTCCTGAATCATGTGCAAAAAGGGTGCCCAAGGAAATTATCCTGAACTTCTATTTGACCAGGAATTTGTTCAGAGCTCTTAGTTGTAGGATAGGATGAAATCCAAAAGGCTTTTTGGCCACAACAAGTACCTGGAATAGAATTCCTTCCTTTCTTGCCTGGTGGCACAGGTTCGACCACATTGGCCTGGAGAAAGGGTGACCTCTTATACAAGTAACTGTTTGTGCTGAGTGCTGATGTACGAAGCACTCAGTGGGCAATTTGGTGCCTTGACATCAATGCAGGGTGTAACAGACAGACTATTTGAAGAACCCACCAATCAAAGGTTACAAGGGGCCACCTTTGTTCATAAATTCAGCCTCCTCCCCTTCCCAGTAAGCCGTCCAGGACAGTTACTTTGAGCGCCACTATGCTCTCCTGAAGCTACTCAAAAGCTCATCCCTTGTTTAAACTGGGTAGCAGGCTGGGCTTCTGAGGGCAGGACTGACAAAGCTGAGCATGCTGGGCCTGGGGGTTATGAGCAGTACGAGGTGATGAAAATCTACGCCTCTAGGAGTAGTAGGGTAACTGCCTAGGCTCACTCAAAACTTCCTAGAAGAGGAGGCTGCAGCTGCAGGTTGCCAACAGATTGGATGGTATCTATGTTTCTTGATGAGGTCTGCAATCTCTTTTACCTTTCTCCAAACAGGTTGTCACCTCAGCATGGTATATCCTCCAAACTCTTCTGAATCATTGATTCTAGGTCAGAGACACACAGCCATGAGAGTCTCCATATCCCTACACCCATGGCAGAGAGTCTAGACGCTATATCAAGAGAATCATATGCGCCCCTCGCCACATACTTTCTACACTCCAGCTGCTTATTGGCCAATTGATGAAGCTCTGCAGTCTGCTCCTATGAGAGAGAATTTGCAAAACTTAAGAGTACTGCAGATTAAAGACTTCAAGTAAAGGCTCGTATACAGCTGACAGGACTGGATGTGGTCAATAAGCATTGAGGCCTGAAAAGCTTTCCTCCCAAATGAGTCCAGTGTCTGAGCCTCTCTACCTGGGGGTGCAGAGGCCTGGAACTCCTAGCTCATTTGAGGGCAGATTTGACCACCAGAGAGTGCTGAGGCAGCTGAGCCCTCTCAAATCCAGGAGCCTTCTGGATACAATACTGCATATCCACCTTTTAGGTGCAACATGCACTGAGAAGGGATATTCCCAGTTCTTTGTCAGTGCATCTTTAAGGATAGGGTGGAATGGTACTGTGACCCCTTTGTTTGGAGGAGACTCAGTCTAGGACAGTTAACATTTCTGCCCTAGGCTCTCTCTCAGTCTCTAAATTTAAATGGGATGGCAGAAGTCATCTCCCTAACAAAAACAGAAAAAGAGAGAGACCCTCAAGTGGAAGTTTCTCTCTCTTGAGGTGGGGAGGGATCAAAGGATATCCCATAAGACAACTCCTCCGAGAAGCAGTGTGAGTTCTCCTCAGAGTCCCATATACAGTCCCAATCAGATTCTTCACCATACTCAGACCGGGCTGAATGAGTCTGTACCTGCCTTGGCTCAGTGGAACTATATCCATACCCCGAAGAGCACCGAGGTACAGCCCTACACTCTGACTCCACGAGTCCTCCCCCTCCCCACCCACGTCTAGTGTTATACTGTATTTCAACGTTGTCACCCTTCGAGGTGCCAGCATTGAGGATCTCTGCACAGGCATGGGCTGAGCCTCAGGAAGAAACTGGGTCTGATCTGCAGATGGCACCAGTGTCCTCAATGTCAGTTTGAAGCTGCAGCATCTGTGCTAGCTCCTCCCTAAGCATGGCTTGGAACCAAAGGAAGGCATTAGAAAAGGAACTTTGTAAGGCTAAGTGCTTTGAAAATACACCTCACTGTCACCTCGTCCAAAGAGTGGGGAGCACTCCTCTGGTGCTTCATGGGTACTGGCGAAGCCGATGCCCTGGTGCTCCCAGCACCACGCCTCGATTAGGACTGATGCCTGTGCTTCTTTGCCTTTCCCCAATGCTCATCACTGCAGTCCTTTGATCCCGAGGATGGCGTCGAACCCATAAGTGTCCTCAGTGTCAGGTACGATGCTCTCAGCCCCCGATGTAGAGAGGTGGAGACCATCTCATTGCCAATACACTCCCAGTGGATACTGAAATCTTGGCAGCCATCGAGGTCCATGCTTCTGGTGCCAGTGCCAATGACAATGTATCAGCCTTAGAAGAGCCAAAACGTTTCTGCTGTTGGACCTGCCATGCCCTCTGTGTCATCAACTGCATTTGAGAAGAGTTAGGCACATGGTCAGGCCCAAGGCACCCAACGTACCAAGATTGTGAGTCCGTCACAGAAATCACCCAGTTACACTGGGTGCTTCTCTTGAAGCCACTGGGGATCTTCTGGAACTTCAAGAAAAGATCTGCAGACAAACTCCTCGGTTGTGAACCAAAAAAGGGGAAGCGTTCAAATTTCCAACTCATGAAAAATAAAGGAAACGAAGAGCCAAAAAAACTAGTTAAAACAAAGAGACATTAGAAAATAGCCTAGAAAACAAAACAACAACAAAAATAAAAACCCACATGGGAAGGCACAGCAAAAGAGATACACGCACTGAGAGAACATAAAATGTGTCCTCCCTGTTCCGTGAAAGAAATGAGACTGAGGGACCCGTACTAGCACGGCAGGTGAGAAGGCACCAGCTCGCGTGATGGGATGCTACTAGAAAGTTCTCAGTCTCGCTAGTCAGTGTCTGCACTGAACTCCATCTGATGACATCACCCAGCTGTGAGACTACAAGACCTGCATGCCCTTGGACAGTCCGTTTCTACCTTGATCCAACGTTCCACACATCCCATCAACAAGAACTAACAGCGAAGTCTCTGTTCCATATCTAGTCCAAAAAAATATACCTGTCCAGCAGTCAGCTCAGCCACAAGTTCCAAATGATCAAACATTGAATGACTACTAGTTCAAGTATTTTCCCTACAAATGGGAGCTGGTTAATCAGCCTAAAATGATCACCTTAAAATAGTCAACCAACAGAGCTATCTTTAGCAATTGGACTAACTCTAGACACCTGGAAAAACTCTTTTCTGCAATGAGACAGTGCTAACTTCCTTCATCAACCAGGCTAGAACAAACATCCAGTGGTGAGCCACATGATCGCATTTTCCAATAAATCTAAAAATCAACTAATGGCACTCAATCTAACTGCTCCTCATCCCTCTCTATTATATCTCTATATAATCTTTCACCTTTCTCTTAAAAATATCATAACTACTCCCATACTCTTACTAACTCTTCCTCCAAATATATCCCATACTCCAAGGCTACCTTTCTTTTTCCCCACAACCCAAACTACTCTTTCAACTTATCAGCAAAACGCCACTGTTTTACCTCCTTTGCATATCTATTACAACACCTAAGCACTCTCTTTAATGCTTCTTTCAGCTTCAATTGATGATTACAACTCTACATAGAAGAATGGATAAGATGTGATTTCCTCAACTTCCTTAACTCATCAGTAAACCTTAACACTTTATTTGATCTTATAACTACCCTTTTCATTGCTGCAGCCATCTCTCGTCTTCCACCGACCCTTCCCTTAAAGAGTGTGACAATCACCAATCTGCTGTCATTGACTTTATCCAACTGTGTGGCTGTAAAATTCTGCTGTCCAGAAACAACACCCATTACAGGTATACTACCACACTCTACCTATCTCCAAAGTCAAACTACCTTCTACTTTTCCATTCGATAAATGAAAGGATGTGTATTTGAAGTTGGAAAAGTGCTGTGTTCAAGTGTAGTTACTTTTGAAATTGAGGTGGAATGCAGATCTCTTGGTTTTTAGCTAACAAGCTCATCCTTTGCAGCTATAATACACCTTTTCTTAATATAACCAATCAGGTATTCTTGTCTCTCCTGAACAGGATAACTTGGCAGCTCTACAGCTGTATCTATTATGCTGCTCCATTCAGAGCATATGCTTTCTCAGTCCCCTTGCTCACTGATCTAGAAAAACAGTGAACCCTGCTAGTACCTTGCATTTTCTGATGACAAATGTGCATAAAGTACTCACTCACACATTCACCCAGTAAATAGGATATGATAGATACCTTTAATACGATGTCAGCAGAATAAGCAGCTCACACAGCTTCTGATGCTAGTCCAAAGTAAGACCTTGGATACTTAAGGAGAAGCCTCTGGAAAGCCCAATTCACATTGTGCACGTTGATTGCAAGAGAGCCTTATCTTTTTAACATGGAGTAGACTAAAGCATTTGAAGTTCATCCAGCATTTGTTATAAGGTAATATGTATGCATTCATTTAAAAAAAAAAAATTGGTATACCAGCTCTCAATCCAAAACTATATCAAAGTTTACAACAACAGAATAATCACTGAAAAACAAACACGAACAAAACTATTTAAAAAAAAAAAAAAAGACCTGGAGCTGCTATTACCAAATGCCCTCTATCAGTTGGTTGAAAACAATGATCTCCCATGACACTGTAGGAGGTTTCATATCTTCTTTCACACCTTACAGTGCATCAGATGAATCTAGAGTGCTGCAAAATGACTTTTCCTCTCATGAAAGGAGTAAAGCCAAGAATCATTTTAGAATCTATATTTGCTGGGCAGTTAGCACTGCACAAAATGAAGATATATACCTGTATCAGGTATTCTCAGAGGACAGCAGGCTGGATATCATCACTGATGGGTCGTCGTCCGCGAAGGCCCAAGAGACTGGAACTAGTCCAAAAAGAAAGACTTTTCTAGAACGCGACGTCGCGCGGGGGGGGCCGACGCACTGCGCATGCGCGAGTAGCTTCCCGCCCGCGAAGCATGTCCCCTCAGTTTCTAAAAAGCAAAAACTATAACAGGAACAACTCCAAAGGGGAGGAGGGTGGGTTGTGATGATATCCAGCTTGCTGTCCTCGGAGAATACCTGCTACAGGTATGTATCTTCATTTTCTCCGAGGACAAGCAGGCTGGATAACATTCACTGATGGGGTATCCCTAGCCCCCAGGCTCACTCAAAACAATGAACATTGGTCAATTGGACCTTGCAACAGCGAGGACATAACTGCGATTGACCTAAAAAGAAAGAGTGCAGGCTGGAACAGAACAAAAATGGGCCTAGTGGGGTGGAGTTGGATTCTAAACCCCAAACAGATTCTGCAGCACCGACTGCCCAAACCGACTGTCACGTCGGGTATCCTGCTGAAGGCAGTAGTGAGATGTGAATGTGTGGATTGATGACCACGTTGCAGCCTTACAAATTTCTTCAATGGAGGCTAACTGACACACTGACGTAGCCATGGCTGTAACATTGTGAGTCGTGACATGACCCTCTAGAGTCAGCCCAGCTTGGGCATGAGTGAAAGAAATGCAATCTGCTAGCCAATTAGAGATAGTGCGTTTTCCGATGGCAACTCTCTTCCTGTTGGGGTCGAAAGAAACAAACAATTGGGCGGACTGTCTGAGCTTAGTCTGCTCCACGTAAAAGGCCAATGCTCACTTACAGTCCAAGGTGTGCAACTTGTCCTCACCAGGGCGGGTATGTGGACGGGGAAAAAATGTTGGCAAGACAATTGACTGGTTCAGATGGAACTCCGACACCACCTTCGGCAAGAACTTAGGGTGAGTGCGGAGGACTACTCTGTTATGGTGAAACTTGATATAAGGTGCATGAACTACTAGGGCTTGGAACTCACTAACTCTACGAGCTGAAGTAACAGCCACCAAGAAAATGACCTTCCAGGTCAAGTACTTCAGATGGCAGGAATTCAGTGGCTCAAAAGGAGCTTTCATCCACTGTGTGAGAATGACATTGAGATCCCATGACACTGGTGGAGGTTGACAAAAGCAAACATCTCATAAAAAGAACTACTAAAGACTGTCCAGAGATAGGCTGACCTTCTACACGTTGATAAGCACTAATCGCACTAAGATGAACCCTTACTGAGTTGGTCTTGAGACCAGACTCTGATAAGTGTAGAAGGTATTCAAGCAGGGTCCGTGTAGGACAAGAAAAAGGATTTAGGGCCTTGCTGTCACACCAGACGGCAAACCTTCTCCATTTGAAAGAATAACTCTTTTTCGTGGAATCTTTCCTGGAAGCAAGCAAGACTCGGGAGACACCCTCTGAAAGGCCTAAAGAGGCAACTTCTATGTTCTCAACATCCAGGCCGTGAGAGCCAGAGACTGGAGGTTGGGATGTAGAAGCGGCCCTCGTTCTGAGAGATGAGGGTCGGAAAACAGTCCAATCTCCACAGTTCTTCGGAGGACAACTCCAGAAGAAGAGGGAACCAGATCTGACGGGGCCAAAAAGGTGCAATCAAAATCATGGTTCCGCAGTCTTGTTTGAGTTTCAGCAGAGTTTTCCCTACTAGAGGTATGGGAGGATATGCATACAGAAGGCCCTTTCCCCCAATGAAGGAGAAAGGCATCTGATGCTAGTCTGTCGTGGGCCTGAAGTCTGGAACAGAACTGAGGGACCTTGTGATTGATCTGAGTGGCAAAAAGATCTATCGAGGGGGTGCCTCACGCTCGGAAGATCTTGCAGACAACATCCATGTGCAGAGACCACGCGAGAGGTTGCGTTATCCTGCTCAGTCTGTCAGCCAGACTGTTGTTTATGCCTGCCAGGTATGTGGCCTGAAGAAACATGTCATGACGGCGAGCCCAAAGCCACATCCGGACGGCTTCCTGACAGAGGGTGAGATCCGGTTGTTGGTGTAATACATTGCAACCTGTCTGAATTAGAATGATTTGGTTGGACAACCGATCTCTGAAAGCCTTTAGAGCGTACCAGATCGCTCGTAATTCCAGGAGGTTGATCTGAAGATCCCTTTCCTGAAAAGACCAAGCTCCTTGAGTGTAAAGCCCATCTACATGAGCTCCCAACTCCAGGAGGGATGCATCCGTCGTCAGCACTTTTTGTAGCTGAGGAATTTGGAAATGACATCCCAAAGTCAGATTGGTTCGAATGGTCCAACATTGAAGGGAACTGCAAAAATTGGTGGAAAGATGGATTACATCATCTAGATCTGCTGTGGCCTGACACCATTGGGACGCTAGGGTCCATTGAGCTGACCTCATATGTAGACATGCAATGGGAATCACATGAACCGTGGAAGCCATGTGCCCTAACAGCCTCAACATCTGCCGAGCTGTGACCTGTAGAGAGACGCTAAAGCCGAGGACACCAGGGCCAGAAGATTGTCTGCCCTTGCCTGGGGAAGATAAGCTCGAGACGTCTGTGTGTCCAACAGAGCCCCAATAAACTCCAATTTCTGTACCGGGACAAGGTGGGACGGGATAATTGATTACAAAGCCCAGTAGCTCTAGCACTTGAATAGTCATCCATATAGATCGTAGAGCACCCACTTCCGAGGTGCTCTTCACCAGCCAATCGTCAAGATAAGGGAAGACATGTACTCCCAGTCTGCGTAGCGATGCTGCAATAACTGCCACGCACTTTGTAAAGACCCTGGGCGCAGACGCCAGACGAAAGGGCATTACACAGTACCGATGCAAAACCGAAGATACCTCCTGTGAGCATCGAGATGTGGGTATAGGCATCCTTTTAAGTCCAGAAAGCATAGCCAATCATTTTCCTGAATCATGGGAAGAAGGGTGCCCAGGGAAACCATCCTGAACTTTTCTCAGATCAGGAATTTGTTGAGGCCCCTTAGATCTAGGATGGGACTCATCCCCTGTTTTCTTTTGCACAAGGAAGTACCTGGAATAGAATCCCTGCCCTTCTTGCCTTGGTGGAACAGGTTTGACCGCATTGGCCTGTAGAAGGGCAGAGAGTTCCTCTGCAAGTACCTGCTTGTGCTGGGAGCTGAAGGACTGAGCTCCTGGTGGACAATTTGGAGGCTTGGATGCCAGCTTGAGGGTGTATCCTAACCGGACTATTTGAAGAACCCACCTGTCTGAGGTTATAAGAGGCCACCTTTGGTGAAAAAAATATCAACCCCCCCTCCCCCCAGCTGCACTGGAGCTAGTCAAAAGCCCGTCCCTTGCTTTTACTGTGGAGCCGAAGGGGCCTTAGGCGCACGTCGCTGACGGGAGCGAGCATGCTGGGAGCAAGCCTGAACAGGCTGTCGAGAACAGGAGTGTACCTATGCCTATTATAGGAATAGGGAGCACTCCTCCTCCCTCCAAAAAACCTCCTGGTTGAGGAGGTAGTAGCAGAAGACGCCCGGTGGGAGAGAGAATCCATGGCATCATTATGCTTCTTGAGGGTATCAACCATGTCCTCAACCTTCTCTACAAAAAGATTATCCCCCCAGCAAGGAACATCCGCCATTCGCTGCTGGGTCCAGGTCAGAGACACGCAGCCATGAGAGTTTGCGCATCACTATACCTTGAGCAGCTATTCGGGATTCCACATCAAAAGTGTCATAAGTACCCCTGGCCAGGAATTTACAACATGCCTTCAAGCTCCGGAGGAAGTGCTTCAACTAAACTGGACAGTTGCCTCACCGAGTTCCGTAAGTGGATGCGCCTGTAGAGCTGGTACGTTTGGATTTTGGTGTCGAGCATCGTGGCCTGATACGTACGCCTCCCAAAAGAATCCAGGGTCCTAGACTCTCTAGTACTGATGGTTGATTCTGCTTTCAAAAGAGCCACCATAGAATCGTGAGGAAGTCGGGCCTCACCATCACAGGCTCTCCATGGACTCTGTACTGGGACTCTGACTTCTTAGGGACGACTGGATTAGATAGAGGGCAAGACCAATTCTGCATAAGCACTTCCCTGAGTGTATTATGCAGGGGGGCCGTTGCAAACCTCTGCAGGTGGAGAAGGATAATCCAGGACCTCGAGCATCTCAGCCCTGGGCTCATCCACAACCTCCATGGGAAATGGAATGTCCTTAGACATTTCCTGCACAAGGATGAGAAGGAAAGACTCTCAGGTGGAGACATCCTTACTTCAATCGGTGGAGTAGGATCAGAGGGAAGCCCACAGGAGTCTTCCTCCGAAAAATACCTGGGGTCCTCCTCCTCTTCTCCCCCCGAGCGCTCATCTTCGGTATCGGACAAAAGCTCTCTAAGAGCAGCCCGAACCCAAGCCTGCCTTGACGTCGAGGATTGATGACCTCGTGGGGGTGTCGAGAAGTCACCTGGACTCTGGCGAAGCTTCCTCCACCGACGTCGAGTGGGAATCGACCCGGGTAGCAGCCGGCTCCTCGCAGGTGATGGCCCAGATGCCACCTCCACAGTCGGTACGGAAAGCGCAAGCACCCCTGACAGATGCAGATTGGCGAAGCAAGCCTTCCAGAAGTTCTGGTAAAAGGGCTCTGATGCGCTCGTCGAGAGCAGCCATCGGAAAAGGCTGAGGGGCCGGTGCAGGAGTCGGTGCCGAGATCTGAAGGGGCTCGAGAGCCGGTGCCAGGCTGCCAGGTGACCGTCATGGTGACATCTTGTATGGAGGGTGAGCGGTCCTCCCGGCATCGACGCTTCTGAAGTGCCGAGGCCCTCGGCTCCCCAGAGCTCCCGGTACTGAACATAGGAGATCGATGACAGTGCTTCTTAGCCTTTGCTTGACGCCCGTCAATAAGGCTCCTCGGTACCGACGAGGACATGGAATCCGCTCGCCTCCTCGGGGCCGGGTGGCCTCGAGACAGGTGGAGACCTGCTCAATGCCTCACTGCTCCCAGCTCGGTGCAGTCTATCGGCAGCCATTACCTGGACTCTCGTTGTCACAGTTTCCCTCGACGCCGCTGACCTTGGTACCGTTGTCGATGCCAACTTCGAAGGACCTGATCGATCAGCAAAAGGTTTCTTGTGTTGAGCCTCCCGAGCCAGTTGGGTCCGCCTCTTCATTAAATTTACACAACTTACAATTAGCTGGAAGATGGTCAGGCCCAAGGCACTGAAGACAGCACGCGTGGGGGTCGGTACCCAAGATGGTCCGGTTACAGCGAGTACAAGGCTTGAAGCCGCTGGGAGTCTTCGATGACATGGGCGGAAAAAGAGCACCGGCTAAATCAAACGGCTCGATGATGCCAAAAAAGAGAGACAGAAAAAAAGGAAAAGACCTGGCCAAGCAGCCTGAGGACGGCCGCAACGAAAACAAAAGAAAACTTGAAAATTTGAGAAAAACTGAAAAATAGGGGGAAACTATACTAGTATTTTTTTTTTTTTTTTTAACACAGAATGAAAAGAAGAAAAGGGGATGCAAAAAGCAAGAAATACACGGTTCTCCTGAGCCGAAAAATAAGATGCGCAAACACAACTCTCTCCCAGCGCGGATTAAAAAGAACTGAGGGGACACGCTCGTGTCGCGGGCGGGAAGCTGCTCGCATATGCGCAGTGCGTCAGACCCCACACGACGTCGCATTCTAGAAAAGTCTTTTTTTGGACTAGTTCCGGTCTCCTGAGCCGTCGTGGATGACGATCCATCACTGATGATATTCAGCCTGCTTGTCCACGGAGAAAATAAAGCATCTACAGCTTCTTAGCTGATGTGCCTGTGCAGGAGGAGATTAAGCTTTTGGATCTCATTTTGGATGCTCAACTTACAAAGAAAGAACAAATTCTGCATATGGTTCAATCAGCTTTTCATCAACTGTGGTTACTGTTTCGTTTGAAACCTATGTTATGTTTGACTGATTTCGAGACTTAGCCAGGTTATGGTTTTGTCAAGGATTGACTGCAACTCTCTTTATTTGGGGGTTCCAGAATATAGGCTTAAATTGTTACAAATTGTGCAGAATGCAGCTGCCAGACTGGTCTCTGAAATCTCCAAATTTAACCATATTACACCAGTTTTCAGGCAACTTCACTGGTTACCGTTGAAGCATAGAGTGCAATTTAAAGTTTTGACCCTGATTCATCAGGTAGCTCATGATAAAATCCTTTGGTTTTTTTTGGAATAATTTTCAAATCTTTTACAATTAGTGCCTTCTGTATATTATACTGTAACTCAAGCTTCAGCATTTTCTATTGCTGGAACACATGTGGAATACACTGCCTGGTCTCTTGTATGTAAATACAAGTATTCAGTAATTTAAAAAAAAACAGCATTTTGTCCATTCTTTTGATTGATGGGCAATGTATTGATGGAGGGGTCATAATGGCAGCAGTTGATATCTGTTTTGATGGTAGATTGTGTATTTTATTATGTATAATTTTATGGACCCGCTTAGGGTATAATAAGCAGGTTAGAAATGTTTAAAATAGTTTTATTCATTTGATTGACCAGCTGGTCAATGCACCAAAATCAGTTTTACAAAAATCACTGAGGTCACAGAAATTAATCAGGAAATGTGAAAGAAAAGCCTAGATATGGCGCATCAAAGCAGTTTACAATAAAATAGACTACAATTAGAAGAAGGGAATGGATTAGAAAAAGGTTCACAAACAAACACAGTGAAGGTGACAACAAGGATGATGAAAAACATCCAACGGACTCTATGAGTTCACATCAGAAGTTTATTAGAAAAAGGCTCAAAATTACATCATCCCAAAAACCCATTCACAGCCTCCTGGGATACAGTGAGAATGCCTATACATTATGAGTTACTCCCTAACATATCTCAGCTCTAATAGTCACCCAACTACCAGACAGATGAATAGATCCTAGCATATATTCTTCACTTTGGCAAAGAAGTGTCTTCTCATGGCAGCCCTGCTCCAAATCATGACAACTAACCAATGTGCAGCTTAGCAACTGATAAGACTAATGAAGTAACAGAAGTTTATCCATGCTATTAAACTAAGTATAGGGACTGATACAGGAATGAAGTAACAGAAGTTTATCCATGCTATTAAACTAAGTATAGGGACTGATACAGGAATGAAGTAACAGAAGTTTATCCATGCTATTAAACTAAGTATAGGGACTGATACAGGAATGAAGTAACAGAAGTTTATCCATGCTATTAAACTAAGTATAGGGACTGATACAGGAATGTGATGAAAAAAAAATGATGTAGGGCTATTTTTCAAAACTAAAACACAGCACCTCAAGAAAGGGGGGGGGGGGGGGAGGGAAAGGGGACAAACACACCAATCCATATTAACATTTGAACATTCAATGGCTTAATTCAAACCTTTAATGTGCATACTTTTCAGATCCACTTAAAGGATTATATACCAAAAACATCTAATGCACCTAAATGCACTAACCAATTAGGGCTAGACAAATTATATGAGGTGGATATATGAATACATAAAAGATATAGATTAACCAAACTCTTTGGTTTGCATTTGGCAAAATTGTGTTAGCTTGTGATTATCCACTTACTTGCTAATTTAGCCTGTAATCCTGAAGGTCCAGGTTTTGAAGTCTCTGACTTGGAAGAACCTGGGAGAGACAGTTTTGTTTTAGGTAAACTAACTTTTGGGCTAAAACGAGCTGCCCAGTCAAATTTAGAAGAGCCACTACTTTTGGTCTGCTCTTTTTCTCGACTGCTTCTTCGAGGACTGGGACTGGATGCAGAACGGGAACGTCTGGCCTTACTCTGGTCTTTTCCTTGTTTCACTCTGGCACCCTGAGGTACAGTGGAAGAAGCAGAGGCAATAGCTGAAGAGGAAGAGGATGTAGAGGCAGAAGAAGAAGAATCAGTGATGGTGCTACACCCAGCTTTGGCTGCGGTTGCTGATTTTGAAGCCAGCTTGGTTGGTTTTGCAGATCTCTCTTCAGCACCAGTTGAATCAACTGCTGTATTACTCTTTACACAAGATAAATTCTCTGTCCTTTTTCTTTTCTGGTTTGGGGAGCTACCAGTAGCTCCACCCTTCCTGGTATAGGCTTTGCTTGTTGATGGCAATTGTGCAGATTCTAAATGCTGGTCTTGATCTATGTGTCTCTTCTTAGATTTACAATGAGGTTTGTGTGTTTCTGAAGAAGTCTCAGTATTCCGAAGTGATTTGGGTTTTTTAGCAAAGCTAGGAGAATTGGTCCTATTATAATCTGGACTAGCACTGCGTTTCACACCTCGAGAACTGTCTTTCTTAGACACGTGCCCTGTTTTCTGTCTTTCTGAAGTATGTATTCGTTCTGGGTCCTCTTGTGGTATCAAAACAGTAGAAGAACTGCAACCTCTGGAAAAAGGAAGCATATATTAGCAATACTGAGCATCAAACGTCTATGCAATATGAAACAATTCTGAAGTACTTAAAGAGAACTGCATTTTGGCCTCCTCTAATTTGAATATTTTCAGCTGAAATCATGTTTGGTGTTTTTGAAACTCTTAAATATACTATACAGAAATTTCATTGCACCCACACATGAAGGCCACACATTAAAATACAATTTAGCACTAAGTAAGCTGATCTTACCTTCTGGATGTCCAGTATTATATAGAGGGAGTGGGGAGGAAACTGGGTAAGTGTAAATAATGTATATGTAAAGGAAAAGTATATTGTCATCGAGAATTTATATATACCTGTTTGTCTTCAGCTATGTTGAGCTGTACAGCTCATTCTTTTATTTTAACAGTTTCAACCTAATACATTTCATGACCAGGGTCAAATTTAGGATTATAGTATCCATAAGCAACAGACTGGTGGAGAAAGAACTGGAGAGTGAAAGGGTCTTGAATCACAGATTTTGGGTGCCTTCATAATTTGGTGCCCTATGCATTTGCCATATGTTGCATATGCCTAAATCCAGCCCTACCCACCGCATTTCAAATACAAGTAATTTTGCAAAAACTTGAAACTGCTAATAAATCAAAAGGCTGATGGAGTGTACTAGTAATGCATCTTAAAGCAGCAAAAACATTGCATGGCCTAAGTTTCTTCCACCTGCATTCTAACACAACTGCTTTTTAAGATTCAGCAATATCTAATACATTCATTAAGGGATGCCATAGAAATCATCAACAAAGCTAGAAAGAAGACAACATTTAAATTTTAACTATATTTTTGCAATAAAATATATGGACTTTTTTGCAATGCTATTCCTAATCAAAAGCTTATTTTCTTTATCTTTTTGTAAACTAGGTGTTCATTTTTCATTCAGAATTTATATACAGCAAATTGATAAACTACCATTCTACTGAATAAAAACTACAATAATCAAGACCTCTTAGGCTGCTCTGTCATTAATCAATTACGTTTTAAATTTAGTATTCACCATTCCCCTGACTGTATCCTATGCCTGTAACAGCACAAAAGGAAGCGTTTTAAAGCACAATGTAGAAACTTAAAAGCAAGCAAGGACAAGGACACAGCATATAATATCCAAATCAGAAAGTAGGTTTTCTGAGTTTTCTTCACTCAATTTCCCATTTCAAACAAATCAAATAAATGACATTTCAGTAACAGTAAGGGAAAATTAGGTTCTTACCTTGGTAATTTTCTTTCCTTTAGTCATAGCAGATGAAGCCATTATGTATGGGTTATGTCCATCAATCAGCAGGGGGAGATAGAGAGCACTCAAATTTCACAGTGCCACATGGTCAGCTAGCTCCACTGCCTCTTCAGTATTTGATGCTTCCAAAGCAGTATAACAAACCACAATGGGAATAACATGAACTTTCCACACAGCGAACGATGGCCCCATAACAAGGGCATAAACTCAAAAGGAGGGAATGAACACATTCCTCCTGGAGGGAATAAACTCGTCCTCCTCTTTGTATTTATGGAGGGAATACAGACATCCTCCTGGAGGGAATGAACTCAACCTCCTATAAGTGAACAAGAATCCTGAAGACTGTTTTCCAACTTTCTCCAAAGGAAGGATTAGAACTTCAGGAAACAAGAACAGAACCTGAAACAGATTCACATCATACAGACAATCATACAGGGAGGGCTCATGGCTTCATCTGCTATGACTAAAGGAAAGAAAATTACCAAGGTAAGAACCTAATTTTCCCTTCCTTGTCATCAAGCAGATGAAGCCATTACATATGGGATGTATCAAAGCAATCCCTATATAGGGTGGGAACAAGTCATACCACGCGCTAGCACTTTTGCTCCAAAACGCGCATCCCTCCTAGCAGCCACATCCAGTCTGTAATGTCGGGCAAAAGAGAGCTTTGAAGCCCATGCTGCTGCACTGCAAATCTCATGAAGAGAGAGTGCTCCAGTTTCAGCCCAAGAGGAAGAAATCGCTCTTGTAGAATGTGCCTTAAAGGCTACAGGCGGAGGCCGGCCGGCAAGCAGATAAGCTGAAAAGATAGCTTCTTTGAGCCAGCGGGCAATAGTGGCTTTAGACGCTAGAGACCCTCTGCGAGAACCTGATAGTAAAACAAACAAATGATCAGAGGTCCTGAAAGAATTAGTAACTTGCAGATACTGCAACAGAGTCCTGCACACATCCAACAGGTGCAACTGCCCAAAGGATTCTGGAAACTCCTCCTTAACAAAAGAGGGTAGAAAAATAGGCTGGTTTAGGTGAAACGCTGAAACCACCTTAGGCATGAAGGCACGGTACGAACCGTGACCCCGGACACTGAAAATTGCAGAAATGGGTCTCGACAGGACAGCGCCTGGAGATCTGACACCCGTCTCGCCGAAGTAATGGCCACCAGAAAAACTGCCTTTAGTGTCAAATCTTTCTCTGAAGCTCGCCGTAGCGGCTCAAAAGGAGAACCCTGCAGAGCCTTCAAAACTAGCCCCAGGTTCCAAGCTGGACAAGGTGCCCGCAAGGGAGGACGGAGCCGAAGCACCCCTCTAAGAAACCATGCCACATCTGGATGAGCAGCTAAAGACACGCCTGCAACCTTACCATGAAGGGAGGCCAATGCTGCCACTTGCACCCGCAGGGAATTATAGGCCAAGCCTTTTTGTACACCACCCTGCAAAAAGTCCAGAATCGGCGAGACAGGAGCCCGCATGGGTGTGATCGCTTTTGAAACACACCAAGCCTCAAACTGGCACCAGATCCTGGCATAAGCCACGGAAGTGGACCGCTTGCGGTCCTGCAGGAGAGTGGAAATAACATTGGAATAGCCTTTGTCTCTCAATTGCGCCCTCTCAATAGCCATGCCGTAAGACCAAAACGGCAGGCGTCCTCCATGGCCACCGGTCCCTGCGACAACAGGTTCGGTACCAGAGGTAAAGGAAGGGGAGCCTCCACTAGCATCTGTCGGAGGTCCGCATACCAAGGCCCCCTGGGCCAATCCGGGGCGATGAGAACCACTTCTCCTGGGTGAACCCGAATCCGCAGGAGCACACGCCCTATCAAGAGCCACGAAAGGAACACATACCAGAGGCCCAGAGGCCAGGGTTGAGCCAAGCCATCTAAACCGGCTGAGCGAGGATCTCTCCGTCTGCTGAAAAGCACGGGACTTTGGCAGTTGAGCTTGTCGCCATAAAGCGAATGCTACATACCTGTAGAAGGTATTCTCCGAGGACAGCAGGCTGATTGTTCTCACTGATGGGTGACGTCCACGGCAGCCCCTCCAATCGGAATCTTCACTAGCAAAGTCCTTTGCTAGCCCTCGCGCGCACCGCGCATGCGCGGCCGTCTTCCCGCCCGAAACCGGCTCGAGCCGGCCAGTCCAGTATGTAGCAAGACAATACTCTTAAGGGAAGACACAACTCCAAAGGGGAGGCGGGCGGGTTTGTGAGAACAATCAGCCTGCTGTCCTCGGAGAATACCTTCTACAGGTATGTAGCATTCGCTTTCTCCGAGGACAAGCAGGCTGCTTGTTCTCACTGATGGGGTATCCCTAGCCCCCAGGCTCACTCAAAACAACAACCATGGTCAATTGGGCCTCGCAACGGCGAGGACATAACAGAGATTGACCTAAAAAATTTTACCAACTAACTGAGAGTGTAGCCTGGAACAGAACAAACAGGGCCCTCGGGGGGTGGAGTTGGATCCTAAAGCCCAAACAGGTTCTGAAGAACTGACTGCCCGAACCGACTGTCGCGTCGGGTATCCTAATGCAGGCAGTAATGGGATGTGAATGTGTGGACAGAAGCCCACGTCGCAGCTTTGCAAATTTCTTCAATGGAGGATGACTTCAAGTGGGCTACCGACGCAGCCATGGCTCTAACATTATGAGCCGTGACATGACCCTCAAGAGCCAGCCCCGCCTGGGCGTAAGTGAAGGAAATGCAATCTGCTAGCCAATTGGATATGGTGCGTTTCCCTACAGCCACTCCCCTCCTATTGGGATCAAAAGAAACAAACAATTGGGCGGACTGTCTGTGGGGCTGTGTCCGCTCCAAGTAGAAGGCCAATGCTCTCTTGCAGTCCAATGTGTGCAGCTGACGTTCAGCAGGGCAGGAATGAGGACGGGGAAAGAATGTTGGCAAGACAATTGACTGGTTCAGATGGAACTCCGACACGACCTTTGGCAAGAACTTAGGGTGAGTGCGGAGGACTACTCTGTTATGATGAAATTTGGTGTAAGGGGCCTGGGCTACCAGGGCCTGAAGCTCACTGACTCTACGAGCTGAAGTAACTGCCACCAAGAAAATGACCTTCCAGGTCAAGTACTTCAGATGGCAGGAGTTCAGTGGCTCAAAAGGAGGTTTCATCAGCTGGGTGAGAACGACATTGAGATCCCATGACACTGTAGGAGGCTTGACAGGGGGCTTTGACAAAAGCAAACCTCTCATGAAGCGAACAACTAAAGGCTGTCCTGAGATCGGCTTACCTTCCACATGGTAATGGTATGCACTGATTGCACTAAGATGAACTCTTACAGAGTTGGTCTTGAGACCAGACTCAGACAAGTGCAGAAGGTATTCAAGCAGGGTCTGTGTAGGACAAGAGCGAGGATCTAGGGCCTTGCTGTCACACCAGACGGCAAACCTCCGCCAATGAAAGAAGTAACTTCTCTTAGTGGAGTCTTTCCTGGAAGCAAGCAAGATGCGGGAGACACCCTCTGGCAGACCCAAAGAGGCAAAATCTACGCCCTCAACATCCAGGCCGTGAGAGCCAGAGACTGGAGGTTGGGATGCAGAAGAGCCCCTTCGTCCTGCGTGATGAGGGTCGGAAAACACTCCAATCTCCACGGTTCTTCGGAGGATAACTCCAGAAGAAGAGGGAACCAGATCTGACGCGGCCAAAAAGGAGCAATCAGGATCATGGTGCCTCGGTCTTGCTTGAGTTTCAACAAAGTCTTCCCCACCAGAGGAATGGGAGGATAAGCATACAGCAGACCCTCCCCCCAGTCCAGGAGGAAGGCATCCGATGCCAGTCTGCCGTGGGCCTGAAGCCTGGAACAGAACTGAGAGACTTTGTGGTTCACTCGAGATGCGAAGAGATCCACCAAGGGGGTGCCCCACGCTTGGAAGATCTGGCGCACCACTTTGGAATTGAGCGACCACTCGTGAGGTTGCATAATCCTGCTCAGTCTGTCGGCCAGACTGTTGTTTACGCCTGCCAGATATGTGGCTTGGAGCACCATGCCGTTCCGGCGAGCCCAGGTCCACATGCTGACGGCTTCCTGACACAGGGGGCGAGATCCGGTGCCCCCCTGCTTGTTTACATAATACATGGCAACCTGGTTGTCTGTCTGAATTTGGATAATTTGGTGGGACAGCCGATCTCTGAAAGCCTTCAGAGCGTTCCAGATCGCTCGTAACTCCAGAAGATTGATCTGTAGATCGCGTTCTTGAAGGGACCAGCTTCCTTGGGTGTGAAGCCCATCGACATGAGCTCCCCATCCCAGGAGAGACGCATCCGTGGTCAGCACTTTTTGTGGCTGAGGAATTTGGAAGGGACGTCCCAGAGTCAAATTGGTCCAAATCGTCCACCAATACAGGGATTCGAGAAAACTCGTGGACAGGTGGATCACGTCCTCTAGTCCCCCAGCGGCCTGATACCACTGGGAGGCTAGGGTCCATTGAGCAGATCTCATGTGAAGGCGGGCCATGGGAGTCACATGAACTGTGGAGGCCATGTGGCCCAGCAATCTCAACATCTGCCGAGCTGTGATCTGCTGGGACGCCCGCACCCGGGAGACGAGGGACAACAAGTTGTTGGCTCTCGTCTCTGGGAGATAGGCGCGAGCCGTCCGAGAATCCAGCAGGGCTCCTATGAATTCGAGGTTCTGCACTGGAAGAAGATGGGACTTTGGGTAATTTATCACAAACCCCAGTAGCTCCAGAAGGCGAATAGTCATCTGCATGGACTGCAGGGCTCCTGCCTCGGATGTGTTCTTCACCAGCCAATCGTCGAGATATGGGAACACGTGCACTCCCAGCCTGCGAAGTGCCGCTGCTACCACAGCTAGGCACTTTGTGAACACCCTGGGCGCAGAGGCGAGCCCAAAGGGTAGCACACAGTACTGGAAGTGGCGGGTGCCCAACTGAAATCGCAGATACTGTCTGTGAGCTGGCAGTATCGGGATGTGTGTATAGGCATCCTTCAAGTCCAGAGAGCATAGCCAATCGTTTTGCTGAATCATGGGGAGAAGGGTGCCCAGGGAAAGCATCCTGAACTTTTCTTTTACGAGATATTTGTTCAGGGCCCTTAGGTCTAGGATGGGACGCATCCCCCCTGTTTTCTTTTCCACAAGGAAGTACCTGGAATAGAATCCCAGCCCTTCTTGCCCGGATGGAACGGGCTCGACCGCATTGGCGCTGAGAAGGGCGGAGAGTTCCTCTGCAAGTACCCTCTTGTGCTGGAAGCTGTAAGACTGAGCTCCCGGTGGACAATTTGGAGGGTTTGATGCCAAATTGAGGGTGTATCCTTGCCGGACTATTTGCAGAACCCACTGATCGGAGGTTATGAGAGGCCACCTTTGGTGAAAAGCTTTCAACCTCCCTCCGACTGGCAGGTCGCCCGGCACGGACACTTGGATGTCGGCTATGCTCTGCTGGAGCCAGTCAAAAGCTCGCCCCTTGCTTTTGCTGGGGAGCCGCGGGGCCTTGCTGAGTCGCACGCTGCTGACGAGAGCGAGCGCGCTGGGGCTTAGCCTGGGCCGCAGGCTGTCGGGAAGGAGGATTGTACCTACGCCTGCCAGAAGAGTAGGGAACAGTCTTCCTTCCCCCGAAAAATCGTCTACCTGTAGAGGTAGAAGCTGAAGGCTGCCGGCGGGCGAATTTGTCGAATGCGGTGTCCCGCTGGTGGAGAGACTCTACCACCTGTTCGACTTTTTCGCCAAAAATGTTGTCCGCACGGCAAGGCGAGTCCGCAATCCGCTGCTGGATTCTATTCTCCAGGTCGGCGGCGCGCAGCCATGAGAGCCTGCGCATCACCACACCTTGAGCAGTGGCCCTGGACGCAACATCAAAAGTGTCATAAACTCCTCTGGCCAGGAATTTTCTGCACGCCTTCAGCTGCCTGACCACCTCCTGAAAAGGCTTGGCTTGCTCAGGGGGAAGAGCATCAACCAAGCCCGCCAACTGCCGCACATTATTCCGCATGTGCATGCTCGTGTAGAGCTGGTAAGACTGGATCTTGGACACGAGCATAGAGGAATGGTAGGCCTTCCTCCCAAAGGAGTCTAAGGTTCTAGCGTCCTTGCCCGGGGGCGCCGAAGCATGTTCCCTAGAACTCTTAGCCTTCTTTAGGGCCAAATCCACAACTCCAGAGTCGTGAGGCAACTGAGTGCGCATCAGCTCTGGGTCCCCATGGATCCGGTACTGGGACTCGATCTTCTTGGGAATGTGGGGATTACTTAATGGCTTGGTCCAGTTCGCAAGCAATGTCTTTTTCAGGACATGGTGCAAGGGAACAGTGGACGCTTCCTTAGGTGGAGAAGGATAGTCCAGGAGCTCAAACATTTCAGCCCTAGGCTCGTCCTCCACAACCACCGGGAAGGGGATGGCCGTAGACATCTCCCGGACAAAGGAAGCAAAAGACAGACTCTCGGGAGGAGAAAGCTGTCTTTCAGGAGAGGGAGTGGGATCAGAAGGAAGACCCTCAGACTCCTCGTCAGAGAAATATCGAGGATCTTCCTCTTCCTCCCACGAGGCCTCACCCTCGGTGTCAGACACAAGTTCACGAACCTGTGTCTGCAACCTCGCCCTGCTCGACTCAGTGGAGCCACGTCCACGATGGGGGCGTCGAGAGGCAGACTCCCTCGCCCGCATCGGCGAAGCTCCCTCCGCCGACGTAGTCGGGGAGCCTTCCTGGGAGGTGGCCGCGGTACCGACGTCGGGGACCTCAACCTGGGCGATGGGCCAGCCGGCGCCACGCTCGACGGTACCGGAGGCGCAAGCACCGCCGGTACCGGAGGGGTAGGGCGCAACAGCTCTCCCAGAATCTCTGGGAGAACGGCCCGGAGGCTCTCGTTTAGAGCGGCTGTAGAGAAAGGCTGTGAGGTCGATGCAGGCGTCGACGTCAGTACCTGTTCCGGGCGTGGAGGCTGTACCGGGCTGTCCAGAGCGGAGCGCATCGACACCTCCTGAACAGAGGGGGAGCGGTCCTCTCGGTGCCGATGCCTGCTGGGTGCCGAATCCCTCGGCGACCCAGAGCTCTCGGTGCCGACATGGGGAGGAGACCGGTGTCGATGCTTCTTCGATTTCTTCCGAAGCATGTCACCGGAGCTCCCCGGCACCGACGAGGAGGACGTCGAATCCATCCGTCGCTTCCTCGGGGCCGAGACTGAAGAAGGTTGATCTCGGGGGGGCTGTACCGCAGGAGCCCTCAGGGTAGGAGGAGACCCACCCGAGGGCTCACCGCCACCAGCAGGGGAATGGACAGCCCTCACCTGCACTCCACCCGATGCACCACCGTCCGACGACATCAGCAGACGAGGTCCTGGTACCACCGACGTCGATGCAGCTATCCGATGTCTCGGCGCCGATGCAGAGGCCCGATGCCTCGATGCACTCGATGCAGGGGCGGCCGAGGAAGATGGTCTGGACGCTGACGACGTCGATGCACTCCAAGATCCCGGTGCCGATGCCGACGAAGAGCCCGAGAACAACACGTTCCACTGGGCTAGTCTCGCTACCTGAGTCCGCCTTTGAAGAAGGGAACACAGACTACAGTTCTGAGGGCGGTGCTCGGCCCCCAGACACTGAAGACACGACGAGTGTCGATCAGTGAGCGAGATAACCCGGGCGCACTGGGTGCACTTCTTGAAGCCGCTGGAAGGCTTCGATGTCATGGGCGGAAAAATCACGCCGGCGAAATCAAAAGCCGAAATGGCGAAAATTGAAGCACCAAAAATTTAGAGGGAGAAAAAATCTCGACCGAGGCCGAAAAGAGGCCTACCCCGACGACGAAAGAAAACTT
Source organism: Microcaecilia unicolor (assembly GCF_901765095.1). Lineage (NCBI taxonomy): Eukaryota > Metazoa > Chordata > Amphibia > Gymnophiona > Siphonopidae > Microcaecilia > Microcaecilia unicolor. Next base: position 171,989,126 of record NC_044040.1, read on the forward strand.
ACCGGGGCAAAAAGCTGGAAGTACGGGGAGGATTGACACGAAACCCGGTCGAAGGGTTTCCGGAGCACTTCCCGACTAACAAAGCTTTCCCGAAGGAAAAAAACACGCTCAAACAGAATTTGGACGCGCGAGGTCGACTTTCCGGGGCTCGACACGGCGAAAACACGACCGTACCGAGTGCGGACAAAAGAAGGCTGGCCGGCTCGAGCCGGTTTCGGGCGGGAAGACGGCCGCGCATGCGCGGTGCGCGCGGGCGCGCGAGGGCTAGCAAAGGACTTTGCTAGTGAAGATTCCGATTGGAGGGGCTGCCGTGGACGTCACCCATCAGTGAGAACAAGCAGCCTGCTTGTCCTCGGAGAATATCCATTACGGGCTTGCCCCATTTGGCACATATCTGCAGGAATACTTCGTCTGCCAGTTCCCATTCCGCTGGATCGATTTGATGCCTGCTTAATCGGCTTGCACGTTGCTCTGACCTGCAATGTGAGCTGCCGATAGAAACTGTAGATGCAGCTCGGCCCAGTGGCAAATCTGTTCGGCCTGCGCGGCCAGCGCTCTGCACTGAGTGCCGCCTTGTCGGTTTATGTAGGCCACTGCTGTCACGTTGTCCGACATCACACTGACAGCCAAACCTTCCAGGGTCACTTGAAAGGCCAGAAGCGCCTGAAACACCGCTTTCAACTCTAGGCGATTGATGGACCACTCCGACTCTTCGGGTGTCCAAAGACCCTGGGCATGCTTCCCCTTGCAATGTGCGCCCAAGCCCTTCAGGCTGGCATCTGTCACCACCAGGCACCAATCGGGGAGCGCCAGCGGCATTCCTCACCACAGCATGCTGTCTGAGAGCCCCCACTCCATGCTGAGGCGGGCCGCAGGGAGCCAAGAGAGTCTGCATTGATAATCCTGAGATACTGGAGACCATCGTTGAAGCAGGGAATACTGCAAAGGTCTCGGGTGCGCTCTCGCCCAGGGCACCAAATCCAAGGTGGCCGTCATCAATCCCAACAGCTGGACAATGTCCCAAGCTCGCGGGCGGGGCATCCTCAGGAGCAGACGGACCTGATTCTGAAGCTTGCACCGCCTTTCCTCGGGTAGGAATACATATCCCGAGTCTGTGTCGAACCGTGCCCCCAAATATTCTAGAGATTGCGAGGGGGGTCAGGTGACTTTTGGCTACATTACCGACCCAGCCCAGAGATTGCAGTACTGAGACCACTCTGGCTGTAGCTTGATGGCTCTCTGTTGCGGAGTCCGCTCTGATGAGCCAGTCGTCTAGGTACGGGTGAACCCGGATACCTTCTCGCCTGAGAAAAGCAGCTACTACCACCATTACCTTGGAAAAGGTTTGAGGAGCTGTGGCGAGGCCCGAAACTGGAAATATTTTCCCATCACCGCAAACCGCAGAAACTTCTGGTGCGGGGGCCAAATTGGAATGTGCAAGTAAGCTTCTTTCAGGTCCAGAGACGTGAGAATCTCTCCTGGCTATACCGCCGCACTGACGGAGCGCAGGGTTTCCATGTGAAAATGCCGCACTCTTAGGGACTTGTTTAATTCTTTTAAGTCCAGAATAGGGCGAAAAGACCCACCTTTTCGCGGCACCACAAAGTAAATGGAGTAGCGGCCGCAGCCGAAATCGGTGGGAGGCACCGGGGGAAACCGCCCCAATGTGAATCAAGCCTTGTAAGGTCTCCTCTACTGCCGCCCGTTTGGCGGCAGAACCGCATCGGGACTCCACTAACACGTCTCTTATCGGGGCATCGAATTCTATTCAGTATCCTTCTCTGATCAGGTCCAAGACCCACTGAACTGAGGTAATATCTTGGCCCACTCCTCGAGAAAGAGGGAAAGACGTCCTCCTATAACAAGAATCGAGGAGGGGGCCGGCGCACCCTCATTGAGAGGGTCGCCCTTGAACTCCAGGTCTTGAGCCTGCTGCTGCGGAACGTTTGTCCGAGCGAAAGGAGTTCCTCTGCTGAAAACCGGCCACGAGAAGTGGACCCAGCAGAATGCCCCGGGCAGTACCTTCTAGCTTCACGGAAGCAAGGTCTATAAGAGGAGTGAACTGCCTGACCCTTGGAGGGAGGCCGCGGCCTATCCTCGGGTAAGCGCTAGGGTTTAGCATCTCCCAGGCCTTTCACAATTTTCGCCAACTCCTCACCCAACAGAAGGCCTTGAAATGGCAACTTCACCAACCTTTGCTTAGAGGCCATGTCCGCCGCCCAATGCTGTAGCCAAAGAAGATGGCGAGCCGCCACTGCTACAGCCATCTGTTTAGCCGAAGCTCTGACAATATCATAAATGGCGTCAGCCAAAAAGGACAAGGCTGAGTCCATTCCCGGAGCCACTTCAGACAAGGGCTCTGCTCCATCACCGGGCTGTTCCATTGCCTGTTGCAACCATGCCAGGCAGGCTCCAGCAGCATAACTGCATGCAGATGCCCGAATAGTAAGACCAGCAATTTCAAAGGACCGTTTAAGTGCTGATTCCAGTCTATGGTCTTGCATGTCCTTCAGGGCAACACCTCCTTCAACCGGGAGGGTAGTTCTCTTTGTCACAGCTGTGACTAGGGCATCCACCTTAGGCATTGCAAAGCGAGCCAAATGCTCCTCACTCAGAGGGAATAATTGCCCCATAGCCCTGGAAACTTTCAAAGGTCCTTCGGGGTCAGCCCATTGAGCGGAAATAAGCTCTTGGATGGAGTCATGCAAAGGAAAGACTCGAGCAGGCTTTTTGGTACTTGCCATCCTCGGATTTCCAGAGGAGGCCACGCCACTCCCAGGATCTTCAACAGAGAGGACCTGTAAGACAATCTGAAATAAGCGCTGGCAGTTCCTGGCGGTGGAAAATCCTCGCCGCGGACGGATCATCTGGATCCAGTGGCCCTTCTGCACCTTCTTCTGTTTCCTCTGGCCACGAGGGCCTGCCACACCCCTCAGTCACCACATCCCGACCACGGGGGGGAAAGGGGGGGTGCGCCACTCTCTGAAGGGGAATTACCCTTCTGCGCTTCTCTTGCGGCCAGCTATCAGGGAAAAACGCCTCAGAGGGCAATCCCAGGCCTGCATCCACCGGAGGGGCAGTAAGGGGGGCCGTAGAAAACCCCTGTGGCTGAGCTCTTACCACAAAGTCAGGGGAGAAAAACTCGCCCTGGGCACCCGGTTCCAGTCCGGGGCTAGTAGCTCTTTGGCCAGCCTCAATTTGAGGGCCCCCTCCGGTCTCCAGACCCTCCGCCTCAGCGGGGGTCGCACCATGTGGTGCTTTCAAAATGGCGCCCGCTGCCAGCTCCACCGAGCGAGAAGAATCATCGCTCGCCATGCTCGGGCCAGCTCTTACTCCTGAACAGCAGGTTTTACAGAGCCCCGCTGCTGATCTGCGCTTGCCACACTTGGAACAGCGCTTAACACTCTCTGCAGCCATCGCCGAAAAATGGCGGAAAATTCAAAATGGCAGCTTCGCGCCAAAAACATCCCGATCGCGGGCCCTCCCCGGAGGAGCCAGAAAACACTCTTACCTCATTGGACCGAGTATACAAGCTCCGGTCACGCTGTAGAAACTGAAGAAAACCTCTTGCTTTTTTTTCTTTTTTTTTTAAACGCTGTGAGGAAAGTAGAGAAAACAGCAAAAGAGGCAATCAAATCAACTCCAGAGGTACAGAACAGTGGGAAAGGCAGGGAAAGGCGAACCAATGTGCCTGCATCCACTGGGAGGATGGAAAAGGCAGGGAAAGGGCTAACCTATGTGCCTTTAAAGTGAAGCTGCTATAGCCTCTAACACCCCGGCTAACAACTGGCAAGCCAGGACCCACCCCCAGGCAGATTTTTTAAGGAGCTTGATCAAGCTGCAACCACCCTGCTTGGGGAGATAGAGAATACTGAAGAGGCACTGGAGCTAGCTGACCATGTGGCACTGTGAAATTTGAGTGCTCTCTATCTCCCCCTGCTGGTTGATGGACACAACCCATACGTAATGGCTTCATCTGCTTGATGACAAGGAAGTATCCTTTTAGTGTTAACACATTGATCAAAGAAAATACATAGCATGGCATCAACCAATCATTAACTAGACAGGAAATACCATTTCTTAAAGTGGTGTTATGTTGAAGTTTTCCTTTTTCCTTCTATATAGCCAGGAGATGGTTAGTAACTAAGTACAGTTAGTTTGTTCCGAGTACTTGAGTACTATTGGCAGTACTTGTTACTTTGTTATGAGTTACATTTTTTGATCATACTTTTAACTTGTTACAATTTAAGCTGTACTACTGTACTTAGTAACAAAGGACAAATTTGGAAAGTAGTTTTAAAAAAATATTTTTCATACCTCTCTGCTTCTCTCTTTCTACAGGCTTTCCAAGCAATGTCAGACGCGGCTTGCATCTGATTGGGCCCGAACTTCCGGGCTGGTACCAGAAGTTCAGGCCCAATCAGATGCAAGCTACCTTCTGACATCACTTGTAAACTACCCCCACGAGGCCTGAACCGGGAAGGGCACAGTTCCAACTTGCAAACGTCACCGGAAGACTTTTTTTATGCTCCATGCCTGTGCAGTGAGGAGAGCACCCAGGAGAAAAAAGTTTGAGGCAGCAGGAATTGTCCCTGTAGTTAGAACAGCATTAACATTGGTAACTACAAGGGGACGGAAGATGTGGGTAGACCTGGTCTCTGGTGAAGGCATACACGTTGCTACAGAGTGGCAACTGTCACCCCCAAAAAGTGTCTTTGTACAACCTAAGTTGGCCCAAAACAGCGGCAAATTATAATCTTGGCTGTGGGTCGCCCACCATAGGGCAAATGTGTAGGAAATGCCCCAATATGCCCTGCATTGGTAGCCCCACTCTCACACCCACTGACACTACTGCTAATTCAGATGTATGCAACTAAAGGCTCTGCCAGTCCTACTCCCAGTCCCCTTTAAAGTCAATTCCCATCTTTGAGGGCGGGAGCAGGACCAGCAGAACCTTTAGCTGCATATACAAGACGGAAGGCCGCATGACTTCTCTCTTCTGTACTTCATCCAAGTTAGTAGTAGTGGCACCAAGTGCTGTGACAGTGGGGCTGAGGGCGAGTGGGGCTGGATCGGGGCCGGCCAGCCAGCCAGGAGAAGAAAGTAGAGTGCTGGATTTGGGGAGGAGGGAAGAAAGGTGATATGCTTGTTTGGGGTGGCAGAGTGAGATAGTTGACATGGGAGAAATAGTGCGACAGAAGGGAAATGATGGATCAAGATAGGGGAGGAAGTAACTGGAACCAGGTGGGGTTTCTTGTGCAGAAGCCCATCATCCTAGTGATTTAAAGACAAAACATTTACAAATGTAAAATTAATCTACATTAACACACAAAACCCCCTCCCTCCTCTCACAAATAAATTTAACAAGCTTGTTAAAAAGGTATTAATTTAATAAGTTTCTGTTCCATTGTACCCACAGAGATCCAGACAGATTACAAGTTGATAGGTACACAATAACAATACAGTATTGCTGGTAAACATACTAGATTCCGTGGTCCAACTTATTAAAAATACTTTACAATTTGTAATTAAAAAAAAAAAGTTGTACTTTTAACTTTTATTCGAGTATTTCTCTTTTTAAAGGAAAAACAGTAGACAAGTAGCTTTAAAGAATTTTTTTTTTTTAATTACTGCTTAATTCATGGGGAAAGCATGCAGAGCATGGCTGATATGATTTTTTTCAAAACCCACTATAGATATTATATATAATGTGAATGTATACTCAAGTTGCTTGTGGGTTTTCAAGAGTAGGAGTATTTCTGTATATGTACAGGCTGCGATTACAAGTGTACATTTTTATGCTGTCCTTGGTGTTGCAGCATTAGGGTGTGTGTTATAAAAGGTTAACTTATATGGTGGGCCAGTTGCAGACGGGTATTTTTTGGGAATGGGGCGTACAGAAAAGAGGCAACTTGAAAGGAGAAGTTGTCTAACTGCAATGTTTCACTGTAAGTAAGTTTGTATGCTATAGCAGCTAAACTCCTGCTCCCGGAGAAATGCACTGGGCCATTTGTTTTTTTGGAAGGAGGGTTTATGTAATCCGTTGGGTTGGTCGTGAGCCCTTGGGCCCTGGCCGAGGCCAGCAGGGCGCCGACCCAGGCCAAGGGGAGACCGACCCACCACCGCACACCCCAGCTACACAATACCCCCTAAGCTACCCCTCCCCACAGTCCCTCAGGAAGAAGGGAAATAGGCATACAGGCGGGCCTCGCGGCCGAACCGGAACCCATGCACACAAAACCACTTGTGCGAGCCTCACGGCTGAACTGGAACCGAATCACACACAGGGAGGGGTGAAAGAACCCAGAGGGGGAAACAAAGGACCAGAGCGGGCCACGCCCACCCAGGGGACTAGCGCAGGACAGGGGAACTAACACAGCAATCCCCCCCCCCCCCCCACCAGGGTAGGAGCCCCAGGCAGAAGCCAGAGGAACCAGACACAAAAGGAAGGCAGAAAGCCTTTGCCTCAAACCCACTGAAGACAGAGGCACACAGAACACAAAGGGTTAAGCTTGTAGAGCCAGCAGAGAGTGCCATAAATCAACAAACAATCAGAGAGAACCTTCCCCTCCCGAGAGGGAGCAGGGCCCATCCAACAAACACACTGGCAGAGGCAGGAATACAATACACACAGTACACAAAGGGTTAAACTCACTGAGCCAGCAGGCACTGGGAAGAGAAATCCTTAAAACAAACAAACAAAGGAGAAGCTCTCACTCAGCCCAGAACCTAGCCCCCACTAAACAAAGGAGCAGCTGACCCTGATTACAGAGCTACCCACACACACACACAGCAGCAGCTAACCCAGAGGGAAGGAAAAGAATACTCTAATACAACACAGATCCCTGTCAGAACCTAGAGCACGCTCTGAGAGAAAACTATCAGGCTTTCCTGTTACCACCAAGTAAGTAACGCAAAAGCAGAGAAACTCTTCAGCTGCAGGCTAAAGTACTATCCCCTGACATCAGCACAACCCCTGGCAGCCAATCAGAAGAGACGTCCCCCCCCCTCCCCCTCAGCCAAACCGGCAGAATCATAACAGTTTTTCTCTCTGGAGCCCACATCCTGATTTGTCCCATTTTGGAACTCAATGTGTTTTTTCACTGGTTTTTTCCTCTCAAATCAAATGCCAAGTTTTATTCCATTCACTAATTTCTCTGGAAGCCCTGGTCCAATTTTGCCTTTTTTTTTTTTTTTTTTTTTTTTTTTAAATGTGATGGTAACACTATGGCTTACCCAATGAGTTTGTTTCTTTCAGCCAGCCATACCATTCTACACAAGTGGGTGTTATCCTCTTCAACCAGAAGATGCAGGTAGAGAAAAAGCTGATCTTTAACAGTGATCTCACTGGTATAACCTGCTTGTGCTCAAGGGAAAGATGCAGTATACATCTGCCAAAGTAACAGAAGGTCCCTTTGCAATGCACACCCATGCCCCAACCACCACTGCAGGTGCAGTGACCATCAAGCGAGCATACCACCACAGTGGCACTCGCTACCCTGCATATTCCAGAATTATCCGATTTTTTTTCAACTCTAAGGGAATGTGCAGAGCATTCTGAATGCTCAAGGCCTTAGTCTTCTAAGAGTATGTTACAGAACGGTACAGTCAACTAAAGGAAAGAAAATTATCGGGTAAGACGATTTCTCCCTCCTAGCCAGGCCATACTGTTCTTTCTGCACAAGTGGAATATACCAAAGCAAATCTACTGGGCAGAAAAAAACGAAGCCCCCCCCCCCCCCCCCCCAACAATGACAGATCAGTCAAAGTTCAAACAGGTCCTGGCCAATAAGTCCAACCTGTAGTGTTTCACAAAAGGAATGGAATGACAACCATGTTGCTGCTTTGTAAAATCTCCTCTGGAATCACCACCAGGGCATCTGCCTAGAACATGACCTGAGTTCAAGTGGAGTGGGTCTTCAGATCCCAATGGGCCAGATGATTCCTGTAAATGTAGGTGGCTTCAATGGCCACTGATCCACCTCACAATAGAGGTTCTGGAGACGACCTGACCCTTCCTAGGGCCACAGAAGAGACAGAGATTATCAAAAAGCAAAAATCATTCAAGTACCGCAACAATGTCTGTATGTTCAGCTTGTGTAACCTCCGATCCACCAGATCAGAGCCTTCCACCATGAAAAGAAGGCAAACAGACCTCCAGATTGATGTGGAATGGAGACACCACCTTAGGAATAAAGGAATGAACTGTGCAAAGGGAGAAAAGGGTCCTCCATTAAGGAGAGCTATGGATCCTGGCATGACAGAACTTGCAGCTTGGAAACTCTCCAAGACAAGGTAAATCCCCACCAAAAAAACTCTCTCGAGTGTGAGATCCTTAATGGAGGCTAACCTCAAAGCGTCAAACGTAACTTTGACCAACACCCATAGAAAGGAAGGATGCTGAGGAGGTGCACTTGCCACCCCCTTCAGAAACAGGGTCAACTCCCCTTGCAAAACCAAGGAGATACACTTTAGTTTGTACCAAAAGCTGGAGAGGGGCAGCCACCTGGACCTTCAAAGAGCCCAGTAGAAGGCATTGATGAAAAGAACTTAAGTGTTGCCATACTGGGACAGACCGAAGGTCTATCAAGCCCAGTATCCTGTTTCCAACATTGGTCAATCGAGGTTACAAGTAGTAACAGACTGTATGTTGCATATCCGAGAAATAAGCAGTGGATTTTCCCAAGTCCATCTTAATAGTGGCTTATGGACGTTTAGGAAATTAGCTAAACCTTTTTTAAACCCTGCTAACTGCTTTTACCACATTCTCTGGCAAAAAAATTCCAGAGTTTAATTACATACTGAATGAAGAAATATTTCCTCCAATTTGTTTAAATTTACTACTTAATAGCTTCATTACGTGCCCCATAGTCCTAGTATTACTGGAAGGAGTGAATAAGCGATTCACATCTACCCATTCCATTCCACATTTTATAGACCTCTATCACATCTTCCTTCAACCGTCTTCTCCAAGCTGAAGAGCCCTAGCTGCTTTAGCCTTTCTTCATAAGGAAGTCATCCTATTCTCTTTATCATGTCACCCTTCTCTATATCTTTTCTAAGTAAACTATATCTTTTTTGAGATGTGGTGACCAGAATTGCACACAGTATTCAAGGTGTGCTCACACCATGAAGTGATATAAAGACATAACATTCTCATTTTTGTTTGCCATTCCTTTCCTAATAATTCCTAACATTCTATTTGCTTTCTTAGCTGCCACTGCACACTGAGCAGATGGTTTCAACATATTAAGGATGACACCTAGATCCTTTTCCTGGGCAGTGACTCCTAAAGTGGAACCTTGCATCACGTAGCTATGGTTTCCTACATGCATCACTTTACACTTGCTCACATTAAAGGTCATCTGTCATTTGGATGTCCAGTCTCGTATGGTCCTCTTGCAATTTTCAAAATCCTCTTGCAATTTCACAACTTTGTGTCATCAGTAAATTTAATTACATCACTAGTTATTCCCATGTCTTGATCATTTATAAATATGTTAAAAAGCAGCAGTGCTAGCATATGCCTTTTGTAAATTCAAACACACAGTAAAATCGAACAGCTCACCTTTATCCACCCCTTCAAAGATATGTAGTAGATTATTGAGGCAAGATTTCTTTTTACTAATTCCATGATAGCTTTGGTCAATTAAGCCATGCTTATGCATATGCTCTTTAATGTTGTTCTTTATAATAGTCCAGCTGTACAAACACCAGAATATCTGGGATCTGAGCCTTCCAAGGGGACAGCAACTATCCCACACACCAAAGTCTTGAAAACCCTCCAAACCCTGACATAAGCAAGGGAGGTGGAACATTTCCAAGAGCAGAGTAGAAAACACTGCAGACGAAAAGTCTCACCTCTAAACGCCTCCTTTCAAGAGCCAAACCGTAAGCCAGAAGGGATCCATTTCTTCAATTTCTACCAGACCTTGCCATACCCACTGAGCAAGACCAGATGAGGATGACATGCAATCCTGCACAACAGCCAGCCTATCAGAGGCTATGGAAAGAAGAGAGGTAACTTCTGTAACCAGGGCTGCACCAGAGCATCTAACCCCCAAGAAGTGGGCTCCTTCGGTGACCGAACAGTCTGCTTTCGCATAGATCTGATACTGATCAGATCAAAGACCAGAGGCCCCCACTAGTCCAGAATGAGTTGGAAGGTCTGCAGTCCTAGCTCCCATTCCCCCAGATCCAGAAGAGAGTGGCTGAGAAAGTCTGCCTGCACATTGTCCTTGCCCACAATGTAAACTGCAACTGGACCTGCACATGTCTCTCTGCCCAACAGAGGTACACTGCTTCCCAGGCCACCGACCAACTTCTTGTGCCCCCCTGCTTGTTGATATAAGCCATCATTGTGGCATTATCCTACATTACTCGGACTGCCTTCCCCTGAAGGAGAGGTAAAAATTACAGCAGGGCCAGGCAGATTGTCCACGTCTCCAGGTAATTGATGGGCCAAGTCACCTCATGCACATACCGGGCACCTTGTGTCACTCGACTCAAATGTGCTCCAAACCAGAGGCCTGAACTGGAAGCACCAGATGGGCTGAAAGTGGTCCAACCCTCTGGAGAGCCCTGCAGACGCAGAGGACCACTGAGCACTCTTTTGCCTCGGTTCAGGGAGATGAAAAGGCCAAGCCTCGCCCATATCCTTCACCAGCTTCTCTCACTCATCTCCAAATGGCGAACACCCCCCCCCCCCCCCCCCACAGGGCAGCTGATTGAGAAGCTTCTTAGACTATGCATCCACAACCCAATGACAGAGCCACAGCCAGCATGAAACCACCACAGAAGCGGCCACTGACTGGGAAGAAAGACGGACCAGGTTGTAAAGAACATTCATCAAAAATACTGTCGCAGATTCCAGGCGAGAAGCCTCTGGGGACCCTGGCAGCTGCTGCAGTCAACACAGCATGGCTCTCACCACACAGTGCAACAGATAACAGCCTGATCAATGGAAGCACCCATCAAAAAAGCTAAGGGAAACTACTATTCCACACGCTTCTCACAGAGCTCAGAGGCCTGAACTGCGCTGGAATCAGCATGTGTTTTTGATGTGCGCTGAGGCCCCCTTTTACAGAAGCGGGGAAAAAGCTGGGTTTTGTTTTGATTTGTTTTGTTTTAAAGAAATGGCCATGCAGCAAGTGAAGCACTTGTCACATGACCATTTCCAGGGCAAGCACTTACCACCACCCACTGAGGTGATGGTAAGGCTACAAGAACAGTGGTCACCTTGGTGACCACTTTAGGTTATGACCAATATTTTGACTTCCTCTGATGTGAAGGTAGAGAGAGAATCAAGGGCCATGGCCCCTCTAACAGCCCCAACCAGGGTCTCCGCCAGCATCATGAGAATAAGGGCCTTAAGTGTGAAATGTTTCTGGGCCCTGCAAGCTCCTCCAACACAGGTTCCCCCTTTAGATGGGTCCGCAGTGAGAGTCTTGTGTATTCCAAGGGCCATCACAGCCTCTCTTGGTGGAGTCGTAGTCCAGGAACTTGAACATCTCAACCCTGCACTCGTCCTCAGTCTCTAAATGGATTGAAATGGCAGCCGCCATTTTCCCTCACAAAACGTGGGAAGAAAGGCATTCAGGTGGAGATTTCCTTCTTTCCTCAGGAGGGGAGGGGTCAGATGGAATCCGGGAAGTACCTAGGGTCCTCATTGGTGTCAGCAAAATACTCCTCATGGGAGAGCCGAGACCAAGCCTGCTTGGAGATAGGAGGAAGCACATCCTTGTCTAGAGGTGCATCAAGGCACAGGCTCCACACTCAACTCCGGCAAAGTTTCCTCCACTAACATCAAAGGGGCACCAGCATGTGCGGCTGTCAACACCAGTATTGCATGTGGCACCGGGGTCAGAGGCCTCACCACAGGTTGTGTGTCTTGCGGGGCAGCAGGTATAGGCATGGCTAGTGAAAGCACCCCTGATACCGATGAACTCAATGCAGTCTGCTGAAGGATCCCCGCCAAATGCCCATGGAGCATGGCCTGGATACTCTCAGAGGGCCACCATCAGGAGAGGCCGGGGCATTAAGAAGCAGCTTGCTGAACCATCAGGATTGGTGCAGGTGCTTGGTCCTGGCGCATAGGTCAGTACCTCCACAATGGAGGAAGAGCAGTCCTCCCAGTGCCAATTCTTCTCAGGGACCAGATCCCTTGGTACTCTGGTGCTCCCGGCACCATGTGTCGAGGGGAATCAATGCTGATGCCGGCCATCGGTGCTCCTCAGTGTCGACGAGCATGTTGTCAAATCCCCACACCTCCTCAGAATCAGGTCTGATGCTGACTGGTTCCGGAAGCCCTGCAGAGAGGTCAATATCGAAGCAGGTAGAGGCCTGCTTGATGCATGAACACTACCAGTTTCTGATAAGGGTCTAGCAACCATAGGGACCGATACACCCAATGTCAGTGTGAGGCTTGATGTCGATGCCGATATTTCGGACCGGGCTCCAAAAAATTCTCTGAGCTTCTCAGGCCAGCTGAGTTCTTTTCTTTATACAATGGCAAACAACACAGCTGGAAGGGGTATATTCAGGCCCCAAACACTGGACACACCGAGAATGGGTGTGCGTACCAGAAATGGTCTTACTGCACCGGGTACAGTGCTTAAAGCCACTGGGAACCTTTGATGACATGGAAGGGAAAACAGCCATGGCCAAATCAAACCAACTCAATGGTGATCCTAAAAAGGAGCAAATCATCAAAAAACTAGGAGAAGAGTCTGACTGCAGCTCAGGCCTAAGAGGACCTAATGAGCACCTTAAAAAATAAAAAAATAAAAACTTAAGTGGGGAAAACTAAATTAAACCTATATAGGAAGAAAGGAAAAATGCCCCAATGGGGGAAGAGGCACATAGATAAAAATCCCACTGGGAAGGCACAAAAAGGCTCAAATTGGAAAGCCACACCAGAGGTAGTGAGGGAGCCACGAAACAGTGCGTCTTTTCACAATGGATGAGAGAAGACTGCTGGTCCCGCACTCTTCTGGCAGGCAGGAAGGCACTCGCATATGTGCAGTGGGAATGCTGGTGAATCTTAAAGCTACATTAAGCTTTTTAGCCTTCCACACCAGGCAACATGGAGAGAATACAGTCTACTTGTCCTTGGAGAAAAGGTACAACAAACCTTTAAGGACCCCATCCACAAGGGCCAATATTCCCCCTAAATACATCCTGAACACCAGGATGAAAGGAATAATGCAGCAATAGAGAAACTGCTCTCTAAGAACACAACTCAAGAATCGCTAGTCCCGTGTACTCTAAAGAGGTACAACACTTCCTAGATTGAAGTAGCATAGCAAGATGTTCATGAAAGTAATAATGCCTGAAGCACAACGGCTTAAGAGTGAATAGAACTGGATTCTCCATGACAGCTGGACCCTGAAGGGACCTCTGTTTAATTTGTAAATTACAGCAGTTGTCTGAATTTGATTAGTCCATCTAACTTGTTTCAAGGTCTCCTGGGCCAGTGAAGAGCAATAGCACTACTGGGCCTGAGCGAAAAAGACTTACCTGGCTCATCTGCCCTAATCTCAGGAGAGTCGGGAATACCTACAAGAGTTTCCTTGGAAACCAAGGCTGCAGGAATACCTACAGGAGTTGAGATAAGGCTGCAAAAACACATTCAAATCTGTACATCAACAAAAGGACAGAACCCAGAGATTTCTATTTACTACTAAACATTTCTAAAGCGATACTAGGGTTACGCAGCGCTGTACAATTTAACATGGAAGGACAGTCCCTATTTGATATGATATCTAGAAATACATAACCACAACAGTAGGATATGAGAGCAAGGCCATTAGAACATTTCCATACCCCCAGACTGAGCAAATCTCTACTGAAAAAAAATTGTACATTCTATATATTCCATTTACAGGCATTGCTGATGACAAAAGGTTGTCATTCTTTGCCTGTTGATGGAAACCCCCATAGTTACCATGGCAGCAAACATCCTTACTAATCTTCCAAGAAGATGAAATCTAAGACTTGAAGAGCTAGATGAACCAAAGGTGTACTACAAATGGTCACTCATCCAGGCACTAGTCCTGAAGATCCTGCTTAGCTAAGCAAGCATAGCTGAATTGTATTTAGGTGAAGCACTGTATATTCCTCTTAGTTTGAGACAGTCAGTGGACCAAAATGCTTCACCCCAAGAACCAAAGAGTTAGCACCAGCCAAACTGGATGGAATTTTAATTCAATGAAAGCCTAATGACAGCCATCAGGTTTACCCCTTGGAACAGACTGTTGTTCAGCCACTCCACATAGACTCATGCTTGCAATGTTTGGAGCACATATTAGTAGCTGTGGGAATGTTTGAACCAGGGAGAGTAAAGAATTCTGTAACAGAGATGCAAACCAAGCTCATGAGATTTAATACATGAAACCTACCACTGACCTCAGCACCTGCAATCAGTCACATCCCAAGGATTCTCTCCTGGCACAGGGATCACAGAAAGAAGGAATCACACTAATCTCTTCACATCTTGTTCAGTACTGGGGTGAAACAGCTATTTCAGTTACTATGCATTCCAATACCTTCTAGATGAAAAAACTACAACCACTAGCAACATCTTAGAGAAGGTTCAGGAAGGTGGTGACAAACCAATAGGCTATGCTGGGAACTAGAAATGCCAAAACAGAACATTTTTAAGTATCTGTAACACACAGAACCAGGATATGTAGATAAGCTTGTTTGAGCACCAAGGCTTAAAAAAAAAAAAAAAAGTGTCTGCCACATGGCCAGCATTACTGATCTTGAGGTTTCCATTCTGAAGGATAGAATGCGCCATGTACAATTCACTTTTCAAAATCTATAACCAGTTGAAATGTGCCTTCTATTTTTTTTTTTGGCACCGTGAAGTAAATAAAAACTTCCGTCTTTCTTCTGCGCCTCTAGGAGCAGATCCTTTTGGGAATCAATATAAATCAGGCTAATGGCTAGTACCCCCGCAAGGGTTTTGTGTTTGGAACACTGCAGGCAAGATGAATTTTAAAATGGAGATCTCTCCCGTGCTTTTCACAATGAGACATGGGCCTGAATAAGCATTCCTAACACAGTTCTTTCTTGTGCGCAGACCAACAAATGCTTGTCCCCAAGTTCCTCCGACACCCCCCTCCCAACATTAAATACTCAGAGGGTCCAATCTTACCAGACAGACCTTGCCCAGGTTTCTCTGACCCCCCCCCCCCCTCCAACATTAAACACTCAGAGGGTCCAATGTTAACAGAGAGACCTTGCCCAGATGGCCTCCAACAGTCACTGTAAGAGTAGTGCTTGGCACACCTCACAGGGTCTTACATTCAGAACGCAGTTCACAAAATTACCTAGAGGAATGAGGTAAGACATGAAAAATGGTGCTCCAACCAGCAAAGGATCATGGCCCAAGTCCGGGTTCCCTCAGAACTGGCCACTGGCAATGAGCCCTCTACCCATTTTTAAATTCTCTCAGGGGCAGGGAGGGGAGGAAACTTGATTGCATCCATGTTTCAAGCTCACCAATCTTCATTTTTAAAGGAGCTCAAGACCTCCAGAAGGCCCCTGTCAGCTGAAGCTTAATTCTCCAACTGGCCCAGGGGCTGCCTCAGTAATCAATCCAGAAGCTGCACAGTCCACCTGTCACCATCTGCAGGAGACAGAAATATTGAAGCTCTAAAGCTACAGGGGGCCCTTACTGAACTACGTACGCTGGACTTTTCTCTGTCTTCATCCACAAGTGGGTGAGAATAACCCACAGATTCTGGACTGGTCAGGATGCTTAGGAAAGTTCATTTTCAATTACAATTCTTAAACAAATGTTATACTGTTTATTTCCCACCCACAGGAATGTAAGAGTAGCCATACTGGGTCAGAGCAATGGTCCATCTATCCCAGTATCCTGCTTTCCAAACAGTGACCAAGCCAGAGCACAAAGTACCTGGCAGAAACCCAAATCGTGGCAACGGTCCACCAACTTCAGTGCACAGAAAGTTTAATTTGGACTAGGATAAAAGGGTATATTTACTGCAAGTTTTACCCCTTTTTTATATCTATGGAAAAAGGCTTACAGGGTCCAAGGTATACTACATCAGTAGTTCTCAACCCCTTCCTTGTAACATAACTAGCCAGTCAAGTTCTTAGGATATCCACAATGAAAATAATGTACAGATCTCTGAGTATCCCTCTTCCACTCTAGTTAAAAATTAAGATATTATCAAGTAACTACCTCTCACTGTATTAAAAACTTTTAGTTGTAAAATTATATCATTAATCTAATTAGACTAGTTAAAAATTACTTTAAAATAATTCACCTAATATTAGGCTAATATTATGTGAATGATAGGATTTTAAGCGAATGCTACATACCTGTAGAAGGTATTCTCCGAGGACAGCAGGCTGATTGTTCTCACTGATGGGTGACGTCCACGGAACCCCCTCCAATTGGAATCTTCACTAGCAAAGACGTTTGCTAGCCCTCGCGCGCATGCGCAACCATCTTCCCGCCCGAACCAGCTCTTGTTCATCAGTCCCGTATGTAGCAAGACAAAGACAAGGGAAGACACAACTCCAAAGGGGAGGCGGGCGGGTTTCTGAGAACAATCAGCCTGCTGTCCTCGGAGAATACCTTCTACAGGTATGTAGCATTCGTTTTCTCCGAGGACAAGCAGGCTGCTTGTTCTCACTGATGGGGTATCCCTAGCCCCCAGGCTCACTCAAAACAACAAACATGGTCAATTGGGCCTTGCAACGGCGAGGACATAACTGAGATTGACCTAACAACTTATCCAACTAACAGAGTGTAGCCTGGAACAGAACAAAAAATGGGCCTAGGGGGGTGGAGTTGGATTCTAAACCCCGAACAGATTCTGAAGCACCGACTGCCCGAACCGACTGTCGCGTCGGGTATCCTGCTGCAGGCAGTAATGAGATGTGAATGTGTGGATAGATGACCACATCGTAGCCTTGCAGTTCTCTTCAATAGTGGCTGACTTCAAGTGGGCCACTGACGCTGCCATGGCTCTAACATTGTGAGCCGTGACATGACCCTCAAGAGCCAGCCCAGCCTGGGCGTAAGTGAAAGAAATGCAGTCTGCTAGCCAATTTGATAAGGTGCGTTTCCCCACAGCCACTCCCCTCCTATTGGGATCAAAAGAAACAAACATTTGGGCGGACTGTCTGTTGGGCTGTGTCAACTCCAGATAGAAGGCCAATGCTCTTTTGCAGTCCAATGTGTGCAGCTGACATTCAGCAGGGCAGGAATGAGGACGGGGAAAGAATGTTGGCAAGACAATTGACTGGTTCAGATGGAACTCCGACACCACCTTCGGCAAGAACTTAGAGTGAGTGCGAAGGACTACTCTGTTATGATGAAATTTGATGTAAGGAGCATGGGCTACCAGGGCCTGAAGCTCACTGACTCTACGAGCTGAAGTTACTGCCACCAAGAAAATGACCTTCCAGGTCATGTACTTCAGATGGCAGGAATTCAGTGGCTCAAAAGAAGGTTTCATCAGCTGGGTGAGAACGACACTGAGATCCCATGACACTGTAGGAGGTTTGATGGGGGGCTTTGACAAAAGCAAACCTCTCAAAGCGAACTAAAGGCTGTCCCGAGATCGGCTTACCTTCTACACGGTAATGGTATGCACTGATTGCGCTAAGGTGAACCCTTACAGAGTTGGTCTTGAGACCAGACTCAGACAAGTGCAGAAGGTAGTCAAGCAGGGTCTGTGTAGGACAAGAGCAAGGATCTAAGGCCTTGCTGTCACACCAGACGGCAAACCTCCTCCATAAAAAGAAGTAACTCCTCTTAGTGGAATCTTTCCTGGAAGCAAGACAGACACGGGAGACACCCTCCGACAGACCCAAAGTCTATGCTCTCCATCCAGGCCGTGAGAGCCAGAAACTGGAGGATGGTATGCAGAAGCACCCCTTCGTTCTGGGTGATGAGGGTCGGAAAACACTCCAATCTCCACGGTTCTTCGGAGGACAGAAGAAGAGGGAACCAGATCTGACGCGGCCAAAAAGGAGCAATCAGAATCATGGTGCCTCGGTCTTGCTTGAGTTTCAACAAAGTCTTCCCCACCAGAGGTATGGGAGGATAAGCATACAGCAGACCCTCCCCCCAGTCCAGGAGGAAGGCATCCGATGCCAGTCTGCCGTAGGCCTGAAGCCTGGAACAGAACTGAGGGACTTTGTGGTTGGCTCGAGATGCGAAGAGATGTACCAAGGGGGTGCCCCACACTTGGAAGATCTGTCCCACTACTCTGGAGTTGAGCGACCACTCGTGAGGTTGCATAATCCTGCTCAACCTGTCGGCCAGACTGTTTACGCCTGCCAGATATGTGGCTTGGAGAAACATGCCGTAACGGCGAGCCCACAGCCACATGCTGACGGCTTCCTGACACAGGGGGCAAGATCCGGTGCCCCCCTGCTTGTTGATGTAATACATGGCAACCTGGTTGTCTGTCTCAATTTGGATAATTTGGTGGGACAGCCGATCTCTGAAAGCCTTCAGAGCGTTCCAGACCGCTCGTAACTCCAGGAGATTGATCTGTAGACCTTTTCCTGGAGGGACCAGCTTCCCTGGGTGTGAAGCCCATCGACATGAGCTCCCCACCCCAGGAGAGACGCATCCGTAGTCAGCACTTTTTGCGGCTGAGGAATTTGGAAAGGGCGTCCCAGAGTCAAATTGGACCAAATTGTCCACCAGTGCAGGGATTCGAGAAAACTCGTGGACAGGTGAATCACGTCCTCTAGATCCCCAGCAGCCTGAAACCACTGGGAAGCTAGGGTCCATTGAGCAGATCGCATGCGAAGACGAGCCATGGGAGTCACATGAACTGTGGAGGCCATGTGGCCAAGCAATCTCAACATCTGCCGAGCTGTGATCTGCTGGGACGCTCGCACCCGGGAGACGAGGGACAACAGATTGTTGGCCCTTGTCTCCGGAAGATAGGCACGAGCCGTCCGAGAATCCAGCAGAGCTCCTATGAATTTGAGTCTCTGTACTGGGAGAATATGGGACTTTGGATAATTTATCACAAACCCCAGTAGCTCCAGGAGTCGAATAGTCATCTGCATGGACTGTAGAGCTCCTGCCTTGGATGTGTTCTTCACCAGCCAATCGTCGAGATAAGGGAACACGTGCACTCCAAGCCTGCGGAGAACTGCTGCTACCACAGCCAGGCACTTCGTGAACACCCTGGGCGCGGAGGCGAGCCCAAAGGGTAGCACACAGCACTGGAAGTGACGTGTTCCCAGACGGAATCGAAGATACTGTCTGTGAGCTGGCAGTATCGGAATATGCGTGTAAGCATCCTTTAAGTCCAATGAGCATAGCCAATCTTTTTCCTGAATCATGGGAAGAAGGGTGCCCAGGGAAAGCATCCTGAACTTTTCCTTGACCAGATATTTGTTTAGGGCCCTTAGGTCTAGGATGGGACGCATCCCCCCCGTTTTCTTTTCCACAAGGAAGTACCTGGAATAGAATCCCAGCCCTTCTTGCCCCGATGGCACGGGCTCGACCGCTTTGGCGCTCAGAAGGGCGGAGAGTTCCTCTGCAAGTACCTGCTTGTGCTGGAAGCTGAAAGACTGAGCTCCCGGTGGGCAAATTGGAGGCATGGAGGCCAAATTGAGGGCGTATCCTTGCCGGACTATTTGAACAACCCAACGGTCGGAGGTTATAAGAGGCCACCTTTGGTGAAAAACTTTCAACCTCCCCCCGACCGGCAGGTCGTCCGGCACGGACACTTTGATCTCGGCTATGCTCTGCTGGAGCCAGTCAAAAGCTCGCCCCCTGCTTTTGCTGGGGAGCTGTGGGGCCTTGCTGAGGCGCACGCTGCTGAGAGCGAGCGCGCTGGGGCTTAGCCTGGGCCGCAGGCTGTCGAGAAGGAGGATTGTACCTACGCTTACCAGAAGAGTAGGGAACAGCCCTCCTTCCCCCATAAAAACGTCTACCTGATGAGGTAAATGCTGAAGGCTGCCGGCGGGAGAATTTCTCGAAAGCATTATCCCGCTGGTGGAGCTGTTCTACCACCTGTTCGACTTTTTCTCCAAAAATGTTATCCGCTCGGCAAGGGGAGTCCGCAATCCGCTGCTGGATCCTATTCTCCAGGTCGGAGGCACGCAGCCATGAGAGTCTGCGCATCACCACACCTTGAGCAGCGGCCCTGGACGCAACATCAAAGGTATCAAATACCCCTCTGGCCAGGAATTTCCTACATGCCTTCAGCTGCCTGACCACCTCCTGAAACGGCTTGGCTTGCTCAGAAGGGAGCTTGTCCACCAAGTCCGCCAGCTGCCGCACATTGTTCCGCATATGGATGCTCGTGTAGAGCTGGTACGATTGAATCTTGGCCACGAGCATGGAAGAATGATAGGCCTTCCTCCCAAAGGAGTCTAAGGTTCTGGAGTCTTTGCCCAGGGGCACCGAAGCATGCTCCCTAGAACTCTTAGCCTTCTTCAGGGCCAGATCCACCACACCAGAGTCGTGAGGCAACTGAGTACACATCAGCTCTGGGTCCCCATGGATCCGATCCTGGGATTCGATCTTCTTGGGAATGTGGGGATTAGTTAGTGGCTTGGTCCAGTTCGCCAGCAATGTCTTTTTTAGGACATGATGCATGGGTACTGTGGACGCTTCCTTAGGTGGAGAAGGATAGTCCAAGAGCTCAAACATTTCAGCCCTGGGCTCATCCTCTACAACCACCGGGAAGGGGATGGCCGTAGACATCCCCCGGACAAAGGCCGAGAAAAACAGACTCTCGGGAGAAGAAAGCTGCCTTTCAGGGGAGGGAGTGGGGTCAGAAGGAAGGCCATCAGACTCCTCGTCAGAGAAATATCTGATGTCCTCCTCTGCCTCCCACGAGGCCTCATCATCGGTATCAGACAAGTTCATGAACCTGCGTCGAAAAGCCGCGCCCGTTCCGACTCCGTGGAAACACTGCCACGGCGGGAGCGTCGAGAGGTGGACTCCCTGGCTGGCAGCAGCGAAGCTCCCTCCCCCGACGTCGTTGGGGAGTCCACCTGGGAGGCAGCCGAAGCCATACCGGGGACCTCACCCCGGGCAAAGGGCCAGCCGTCGCCTCACTCGACGGCACCAGTGGCGCAAGCACCCCCGGTATCGGAGGAGAAGGGCGTAACAGCTCTTCCAGGATGCCTGGAAGAAAGGCCCGGAGACTCTCGTGCAGAGCGGCTGTGGAGAAAGACTGAGAAGCCGGTGCAGGTGTCGAGGTCAAAATCTGTTCCGGGCGCGGAGGCGGTACCGGGCTGTCTGGAGTAGAGCGCACCGACACCTCCTGGATGGAGGGTGAGTGGTCCTCCCCGTGCCGATGCCTGCTGGGTGCCGACTCCCTCGGCGACCCAGAGCTCCCGGTACCAAGTCGGGAAGGTGACCGGTGACGATGCTGCTTCGACTTCTTCGAGCGAAGCATATCACCGGAGCTCCCCGGTACCGATGAGGAGGACGTTGAATCCAGACGTCGCTTCCTCGGGGCCGGGTCCGAAGAAGGTCGATCCCGGGGGGGGGCTGTACCGCAGGAGCCCTCAGGGCAGGAGGAGACCTACCCGAAGGCTCACAGCCACCAGCAGGGGAATGGACAGCCCTCACCTGCACTCCAGACGAAGCACCACCGTCCGACAACATCAGCACCAGCGGGGGTCCCGGTACCGCCGACGCACTCTTCCGAAGTCTCGGTACCGTCGATGCAGGAGGAATACGCCTCGATGCCGTCGACGCCGATGCACTCCCCGAAGACTTCGGTGCTGCCGACGACGATGCACTCGAATCCCGAGATGCTGTTGCCGTCGAAGCGCCGGAGAACAGAACGTTCCACTGGGCTAATCTCGCTACCCAAGTCCTCTTCTGCAAAAGAGCACAAAGTCTACAGGCCTGCGGGCGGTGCCCAGCCCCCAGACACTGAAGACACGAAGCGTGCCTATCAGTGAGCGAGATTATCCAGGCGCACTGGGTGCACTTCTTGAAGCCGCTGGAAGGCTTCGATGACATGGGCGGAAAAATCACACCGGCGAAATCAAAATTCGCGATGACAATATGCACCGAAAAAAAAAAGGGGGAAAAACCCGTACGGGCGGCCAACAAGGCCGCTCCCGAAAGCGAAAGGATACTTACGCTGGGAAAAAGCTAGAAATACGGGAAAAAAGGGGAACCTCTTTTTTTTTTTTTTTTTGACAGAGAAAAAGTAGAAAAACCGCGAAAGACGCACGAGGTCTTCTGAGGGGCACGAAACGGCGGCAAAACACGACCGTCCCGAGCGCGGACAAAAGAAGACTGACGAACACGAGCCGGTTCGGGCGGGAAGACGGTCGCGCATGCGCGGTGCGCATGGGCGCACGAGGGCTAGCAAACGTCTTTGCTAGTGAAGATTCTGATTGGAGGGGGTTCCGTGGACGTAACCCATCAGTGAGAACAAGCAGCCTGCTTGTCCTCGGAGAAAATAATTTACAACAAAGTTTTCAATAAAGAAGTTGCTGGTATAATTTAATAAAGCGAGAGGTAGTTACTTGACAGATGACAATGAAAATGTACGCGATAAATTTGCATGCACTCTCATGCATCTTCATTGTGGATATTCTGGAAAACCTGACTGGTTGTGTCTCCCTCGAGGACTAAGTTGAGAACCCTTGCTCTGTGCAGATATTTAAAACACAATAACACAGTATAAAAGTATCAAAAAATGTAAAAATAATCCTCATTTTGAATTTTTACTTATTTAAGGGAACATATACTAATATAAACTTATAACAATTTAATTAAAAAAACCTCTCATTTGCAGCCCACATTGTCTATAAACAGAAATATACCTTCCTCCTACTGCGTCGTCTTGCGGTTGGGCCCCGGCAGTGTTCCTCTGTGAACGTCGCAGTGACCCCCCTGGATTGTTATTAGGCCGGTTGGACATTGGCACCTCTCTCCTGAAGGGACATACCCTTTCTAGACACTACCATTCACTAAAAAATAAAATGCACACAAATAGATATCTCATGCTTATTCAGATAATTTTAAGCAAATGCATTTCCACCACAAAATAATACTGTGACAAAACTGGGTTTTTAAGCCTGTAAAACTGTATTATTTCTTGAAGTGTATTTCTCTAGTTTGGCCAGCAGGTGGTGCATGTTTATGTTTAAAGCTGTTACAGAGAACTGATTGTTCCTTCTTTAGTCAACACAGGCAAGAGGTAACCTGCAGTGATGTGGCCAGCTATTTTTAAAACTTGTTGTTCTGGGCTCTGATTGGCCCAGGAGCTCAAAATTCAGCTAGGATGTACTGGCTTTTTCTCCAGTCTTAACCAGGAAGAAGAGAGAGAGAAATCTCTTTGCTGAGTCATTGTGAACAGTTATATTTGATAACTTGTGAGCAGCTATATGTCCTGATCTCCCCAGGTACTATTTAGATAGTATACAAATCTGTTACTGTTTGCTGATTGCACCAGCACCAGCGGTGCAATTCAATTTTTATAAGCTAGGAATCTTACTGGCAGGATGGGGGATTTCTATCCGATAGTCACTAGCCAGATGGTAAAGCCAACATGCACAGTGAATGCAACTGGTTTGTCCATAACAACTTTACATGCAAGCATGCAACGCATTACAGTGCACATTTAACTATACAATCTTATGTTGTTTTTAAAACCCCACTTTTTGTTGAAAACACTTTCTGTACCCCTATTCCAAATTTTGGATCAGCTGATATTAAAAATAAAAAATTTTCAGAAATGAAACAAATTTTGTACTTCACCTACAGGAAAAATAATTATGCACATTATTATTAAAAAGTACTACAAGCAAAAAATGAACACGGCATTCATCTTTATGTAACTTAGATTAAAAGCCCTCCGAGGTCAGGGAAATACCTGCAGTACTTGAATGTATCACCACTTCTGTACCACTTTTCCCAACTAAAAAACACCCAAACTTATGAGTCACTTTATTTATACAAATGTACTTGTGCACAGTTAAGTTTAACTAGAAAAGTTCAGTCATATGACACTGCTAATAGCTCGTTAATCCAGACACAGCATTCAATGAACAAAATAGCACCCCAGGCAAGGGTAGCGTTTCATGTCCCAAACTCCCACCAAGATGTGCTTGCAGATTCATAGACCAACTCAATAAGCTAATATGGCACTTACATCCCTTCTCCTTTCCCAACTTAACACCCAATAGCAATTGCCCTTCTTGCTCCTCTCTTGCAATAGCCTACAACCCTTGAGCAGACTTAGTACACTATGGTATCTTTTTAACATGCAACTAAAAGGAGGTTGCAATACATAAGCTTTTGTGACCACATAAGTCCCATATTCAAATACGACTCAAGGACTGTAAAAGGAAATTTTTATATCTAGAATATGCTGATGGTATAAGAAGCCCCACAAAAGTACAGTGTACTCCATTTATGTGCACATCGGATAAGCGCATGCTCTGTTTAACTGCATGCCATACTTCGGTCCCGTTTTTAGCACCATCAATTTCTATGGTGACAAACTTCGGTTTAGCGCACCACTGATAAGTGCAAGTTTTGCTTATATGCATGGTTTAAGACTGCTCCTCTGCAGGAAAGACTCCGCATAAGCACACGCATGGAATATGGAAGCCGATTGGCGCGTGACAACCAACGAGATTTCAAATTTACTGCCCCTTTAACTGCCACAGGCAGAATAAGCGAAAGAATGTTGTTAGTGTGTACACTGGAGTGGTCATTATCATGCAACTGTAAGACTAACATTGGCTGAACGAACAGAAGTTCTTAAAAAATTAGAAAACAAAGTCAGGCTTCTATTGCTAAAGAATATGGTGTCAATCCCAGTCAAATTTCACGTATCTTAAAGCAGAAAGACCAGCTTCTGGAAGACTGGCAAAACAACACAAATCCACACAGAAAACGAAAATGGGCAGGAAAAGCTGAGGAGGTAGAAGATGCTCTTCTTTGGTGGTTTTCTCAAGTCAGGAGCAGTTTCCTGTCAGTGGTCACTGCTTATGGAGAAAACTAATCAGCTAGCTGAAAGTCTTGGACTAACTGAATGCAAAGCCACTGTTGGACGGTTGGAAAGATGGAAGGAGAGGAACAACATAAAATTCAAGAAACAGCATGGTGAAAAACAAGACGCTGATGACTTTGGTGCTGAAAATTGGGTTGTTTCAGTTCTTCCTACCATCTTGAACGGGTTTGCACCTTGTGACATTTTCAATGCTGACGAAAACGGTCTCTACTGGCGAGCGATTCCTAATGTAACACTTGCACTCAAACAAGCTGAAACTACAGTAGGTAAAACGTCAAAGGACCGACTGACGATCCTCCTTTGCTGCAATATGGATGGGAGTGAGAAGT
Source organism: Microcaecilia unicolor (assembly GCF_901765095.1). Taxonomy (NCBI): domain Eukaryota; kingdom Metazoa; phylum Chordata; class Amphibia; order Gymnophiona; family Siphonopidae; genus Microcaecilia; species Microcaecilia unicolor. The sequence continues at coordinate 172,014,465 of NC_044040.1, forward strand.
TGGAACCCCTCGTCATTGGAAAGAGCAAACAGCCCCGTTACTTCAAGAATGTTAAGCGACTTCCTGTGTCATATAAGGCTAATGCAAATTCATGGATGACTGGGGAAATTTGGAAGCAGTGGCTAAAAAAGTTAGACACTAGAATGCGGCACAAAAGAGTCAGATTTTGTTGCTTTGTGATAATTGTGCTGCACACAGTGATGATGTCAGACTGTCTATCGTCAAGATGGTCTTCCTGCCACCAAACACTACCTCTCTGATCCAACCTATGGATCAGGGCATAACAGCCAATTTCAAACAACATTATCGGGCGCATGTGCTACGTCATCTGATGAGCGTTATGGATGACCAGACTGGCAAGGATAAACGTGCTGTTGAACTGGCTCGTAATCAATGTTGGATTCCCTACATATGCAGGAAGAAGCCTGGAATCATGTTACACAGGCAACAATTGTGAACTGCTACTGCGGTAGAGCTCTTTTTAACCTGAACGCTTTATGTAAAAGCAACACAAACTCAGGGGAGAAAGGCTAACCCTGGCCTCCCGGTTCCCATCCAGGGTAAGCAGCTCCTCTGGTAGCCTCCATCTGAGGCTCCCCTCCGGCCTCAGACCCTTCCGCTCCTGCGGGGGTCAAGCTGGCAGCAGGCAGCTCCACCGAGCGGGAAGAAACCTCGCTCGCCATGCTCAGGCCGGCCCTGACGTCTGAAGAGCACGATTTATAGAGCCCCGCTGTGGATCTGCACTTGCCACAACGTGAACAGCGCTTAACCTCTGCAGCCATCGCTGAAAACGGCAGAAAATTTCAAAATGGTGGACTCACGCCAGAACGTCCCAATCGCGGGCCCTCACCGGAGGAGCTACAAGACTCTCTTACCTCACCAGACCGAGTCACAGAGCTCCGGTCAAGCTGCACAGACAGAAGGAAGCCTCAAAACCGCAGTGCTAACAAGCGCGTCGCATTTTGTTTTTTACGCTGTGAGAAAAGTTAGAGGCAACAGCTAAGAGGCACTCCGGAGGTCCAGGAGAGTGGGAAAGGCAAGGAAAGGACGAACCAATGTGCCTGCATCCACATAGAAGAGTGTGGGAAAGGCAGGGACAAGGCAAACCTATATGCCTGCATTCACATAGGGGGGGAAGCGTAAGGCAGGGAAAGGGCTAACCTATGTGCCTTTAAAGTGAAGCTGCCACAACACCACTGCTACAACTGGCAAAAGCCCAGGAGCCACCCCAGGCAGATTTTTGAAGGAGCGATAGAGAATACTGAGAGGCAGATAGAGAGCATTGAAAAACCATAGTGCCTCTTGTCCAGCTAGCTCCATCTCCTCCTGCTGGTAGGTGGACACAACCCATTCGCAATGGATTCATCTGCTTGATGACAAGGAAAAATCTAGTTTTTAAGGAAATAAGCACTTCTCAAATAACCTCATGACATTTTTACCTCATCCCACTACTCCTGTCTAACCCAGTTAATCCTAGCCCTTTACCTTTTTCCTCCATATTTCAATTATCTAGGTTAAATAACTAAGTATTTAATTACATCTGTTCTTAACTCAAGTTTTATTGGTCTAACATTATATGATGTATTTTACTTTCTGTTAATATATTTTGAACATGTTCATGCTTTCCTAATTGTTATGTATGCCACCCGAGTTATACTCTGGCTAATGCAGGGTATAAATGGTATAAATAAATAAATAAAATAAAATATACTCTCTAGAATTACCTCTCTAGGAACCAGAGCTACCAATTAATTAATTGGATCTCTGTTCACGACTCTCCACAGATAGCAATTCTTACTAAGAATGCAGCAATGCCAATGTGGGATGCTGTACCACTCCCAAGTTCTCCCTCTACCAACCCATAAGGCTGCTTTCTTATTGCTGCAGAAAATCTCTAAAAAAAAAAAAAAAAAAAAGGAACCCACCAACTGCCAGTGGGTTAGTCGCCTCAAATCCTTCCAGATCTGCAAGACCTTCCCCCGATGCTCATCTACAGCAGAGTGGAACCAGGCCAGAATGTTTGCAGAGACTGAATTAAAACTTTCCCCTGGACAGTCCCACATTTCTATCATTGCAGGCTATAGCAGAAGATTTACTACCACATTATAACTCCCAAGAAAATTAATCGAGAAACCCGATATATATCTGCTGTGAACTCGAAGGGAAAGGTAGAAGCAGTTAGCAGGTAAGTTCACACCTTTCTCTTCCTCTTAAGAGCCATAGAAAATTCAGAAAAAGGAAAAAAGAAATTAAGACTCAGAAGTTCTAACCACAGCTCTCCTCACAAACAGTCCAATGCCGCCATCTCGGCTCCCTTGTGTCAAACTGAATATTATTTCTTTTTTTTTTTTGCCATCTAATATCACTTGACACCATAACTAAGCCCTATCCTACAGCACTTTCTGCTAAGTGAGAAGTGCAGATGCTCCCTGCCAGTACTACTCACTGCCTCCCCCTTCCCCACTCCTGGGTGTCTCCCTCCTGTGATCCAAAACGAAAAGACTGCTGGACTCCTCCTAATCAAGGTTGAAGAGCATGGTGTCAAGTGGAGGGGGGGAGGAGGGAGAAACCCTCTCTAGGCTACTACTGAGTGAGAGCTGGGTGAGAAAACTGCAACTTAGCTAACACTGGTCTGGAGGGTGTAGTGAGAAACCAACCCGCAACACTGCTCTGGATGGTGTAGTGAGAAACCAGACCCTTAGAAGTCCACCAGACTGTTAACAGGAGAGAGACAGCAAGAGAGTTTACGAGGAAAATAGAGGGCGTTCTCAGTGCCCTGAAATTGGAAATTGATGGAGAATACTGCTACAGATTTTAAGGAATTAGAGATCTGTCAGTGTTTTGAGAAGCTATCAAAAGGTCAACATGTTTATGATTTGGGAAACACGTTAACGCTAATGGTAAAGATTTTCATTGTAGTGTGGATACCTGGCCAAGGAATACATGCTGGCTAAAGACAGGATATGGATGAGGCAAACACTTTCTGTAGTAATCTCAAAGTTATTTGCATACCTTACAACATTTGATGACATCAAATTAGCTCAAAGTGAGTTACAAACTAATATTTAGCTCATTATAAAAAATACAATAGATCCCATCCCCTTTACTTGCTTACAGTTTGTACATATTATACTGCTTATCATATAATATAAACCCGGTGTTAACAGGGGCTCCACCAAACACCAATTTCCTACCATGCTTTCAGGTTCTTTTTAAACTTCCCATAACAATGTACTTGCTGTAGCGCCAAGGGAAGATTATTCCACAACTTACATAATAACATAGTAGATGACGGCAGAAAGAGACCTGCACGGTCCATCCAGTCTGCCCAACAAGATAAATTCATATGTGCTACTTTTTGTGTATACCTTACCTTGATTTATACCTGGCCTTTTCAGGGCACAGACCGTATATGTGTGCCCATCACTATCCCTGCCTCCCAACCACCAGCCCTGCGTCCCACCACCGGTTCTGGCACAGACCGTATAAGTCTGCCCAGCACCATTCCCACCTCCCAACCACCAGTCAAGCCTCCCACCACCGGCTCTGGCACCCAATCTCGGCTAAGCTCCTTAGGATCCATTCCTTCTGAACAGGATTCCTTTATGTTTAGCGCTACCTCAAATAGTACACCGACTATTTCTGCACTGCAGTTCAGCTCTGTATGCAAGCTTGTGCCATGTGATGCAATAAGTCCAGGAACTCTTGTGGTACTGTGAGAAGAGCCCAAACTTCCTGTACCATGCGCTCAAGTTTACATACTGAGCTGAACTGCAGCAGGGGACTAAGAAGCACGCAGTTTCTTCTAAAAATGCAGCCCGCAAGTGAGGGTAATAGGTAGCAGTGTCAAAGAGACAGGGTGAAGGCTGGAGGAGTATATGCAAATGAGAGAGAGAGATCAGGTGAAGTCGGGGGGGGGGGGAGGGAGGGGGGGAGATTGTTCAAAAGAATAAGCAAGAGACTGGGTCAAGTCAAGGTGTAGGACCCATGCTATGGCATCACCTAAAACAAGGGAAAATTAGGTTCTTACCTTGGTAACTTTCTTTTCTTTAGTCATAGCAGATGAAGCCATATGGGTTGTGTCCATCATAAGTACATAAGTAATGCCATACTGGGAAAAGACCAAGGATCCATCGAGCCCAGCATCCTGCCCACGACAGCGGCCAATCCAGGCCAAGGGCACCTGGCAAGCTTCCCAAACGTACAAACATTCTATACATGTTATTCCTAAAATTTTGGAGTTTTCCAAGTCCGTTTAGTAGCGGTTTATGGACTTGTCCTTTAGGAAACTGTCCAACCCCTTTTTAAACTCTGCTAAGCTAACCGCCTTCACCAGTTTCTCCGGCAACGAATTCCAGAGTTTAATTACACGTTGGGTGAAGAAAAATTTTCTCCGATTTGTTTTAAATTTACTACACTGTAGTTTCATCGCATGCCCCCTAGTCCTAGTATTTTTGGAAAGCGTGAACAGACGCTTTACATCCACCTGTTCCACTCCATCAACCAACAAGGGGAGACAGAGAGCACTCAATTTTTCACAGTGCCTCATGGCCAGCTAGCTCCACTGCCTCTTCAATATTTGAAGCTTCCAAAGCAGAATGGCAAACCACAATGGGAATAACATGAACTTTCCTCACAGCGAACGATGGCCCCTTAACAAGGGCATAAACTCAAAAAAGGAGGGAATGAACTCATCCTCCTGGAGGGAATAAACTCGTCCTCCACTTTGTATAAACGGAGGGAATACTTGCATCCTCCTGGAGGGAATAAACTCATCCTCCCAAAACATGAACTCATCCTCCTATAACTGTAACAAGAACCCTGAAGACTGTTTTCCGACTCCCCAAGGAAGGAATATAACTTCAGGAAACAAGAACAGCACCTAAAATCAGAATCACTGCAATACAGACAATCATACAGGGAGGGCTCATGGCTTCATCTGCTATGAGTAAAGGAAAGAAAATTACCAAGGTAAGAACCTAATTTTCCCTTCCTTGTCATCAAGCAGATGAAGCCATTACGTATGGGATGTAACAAAGCAATCCCTAAAAATAGGGAACAAGCCACACCACGCGCTAGCACCTCTGCTCCAAAACGCGCATCCCTCCTGGCAGCCACATCCAGCCTGTAATGTCGGGCGAAAGAGAGCTTAGAAGCCCCTGTTGCAGCACTGCAAATCTCATGAAGAGATAGTGCTCCAGTTTCCGCCCAGGAAGAGGAAATCGCTCTTGTGGAAAGTGCCTTAAAGGCTTCAGGCGGAGCCCAGCCAGACAGCAGATATGCTGAAAAGATAGCTTCTTTGAGCCAGCGGGCAATAGTGGCTTTAGACGCTGAAGATCCTCTGCGAAGACCTGCAAACAGCACAAAAAGATGATCAGAGGTCCTGAAAGCATTTGTAATTCGCAGATACTGCAACAAAGTCCTGCGCACATCCAAAAGGTGCAACTGCCCAAATGAATCTGGAAACTCCTCCTCAACAAAGGAGGGAAGAAAAACAGGCTGGTTTAGGTGAAACGCTGAAACCACCTTAGGCATGAAGGAAGGCACGGTCCGAACCGTGACCCCTGACTCTGAGAATTGCAGAAAAGGGTCTCTACAGGACAGCGCCTGGAGCTCTGACACCCGTCTCGCCGAGGTAATGGCCACTACAAAGACGGCCTTCAGTGTCAAATCTTTCTCTGAAGCACGCCGAAGCGGTTCAAAGGGAGCCCCCTGAAGGGCCTTCAATACTAATCCCAGGTTCCAAGCTGGACAAGGTGCCGCACGGGAGGACAGAGCCGAAGCACCCCTCTAAGTAACCGTGCCACATCTGGATGAGCAGCTAAGGACACGCCTTCAACCTTGCCATGCAGGGAGGCCAATGCTGCCACTTGCACCCGCAGGGTCAAGCCTTTGTGTACACCATCCTACAAAAAAATCCAGAAACGGCGAAACAGGAGCCCGCAAAGGAGAAAGCGCTCTTGAAACACACCAGACCAAACTGGCGCCAAATCCTGGCATAAGCCACGGAAGTGGAGCGCTTACGGGCCTGCAGGAGAGTGGAAATTACCTTATTTGAGTAGCCTTTATCTCTCAATTGCGCCCTCTCAATTTCCATGCCATAAGACCAAAGCGGCAGGCGTCCTCCATGGCTACTGGACCCTGTGACAACAGGTGCGGAACCAGAGGTAACGGAAAGGGAGCCTCCAACAGCATCTGTCGGAGGTCTGCATACCAAGGCATCCTGGGCCAATCCGGGGCGATGAGCACCACTTCTCCTGGATGCAGCCGAATCCACAGGAGCACTCGCCCTATCAAGGGCCACGGAGGGAAGACATACAGCAAGCCCAGGGACCAGGGTTGAGCCAAGGCATCCAACCCGGCAGAGCGAGGATCCCTCCGTCTGCTGAAGCAGCATGGGACTTTGGCATTGGAACTGGTCGCCATAAGATCCATCACTGCCTTGCCCCATTTGGCACATATCTGCAGGAATACATCGTCTGCTAGTTCCCACTCCGCTGGATCGATCTGATGCCTGCTTAGTCGGCTTGCACGTTGCTCTGACCTGCAATGTGAGCTGCTGACAGGGACTGTAGATGCAGCTCGGCCCAGTGGCAAATTTGTTCGGCTGCACGGCTAGAGGTCTGCACTGAGTTCCGCCTTGTCGATTTATGTAGGCCACTGCTGTCGTGTTGTCCGACATCACTCGGACAGCCAATCCTTCCAGGGTCACTTGAAAAGCCCGAAGAGCCAGAAACACCGCTTTCAACTCCAGGCGGTTGATAGACCACTCCAACTCGTCGGGCGTCCACAGACCCTGGGCATGCTTCCCCTGGCAATGTGCGCCCAAGCCCTTCAGGCTGGCATCTGTCACCACCAGGCACCAATCGGGGAGCACCAGCGGCATTCCCCGCCGCAACATGGTGTCCAAGAGCCACCACTCCATACTGAGGCGGGCCGCAGGGAGCCAAGAAAGTCTGCACTGATAATCCTGAGATACTGGAGACCATCGTTGAAGTAGAGAATACTGTAGAGGTCTCAGGTGAGCTCTCGCCCAGGGCATCACTTCCAAGGTGGCCGTCATCGATCCCAACAGCTGGACAATGTCCTAAGCTCGCGGGCGGGGGCATCCTCAGGAGCAGATGGACCTGACTCTGAAGCTTGCACCACCTTTGCTCAGGAAGAAACACATAGCCCGAGGCTGTGTCGAACCTGGCCCCCAAATATTCTAGAGATTGTGAGGGGGGCAGGTAACTTTTGGCCATATTGACGACCAAGTCCAGAGATTGAAGGACTGAAACCGCTCTCTGGCTGTAGCTAGATGACTCTCTTTTTCTGAGTCTGCTCTGATGAGCCAGTCGTCTAGGTACGGGTGAACCCGGATATCCTCTCGCCTGAGAAAGGCAGCTACTACCACCATTACACCTTGGAGAAGGTTCGGGGAGCTGTGGCAAGGCCAAAAGGCAAGGCCCGAAACTGGAAATGTTTTCCCAACACCACAAACCGCAGAAACTTCTGGTGCGGGGGCCAAATTGGTATGTGCAAGTAAGCTTCTTTCAGGTCCAGAGACGTGAGAAACTCTCCTGGCTGTACCGCCGCAATGACTGAGCGCAGGGTTTCCATGTGAAAATGCCGCACCCTTAAGGACTTGTTTAGCTCTTTTAAGTCCAGGATCGGGCGAAAAGACCCTCCTTTTCGTGGCACCACAAAGTAAATGGAGTAGCGGCCTAAACCTTGTTCGGCGGGAGACACCAGGGGCACAGCCCCTATCTGGCACAGACTGTGCAAAGTCTCCTCTACCGCCGCCCTTCTGTGTTTATCAGGAGGATAAGAAACAGGCAAAGCCAACTCCAAAAGGCCAGGATCCACCGGGGGGCAGGCAGAGGGTCCGAAGATCCCTGTGGAAGAGCTCTTTTAAGCATGTACACCCTATGCAGCATTAAAACAAAATCAGGGGAGAAAACCGCTCCCTGACAGCCCGGATCCTGCCCAGGGCTATCAGCTCTACTATTAGCCTCACTCGGAGGACCTCCTCAGTATGTCAATATCAAAGCCCCATCCGCAGGACTCAGCACTTAGAGAATTACACCCACAAAGGGACACTCTGCCCAGCTCACCACCGCCGAAACGGGGGAGGGGAATTAACCCAGCTCATCCCCACACAAGTGGGGGAGGGGAATCCGTCCAGCTCATCCCCGCCGAGCGGGGGAGGGACACCACCCCGCCGATGCGGGGGGATCTGGCTTATCCTGCAACCGCAACCGCGGGAGGAGCTGACTGACCCTAACACCGCCGAAGCGGGAGGGGTACAAAGCTGCCCTACAGCCGCACGAAGCGGGAGGGAGCGCCGGCAGAATTTATGTCTCAATCCAGCCCCGTAAAACGGAGGGGAGAGGAATGCAGCAGCTCACTGTAACACAAACTCGTCTCAACTCTTGAAGAATCCAATTGAAAAAAAAAAACTTGAACCCGAAGTCCTCCTGAACAGGAACTGAAGACTAAACTTGAACCTGAAATGCAACCAGAATATAAACAGTACAGATATCTGGGAGGGGCTATGGATTGATCAGCTATGATTAATGGAAAGAAAATTATCTGGTATGATACATAATTTTACCTTCCATATCATCATGCTGATCAATCCATAGACTGGTGGGATGTACCGAAGCAGTACTCACCCAGGGCAGGACATTGAAATCCCTGACCGCAACACTGAAGCTCCAAACCGGGCCTCCACCCGAGCAGCCACAGTCAAGCAGTAATGCCTGGAGAAGGTATGGGCCGATGCCCAGGTTGCCGCCTTGCATATCTCTTCCAAGGAGACGGATCCGGCCTCTGCCATCGAGGCCGCCTGAGCTCTAGTGGAGTGAGCCTTCAGCTGAATAGGCGGCACCTTCCCCGCGGCCACATAAGCCGCTGCAATGGCTTCCTTGACCCATCTTGCCACTGTAGGCTTAGCAGCCTGCAGACCCTTACGAGGACCTGCAAACAGGACAAACAGATGATCCGATTTCCGGAAATCATTGGTCACTTCCAAGTATCTGATGATGACTCGTCTCACATCCAGAAATTTGAAAGCAGAGTATTCCTCTGGGTAGTCCTCCCTACGAAAGGAAGGGAGACAGAGCTGCTGATTCACATGGAAGCGAGAAACAATCTTGGGCAGGAAGGAAGGCACTGTGCGAATAGTCACTCCTGCCTCAGTGAACTGCAGAAAAGGCTTTCGACATGAGAGTGCCTGGAGCTCGGAAACTCTTCTGGCTGAAGTGATAGCCACCAAAAAGACTGCTTTCAACGTCAGGTCTTTCAGAGACGCCCTCGACAAGGGTTCAAAAGGCGGCTTCTGCAAGGCTCTTAGCACCAGGTTGAGATTCCACGCAGCCACCACTGAGTGCAGAGGAGGGCGCAGGTGATTAACTCCCTTGAGAAAACGTACCACATCTGGCTGCGAAGCCAAGGAAGCACCCTTCAGGCGGCCCCTGAAGCAAGCCAGAGCCGCTACCTGGACTTTAAGGGAACTGAGCGACAGGCCTTTCTCCAGACCTTCTTGCAGGAACGCCAGCACTGAAGAAATTGGAGCAGTGAAGGGAGAAAGTGAGCCTGCTTCACACCACGCTGCAAAGGTACGCCAAACCCTGGCGTAAGCAGTAGAAGTAGAGCGCTTCCTCGCTCTCAGCATAGTGGCGATGACCTTGTCTGAGAAGCCCTTCTTCCTCAGACGCTGCCGCTCAATAGCCAGGCCGTAAGACCAAAGGGGGAGGGATCCTCCATCACCACGGGACCCTGATGCAACAGGCCCTGCTCCACTGGCAGCCGCAGAGGGTCGTCCACTGAGAGCCTGATCAAGTCCGCATACCAGGGACATCTGGGCCAGTCCGGACCCACCAGGATTATTCGGCCCGGATGCTTTGCAACCCGGTCTAGTACCCTGCCCAACATGGGCCAGGGCGGGAACACATAGAGAAGCTCCTGTGTCGGCCACTGTTGGAGAAGAGCATCTACTCCCAGAGAACGAGGGTCCCGTCCTCTGCTGAAAAAGCGCGGCACTTGGCAATTGGCCGATGACGCCATCAGATCTAGGCTCGGCTGGCCCCAGCGCTTCGTGATGTCCAAGAACGCCTGAGCCGATAACTGCCACTCTCCGGGATCCAAGGTATGGCGACTGAGAAAGTCCGCCTTGACATTCATGACTCCGGCAATGTGGGCCGCTGACAGCTGTTCCAGGTTCGCTTCCGCCCAGTGGCATAGATTCATGGCTTCCTTGGCTAGAGGGGCGCTCTTGGTACCTCCCTGGCGGTTGACATAGGCCACAGCCGTGGCATTGTCCGACAGGACCTGTACTGGCTTCAACGCCAGTACCGGGAGGAACTCCAAAAGCGCCAAACGAATGGCTCTGAGTTCCAGGAGGTTGATAGACCACTTTGCCTCTGCAGGAGACCAGAGCCCCTGCGCTGTCCTTCCCAAACAGTGGGCTCCCCAGCCCGTCAAAGAGACGTCCATTGTGACGACAATCCACTCCGGGGTCACAAGAGGCATCCCTGCAGACAACTTGTCTGTCTTCAGCCACCAGCTCAGCGCCTTGCGCACTGTTGGGTCCAAGGGAAGGCGCACAGCATAATCCTCCGACACCGGAGTCCAGCGCTGCAGCAGAGAGTGTTGTAGTGGTCTCATATGAGCCCTGGCCCAGGGCACTACTTCCATCGTGGCCGTCATAGAGCCCAACAGCTGCACATAGTCCCAAGCCCGAAGCGGAGATGCTACTAGGAACTGGTCCACCTGAGCCTGAAGTTTGACAATCCGATTGTCCGGCAGGAACACTCTGCCCACTTGGGTGTCGAATCGAACTCCCAGATACTCCAGGGACTGAGTCGGGCGCAGCTGGCTTTTCTCCCAGTTGAGGATCCACCCCAGGGAGCTCAAAAGAGCAATCACCCGGTCCACAGCTTTGCCGCACTCTGCATAAGAGGGGGCTCGGATCAACCAGTCGTCCAGATAAGGATGGACTTGTACTCCTTCCTTTCGCAGGAAGGCCGCGATGACCACCACTACTTTGGAGAAGGTCCGCGGATCAGTAGCCAACCCGAACGGGAGGGCTCTGAACTGGAAGTGTCGGCCCAGGACTGCAAAACGCAGAAAGCGTTGATGAGGAGGCCAGATGGGAATATGCAAGTACGCTTCCTTGATGTCCAAGGATGCCAGGAACTCCCCTGCCTTCACTGCCGCTATAACAGAGCGGAGAGTCTCCATGCAAAAGTGCCGAACTTTCAAGGCCCGATTGACCCCTTTGAGGTCGAGGATAGGCCGGACAGAACCTCCTTTCTTTGGTACCACAAAGTAAATGGAGTAACGTCCCTTGCCAATCTGATTTTCTGGCACCGGAACAACCGCACCCAGGCGGATCAGGTTGTCCAAGGTCTGCTGCACTGCCACAGCTTTGACCGGAGACTTGCAGGGAGAGAGTACAAACCCGTCTCTTAAGGGTCGGCAGAACTCTAGCTTGTAGCCGTCTCTGATGACTTCCAGCACCCAAGCGTCTGAAGTTACCCTGGTCCACTCGCCCAGAAACGAGGACAGGCATCCTCCAATCTGCACTGGGCCATGGACCAGGACCCCGTCATTGGGTACGAGACCCTGGGGGAGGACCGGAGGGCGCACCTCCGGGACAGCGGTCTCTGCGAAAGGAATGCTGCTTGGGGGAGAAGTTCTTCTTGAAGGAAGAGGGGACAGAGGAGCCCGACTTGCCCGGGCGGTACCGACGGGCTTCCTGAAACCGTCCTCTGGAGATATCGGGGCGAGCACTGGCCCGAGCCCTGACCTCTGGTAACCTCTTGCCCTTAGACGTGCCGAGATCGGTCACAATTTTGTCCAGCTCGACCCCAAAGAGCAGCTTGCCTTTAAAAGGCAATCTAGCCAGGCGGGACTTAGAGGCGTGGTCCGCAGACCAATGTTTCAGCCAAAGCCACCGCCGCGCAGAGAATGTCTGAGCCATACCTTTAGCCGAGGCTCTCAAGACATCATTCAGTAAGTCTGCCAAATAAGCCAAGCCCGATTCCAGGGCCGGCCAAATCAGCCCTCAAGGAAGGATCCGAGGGGGAAGCCCACTGCACAATTGTCAGGCACGCCCTGGCCACAAAGGAGCCGCAAACTGAGGCCTGCAAACTTAAGGCAGCCGCCTCGAAGGACGACCTTAAGGCCGCCTCCAATCTTCTGTCTTGGGCGTCCTTTAGGGCCGTGCCACCTTCCACCGGCAACGCCGTTTTCTTAGTCACCGCAGTCGCCACAGAAAGGCCTCCCGTTCACTTTCAGGCAAAGGATAGAGGCGGGACATAGCCCTAGCCACTTTGAGGCTCGCTTCCGGGACATCCCATTGAGCCGAAATTAAGGTGTGCATGGCATCATGCACGTGGAAGGTTCTAGGCGGGCGCTTCGTCCCCAGCATAATGGCGGAGCCAACAGGGGCTGAGGGAGAGACGTCCTCTGGAGAGGAAATCTTCAAAATGCTCATGGCCTGCACTAACAGGTTGGGCAAATCCTCTGAGCGAAAGATCCGCGCTGCAGAGGGGTCATCCGCTCCATCCGAGCGGGAATCCGTCTCCTCCAAGGAATCCCCAAAGGACCGTTGGGAGAACTCAGATACGCTGCCCTCACCTACATCAGAGGAAACAGAGTCCTCTAAGGCCTGGGAATCCACCCGAGGGCGTTTACTTCTGGGGGCCTCAACCCCTTTATCGGACAAGGGAGAAGGGGCAGCGTTTTGCATAAGGAAGGCCTGATGCAGCAGCAAAATAAACTCGGGGGAGAAACCCCCCAGACTGTGCACTTCAGCAGCCTGGACCACAGCCCTAGACGCACCCTCAACCGGCGCTCGCAAGAGCGGGAGAAAAACATGCTGCGCATCCAAGATGGCGTCCGGCGCGACACTCCGCGAAGGAGCCGCGCGGGAAGAACGGCGCTTAACTTTAGCCGCTTTTTTGCCGTCGCCCAAATCAAGGGCGGCCATGGCATTAACGTCTCCCAGCTCAAGGGCGGCCCAAGAAGAAGCCGTCCGAGCAGAGTGGCCGGCCAAGATGGCGGAGGCGAGCAGCGGGGGATGGGCGTTTATGGCTGGAAAAACCGCCGCACCGGAGGAAGACCCAGGACACTGACCGGCCTCCGAACTGACACCCACCAAGGGCGAATCAGACTTTAAGACCCCCGCATCCCCGCTAGAAGCGCACACGCGGTCCGGGGAGCGATTCTTCGCGCCCTCGCCCTCCGATGCCATAGGCCATGTGGAGATCGATCGGGGAACCCCCTGCCCGCTATAAAAAGGTAAAAATTACCTGCTTCTCGCTCCGAGCTGTAACGAACTGGTGTCCCAGTGAGTAGCTGCAATAAACGTTTAAATAAACGTCGAAATAAACGCCCTTAAGGACGTCCAAAAAAAATTTTTTTTTTTTTTTTTTTTTTTTAACAGAGCCAGCGGGAGGGGGAGAAAAGGAGGGACCTGGCGCCACCAGGTTTGCACTTGCTCAAGAAGAGCCCTCAACCCCAGGTACTCAACAAAACCTAAAAATTAGGCTTGGAGACCTAGCCAGAGCTGCTGCTGTGTGTGACCACCACCTGCTGAGATAGAGAACATACTGAGGAGTTTCCGGCAGCACATGACCACATATAGGGAGGCAAAAGGATTGCTCTCTATCTCCACCTGCTGGTAGATGGACACAACCCACCAGTCTATGGATTGATCAGCTTGATGATATGGAAAATATTATTTATTTATTTTTTTTAACGCTGTGAGGAAAGCAGAGGCAAAAAGAGGTAAATAAAAACACTCCAGAGGCTCAGATAAGTGAGAAAGGCAGAGAAAGGCGAACCAATGAGCCTGCATCCACTGAGTGGGAAAGGCCAGGGAAAAGCAAGCTAATATGTCCACATCCACGGGGGCATGGGTAAGGCAGGGAAAGGGCTGACCTATGTGCCTTCAAAGTGAAGCTGCTATAGCCTCTAACACCCCGGCTAACAACTGGCAAGCCAGGAGCCACCCCCAGGCAGATTTTTGATGGAGCTCGAAGAAGCTGCAGCCACCCTGCTTGGGGAGATAGAGAATACTGAAGAGGCAGTGGAGCTAGCTGGCCATGAGGCACTGTGAAAAGTTGAGTGCTCTCTATCTCCCCCTGCTGGCTTCATCTGCTTGATGACAAGGAAAGAGGCAATTTACCTCTGCTTCACCTATCTAGCAGGATGCTAGCAAAGCATGCTGACAGATGTAGGACAAGGGAGACTACTGGCTTCTGCCAGTGATTTGCAGAGGCACTGTTAACGAACCAATTTACTAACATTTCTTTGCCCACAGAAAATAGGAAAAAAGCCTTAGTAAGTCAGTTTTTAAAAGAGCTATTGCTGATCTGTGAGGGGATCCCCACCCCCTAACTTCACTAGGGACAATGTTGGAAGGATAGGGAAGGAGAAGAGATCTCAGCTGCTGACTCCTACATTTTTGGGCTGGTTCCTAGATTTAGTGAAAATTTTGTTGAGCTCTGATTTATAGTATCAAAGGCAGCTGTTAGACCAAACAACAGATCATCACTTCCCCTAGCCATATTAAATCTGTTATTTACCAAGAAAACTAAAACCATTTCCATGCCATGATTTTTTTGAAAACCAGTCCGCTGACAAGCCCCTAACAGCTCCACATAATCCAATAGTTAAACAAATTTGCAAAAAAAAAAAAATTAATAAACTGCAAATGAGAGATCAGAGGACAGAAAGATAAGGACCCTATGTCTATATTACCACCTTAAGAATGGGCTGGTAATAGCTTGTTTCAAAGCCTTAGGTAAAGTACTCTGCAGCAAAGGAGTATTAACAGAACAAGTCAGCAGGGAAGCTATCTATTGCTTACACTCCTTTAAACATTTTTTTTAAATTAGGAATTGGATCAGACTGGCACAATTGCTTTAACTCCTACTGAAACAGATCTAAAATGGTATAAAATTAGTTGAGAAGACAGCAAAACTGGATCATCTGTAGTGGGTATGACAGCAGACTACAAAGAAAGGAAAGGGGAAAAGGGATGGGATTTAGTACACCACCTTTCTGTGGGTTACATATTATATACAGGTAATTATTTTGTACCTGGAGCAATGAAGGGTTAAGTGACTTGCCCAGAATCACAAGGAGCTGCAATGGGAATTGAACCCAATTCCCCAGATTCTCAGGCTACTGCACTAACCATCAGGCAACTCCCCACTCCATATTCTCTAATATTTATTTGGATTTATTTTTTGAAGGAATTCACTCAAGGCGGTGTACAATAAGAATAAATCAAACATGAGCAATAGACAATTACAGCAGTAAAAATATTCAAATAATAATTCAAAGTATGGCATAGTATACTACTTACAATGTCAACACAATAGAACATTTTAATTGACAGTGTAAGGTATCAGCAAAGATGAAACATACATAAGTAAAAGTAAGAGAAGTTAGAAAGTAAGGTGACTTAATTTAAAGAAGTTGTACATGAGGTCAGAGAGATGGTTAACATATAGAAAGGTAAGAGAGTAAGAGGAGTTAGAAAATAAGGTGACTAATTTAAAGAAAGGTGCACATGAGGTCAGAGATATGGTTAAATATCTCAGCTAGGGTAGAAGTGGAAAAAAATGTTCTGTGTAGTATGTGTAGCCTATGTCATTTCTTGTGTGTGAATAAGACTAGGTTAGTTACTTCTTCCATTAAAGGACTGTTGGAAGAGCCAAGCCTTCACCTGCTTCCTGAAGTAGAAATAGTCTTGTGTTAAGCGGAGCCTTTCAGGGAATGCATTCCAGAGGGAGCTACTCTGGAGAAGGCTCGCTTGTGGGTATCACATTGTGTAATGTCTTTGGTAGAGGATGTGGTTAGTGAGAGTTCTTAAGACCTTAGTGTCATTGAAAGTGTGTAGAGGATCAACCTATTCTTCAGGTACTTGGGGCCATTTCCTTTAAAGACCTTGAAGATCAGTTTTAAATTTAGCCCTGTATTTTACTGGTAGCCAAGGAAGTTTTTGCAAAAATGGTGTGATGTGGTCACGCTGCTTGCAACCTTCTATTCGTCTTGCTGCAGCATTGTGAATCAACTTGAGTTAGTGCAGGCCTTTTGTAGTCAGACCCTTGTAGACAGCATTACAGTAATCCAGTCTTGTTATTATCATGGCATGCACAACTGGGACAAGATTTACCTTCTCAATGTAAGGAAAGAGGCAGCGTAGCTGTCGCAAATAGTAGAAGCAGCTCTTGAAGGTTGCTTGGAATTGGTGAATCAGAGTAAGTGTTGAATCTAACTGTATTCCAAGGTTCCTCACTTGTGATTTGAGGAGAAGTTCGTACTTCCCAAAAGAGATTTTGATGTCAGGTCTATATCCACTTGTGTTAGGGACCCAGAGAAGCTCAGTTTTACTTGGGTTCAGGCAAAGTTTGTTGTGTTTAGCCCATTCTTGAATTGATGTTAGAAAGGTAATCAGTTTATTCAGGGGCTGTAGGTAAGTCAGGTTCAGTGGGTATGAGTAGCTGCACATCATCCGCATAGATGTAGAACTGAGTGTCCATTGACCAAATCAGCTCAGCTAGTGGTTCGAGGTAGAAACTGAACAGAATAGGTGACAGTATTGATCCTTGTGGTACCCCAAAGGTCAGTACCCATGGTGGCGACGAGCTGCTGCCAAACATTATGGACTGTTGCCTGTCTGATAGATAGGATCTGAACAAGCAAGTACTGGTCCATTGATACCTGTTTCTGTTAGCCGTGCTAGCATGATATCATGATTCAGTATCAAAAGCTGCTGAGAAATCTAGCAGTATTAACACCGATGAGAAACCACTGTCTCGATTTCGGTGAAGTTCATCTAGTAGGGATATGAGGACCATTTCTGTTCCATAACCGGATCTGAATCTAGACTGACATGGATCTAGCCAGTTAATGAAGATGCATACCTGTAGCAGGTATTCTCCGAGGCCAACAGGTTGGACATCATCACGCATGGGTCGTCGTCCGCAACAGCCCAGGAGACCGGAAGTCAAACAAAAAAAAAACAAAAAAAATAAAACTTTCAAAAGTTCTACAAGCGGCATGGCGCACACGGAGACAATGCACCGCGCATGTGCGAGTGACTTCCCGCCTGCGACACCCGCTTCCCTCAGTTATATGAAAAGCAAACAAGAAGAACAACTCCAGAGGGGAGGAGGGTGGGTTGTGATGATGTCCAGCCTGCTATCCTCGGAGAATACCTGCTACAGGTATGCATCTTCATTTTCTCCAAGGACAAGCAGGCTGGACATCATCACGCATGGGGTATCCCTAGCACCCAGGCTCACTCAAAACAATGAACACAGGTCAATTGGGTCTCGCAACGGCGAGGATATAACTGAGATTGACCTGAAAATAAACACAAGTGAGAGTGCAGCCTGGAACAGAAAAGGGCCTAGGAGGGTGGAGTTGGATTCTAAACCCCGAACAGATTCTGCAGCACCGACTGACCAAACTGACTGTCGCGTCGGGAATCCTGCTGAAGGCAGTACTGAGATGTGAATGTGTGGACTGATGACCACATTTGCAGCCTTGCAAATCTCTTCAATGGAGGTTGACTTTAAGTGAGCCACTGACGCAGCCATGGCTCTAACATTGTGAGCCGTGACATGGCCCTCTAAAGTCAGCCCAGCTTGGGCATAAGTGAAGGAAATGCAATCTGCTAGCCAATTGGAGATGGTGCATTTTCCGATGGCAACTCCCTTCCTGTTGGGATTAAAAGAAACAAACAGCTGGGCGGACTGTCGATAGGGCTTTGTCCGCTCCACATAAAAGGCCAATGCTCTCTTACAGTCTAAGGTGTGCAACTTGTCCTCACCAGGATGGGTGTGTGGACGGGGGGAAAATGTTGGCAAGACAATTGACTGGTTCAGATGGAACTCCGACACCACCTTCGGCAAGAACTTAGGATGAGTGCGGAGGACTACTCTGTTATGATGAAATTTAATATAAGGAGCATGGACTACCAGGGCTTGGAGCTCACTAACTCTACGAGCTGAAGTAACAGCCACCAAGAAAATGACCTTCCAGGTCAAGTACTTCAGATGGCAGGAATTCAGTGGCTCAAAAGGAGCTTTCATCCGCTGGGTGAGAACAACGTTGAGATCCCATGACACTGGTGGAGGTTTGACAGGGGGCCTTGACAAAAGCAAACCTCTCATGAAGCGAACTAAAGGCTGTCCAGAGATAGGCTGACCTTCTACACATTGATGGTAAGCACTGATTGCACTAAGATGAACTCTTATTGAGTTAGTCTTAAGACCAGACTTTGATAAGTGTAGAAGGTATTCAAGCAGGTCCGTGTAGGACAAGAAAATAAAGGATCTAGGGCCTTGCTGTCACACCAGACGGCAAACCTCCTCCATTTAAAAGAGTAACTCTTTTTAGTGGAATCTTTCCTGGAAGCAAGACTCGGGAGACACCCTCTGAAAGGCCTAAAGAGGCAACTTCTAGGTTCGCAACATCCAGGCTGTGAGAGCTAGAGACTGGAGGTTGGGATATAGAAGCGACCCCTCGTTCTGGGTGATGAGGGTCGGAAAACACTCCAATCTCCACGGTTCTTCGGAGGACGGGATATAGAAGCGACCCCTCGTTCTGGGTGATGAGGGTCGGAAAACACTCCAATCTCCACGGTTCTTCGGAGGACAAGTCCAGAAGAGGAGGAAACCAGATCTGACGGGGCCAAAAAGGTGCTATCAGAATCATGCTTCCACAGTCTTGCCTGAGTTTCAGCAGAGTCTTCCCTACTAAAGATATGGGAGGATACGCATACAGAAGGCCTGTCCCCTAATGTAGGAGAAAGGCATCTGACACTAGTCTGTCGTGGGCCTGAAGCCTGGAACAGAATTGAGGAACCTTGTGATTGGTCTGAGTGGCAAAACGATCCACCGAGGGGGTGCCCCACGCTCGGTAGATCTGTCGGACAACGTCCATGTTCAGTGACCACTCTTGATGTTGTATTATCCTGCTCAACCTGTCGGCCAGACTGTTGTTTACGCCTGCCAGATAAGTGGCTTGGAGAAACATGCCGCAACAGCGAGCCCAAAGCCACATCTGGACGGCTTCCTGACACAGAGGGCGAGATCCACTGGCCCCCTGCTTGTTGGTGTAGTACATTGCAACCTGATTGTCTGTCTGAATTAGGATAATTTGATTGGACAGCCAGTCTCTGAAAGCCTTTAGAGCATTCCAGATCGTTCGTAATTCCAGGAGGTTGATCTGAAGACCTGTTTCCTGAAAAGACCAAACAAGTCAATCTACACGAGCTCCCCACCCCTGGAGAGATGCATCCGTCGTCAGCACTTTTCGTGGCTGAGGAATTTGGAATGGACATCTCAAGATCAGATTGGAGCAAATTGTCCACCACTGTAGGGAATTGCAAAAATCGGTAGAAAGATGGATGACATCCTCTAGATCCCCTGTAGCCTGACACCACTGGGAAGCTAGGGTCCATTGAGCTGATCTCATATGTAGACGTCCCATGGGAGTCACATGAACTGTGGAGGCCATGTGGCCCAGAAGCCTCAACATCTGCCGAGCTGTGATCTGTTGAGATGTTCGAGCTGAGGACACTAAGGCCAGAAGATTGTCTGCCCTTGCCTGGGGGAGATAAGCTTCAGACATCCGTGTGTTCAACAGAGCTACTATGAATTCCAACTTCTGTACTGGAATCAGGTAGGACTTGGGATAATCTGTGACAAACCCCAGCAGCTCGAGCAGTTGAATAGTAATCTGCATGGATCGTAGAACTCCTGCCTCCGAGGTGTTCTCGTCGAGGTAAGGGAACACATACACTCCCAGTCTACGTAGCGATGCTGCGACAACTGCCAAGCACTTTGTAAAGACCCTGGGCGCAGATGCTAGACCAAAGGGTATTACACAGTACTGAAAATGCTGATTTCCCCAAGCGGAATCGAAGGTACTACCTGTGAGCTGGGAGCATCGAGATGCGAGTATAGGCATCCTTTAAGTCCAGAGAGCATAGTCAATTGTTTTCCTGAATCATGGGAAGAAGGGTGGCCAGGGAAAGCATCCTGAACTTTTCTCGGACTAGGAATTTGTTCAGGGCCCTTCAGTCTAGGATGGGACGCATCCCCCGTTTTCTTTTGTACAAGGAAGTACCTGGAATAGAATCCCTGCCCTTCTTCCCCTGGTGGCACGGGTTCGACCGCATTGGCCTTTAGAAGGGCGGAGAGTTCCTCTGCAAGTACCTGCTTGTGCTGGGAGCTGAAGGATTGAACTCCCGGTGGGCAATTTTGAGGTTTGGATACCAGATTGAGAGCGTATCCTAACCGGACTATTTGAAGAACCCACCTGTTGGAGGTTATAAGAGGCCACCTTTGGTGAAAAAATATCAACCTCCCCCCAACAGGTAGATCGTCCGGCACGAATACTTTTACCGCGGCTATGCTGCTCTGGAGCCAGTCAAAAGCCCGTCCCTTGCTTTTGCTGGGGAGCCAGAGGAGGCTTAGGCGCATGCCGCTGACAAGAGTGAGCATGCTGGGAGTAAGCTTGAACAGGCTGTTGAGAGGTAGGAGTGTATCTACGCCTATTATAGGAATAGGGAGCACTCCTTCTCCCACCAAAAAACCTCCTAGTGGAGGAGTTAGTAGCAGAAGGCATCCGGCAGGAGAGAGAATCCATTGCATCATGATGCTTCTTGAGGGTATCAACCATATCCTCAACCTTCTCTCCAACCATCGACACTCCTCGGTACCGATGAGGACGTGGGATCCTCACGCCTCCTCGGGGCTGAGTCTGAGTCAGGTCGGTCCCGGGGGGCCTGCACTAAGGCCTACAGACGGGTGGAGACCCACTCAATGCCTCGCTGCTCCCAGCTCGAAGTGATATCTTGGCAGCCATTATCTGGACTCTCAGTGCTGCTTCCCTCGACGTCGATGCCGCCGACCACGGTATTGATGCCGATGTCGACATCGAAGGTCCGGATCAATTGGAAAAAAGTCTCTCACACTGAGCCTCTCGAGCCACCTGGGTCCTTTTCTTCATTAATTTACACAGCTTGCAAGCAGCTGGAAGCTGATTGGCCCTGAGGCACTGGAGACACCACGTGTGAGGGTCGGTAGACGAGATGATCCAGTTGCAGCGAGTGCAGCGTTTGAAGCCACTGGGAGTCCTCGTTGACATGAGCAGGAAAATCAAACGGCTCGATGGTGCCACTTAAAAAGGCACAAAAGAGGGGGGGGAAAAAAAAAAAAAAAGACGCGGCCGCAACGAAAAAGAAAGGAAATTTGAAAAAAATGAGAAATCTAAAAATTAAGGGGAAAAACTTTTTTTTTTTTTTAAATTTGAAGTAACTATTAGAAAAAGAATAGAAAGGACGCGATACATGCGAAAAAACACTCATGGGCAAAACAGATGAGGATCAGCGAAAAAAAACACCACCCCTTCGCAGTTGCAGAGAAAAAGAAACTGAGGGAAGCGCACGACGGAAAGTCACTCGCGCATGCATGGTGCGTTGTCCCCATGCGCACCACGCCACTTCTAGAACTTTTGAAATTTTTTTTTGTTTTACTTCTGGTCTCCTGGGCTGTCACGGACGACGACCCATGCGTGATGATGTCCAGCCTGCTTGTCCTCGGAGAATCTCTCTTCTAGTCAATCACTGAGTTGAACATAAACTGTTTGTTCTATAAATTTCCCTTGAAATGGGATGTTGGATACTGGCCGGTAACTTTCAAGTTTCCTTGTCAAGGTTGTTTTTCTTAAGCAAAGGGTGAACTACTGCCCTTTTTAATGCTGTTGGTAGCTGCCCATTAGAAAGAGAGGAGTTCACAATTTTGATGGCGCCTTACATGAGGCCCATACTTGCCTGCTGCACTATGATGGGCAGGGGTCAAGGGAGCAGTAGTTAATTGAAGGTCTCTTAGGATTTTGTCAAGGCTCTCCTCTCTGTCATTGGTTTAAAAATGCCCCACCTGTCTCTGAGTTTGTGCACTCCTAGTTAACTGATTGGCGACTGGGGTGGGATTGCTTGTAAGTCCTGGTGGAGACTTAAATCTGTTGACAAAGTATGCAAGAAAATCATTGCAGCAGTTTAGACTGGGCATGCTGCTTCTGTTATGAGGGTTGCAGTAGGCTGTTTACTATACTGAACAACTGCTTGGTTGAATTGACAGTTTGTGCACCGCATTGAGAGAAATGTTTTTTGGTTGCTGTTAAGGCTTGACAGTACTTTGTCGTGTGCTTCCTACAGTTTAGCCTGTCTTCATTCAGGCAATACTTATGCCATCGCCTTTCTAGTTTCCATCCTTCACATTTAAGGAACCGAAGTTCTGGAGAAAACCAAAGGTGAGCGTTTGTTAGTGGGGAATAAGACCTTTTTTAGTGGTGCCATTTTCTCTAAGGTCTTGGCTAAGTACGTATTCCAAATGTCAACCTGCAGCAGCCTAGGGTAATTCAGGGTCACTAGAGTAAGCAGGTCTTTCTTGCACAGATATTGTGGTTACAAGGTGCTCAGTATACCATGAGCAGCTACAGTGGTTTCTCCTGTTCTTCAAGCTGGATTAAAAGAGATTCTGATTCATTTAGCTGGGGGATGAATATTCTGCATAATAAGATTGTATCCCAAATCAAGACTGCTACCCCTCCACCCCATCTTCCTGGTCTTAGTTGATGCTGGATGTTGAAACCTGTTGGGCATAGTTCAGCCAGTGGTAAACCCCCACTTTCATCTGGATGAGCTGAAGTGATTTCATCATTAATGGGTACCTGTACAAACTACAAAACATCATCTTCCAAACTCTCAGCATGTAATAGAGGAGCTGGTCAGATTGGTACTCCAAATATTTGTTTGTACGTATCTTTTTATCAATATAATCAAGTATACAGTAATTATAAACTTGAAAAGACTCAAAATCAACAATTACAGGATCAAAACATAATACAAAAAGGAAAAAGAAATTCTCATTATTTAGTCCACAATATACTGGAGACAAGAAAAGGAAAAATAAGAAACTGAAAAGAAATATATAATCAAAGGATCCGAAATGAACTGCCAGACGCGTCATTGCCCAGGCTTTACTTCAGTGCCAACTACAACTCCAATTTCTTCTCTACCCACAATAAATTCAAGGAGCTGTTTAGGTAAAAAAAAAAAAAAAAAAAAAAAAAAAAGGACATTTTTGTTCTGCTAAGAGTAGAGAGAGATGTCTTCGAACGCTAAATCAAAAAATCTATTGTTAGTCCAATTAAAAAAAAAGGTATATTTTCTTTTCCATGCTTTATTTTATTTCTATTACCTTGTTCTGCTAAGAAATACAATATTTCACAGGAAATTTCAAAATAAATGATGCTCCCAAAGCCAGGACCCTCGGTCAAAGAGCAAAGAACTCTTTCCAGCACGTTTGTGATGCTTCAGAAAAATAAGGAAATATGTACATTTGAACCCCAAAACTGTTCATTAATATGAAGGAAATATAATTTGAAAACATAATCTCTATCATGTTCCAGAGCAAAAGTCAAAGTACAGTTGTTCTAGATTTTACAACCTCCAGTGAACTCTCCAGAAAAGCATGTTAATTCTAACTCAACTGGAGGATCTCCCTTTGCTCCAACGTTGAACTTCCAGGTTTTCCCCCAAGAGTCAAATATTGGTTCCTCACGAGAGGTGGAATATTTTCTACAGGGATAAGTAATATTTCACGGAAGTATCTACGTACCATTTCAACCAGAAGTACCTGAGAAAATTCAAAATTTTCAGGTTTTTCTCTCCATACTCTCCAACTTCTGGGCTATGAAAGATCTTTCTTTCAAGAAAATCAATTTTACCTGTTTCAATTCATTTCTGTTCAGCTTGTTTCTCCAATTGTTCCCTATGAGAAGTTAACAATACTCAGTATCTTCCAACTTGGTAACTAAGGTCCCAAAATCAGTTTTAAATTCTTTAAATGCCATTTTAAGATTGGAGTCAATTGCCCTAATAGCTTACCATAGAGAGTCCAAAGTTACTATGGCCAACTGAACAATATCCACATGCAGAGTTCTATTACTTTCAGAAGGTTCCTCTTCCACTCTCTGTTTGCAGCAGCGATCTTCTTGCTGCCTAACCTGTCCCCAAAGGTTCCTGCTCAGCTGCCCCTCCACTAGAGTGGTTCTCTCCAACTTCATGGGAACAAGGCACCACACCAGCCTCTACCACTAAACCTCTTCCAGGCTGCAGAGGAATCAGCCTTAGATCTGGGCTCAAAGAAACACGATCAGCACTAAGGACTGCCGATGAACTCAGCAATCCTTTGATCTCACGCATCAATGCTCCCTCAAAGGTGGTCTTTACCAGATACCTCACAGCTTCAGAGGTCAAAGAGTAAGCCTTCCGAGTGTCTACCCTCCTCCCCATATCAGCAAAAAAGCTGTCTGGGGTTTGATAGCATCTAGAAAGTACACACGAAAGGGAGCTGCGTGCGAAGCGTCTGCTCTGGATGTCATCTTGCCCCCACCGGCCTATATTCCAAATATTAATAATAATAAAGACACTTGTATCCCACACTTACCACAAAAGCTCAGTGTGGCTCACAAAAAGAGTAAACTGAACCAACTCCAGGAATATTACACATGATGGTCAACTGTCAAGAAAAATAGTCACAAGAATCAACAGTTTTCAAAAAACCAAATAATCAGATTGCCTTCTTAGATCAATAGGTAATTCATTCCAGTGGCTAGCTGCCAAATAAGCAAATGTGCCAGAGAAAACCTGTCTATAAGCCACCTGTTTTGTGCCTGGATAATGTAAAAGTAGAAAAAGCATAATATTTCTATGCGATAATCGTATCAACCTACTATACACTCTGGTATTTCACCATGTACAATTCGAAAAACAAGGCAACAAAGCTTACTGACAACTCGCGCTTGCATTGGCAACCAATGCAACTACAACAATAATGGGGAAAACTCTTAAATTTAGAAACCCTAAATATTAATTGCACAATGGTATGTAATAAAGTTTGAAGGGGTTTTGTTACTACTACTACTATGCATTTCTATAGCGCTACTAGGGTTACGCAGCGCTGTACAAGTTAAAACATGGGGAAGGACAGTCCCTGCTCAAAAGAGCTTACAATCTAAAGGTAACAAACTATGTAGTCAGTGTATCATGAATGGGGAAGGTGGTTAGGCGCCAAAAGCAAGGGAGAAGAGATGGGTTTTAAGTAAGGACTTAAAGATGGGCAGGGAGGGCGCATGGCGTATGGGCTCGGGGAGTCTGTTCCAGGCATAAGGTGATGCGAGGCAGAAGGGACGGAGTCTGGAGTTAGCGGTGGTGGAGAAGGGTACAGATAGGAGTGATTTGTCCTGAGAGCGGAGGTTACGGGTGGGGACATAGGGGGAGAGGAGGGTAGAGAGGTAATGGGGGGCTGCAGATTGAGTGCATTTGAAGGTCATTAGGAGAAGCTTGAACTGAATACGGTAGCGAATCTGGAGCCAGTGAAGCGACTTGAGGAGAGGGGTGATATGAGAGTATCGGTTCACGCGGTAGATAAGACGTGCAGCGGAAGTTTGGACAGATTGAAGGGGGGATAGGTGGCTAAGCGGGAGACCAGCAAGGAGAAGGTTGCAATAGTCAAGACGAGAGGTAAAGAGTGAGTGGACGAGGGTTCGGGTGGTCTGTTCAGAGAGGAATGGGCGGATTTTGCTAATATTATAGAGGAAGAAGCGACAGGTCTTAGCTGTCTGCTGGATATGGGCAGAGAAGGAGAGGGAGGAGTCGAAAATGACTCCGAGATTGCGGGCTGACGAGACGGGGAGGATGAGGGCGTTGTCAACAGAGACAGAGAGTGGGGGAAGAGGAGAGGAGGGTTTGGGTGGGAAGACAAGGAGCTCAGTCTTTGCCATGTTCAGTTTCAGATGACGGTTGGACATCCAGGCGGCGATATCCGAGAGGCAGGCCGAGACTTTGGTCTGGGTTTCGACTGTGATGTCGGGAGTGGAGAGGTAGAGCTGGGAGTCATCGGCATAGAGATGGTACTGGAAACCATGTGATGAGATCAGTGAGCCCAGGGAAGAGGTGTATATTGAGAAAAGAAGCGGTCCAAGGACAGATCCTTGGGGAACCCCAACAGAGAGCGGGACGGGGGTGGAAGAAGAGCCATTAGAAAATACTCTGAAGGTGCGTTGGGAAAGATAAGAGGAGAACCAGGAGAGGACGGGGCCCTGGAATCCAAATGAGGACAGTGTGTCAAGAAGTAAATTATGATTGACGGTGTCGAAGGCGGCAGATAAGTCGAGGAGTATAAGGATGGAGTAGTGACCTTTGGATTTGGCAAGGAACAGGTCGTTGCAGACTTCGGAGAGAGCTGTTTCTGTTGAGTGTAGTGGGCGAAAGCCGGATTGAAGCGGATCAAGGATGGCCTGAGAGGAGAGGAAATCAAGGCAGCGACTGTGGACAGCGCGTTCAAGTAATTTGGAGAGGAAGGGTAGAAGGGAGATGGGGCGGTAATTGGAGGGACAGGTGGGGTCAAGTGATAGTTTTTTAAGAAGTGGAGTGACTACAGTGTGCTTGAAGGTGTCAGGGACAGTAGCAGTGGAGAGAGAGAAGTTGAGGATGTGACAGATTGAGGGGTTAACTGTAGGAGAGATGTTGGTAAGCAGAGTGGTGGGAATGGGGTCAGAGGAACAGGTGGTGCACTTAGAGGAAGAAAGAAGGCGAGCAGTTTCCTCTTCGGTGATCTCAGGGAAGGAGGAGGAGGAGGATAGGTTAGGTTGGTTGAGGGAGTGGGTTAAGAAGTCACAGGGAGGAGAAGGCTTGGAGGTGAATTCAAGGTTTATCTTCTGCACTTTATCGTGGAAGTAGTCAGCTAATGTTTGAGGAGAGAGTGAGGGGGGGGTGGGAGCGGAGGGCACTTTAAGTAGGGAGTTGAGGGTTGCGAAGAGGCGACGAGGGTTGGAGCCAAGAGAATTGGTTAATTGAGAATAGTATTCCTGTTTGGCAAGGAATAGGGAGGACTGGAAGGAGGATAGCATGAATTTGTAATGGGTGAATTCTGACAGGGTGCGAGATTTCCTCCAGAGTCGTTCAGCAGATCGGGTGCAGGAGCGAAGGTAACGGATGCATGGGGTTAACCAGGGCTGAGGATTAATGCGCTTAGTGGGGCGAGAGACAGATGGTGCTAGGGTATCCAGATCAGTGGAGAGAATTTCATTGTAGGTAGAGACAGCCGTGTCGACAGATTCAGAAGACGCGATGGACGGGAAGAGATTGGAGATGTGAGAGGATAGGGTAGGGGGGTCGACAGCTTGGAGATTCCTGAAGGTAGTGGTTATAGTTGGGCGAGGTTGAGGGGGAGGGTGATGAAGTGTGAGGGTGATTAGGTGATGATCTGAGATAGGAAGGACTGAGGTGCAGAAATTAGAAGGTGAGCAGGAAGAGAAGAGAACGAGGTCGAGACAATGGCCATCACGGTGAGTAGGGGCGGTAGAGGATAGTCGGAGGTTAAAGGAGGATATCAGAGTGAGGAATTTAGAAGCGTAAGAGTTGGATGGGTTGTCAACGTGAATGTTAAAATCACCAAGAATGAGGGATGGAGATGCGGGATCAAGAAAGACGGTGAGCCAGGCGTCGAAGTCAGTAAGGAATGAAGAGAGGGGCTTATCAGGGGGGCGGTAGATGACGGCAACTCTGAGTGGTAATGGGTGGAATAGTCGGATGGAGTGTGCTTCAAAGGACGAGAAGCAGTGAGACTGCGGCAGGAGGAGGGGTTGGAAACTACAGGAGGGCGAGAGAAGTAGCCCGACGCCTCCGCCGCGGCCATCTGGGCGGGGAGTGTGGGAGAAGAGATAACCTCCATGACAAAGGGCGGCGACTGAGGCAGAGTTGTCAGGGGAGAGCCAGGTTTCGGTTAGGGCGAGTAGTTGAAGGGAGCGAGAGATGAGGAGATCGTGGATGAAGGGCAGTTTGTTGCAGACCGAGTGGGCATTCCACAAGGCACATGAGAAGGGGAGAGACGAGGGGGGGAGGAGGGGAATAGAGACGAGATTGGAGGCGTCATGGAATCGTTTGTGTGGATAGGAGGAGGACAGGTGAGGGGGGGCCTGGATTAGGATTAATGTCTCCAGCGGATAGCAGGAGGAGGAGCAGGAGAGTGCGGAGGAGGGTGGGGGAGGTCGGGCGACGAAGACGGGGTGCACTTAGGAGGAATGGTGAAGGGTTAATGGTAGGAAGGAGATGTTGAAGATTAAGGGCTAGGAAGGAGGAGGGGGACAAGAGAGATGGTGAGGTGGTGAGGGATGGGGGTGGATAGGGTATTGCCGTAGTGGGCAGGTTGGGAGGGAACACAGGTGGGCAATGAGTTCCAGCAGTGGACAGCGGTAAGGGGAGGGGAAAAAGATTAGGAAGGGATAGGGCAAGGAAGAGGATGTGGACAGGGGCCATAAGTAGTGAATGCGGTGTAAGTGTAGAGACTGAGGTGAGAAGTAGATAGATAGAGCGGAGAGTCGGAGGCTTGGAATTGGAGGGATAGATGGACTGAAGAGAAGGCAAGTCAATGGCTGACAAGTTAGCAGGCAGGCAAGTGAGGCAGTGGCTGCCAGACTAGCAGGCGGGCTGAAGCAAGCTGGAGTGGATGGACAGGGATGAGCAGGGAGAGGATGGGGGGGTAGGTAGGTCAATGGCTGACAAGCTAGTAGGCGGGTTGGGGCATGCTGGAGCCGGTGGACAAGAACGAGCAGGGAGATTCTGGAGAGCAGATAAGACAAGGGCTGACAAGTTAGCAGGCAGGCGAGTAAGTCAATGGCTGACAAGCTAGCAGGCAGGCTGGAACAAGCTGGTGCAGATGAGCAGGGAGAAGCTGGAGCAAGCAGGCTGGAGCAGATGGACTGGAACAGGCAGGGAGAAGCTGGTTCAGGTGGATCGGAGCACGCTGGAGCAGATGTACTGGAGCAGGCAGGCTGGAGCCGGTGTACTGGAACAAGCAGGGAGAAGCTGGTTCAGGCAGGCTGGAGCCGGTGTACTGGAACAAGCAGGGAGAAGCTGGTTCAGGCAGACTGGAGCCGGTGTACTGGAACAAGCAGGGAGAAGCTGGTTCAGGCAGACTGGAGCCGGTGTACTGGAACAAGCAGGGAGAAGCTGGTTCAGGCAGACTGGAGCCGGTGTACTGGAACAAGCAGGGAGAAGCTGGTTCAGGCAGACTGGAGCCGGTGTACTGGAACAAGCAGGGAGAAGCTGGTTCAGGCGGACTGGAACACGCTGGAGCAGATGTACTGGAGTAGGCAGGCTGGAGCAGGTGTACCGGAGCAAGTAGGTGTACTGGAGCAGATGGGCTGGAACAAGCAGGGAGAAGCCTGACTGGAACGCTGGAGCAAGCAGGGGAAGCTGGGTCGGCGTACTGGAACAAGCTGGGATCACGAGATGGGATCATGCAGACAGGAGCAGGCGGACTGGAACACACTAGGGCAGGAACATGCTAGCAGGGAGAAGCTGGATCAGGCGGACCGGAACAGACTGGAGATGCTGGATCAGGCGGACTGGAGCAAGCTGGACTGGGAGAAGCAGGGATAAGCTGGATCAGGCGGGCTGGAGCGACTGGAGCAGATGGACTGGAACGAGCAGGGAGAAGCAGCTGGATCAGGCGGGCTGGAACAAGCAGGAAGAAGCTGAATCCGTCGGACCGGGACAGGCTGGAACAGGTGGCTGCAACAGGCGGACTGGAACAAGCAGGAAGGAGCTGGATCAGGCGGACCGGGGCAAGCCGGAGCAGGAGGCAGGAACAGGCAGGGAGAGGCTGGAACTGCGGACTGGGACAGGCAGGAAGAAGCTGGATCAGGCTGCAACAGATGGACTGGAGAAGGCCTGGAGAAGCTGGATCAGGCGGATTGGAAGAAGCAGGAGCAGAGGCACTGGAACAGGCAGATGGATTGGGGCATGCTGGTGGGCTGTAACAGGCAGCGAGTGCAGATGGAGCAGAGCTGGCAGGGAAAAGCTGGGCCCTGGGTAGCCGGCCGAGAGTGAAGGGGACAGGCTGTAGCAGGCAGGCAGGCAGACAGACAGCCAAAACTAGCCCCGAGCAGAGAAGCCGCGCGTCTCAGCGCGCAACCGAGTGTGCGGCGCTTCCCTCCTCTTCACCTTGATCAGGACGGCAGGCGCTCGCCCCGTTCCGGGGCCTCCACGAGGCAGCAGATAGCCGCGATTGGCTCAGATCAGCCCGTCCTCGCCGGCTCTGCACCTCGCCCTTGCAGCGGAAGGAAGGAAGACTGTCTCCCTTCCGCTCCGGCCCGCCGCCTGTCCTTCAGCAGGTAAGTGGCGCCTTCTCTGGGGACTCTCGGGTGCTCAAATGGTTACCTCGTGGGGGAGGCCTTGTTCGTGGTTTAGGCTCCCCCGGCGAGCCCCTCCACCTTCCCGGGAATGCAAACCCTACGAGAGGAGGTATTCCACCTCCTCGTGTGCAGCAGGGCCGCACAGATCGTGATCTCCGACAGATCCCAGCGATCTTCAGGGGAGCTCCCGACTCGGCGTCCGATCAGGTCGCCATCTTGCCTCCCAAGTTAACACTACCTCCTTACAACCTAGGAAAATGTTACAATAAATCGATATGTGACAGCACAATTGCTTGCGCATTCGATCTAAACACTTCCGATTAAAATTTGATCTTATATGACGTAGCTTCCACATCGCAACAAAATACCTTATTAGCTACTGCTTTCACTTGCTCTTCAAATGAGATATTTATCAAAAATTACTCCAAAAATTTTAAGAGAAGACTCCAGTGGAAAATCAATATCATCAATACATAAGTGGTATCAAATTCAATATAGGAAGTGAGAAAAAAACACTATAAACGTTTTATCCTTATTCATTTAAGTCTAAAGGTAGTTGCCCATCCTTCTATTACATTAATCACCTTAGATACAATAGAGACTACAATCGGCAGGTGACCTTCAAAAGGAATAAAAACAAATCATCTGTATACATAAAAATTCTAAAACCCAACCCAGCTAACGTTTTACCCAAAGGCCCCAACATCAATTTTCTTCTTGATAAACAAACTAAATTGATATGCAGTGAGGCGCTGGGGGTGTGGCCAAGACAGCACTGGTCAGCGAGACTTTGAACTCCTCTTGGAGGTTTTGGGGGTTTTTTTTTGCCAACACTGTACTCTTATCTCATGAGAACATGGGGAAGAGAAGGAGTAAATCCAAGGTGTACCCCCTCTGCGACTGACAGTCCCCTGCTTAACAGCAAACGACTTTGGAGGGATTTCGCGCCCGTTGCCAATTCCAGAGTGCTTCCTGCTTCAACCGCAATGCTGGGGAGTTCGGCCAAGCACAGCGTTAGTGAGGGTCCCATTAGCCCCAAGCAGGGGCGTAGCCAGACTTTGGCGGGAGGGGGGTCCAGAGCCCGAGGTGAGGGGGCACATTTTAGCACCCCCCCAGCGCCACCGAACCCCCCCCCCCCCATTGCTGACTTTGTCCCCCCTGCCGCCGACCCTCTCGACCTCCCCCCTCCCGCCGTCAACCCCTCGCCTACCTTCACTAGCGGGGCACCCCAACCCCCACCAGCCAAGGTCCTCTTCTTCTCGCAAAAGGCTTCCTTCTGTTTCTGATGTCCTGCGTGCTGAAGGGGGTTAGCAAAGGCAGGCGACGGCGGGTTGGCGGCAGGAGGGGGGTGGTCGGGCGGGTTGTCGGCAGGGGGGTCCAGGGCCAAATCAATGGGGTCCCAGGCCCCACATAGCTACGCCACTGGCACCAAGTTGAGGACAGCTCCCTCGCAACCCAGGATGTGGAACCTGTGTTGGAGAAGTGCAGAGTTCAGCACCCAGAGTGGGTGAAGTGCTGTTACTTGTGCCAGAAGATCTCCAGCAGCTAAGTCCTCTCCTAAACCTTTAGTTGCACCATTTGGTGGATATTCTGGGGGAGAAGTGAGTCAGCCTCTCAAAAAAATTCCTCCAGGATTGCGCAGACGTGCGACACCTGCCGTTGTGACTTTGGTCCCTGTGGGATGTCATCAAGCCAGTAACTCTTCTTTATTAGCTATAACTGATAGACTTGTGGATAAAGTTAATGAGAAGGAATTGCTACCCATGCCATACAATTAGATCAATTGTCCACCAAGGTCAAGGTTTTGGAAAAGAAGTTGTCATCTATGGAACAAACAAATGCTACGATGGTCAAAGAAAAATTTATGGTACAGTGTCAGCTAGAATATTTTGAAAATCAACAGAGGTGTAGCAATTTAATACTTCTGAATTTCCCCAGGAAATATCTGAGGGAAGTATGATTGACTGAACGAATTATAACTCTTACTGTAAGAGCTTATTATTTATCTGTACCAGGGAAAGTTGATCAAGAAGATCGGAGCAAATGATTATAAAAACTAGATTTGACCAATTTTCTGAAGTCTTCACTTCAAATCAGATCTTATGTACAGCTAATATCTCTTTCCAGGATTCAATACGGTTTACATTCTAGGTGTGACAAAAGCAGAAACTGTCAGTGTACACATGAGACAAATGATTATAGGAAAGTCTAAATAAGTGATATGAAGAGATGACGTAATAACCCAGAGAATGACTTTGGTGTTGACATTTGCACTGGAAATGGACCATAATCTTGTATTGCATTTATTTTTCAAGTATATGCAAGAGCAGTCTTTGGGATCTATAATTTGTGTATTTCCTGATTTATCAAGGCAACACAGAAAAGATAAGAATTCTTGGCTATTAAGCTTCAAAGACTTGTGCTTGGTGCGGACTTTTTTTGTTAAAATTTCCCTGCAATTGTTCTGTTCTTTTTGAGGGTAAATCATTTATTTTTGTAACCCCAAACTCCCAGAGTTTTTGACATATTTTAAATACTTCTAACCTGCCTACGTACTAAACGGTTTCCATAAAAACATACATATTAAAATACAAACTCTCCAACTCTACACTGCACATCAGAAAGCTTTAACAAAAAGCTGTGTTTTTAACATTTTCTTAAATTGCTGAAAACTAGTAGTTATATAAGCAGCTGAGAAGAGATGAAAGCTTTGAATATAACTCCACAGGTATAGCTGCTGCTATTGTCTGTAGGGATAACCCTGGAATGTGTCTTTTGGCATGTATTATGATTTAATTTCCTTGTGATTATTTTCAAGTTGTAGCCCACCCCTTTTAATATTGTGGACAAATCATTAAATTTTTATTTCCAATATCTTCTATTCCTTAGATATTGTTGCTATTTCTCTTCACTTTTGAATGACTGTAAAATTGGAAATTACAAATAAAGAATTTAAAATAAATTGGCATGCAGTGAAACCAAATCCTGCCTTTAAATCTGAACCAGATACATCTGTACATTTTTTTCATAATCTCAAATAAAAGTTTAGATCCATCCCTCTCTGTGCTCAACTAGTTAGTAGTACATGATTCCTTTGCTTTCTGATTTATTTATTTTTTTTTACTGGTGAGGAAGGCTAGAGCTCTAAAGACCAGGAGGCAAGGGGGGAAAGGGTGAAGCAGGGACCCAGAAGACTGACTATGCCCCCCCAAAGTCAGCACCACCAGCCAGACACCCCTAAACTCAACTGGCCCACAAGACCCAGGAGTATCCCCAACAGACAAATCCAGGAGCTGCTGAAGAGTCGTCCACCACCTGCTGGAGATAGAGATGTACAGGCCATCTGGTATCACTGCCTTCAGCTTTGTACTCTGTATCTCCAGCTGCTGGTAGATGGACACAACCCACCAGTTCTTGGATTCAGCTGCTGCATATGCTAAGGAAACACAGATGATGTTCCTTAACCTATTTATGGAACCCACATACCTTTGCTTTTTTCATCTTCTAACTGCCTAGACTGCTGTTTTAACACTAGCCCTGGATGAAACCAAGCAAGTCAATACATACCAACCTCAATCTTAGTGTCCATTTAGCAGCCAGCTTATCAGATGCCTTTTCAAAATGGTGATTCCATAATTCTACATTTTCTGTAGCATCCCAACTATGAAAAATATTCTGTAATCTAATAGCTTCCTTAAGATCGTCTCCAAATACATTTCTCAATCCCTATTCTCCCATTTCTCAATCGCAATTCCCCCTATTTTATATACTTAGGAACACTCTCAAGTAACATTACTCAAATTCAATTGACTTAGCATTAACCGTGATCACAGCAAGGTACATATTAAACCATAATGACTTCTAACATCTTAAATTATGGCCAAATTTTTTTTTAAATCAAGAATATATATCCCTCATTGTGAGTTGTATAGACAGCCATGGTTCTAACTAGACTAATTTCTCTAAAGCAATATACAGATCATGGTACACAAGAATTATTTAATGCCTATAAAAAGTCAGTATGAATAAATGAAATTTATTTTATAGATAATCCATCTGACCAAGGAATAAACATGTCACAAAAATTAATGAAGCTTAGAAGACAAAGACTAACCTGAAATCTTCACTTGCTAGTTGAAAGGTTTCACTATTCCTGTCAATACACAAATATTTTGTACATTAATAAGTTTGAAACATTATATAATATAATCAGAAAAATCTTCAAGTTGTTGAGAAAAAAAAAAAAAAAAAAAAGATTGAAAACATTTTTTAAATTGCATGTGTTTAAGATGGTAAAATTACAAACATAAGGACAAAATAATGCATTTTGCAAATCATTGCATCTAAGGACTAAATTTCCCTAGTCCCTTCCCCAAGATCTGGCAGTGAATGGTTCTATTTGTCAAAGTACTGAACTTCTAAAGGATGAAAGGGTAAAAAAAAAAATGTATAATTGTAAAACATGTTTGTAGAAATTCCACCAAAATATCAACTACACTTAGAACACTTGTTTGCTTTTCACAGATGTGGAAAGCAAACCTGAAAATTGTAAATTTTTGATAGCCAACTATTTTATTCACATAAGGGAAAAGGCTGCCTATCCAAAAAAATATAGTCTCAACAAACAAGTTCCTCCCAGAATTAAAAGGAACTTACTTCCAAGGAAACACACATACAGATGTCTGGTATGTGTAAGTCACATGCAAAAACATTACCGGGGAGGGTTGGGGAAAGAGGATATGTAGCTATCTCACCTTCTCCTTCAGCAGGGCTTAGTATAATACACACACAGTTTTTTTAATGCATATAGATACATACACCCCCCCCCCCCCAAACACACACACCCCCCCATAGTCAGCAGAATGAAGTGGCTCTCTTCAATAAGCACACTGCCTGGCTAATTTAAGTCTGATGAATTGACATGGCAAAAACCAGAGATACCAAGTCACACGCATCTCACTCCCTCCCCATCTACCTTAAAATTTGTCTTCACTTTTAGAGGTGGCAGGCAGAAGCAATTCACATACACTGCATCTGACTGCAGAGCCTACCCTCTGATGCAGCTTCCTGTTGAAACATGGGCAGGACATGGCAGATGGAAGGCTCTGGGGTTAGCTGTGGTCAGCACGTATGAATTGCTGCCACTACCAGGTGATCTCGAGAAATGTGTCCAATGTTCCCGTAATAAGCCATATGGGCACAGATTGATGGGAACATTGGACACTAAAGGTTTAAAGTAGACTGAGGAGAAAAGGAAGGGAAAGATGCTGAAACATTTGCGTGAGGGAGCAGGAGCTGAGAGATGGAACGAGGAGATGCTGGTCTCCAAGCGTTAAAGGGAGAGAGAAGATAGATGCTGGAAATGACACAGCCATGTGGGAGAAGCTATAGAACATTCAAGAAATTAGTGAGCATGGAGGGCAGAAACGTGGTAATGGCAAGCAGATGAAATAAGAATGAGGCTGGGAAAAAGGGAGCTGGAGGGGTGAAACGATGGAAAGTTGATAGGTAGATGAAAAGTAAATAAGGAGGAGATGGAGGACGGGATGTGTGCAAAAGGGTGAAATTTGAGTAGACAGAGGCAGAAGAGAAAGAGGAAAAGATAAAAGGGAAAGATCAATATGTCAGAGACATATATAGTGAGAGAATGTAATTAGACAGGAGGAGAGGAGAACTGATAAATGGAAGCAGCAACTGGTAAAAAAATGTTAGCACATGACATATAGGAAAGCAGAAGAGAGAAACTGGGACCAACATTATTGAAAAATAAAACGTCCATACTACTACTAATAATAATTTCTATAGAGCTACAAGACGAACACACAACTAAAAGGTAGAAAAGTGTTTACTTTATTAACTAGAATATGTTAACTTTAGGAAATGTGCATCATGCATGTCTTTGTATTGTCAGTTCAACAGGAAATGCATTCCTGTTTATATTTCTCCAGTGCAGGGGTTGGCTGCTTGTGGTTTTCAGTTCAATTTTTGGCTTCAAACTATTTTCAAGTTTATTCAGCGTTTGTTATACCATACATCAAACAGGTTATATGAGTGCTACAAGAAAAGAGAAAGGATCGCAAAAGGAGAAGGTTGTTAAAGGAAAGAGGAAATTGAGTGGGCAAGAGAGAACTACAATATATGACAGGCTGCAGAGGATGGTGGTAAATGGAATCAGATCGGAAGGAAGGTGAGTAGTGGAGTGCCTCAGGGATCGGTGGTGGGGCCGATTCTGTTTAATATATTTGTGAGAAATTGCTGAAGGGTTAGAAGGAAAAGTTTGCCTTTTTGCAAATGACACGAATATATAGCTGGCAGCAGTGAAGCTCTTTGACTAGTTTGGGTATCGTGGTCGCTGGGAGAAGGGCTTGGAAGTTTTGTAACACAGGGTGTGGGATTGCTCCTCATGATGAAGCTTTATGTGAAATGTGGCTCGCATTGAAGAGCTAAGGAATATGAGAGAGTTTGCTGTTCATTAACATCTATCTGCACTGGCTCTGAAATTTGTATGGCGAGCCAGCTGAGTGATGATTAAGGTATATTTTACAACTTTTTCGGAGGGCCAATTGTTTCAGCTCCTTTGAGACATTTGTGAATTGTTGGTTCTCTATTTACTGATTTCCACAGATTGGAACCAAGCTGGACTATGAGAAGTGATTATAGCTACTGGCGTTGAGCCATTCATGCAGTGTTGCAGTTGACAAACTGGAAATTAGGATAAGATTGCTTTGATTGAGGGGCATTTGTAAGAGGACTATATTGGGGTGTTTTTGTGACACTTCATAGTATATGTAATTTCCATAGGGTTGTGAAGATATGAATGTTTTCAATGAATGATTTTAGTTATGTTGCACAATTTTGTACATGTTTTTTTAAAATAAATCTTTATTAATATGTTTTTTTAAAGATTAGAGCACTTATTTTTAAGTAGATAAAATTTAATGCCAAGAAGTGCAGAGTGACGCACTTGGGATCCAGAAATACAAAAGAGATGTACCGGATAGGAGGGGAGTGATTGGTAAGCTTAGCTCAAGAATGGGATTCTTGGGTGATGGCATCTTAAGCTCTCAAGGTGACAAAACAGTGCGACAAGGAGGTGGCCGTGGCCAGAAGAATGCTAGACTGCATAGAGAAGAGTATAACCAGCAGAAGAAAGGCGGCATTGATACCCCTGTACAAGTTATTGATGAGGCCCCATTTGGAGGGGAAAATTAGGTTCTTACCTTGGTAATTTTCTTTCCTTTAGTAAAAGCAGATGAATCCATTAACTGATGGGTTGTATCCGCCTACCAGCAGGTGGAGATAGAGAACACTGAAAAGCCATAGTGCCCTCTTGGACAGCTGCCTTCAGTATTTGAAACTTCCAAAGCAGAGTGAATCCTCAAAGTAGAACAACATGAACTTTCCTCACAGCGAACGAACGCCCCAGAATAGGAGCAATAACCATACAAAGGAGGGACAATCTCCACCTCCTGTAATAGAACAGTATATAGAAATCCCGAAAACTGTTTTGCAACTCCTCCCGATACATATCTGCATGAGAGAACTGAACAAAAAACAGAGTCAGACAGGGAGGGATCATGGATTCATCTGCTGTGACTAAAGGAAAGAAAATTACCAAGGTAAGAACCTAATTTTCCCTTCCTTGTCATCAGCAGCAGATGAATCCATTAACTGATGGAATGTACAAAAGCACTCCCTATTTAGGGCAGGAACATGCAACTCCGTGAGCAAGCACTTATGCTCCAAAAATCGCGTCCTGCTGCGCTGCAACATCCAGCCTGTAATGTCGGACAAAAGAGAGCTGAGAAGCCCAAGTAGCCGTACTACAGATCTCTTGAAGAGAGAGTGCTCCTGTTTCAGCCCACGAGGAGGAAATCGCTGTCGTGGAATGCGCCTTGAACGAATCAGGCAGAGGCCACCCTGACAGCAGATACGCAGAAAAAATGACTTCCTTGAGCCAACGGGCTATAGTGGCCTTAGACGCCGGAGACCCTCTACAGGGACCTGATAACACAAAAAGGTGATCAGAAGTCATTTGACATCTTCAGATATTGCAACAGAGCCCTGCGGACATCCAAAAGATGTAACTACCCAAAAGATTCCGGAAACTACTCTCTAGAGAAGGAGGGCAGATAAATGGGTTGGTTCAGGTGAAACGCTGAAACCACCTTAGGCAGGAAGGAAGGCACTGTACGTACCGTTACGCCGGACTCTGAGAATTGCAGAAAAGGGCAACTTCACCAGCCTTTGCTTAGAGGCCATGTCAGCCACCCAATGCCGTAGCCATAGAAGGAGGCGGGCGGACACCCACCACAGACATCTGTTTAGCCGAAGCTCTGACCAGATCATAGAGGGCGTCAGCTAAAAATGACAAGGCCGACTCCATGCGCGGTGCAACCTCAGCGAGGGACTCCGCACCATTCACGGGCTGTTCCACTGCCTGTTGTAACCAAGAAAGGCAGGCTCTAGCAGCATAAGAACTGCAAACAGACGCCCTTAAGGCTAGGCCCGAAATCTCAAAAGGACCGTTTTAGCGCTGATTCCAGGCGCTGTAGGAGTATTTCCCTGTGTGTCTCACCTTGCTGGGCTTGGCCTATACAAGCCTATGACATCCTGTTACAAGATGATGGCTGCATCAACCTCTGACCTGCACATCTCTGTCAGCAAGAAACAGCTTGGCAGCTTGTGGAAAATTACAGCAGAAGCTCAAAACCAAGGACATGCTGTGGGCAAACCATGCCTCCATTATCTCCCTGAGAGGCTGGCTCCAGCAAGGCGGGTGAGAAACAGAACATGCAGACCATAATGTAACAACTTGAAGGTCAAGAACAACAGACCCTTCTTGCCAGGCAGTGAGCCGAGGAAGATCCAGATTGGTTCCTGCAGCCACCGGACCAACAGGTACTGGGAAGAGCAGGAACAAGGAAGAGTTAGTCGGAAGCCTTGGAAGAAGGTGGAGGTGGAACGAAGACCAGTGAGACCTAATAAGGTCCTCACCTGATGAGCTGTGTATCTGGAGGAAGTATCGTGGTTCAGCTGAACCTGCACTGAGTGACCTGCGCCCTCCCTGTCTGCTGCAGAGTTCCCGTTCCAGCTCTGACTGAGACTCGCTGTGAATTCAGCTTGAGTCTGTGGAGTATCCCGTGCCAGCTCCCGAGAGACAGCCCTGAGGTCAACCTGGTGAGCAACACGGTGATTTATTTCCTATTAGTCTGGGGCTAGTTAGTGGTAATTACCGGAGCAAAGGACTGGGGTAGTCATACCGTGATCAGGAGATAAGCTGCTAATAACTGTACTACCTCGTACATAGTGTAACCTGACCAATCAGTGGTGTAATTTTATCTGGTAACCAGTAAGAATTAGTGTTTAGTAGTGTGACGTATGATTGTAATTTTTTTCAGCCAGTAATTTTGTATT
Source organism: Microcaecilia unicolor (assembly GCF_901765095.1). Classification (NCBI taxonomy): domain Eukaryota; kingdom Metazoa; phylum Chordata; class Amphibia; order Gymnophiona; family Siphonopidae; genus Microcaecilia; species Microcaecilia unicolor. Next base: position 172,054,164 of record NC_044040.1, read on the forward strand.
CAGCCAAAGCTTTGCCAGAATTCTATATATTTTGCATACATTATCTATATTTTCTTATCTATAATAAACTAATGTATTCCAGCTTGCATTATCAGTTGCAGTTCTTTTTTTTTTTTAATTTTATTTGTAATTTTAATGAATTTTACAAGAAACACTTGTACAGAAAAGGAGTATTACCATACAAGAAAATATTTTATAAAGAAAATCTATTAAATGATAATTACTGCTAAAGTCCACAATTACAGGCAAGGCACAATTCAAAAATAGGTTAACATAGAAAAATATAAGTAGAACATGTTCCCACTTATCCTATCACGGAGTAGATACTAATGGAGGAAGCACAAGAGAGTTTACGGCTGGTTCTTGTCTGGAGTCCAGGAATTTTGCTAACTGATCACTCTCAAAGAAAACATATTTAATTGATTGAAATTTAACAACACATTTGCAAGGAAAATTAAGCCAGAAAATTCCCCCCTGTGACAATACACAATCACGAAGTTTCAAAAAAGACTGACGTCTTTTCTGAGTTTGTCGAGCAATATCAGGAAATACTTTGACTTTGCAATTCAGAAAGACTTCATGTCTATGTTTAAAGAAAGTTTTCAAGATCCAGTCCCGATCCGGCTGTAGAACAAAGTCTATAATTAATGTAGCAGGTTGTACTCCACATAGTTCATCTTCAATTGTTTGTGATAAATTCAAATTTAGCTCCTCAAATGGGGTTTCCATAGATGGTATTATGCGCTCACTTAGTTTCTTAACATAGGGAGCCAAATAATAAATCCTTGCTACAGGTGGAAACAATTGTTCAGTAATTTTTAATACTTCAGAAAGAATGTTATTAAAGGAGCCACTGCTGGAACTTTAGGAAAATTTATAAATCTCAATGTTTTCATCCTCTGTAAATTTTCTAAAGTTTCTATTTTCCTATGTAAGTATACATTTTCTTTTATTAAAGTTATTTGACTCTCTTTAATTTGATTTGTTTCAAGTATAATTGTTTGTTCAAAAGTTTTAGATTGTTCCAACTGTTTTTCCAAGTCTGCTATTTTAGCTTAATTTGATTGAGTGACTAACTATTGGAGATAGTTTCTGGGTTAAAGAATCTTCTAAACATTCCAAAGCATCCCAAATTTTTTTCTAGGGTTATTTTCTCTGGTTTTTTAGGAAATAATTTCAATGTTACCTCTTCCTGAGCTCCTTTCTCAGAGCCAGTCTTGCTCTCCTGTGATTCAACTCCTGCTCCTTCGGTATTCTCAGCAGTAACCACCAGCACTGCTGCACTCAGCGTTCTGCTAGCAGAGTCTGCCCCTGCTCCCAGATCAGACATCTCCTCATCGGGTCTAGTCAATCCAGAACTCTGGTCTGCCAGCATTGCCGGCATTGAAGGAGGACTCCGTTCCTCTGGGCTCAGAGTGGTCTCTCCCTCAGGCAGGTAGGTCGGTTCTCCTCTCATCGATCCCTCCTGCAGCAAGGGTTGTTGCCCAGTCAATTCTACTCTGGGAACAGTGAAACGGTCCATCGGTCCCAATTCCTGTCTTGCAGAGGGAGCAGGGTAAGCGCTCTGTTTGCCCCTTCTCTTGGGCATGGAAATGTATTTTTTTAAGGAAAAAAAACAGCAAGAGGGAGTTGAGTGAGGAGCTGTTTCACACACGTCCTATTCAGACGCCATCTTGCCTGGAACCACTTTAGATCCAGAGTTGCAGTTCTTTCTAACTGAAGTATTTGGCTAAGTTCCAAGGTTCCCACCCCTAGGCCGAGTACAGGATAATTTGCTTGCAGATAGTTCTGTTTGGGGATCCTGGGACACAGGCAATTTATTATCTGTGGCTATCCTACAGCGCCGGTCCTGAATGTCCTTCAGGGTAACCCCTCCCTCTACTGGGAGGGTGGTCTTTTTTGTCACAGCCGTGACTAAGGCATCCACTTTAGGCATCCCAAAATGGGCCAAGTGCTCCTCATTCAGAGGGTAAAGATGCCCCATCGCCCTGGCCACTTTCAAAGGCCCCTCTGGGTCAGCCCATTGAGCAGAAATAAGCTCTTGGATGGAGTCATGCAAAGGAAAGGCTCGAGCAGGCTTCTTAGTACTCGCCATCCTCGGATTACCAGAGGAAGCCTCGACTTGAACAGAATCATCAATAGAGAGGGCCTGTAAGGCATCAGAGGTAAGTGCTGGTAGCTCATCGTGGTGGAAAATCCGAACCGCAGTGGGATCATCCAGATCCAGTGGCAAACCGGCACCTTCCTCTGGCTCCTCAGACCACGAAGGCCTGCCAGATCCCTCAGAGTCCCCACAGCCCGACCACGGGGTGGGGGGAGGTGCGCTACTCTCTGACAGGGAATTTACCCGTCTATGTTTAGCGTGCATCCAACGCTCAGGAGCATCCACTTCTGACATCTGCCCTGGGCCATCATCAATCGGAGGGAGACCAGGTAGCAACGCAGCGTCAGACACCTGCGGCAGAGCTCATTTCAGCATGAAGGCTTTATGTAAAATAAGCACAAACTCAGGGGAGAAAAACTTAGCCTGACCTCCCATCTCCGAATTAGGAGCTACGGGGAATGGAGCTCCTCTGGTAGCCTCGGCCCGAGGCGCCCCTCTGCTCACAGACTCCTCCGCAAACGCGGGGGTCGAGCCATGCGGCGCTTCCAAGATGGCGCCCGCTGCCAGCTCCATTGAGCGGGAAGACTCATTGCTCGCCATGCTCGTACTGGCTCTGGGGAGGAAGGGTTGGTGGTTGGGAGGCGGGGCTAGTGCTGGGCAGACTTCTACGGTCTGTGCCCTGAAAATGACAGATACAAATCAAGGTAAGGTATACACAAAAAGTAGCACATATGATTTTATCTTGTTGGGCAGACTGGATGGACCGTACAGGTCTTTTTATGCCGTCATCTACTATGTTACTATGTTACCATCTATACAGCATGTTTTACAGAGCCCCGCTGCTGATCTGCGCTTGCCACAACAGGAACAGCGCTCAACTCCCTCAGCAGCCATCGCCGAAAAACGGCGGAATAAAATACAAAATGGCAGCTTCACACCAAAATCACCCGATCGGAACGCCGTCCGCGGGCCCTCCCCGGAGGAGCTGAGTACCGCTCTTACCTCAAAGGACCGAGTCCACCGAGCTCCGGTCACGCTGCACGTCAATAAAAGCCTCAGAATAGCAGCGCATAAAAAGCGCAGGATTTTTTTTTTTATGCTGTGAGGAAAGTTGGAGGCAAACAGCTACAGAGGTACTCCGGAGGCAGTAGAGGGTGGGAAAGGCAGGGACAGGGCGAACCTATATGCCTACATCCACAAGGGGGAAGTGGGAAAGGCAAGGAAAGGGTGAACCTATGTGCCTGCATCCACAATGGGTAAGGCAGGGAAAGGGCGAACCTATGTGCCTTTAAAGTGGGCACCAGCAGCCACAACACCCCAGCTTAACTGGCCAAGCACAGGAGCCTCCCCAGGCAGAAATTTTCAAGGAGCTGAACAAGCTGCGTCCTACCCTGCTGGGAGATAGAGAAATACTGAGATGCACATGGAGCTAGCCGTCCTAGAGGCACTATGGTTTTCAGTGTTCTCTATCTCCCCCTGCTGGTAGGTGGACACAACCTATTCGTAATGGATTCATCTGCTGCTGATGACAAGGAAGTAGTTGAGTGAGTCTTCTGGCTCCTCTCCACCACTAAGATTTACTTCCACTAAGGGGGGGGGGGGTGAGAAGAGCCACCAATGGCTAACATTAGTTAGCTGTTGCAAGTTGTTCAAATACCATGATGTCTAATCCTATATAATAAAACGCACCTCCAACATTCTGAAGCTGACTGCATGGCTGAGGCATTTCTGCTCTCTGTATCCATCTCCTGAATTGACATCACGTACTTCCGGGTTCCTCACAAGCAGAAGTGACCAACCACACGAGGTTTGTCGGCTTCAGAATTTTGGAGGTGCATTCTATTACATAGGATTGGTCAGTTCCTTGAAGAACAGCCAGAGCTCAGCATCCTGCACAGTAACGCTCAGACACCAGAGAGAGAGGGGGGGGGGGGCTGACACCAGAGAGGGGGGGGAGGTATCTCTGTCACACACACACACTCAGTCTCACAGTCAATGTCTTTCTCTCTCACACACTCTATGTCTCACACTGTATCACATTCACTCTCTGTATGTCACACAGTCACTCACACACTCAGTCTCACAGTCTGTGTCTCACACACAATCCCCCTCTCGCACACACTGTATCTGTGTAAAACACACACTCTCTCTCTCATGCTGTCTCACATACGCACTTGCACACACTCTCATTCTCATACACACTCTCTCACAGACACACTCGCACCCAGACTCACTCTCTCACACACACATACACTCTCTCTCTCACACACAGTCACTCTCACATACACTCTCTCAAACATACACACTCCGAGGAAAACCTTGCTAGCGCCCGTTTCATTTGTGTCAGAAACGGGCCTTTTTTTACGAGTATTCTAGATAACCTTGGCTCAATCATTCTATTCAAGTTCAAAAAGTATAACTTGTGCCCACTGATCGCACCTCACATACTTCACCTCTGAATTATTCTTCAACTCTGAAAAAAGGAGGAAAGTCTTACATGTCCACAAATAAGTTAGCCTCCACAAAACTTTGGAAAAACTAGAGCTATTCAATTCAAAGTTATAAGGAGAGGTGAACACATACTTGTATAAGGAGAGGTGAACACATACTTGTACAACCTGAATACATTTTCTATGAGAAATCTGCCAGTTCTGTCCCTTTGTAAGACCTCACACCTACCTCCAAAAAGCACTCACTCATCAACATTCACAAGTCAGATGCACTCACAACCCCCCCCCCCCCAAAAAAAAAAAAAAAAAAATCTCCACACAAGTTTGATGGAGTTATTCTAGCCCTGTCAAAAAATATAATGGAAGTAGCGGGGGAAAATATTTTTACCATTTGATAAGCCTCTATTTTATTATACCATGGCTAATAAAGGGAAAACATTTTTAAAAATTTACCACTGGATGGTTGATGATGCATGATATACCAGGGGTATTTAAAAAAAAAACCACCACAAAACTAAGCACACTTCATTTACACCAAAGAAATTATGATTAGCAAATCATACCACCTACCAAAGTTTTACTGTTTCCAAAATTTATTCCATTGAAAAAAAAAAAAAAAAAAAAAAAATGCTGCTCAAGTTCAGGAATAGCATCAAAATACAATTGGAATAATTCTCTTTAAGAACCGTATTTGTAAATACCTTATCACTTGCACAACAGAAAGGGAATTTGAAGGATCAGATGATAACAACTGATCCCAAAGGGCAGAAAAATAATAAGCATAAGGAGACAAAATCTTATCAACCTACCTATGGCATTTGAAGTAATTCATAACAGCAGAAAACTTTCAGCCACAGTTGATCTTTGTGGTACTCGGCCTGTGTGAACAAGAAGTTGACATGACAAACAACGAAATAAAAAAATCGTATATGTTGTCTGCAATAAAGCACAGCTTAAGCAATTAGTATATTTTCCAAATGATCCCAGAACAAATAAGGCCCTAAAGAGGGATCAAACTATAAGAATCAGAGTGGTAACAAAATTTGAAGGGTAGAACCAGTTAGCTAAAGGAGAAAACTGAGGCCTTGGTAGTAAAATCTATAAAATTATATGAATCACAACATTAGGGCATGCTATTCTCATGAAAAAACAGTACAGAGCAAAGACATATATACTATATGTATATTGTTTGCTCAAATATATTTATAGAACATTGAGATTAGAAAACTCTCTCTGCTATTTATTAAGCTGCGCTAGCGGCTACCGTTGGCTAATGTCACACAACTTAGTAAACAGAGGGGTATATTTCTTCATGCAAGTCAAACTTAGTCACAAGCAGCAAGAATTACATATATTCCATTAATTCCTGTATGTAGTCTATCAATCACAAAATGCTAGTTTCAAATATTACATAATTATTCAGAAAATCCTTCATTTATAGGAATTAATCAGTATGCACAAATGTGCTCCAGGAACTTGGGGAGGGAGGGAGGGGGGAAAACCATGTTAAAAAATATGGAGGAAAAAGTTAATTTCTCCAACTTTGGAGCCAAACTAAAATGTAATAACATGTTTCCCAACGCATTACACTATTACCAAGCTTTTTAGCATAAGATGGGTATTACATACTAACATGGTTATAAGCACATTAAAAAAATTAGCTATTTAGGAATTTGCACCATATGTACCAGTTGCTTAACACAAAATAAAACACACACACAAAACAAAAAAAACAAAAAAAATAAAGCCACCTGTATCTGGATTTTCAGAAGGAATTTGACAAAGTACCTCATGAAAGACTACAGAGGAAATTGGAGAGTCATGGGATAGAAGGTAGTGTCCTACTGTGGATTAAAAACTGGTTAATGATAGAAAACAGAGTAGGGTTAAACGGTCAGTATTCTCAATGGAGAAAGGTAGTTAGTGGGGTTCCCAGGGGTCTATGCTGGGACCGTTGCTTTTAACATTTATAAATGACCTAGAGATGGGAGTAATTAGTGAGGTAATTAATTTGCTGACGACACAAAAGTTATTCAAAATTGTTAAATCGCAGGAGGATTGTGAAAAATTACAAGAGGACCTTATAGACTGGGAGACTCAGTGCCTAAATGTCAGACGACGTTTAATGTGAGCAAGTGCAAAGTGATGCATGTGGGAAGAGGAACCCGAATTATAGCTACGTCATGCAAGGTTCCACGTTAGGAGTTTACAGATCAAGAAAGGGATCTAGGTGTCTTCGTTTATCATAGGTTGAAACCTTCTGCTCAGTGTGCTGTGTGGCTAAGAAAGCAAATAGAATGTTAGGTATTATTAGGAAAGGAATGAAAAACAAAAATGAAAACGTTATAATGCCTTTGTATTGCTCCATGGTGCAACCGCACCTCGAATATTGTGTTCAATTCTGGTCGCTGCATCTCAGAAAAGATTTAGAGAAATTAGAAAAAGGTGCAGAGAAGGTGCAGAGAAAAATGATAAAGGGGATGGGACAACTTCCCTATGAGGAAAGGCTGAAGCGGCTAGGGCTCTTCAGCTTGGAGAAAAGGTGGCTAAGGGAAGATATGATAGAGGTCTATAAAATAATGAGTAGAGTTGAACGGGTAGACGTGAAGTGTCTGTTTACGATTTCCAAAAATACTAGGACTAGGGGGCATGCGATGAAACTACAAAGTAGTAAATTTAAAACAAATCTGAGAAAATATTTCTTCACTCAACGTGTAACATACTAACATAGTAGATGACGGCAGAAAAAGACCTGCATGGTCCATCCAGTCTGCCCAACAAGATAAACTCATATGTGCTACTTTTTGAGTATACCTTACCTTGATTTGTATCTGCCATTTTCAGGGCACAGACTGTAGAAGTCTTGCCCAGCACTAGCCCCGCCTCACCACCACCAGCCCCGCCTCCCCCCACCGGCTCTACCACCCAATCTCCACTAAGCTTCTAATTAAACTCTGGAATTCATTGCCAGAGAATGTGGTAAGGATGGTTAGCTTAGCGGAATTTTAAAAAGTTTGGATGGCTTCCTAAAGGAAAAGTCCATAGACCATTATTAAATTGGACTTGGGGAAAATCCACTATTTCTGGGATAAGCAGTATAGAATGTTTTGTACTTTTTTGGGATCTTGCCAGGTATTTGTGACCTGGATTGGCCACTGTTGGAAACAGGATGCTGGGCTTGATGGACCTTTGGTCTGTCCCAGTATGGCAATATTTATGTACTGATACCGACAGCACTGCTTTTCAACCCACTACTGGTAGCACCATCTAGTCACTTGGTTTTCTAGGATTAACAAAATTAATTTGCACAAGATAATTCTGCATACACTGGACACACAAAGGGGCTCATTTTCAAAACACTTGTGCTTTGAAAACACGCCTCTATGTAAACCTTGCATACATATCCATGCAGTAAGCCTGAAACCCTGACCAGTTGAGCTCCAGGAAAGGGTTGAGAAGCACTGACCTACAAAGTAGCATGAAGTGTAAAGTGACAAATAAAAAAAAAAAAAAGGCAAACCTGATAGAAAATTCTGTAAGCTATGCTTGTTCACACACACACAATACAATCACTTCAATAATTCATAAAGAAAAATTACTGAACCCATATCAGAGACTGGGTTCTCCCCTCTTCCCCAAGGCTGAATTATCCCCGGCTCTCACTTCATTTCTGGAATGAAATTCTTCCCAGATTTTCTTCATTTCCCTCTCCAGAAGAACCAGAAATATTCTCCACGCTCTCTCTCTGCCACACTAAGCTTCACCCCCTTCTCCAACTCTCTCCTCTCTGCAATCCACCCATATACTGTGTGCTTCCTCTCCAACACTTCACTTTTTCTTCTGATCTACTCCCAAAACAACCTACAGCCTTTCCTCCACAGAATATTGTCTGTTTCTTCTGGTCTTGATTAGATGAATCAGAATGTTAAAAACCATGTGTGTCAAATAAAGTCTACAATATGCTGGAACAGGTGACTGCTGTGACTATCCTCTTCCACAAGTCCTTTGAAATGAACTAATTGAGCTCTTGCTTGAGATCACCAGGACCTAATGAAAAAAAGGGTCACTCTCCTCTGAAAGCGATTCTGTGATTCAGCACTGGGGGATAGTACAGCCTCTGTATTGTTAGGTTAGGTTTCTATACTGTCATTTACAAATTTCATAGTTTGGATGGGTAGGCTCCCTCCCATATCCTAACATCTCTAGCACTTTCCCTCATTTTTTTAATCTCCTTGTTCCAACAGCTCTCACAAGCAGAGCAGACTTAAATAGGTTTGATGATCAGGTTTTAGTAGTTGTCCAGAGGGGTTAAGTCCTTGCCTGATCATTTTCTTTCCATTAGTCCTAACAGATCAGTTCAGAGACCTGCCCTTGGTTGAATTTGCAAGGTTCTCTTATTTCCATTTCAGTTCTTTCAAAAAAAAAAAAAAAACACCAAAAACACGAGGTCAACCTATAAGCTACAGTTTGTCACTTCAGATGTTTCCCTCCCACAGAAAAGGTGGCGGAGGAGCCTGAGGCTTTTTAGAGGCAGGAGAGGGTTTTTCATGCTGGATTTCTTCTTCTTGCGTTGCTTTGGTATCGACAATACTGAGCTTGAGGTGGCTGCACCATGTCCACATATAGCAAACCCCTCAGTATTGTCGATACCAAAGCAACTGAAGAAATCCAGCATGAAAACCCCTCTCCTGCCTCTAAAAAGCCTGTTAGGCTCCTCCTCCACCACTCCTGTGGGAGGGAAACATCTGTAGAGAGGCCAGCAGGCCAAACCATAGGATCTGAATCATGGCAAAGCCAATCACGACTGCTAGAACTGGAGCTAGGCTAAGGTCCAATGGTCGAAACCAAAGCCAGGCAAATGCTCAGGCTGACACCAGAGCAAGGCCAAATCTCGAAAGCAGAAAACCAGAAGTAGGTAAGACTCCACAGATGGAACGGGAGCTAAAAAGAACACCACGGAAGGGGCCGAGCTTGAGAAAAGCCCCCCCCCCCTTTTCCGGACATAGCCACGGCTAGGCCAGTCACCGGACTCAGGCAAGTCTCTACGGACACTGCCGTAGTTAGAAAAACCCTAGGAAGGCCAAGATCTACGGGCAAAGCCATAGGGAAGAGAGGCTCGATAGGGAACCTGAAGCTAGGCAAACTCCACAGACCAACCCATAGCCAAGCAAAGGTCGATGGACAACACCGAACTACGCAAGGTTCAATGGCCAAGGTCAGAGCAAGTCAATGCTTGAGCGGCAAAGCAAAAGCTAGACAAAGTCCCACAGGTGGAACTGTAGCTGGAGCAGGGCTACGGCCCAAGCTGGAGCTGGGAAAAGCCCCACAGAAAGATAGATTCTAGGCCCGGTTCTACAGTCGTAGCCGGAACTAGGTAATCTTCACAACCAGAACAGAGGACAGGCCAGGTCCTTAGCATAGTCAGAGCAATCCAAGGCTCCGGAGATGATCTCGTCCAGCTGACCCTCCGGACACGAAGCAAAGGTCAACCTCTGGAGTCAGAATAAGGTAGAACCCCTCCCCCTTCTCTCCAAGTGTGTCTTAGCAAGACCAGACTTCCAGAACTGGAGCAAGACTGGGCCCCAGGAAATGAAGCCAGGTTAAACCTCCAAAGAGGAAGACTTGACTTCCAGAGATGAGAGATAGACACAAGTCTCAGCGACCAGGAGTGAGCAAAGGTCAACATCCGGAGACCAGAGCAAGACCCACCCTCTGGAGATGGAGTAAGACTAGACTCCCCATTTGTCGGCGATAGGGCTAGACCGCCAGAGACGAAGCAAGTCCAAGCCCCCAGAAAACTACCAAGCAGGAGAAGATTTCAACATCCAGAGGACTGAGGAAAGACGACCACTACAAACCATGTAAAGCTCAATTATACCGGGCAGTGTCCAAGATGAGACCCCAGAAGACTATCAAGCAGGAGGAAGATTCAATGTCCAGAGACAGAACAAGGCTCTATGTCCAGAGTAGGAACCAGGCCAGACATCCAGAAACACACAGCAAGCTCTGCGACCACTAGAAACCGTGTAAAGCTCAAGTACTGGGCGGTGTTCAAGATGGAGCAGGTCCGTCCGACTCACAACTTCCCAAAACTAAGCAAGGGTCCGCACCCAGAGACTGATCCAGGTCTGAGAAGGGAAAGCTCAGAGTATTCGTGCACCAGCGTTCCCAACAGACCCGTGCTCACAGTCCTAATTGCTACCAGGGAAAAGCAAGTGTCCAGACCTAGCTGCACACCCTGTTACAAGCTAGCAAAGCTGGACTATGCTGGAACTCGATGTGCCGGGCACATTCACCTTGTCCAGGCGAAACATGAATGGGACTTCTAAGAGTTCTGCTACTAGAAAGTCTTGGAAGGAAGCAACTGGCCGCGGATGCGGACCAAAACTGCAACGTGCCCTGGACTGCCGAGAATTGGGAATGTGGACTGGCGGTAGCTGCATTGTAAGCTGGAGTTCCCAGTCCTGCAATCCCCACCAACCATAGCAGCAAGTAGAGAAAACGATATTCTGAAAAGCCAATGATGTATGCCCAACGGGGAGAAGACCTGCAAGCCACTGACATAACAAATGACAGAGTTTCATTAAAAACGTAGTCACATGATGTGGGAAGACCAAACAAAGCTCGTTGAGCTTTGAGACGCCAAATACCACAACTCAGAGTGCAGTACATAAGAAAAAGCAATAAAGCCTACGATCCAAGAGGTCTTATGGTGCCCTTGCTGCAGGGGGTGGGGTAAAGAATTATAAGAATGCCATCCAATAGTGGGTCAAGCAAGGCCCTTAAAGAAGGATCCAGTGAATCCTCTTGGTCGACCTAGACCTCGAGGCCTGCTGTTAGTCAGCTACAAAACAGAACACTGGGCTAGTGAGGACCTTAGTCTGGGCCAGGCACGGCCACATTAGCTTAAACAAAGGATGCGCCGTCCACAGAAAAACCTAAGTATAAATACCTGCCCTTGTATTTAGCCTAAACTTGGGAACGAGGCACTTCACCATACCTACAGGAAACAAATCTAAACCCATGACAGGAAGTGAAGCAATTTAAACCAGATCTGGACGGAACATACACAAAACCACTTGCTGTTGCAGCACTGAATGTACCATATACAGATAGAGCCAGAGCAAAAGAAGGAATGCTAGTGCAAACTTCCAAAGGCTCAAAAACTGTTAGCAATTCAGACAGAGCACCAAACCTTAAAGCACGGGAAAAGGGGAGTCGGCAACAGCCGCAATCCATCTAGCCACCCGCGACCCTGCCGACCGGCAACAAAAACAGGGGCTATTTAACAAAAATAAAATGAGCCCCCAACTGACCTGCAGCATGCCAAACCCAACCGGCAGCCTCACTGCGACAAAGCACAAACCATGCACCATGACATAGCTGCAAGATGGCGCCGCAAGTGCATGCCCAGCGTGACTCAAGACAAAGAACCACTGCCTAAGAGCACCCCGCCATATGCTGCGATCCCCCGAAGGCCACCGAAGAGCCAGCACTTCAAAAAAAAAAAAAAAAAAAAAAAAAAACGCAGCCAGCTGAGAGTTTAGACAGCGTAGGAAGTGGCGAACTGAACAGGCAGCAATGGCAGCACGGTTGATCCAGCTCAGCATACTCAACCAAGGGAAAAGCCTCCATCGGTCAGCAGATTCAAATACAAAGCGCCCAAAGACGCCCCACTATGGAAAACATTTTTTTTTTTTTTTTTTTTAAGAAGCAGGACAGAGTCCAGTTGTTCTTCAGAGACCACTGGCCCCAAGACGTCCACAGAGTTGGGTGGGAGGAGAGACCTGGCACCACCAAGTGTACCCCAAGAAATGCACCAAGCTGTTCTCAAAGCCCCCATCTCAACTAAGCTGCAGGAACAGGCAAGGAGATCAAACCAGAGCAGCACAGGAGATTTCTTACCTGCTGAGAGAGAGAAAATACTGACGTTGAGGTGGCTGCATATGTCCACATATAGTAAACCTCTGAGGTTCTCTCTACTGGTAGAGGGACATAACCCACTTGTCTCTGGACTGATCTGTGGGGACGCTATGGAATAGCTGAAGCAGAAATATCAAGAAGTATTCAGCTATCATTTGCTTATAATATAGGGAAATAGTATTGGGGGGGGGGGGGGGGGGGGGGAGAGAGAGAACCCATAGTAAACAATTGATTTTACCACATATTTACAAAGAACGACTAAACTGATGCACTGAACTCCAATACATAGAAGTAAAACAAGCAAAAGGGTAAATTATGTATCATACCTGATAATTTCTCTCTCTTAATCATAGCCGATCAATCCATAGACTGGTGGGTTGTGTCCATCTACCAGCAGGTGGAGATAGAGAGCAATCTTTTGCCTCCCTATATGTAGTCATGTGCTGCCGGAAATTCCCCAGTATGTCGATATCAAAGCTCCATCCGCAGGACTCAGCACTTAGAGAATTACACCCACAAAGGGACACTCTGCCCAGCTCACCACCGCCGAAGCGGGGGAGGGGAAATATTCCAGCGCACCACCGCCGGGACGGTGGGCGGGAAACCACACCCGCCGACGCGGGGGGAACTGGCTTATCCTGCTACTGCAACCGCGGGAGGAGCTGGCCTACCCTAACACCGCTGAAGTGGGAGGGATACAAAGCTACCCTACAGCCGCACGAAGCGGGAGGGAGCGCCAGCATAATTTAGTTATCAATCCAGCCACCGCCGAAACGGGGGGAGAGGAAGCAGCAGCTCACTGTAACACAAAATCGTCTCAACTCGAAGAAACTTCAATGGGAAGAACTTGAACACGAAGTCCTCGTGAACAGGAACTGAAGACTGAACTTGAACCTGAAATATAACCAGAACACAAACAATACAGATATCTGGGAGGGGCTATGGATTGATCGGCTATGATTAAGGGAAAGAAAATTATCAGGTATGATACATAATTTTACCTTCCCTATCATCAAGCCGATCAATCCATAGACGTGTGGGATGTACCGAAGCAGTACTCACCCAAGGCGGGACATGGAAATCCCCTGAACGCAACACTGAAGCCCCAAACTGGGCCTCGGCCGAGCAGCCACATCCAAGTGGTAATGTCGTGAGAAGGTATGAGCCGACGATCCAGTAGCCGCTCTGCAAATCTCTTCTAAGGAGACAGATATGGACTCCGCCATCAAGGCTGCTTGTGCTCTAGTAGAGGTGTGCCTTCAGCTGAATAGGCGGAATCTTCCCTGCCGACCACATAAGCTGCCGCGATCGTCTCCTTGATCCAACATGCCACCGTAGGCTTAGATGCCTGCAGGCCCTTACGAGGGCCTGCGAACAGCACGAACAGGTGATCCGACTTCCGGAAATCATTGGTCATTTCCAAGTATCTGATGATGACCTGTCTAACATCCAGGTATTTGAGCGCAGGGTACTCCTCTGGGTACTCCTCCCTACGAAAGGAGGGTAGGCAAAACTGCTGATTCACATGGAATCGAGAAACAATCTTGGGCAGGAAGGAAGGCACTGGGCGAATTGACACTCCTGCCCTCAGTGAATCGCTAGGAACGGCTCTCTACACGAAAGCGCCCTGGAGCTCGGAAACTTCTGGCTGAGGTGATAGCCACAGGAAGACCGCTTTTCAACGTCAGGTCCTTCAGCGTATGCCCTTGGCAAGGGCTCGAAGGGCAGCTTCTGCAAGGCCATAACACCAGATTGAGATTCCACGTAGGCACTATCGAGTGCAGAGGGCGCAGGTGATTAACTCATTTGAGAAAGCGCACCACATCTGGCTGCGAAGCCAGGGAAGCACCCTTCAGACGGCTCCTGAAGCAAGCTAGAGCCGCCACCTGAACTTTCAGCGAACTGAGCGACAGGCCTTTCTCCAGCCCCCTAGCAGGAACGCCAACACTGAAGATATTGGAGCACGTGAAGGGCGATACAGAGCCTGCCTCGCACCACGACGCCAAAGGTACGCCAAACCCTGGCATAAGTGGTAGAAGTAGAGCACTTCCTCGCTCTCAGCATAGTTGCGATGACTGTCTGAGAAGCCCTTCTTCCTCAGCCGCTTCCGCTCAAGAGCCAGGCCGTAAGACCAAAGGGGGAGGGATCCTCCCCTCACCACGGGACCCTGATGCAAGAGGCCCCGCTCCGCTGGCAGTCGCAGAGGGCCGTCCACCGAGAGTACTGATAAGTCTGCATACCAGGGAGTCTGGGCCAATCCGAACCACCAGGATCACCCGGCCCGGATGCTTTGCCACCCGGCTAGCACCCTGCCCATCATGGGCCAGGGCGGGAACACGTAGAGAAGCTTCCTGTGCCAGCCACAGCTGGAGAAGAGCATCGACTCCCAGAGATTGAGGGTCCCGTCTCTGCTGAAAAAACGCGGCACTTGGCAATTGGCGAGGCCGCCATCAGATCCAGGCTCGGCCGGCCCAGCGCTTCGTGATGTCCAGAACGCCCCGAGCGACAGTTGCACTCTCCGGGATCCAAGGTTATGGCGATGAGAAAGTCCGCCTTGACATTCCATGACTCTACAATGTAGGCCGCGACAGCTGTTTTTAGATTCGCTTCCGCCACAGGCATAGCTTCATGGCCTCCTTGGCTAGAGTGGGCGCTCTGGTACCTCCCTGGCGATGACATAGGCCACAGCCGTGGCATTGTCAGACAGGAATCGCACAGGCCTCAGCACCAGTACCGGGAGAAGAAACTATAGAAGCGCCAACCAAATGGCTCGGAGTTCAGGGGTTGATGGACCATTTCGTCTCTGAGGAGACCAGAGCCCCTGCACTGTATGTCCCAGGCAGTGGGCTCCCCAGCCCGTCAAGCAGGCGTCCGTAGTGACGACGACCCACTCTGGGGGTCGTAAGAGGCATTCCTGCGGACAGCTTGCTGGCCTCAGCCACCAACCTCAGTGCCTTCGCACCAATGGATCCAAAGGAAGGGTACAGGTAATCCTCAGAGGACTGGTGTCCACCGCCGCGAAGAGAGTGCTGTAGTGGTCTATATGAGCCCTGGCCAGGGCACTACCTCCATCGTGGCCATCATGGAGCCCAACAGCTGACATAGTCCCAAGCCCGAAAGAGTAGAGGAGGCTAGGAATGGTCCACCTGGGTCGAAGCTTGTCAGGAATTCTCCCTTTTCAGAGCGGAGAGTCTCCATCTGGAAAGTGCCATATCTTAAGACCCGATTGACTCCTTTGAGGTCGAGGATAGGCCGCACAGCACCTCCCTTCTTTGGCACACGAAGTAAATGGAGTAACATCTCCTTGCCCAGTTGATTCTACTGGCACTGGGACCACCGCGCCCAGGCGGAGAGCAGGTTGTCCAAAGTCTGCTGTACTGCCGCCGCCTTGACTGGAGACTTGCAGGGAGTTTCGAACCCGGTCTCTTAGGGGCCGGCAGAACTCTAGTTTGTTAGCCGTCTCTGATGACTTCCAGAACCCAAGTGTCTGAAGTTACCCTGGTCCACTCGCCCAGAAACGAGTTTAGCCGTCCTCCGATCTGCTCTGGGGCATGGACCAGGGCCACGTCAATGGGTACGAGACCTTGGGGGAGGGCCGGAGGAAGAACCTCCGGGACGGCGGTCCCTGCGAAAGGAATGCTGCTTGGGGAGAAGTTTCCGCTTGAAAGAAGAGGAGGCCGACTTGCCCGAGCGATCTCCCGACGGGGCTTCCTGAAATTGGCCCTTGGCGGGACCAGGGCGAGCACTGCCCTTAGATGTACGAGCTCGGTCACGATCTTGTCCAGATCGTCCCCAAAGAGCAGCTTGCCTTTAAAAGGCAACTTGGCTAGGCGCGATTTTGAGGCATGGTCAGCAGACCAGTGCTTAAGCCACAGCCAACGCCGGGCAGAAACTGACTGACCCATCCCTTTAGCCGCGGCTCTCAAGACATCATACAGCAATCCGCCAAGTAGGCCAGGCCCAATTCCAGGGCTGGCCAGTCCGCCATCAAGGAAGAATCCGAGGGGGGAAGCCCGCTGCAAAACGGTCAGGCATGCCCTGGCCACATAGGAGACGCAAACCGAGGCTTGCAAGCTCAGGGCATCTCGCCTCAAAGGCCGACCTTAAGGACGCCTCCAATCTCCTGTCCTGAGCGTCCTTCAGGGCAGAGCCGTCTTAGTCACCGCAGTGATAAAGAGTCTACTGTAGGCCAGAGAAAGGCCTCCCGTTCACCCTCAGGCAGAGGGTACAGACGGGACATGGCTCTGGCTACCTTAAGGCTCACTTCTGGGGCATTCCATTGAGCCGAAATTAAAGTCTGCATGGCTTCATGAACGTGGAAGGTTCTGGGCGGGCGCTTAGTTCCCAGCATAATGGCAGAGCCAGCTGAGGCTGAGAGAGGGCCTTCCTCTGGAGAGGAAATTTTTCAGAATGCTCATGGCCTGCACTAACAGGTTGGGCAAATCCTCTGAGCGAAAAAAGCCGCGCTGCAGAGGGTCATCTGCTCCTTTCGAGCGAGGATCAGTCTCCTCCAAGGAATCCCCTAAGGACCGCTGGGAGAACTCAGACACGCTGCCCTCATCCACATCGAGGAGACCGAGTCCCCAAGGCCTGGAAATCAACGCAAAGTCGTTTAACCACAGAAGCCTCATCACCCTTATCAGACAGGGGAGCAGGGGCAGCGTTCTGCATAAGAAACGCCTGATGCAGCAGTCTGGGCACTTCTGCAGCCTGGGCCACGGCCCCTAGCGGCACTCTCAACCCTGCGCTCACAAGAGCGGGGGAGAGGCGCACTGCGCATCTAAAATGGCGTCCGCCGTGACACTCCGTGAAGGAGCAGCGCGGGAAGAATGGCGCTTTATTTCGCCGACTTTATACTGTCGCCCGAATCAAGGGTGACCATACCATTAACGTCTCCCACCTCAAGGGCGGCCCAAGAAGGAGCCGACCGAGCAGCGTGGCCGGCCACAACCGGGAGGGCCGGCCAGCGGAGGATGGGCGCCTAAGGCGGGAAAAACCGCCGCACTGGAGGAAAACCCAGTGAACTCTCCCGATTCCGAAAAGGCGCCCAAGAAAGGCGTCTCTGCCTTTGAACCCCCGCTAGACGTGGGCACACGGTCCGGGGAGCGTTTTTTCGCGCCCTTGCCATAGCCACGTGGAGACCGTTCGGGGAACCCCCTGCCCGCTAGGAAAAGGTAAAATTACCCGCTTCTCGTTCCGAGCTGCAACGATTTGGAGTCCCAGTGAGTAGCTGCAACCAAGGACGTCTTTCTTTCAAGGACGTCTATTTTTCTGGGTTTTTTTTTTGTTTTTTTTTAACGGAGCCAGCGGGAGGGGGGAGAAAAGGAGAGACCTGGCACCACCAGGTTTGCACTTGCTCACGAAGAGCCCTCAACCCCAGGTACTCAACAAAACCTAAACAATTAGGCTTGGAGACCTAGCCAGAGCTGCTGCTGTGTGACCACACACCTGCTAGATAGAGAACATACTGGGGAATTTCCGGCAGCACATGACCACATATAGGGAGGCAAAAGATTGCTCTCTATCTCCACCTGCTGGTAGATGGACACAACCCACCAGTCTATGGATTGATTGGCTTGATGATACGGAATAGCTTATTTTGAATCTTGCAAACAAAATACATACATACACTATACGCACGTTAAGGAACTAATGTAAATGGTCTATAAGCAAACTACCACAAACATGGGATAACTGTTAATCTTTCTGCATGCAGAGTAGAATCCAAACACATGGAAATACAGTTAAAATTAGGCTGTACTACTGTTCTACTGTACAGTTTACAGTAACATTTATCAAGCAACTGATAAAATAGGAGCTAACTTTTCAGAATTATTGAGTGCACTAAACCCAAAGGAAAATTACCTCTCCTTTCACACAAAGAGTATATTCAATAAAGGGGGTGCTCAAGCACCACAGGGCTGGCTCCAATAATGGAAAACAAATCTTCTTACATTATTCACACATTGGGATAAAAAGGACAATTTCTTTCAATAATGGATGCAGCAATTTGTACAGTTTTATCATACTGCTTGAACTCTAGGATTATCATCCAATCATCATTCTATTCCACTCAACTACAAAGAAACTAAAATGTAGAACATGCACAGTAAACATCCTTTTAGATCTGAACCTTTGTTATAGCTCTAGGATTGGGTCCCCGAGACAAGTTCTTGTACACTGATAACTTTTAGAGCATCAAAAACAAAGAAGTCCCAGTCAGAGTTCATATAGTGAAACATCTTTTTTATTGATTCCTCACAATCCCCTAATGTGTATTACATCTTGTAAACAGGGTCCTCCTCAGAACTCTGCTCTAAGGTACGATTAACAAAAGAACAGTCATACTGGGTCAGACCAATGGTCCATCTAACTCAATATCCTACATCCAACTGTTGCCAATTCAGGTCGCAAGTACCTGAGAGAACTCCAAATAGTAGCAAGATGTGTGCTACTGATCCCAGGGACAAGCAGTGGCTTTCCCCATGTCTCTCTCAATAGCAGACTACGGACTGTTCCTCCAGAAACTTGTCCAAACTTTTTTTTTAAACCTAGATACAACGTCCTCTGGCAACAAGCTCCAGAGCATTGCTATTTGTTGAGTGAAAAAATATTTGTATTTTAAAATGTAACTTCCTTGAGTGTTCCCTAGACATTGTATTTTTTTGAAAGAGCAAAAAAAAATAATTTAAAAAATCGATTTACGTTTACTTGTTCTACATCATTCACTATTCAATATTTTGTAGACTTCTAGCATATCCCCCTCAGCTGTCTTTTTTTCCAAGCTGAAGAGTCCTAACTTTTAAGCCTTCCCTCTAATAAGAGGAGTAGACTAGTGGTTAGTGCAGCAGCCTGAGAACCTGGGGAACTGGGTTCAGTTCCCACGGCAGCTCCTGGTAACTCTGGGCAAGTCACCTAACCCTCCATTGCCCCAGGTACAAAATAAGTACCTGCTTATAATATGTAAACTGCTTCGATTATAACCAAAGAAAGGCGGTATTTCAAGTCCCATTCCCTTCAATCATTTGTCACCCTTCTTTGAACCTTTTCTAATTCTGCTATATCTTTTTTAAGATAAGACGATCAGAATTGCACACAATATTCAAAATATAGTTGTCTTACTTTTTATCCCTTTCCTAATAATTCCTAGCATTCTGTTTGCTTTTATGGCTACCACCACACACTGGGTAGAAAAGTTCTGACTATTGTCCATGATAGCACCCAAGAAAAAAATCTTAGGTGTCAACTCCTAGGGAACCCAGCATCAAATAACTATGATTTGGATTATTCTTCCCAATGTGCATCACTTTGCACTTGTTCACATTAAATCTCATCTGCCATTTGGATGCCCAGTCTTCCAAGCTTCCAAAAGTCTTCCTGCAATTTTTCAGGTAATCAACAGAAATCAAACAAAATAAAACATGGAAAAGAAAAGATGATACCTTTTTTATTGGACATAATACATTTCTTGATTAGCTTTCAAAGGTTGCCCTTCTTCATCAGATTGGAAATAAGCAAATGTTGGTAGATGACAATATATAAGTGAAACATCAAAGCATTTCAGTGACAGTCTAACAGGATGGGGGGTGGTTAGGTGAGAGGAAAAGGGACAGGTGAGATATGCATGGAGACAGGAGGGTGTGAAAGCAGTACAATTTTATGGTTTATAATGGGCTAGAAAACCCAGATCTTTGTTAAGTCCTGTCTGGTGGGTGTCAAAATATTTAATTATTCTGACTTCAAAGGTCTTACGTTCCTGTATTGTTTTAAAGTTCCCTTTTAAGATTCTTACCATGAAGTCACTGGTACAGTGTTCTGGTTCTGTAAAGTGCTGCCCCACAGGCGTGGCATCTTTATTAGTATATGCATTTTTCATATGGTGTCTATGTAAATTAAATCTATTCTTTAGCATCTGACTGGTTTCTCCAATGTAGCAGCCTTCGTTGCATTTTTACACTGAATGATATATAGGACTTTGGAAGATGAGCACATGAAAGATTCCTTAATGCTGAATATTTTTCCTTTGTGAATGACTGTGGGGTCCTGCAATTTTTCACAATTCACATGCGTTTTAACAACTTTAAATAGTTTTCCATTTCCAGATCATTAATATGTTAAAAGCACTGGACTATGATTGAGGTCTACAAAACCCTGAGTGGTGTGGAGTGAATTGATTTTTCACTCATTCAAAAGACCAGGGGACACTCAAAATTGCATGGAAATACTTTTACAACAAATTGCGTGAAAAAAATATTTCCTCCTAAGAATAGAAGCCCTGGAACTCGTTGCCGGAGGATGTGGTAACGGAAGTTAGTGTATCTGGATTTAAAAAAGATCTGGACAAGTTCGTGGAGGAAAAGTCTATAGTCTGCTATTGAGATGGACAAGAGGAAGCCACTGCTTGCCTTGGAATTGGCGGCACGGAATGGTGCTACTAATTGGGTTTCTGCCAGGTACTTGTAACCTGGATTGGCCACTGCTGGAAGCAGAATACTGGGCTAGATGAACCATTGGTCTGACCCAGTATGGCTGTTCTTATGTCCCAGTATAGATCCATGAAGCACTCCACTACTCACCCTTCTCCACTTCTTGTTTTCTTCATTCAGATCTTTTTTCCATATTATAAAAGATGTTCTTTTGGCACTAATAGCCTCTTTTACTTCTCCCTTTAATCATGCTGGCTGTCATTTGCTCTTCTTTCCATCTTTATTAATACATGGAACACATCTGGTCTGGGCTTCCAAAATGGTGTTTTAAACAATGTCCATGCCTGATTTAAAGTCCTACCTTTGTAGCTGAGCCTTTCAGGCTTTGTTTTGTTTTTGTTTTTTTTAACCATTTTCCTCATTTTATTATAGTTATCCTTTTGAAAATTAAATGCTGATTCAGTAGATTAATAGTCACTGCCCTCCATTTAAGTTAAATTTGATAGAACTGAACTACCATCTACCAGGCCATGATGAACACACAGATGCAGAAATGTAATCAAATTAAGGAGGCTAACAAACTAGGAAACAATAATAGGTGATTTCAATTACCCTGATATTGACTGGGTAAAATGTAACTTCAGGGCATGCTAAGGAGATAAAATTCTTTCATAAAAATTAAGGACTGCTTTATGGAGCAGCTTGTTCAGGAACCAAAAAGAGAAGTACTAGATCTAGAACAATTCTAGATCCAGTCCTTAGTGGAGTACATGATCTGGTGCAGGGGCCACATAACAGTGATCATAACATGATCAGATTTGAGATAATCTCTAGAGTAAGTACACACAGGAAATCCAATACATTAGCATTTAACTTTCAAAAGGAGACATGATAAAATGAGGAGAATGGTTAAACAAAAATGGAAGAGCAGCTGCAAATTTATATCAGGTGTGGATGCTATTCAAAAATACCATCCTGGAAGCCCAGACCAGATATATTCCATGTATTAAAAAAAAAGGGAGAAAGGAAGGCCAAACGACAGCCAGCGTGGTTAATAAGGCATACCACAATGATCCATAGTAAGTACTGTAACACATTACCACTTACTTGATATTCTGAATGTTCCCTATGTAATACCAATTAAAAGTTTTCTCTTTTTACCCGACTGTTTAATTTTATTATGTCATCCATGTTCTCCATGTAATACCAATTGTATCTTTTTCTCTGGAATGGCGAAAGCCATGACGGAAATTGTAAGCCATATTGAGCCTGCAAATAGGTGGGAAAATGTGGGATACAAATAAATAAATAAAAAATGAGGTAAAGGAAGTTATGAAAGCAAAAAGAAAATCCTTGAGAAAATGGAAGACGGATCTGAATGAAAAGAATAGGAAACAGCATAAGGAATGGCAAGTCAACTGCAAAACACTGATAAAGGCAAAGAGAGACTCTGAAAAGAAGACTGCCATTGAGGCAAAAGCATGTACTAAAATCTTTTTGAGGTATATTAGAAGCAAGAAGCCGGTAAAAGAATCAATTGGACCACTAGATGACCAAGGGGTAAAAGGAGCTCTCGGGGAAGACAAGGCCATAACAGAAAGATTAAATGAATTCTTTGCTTCAGTCTTCAAGAGGAAGCGTGGGAGAAATTAACAGTTCCAGAAATGAGATCCAATGCTGATGAGTCCGAGAAACTGAAACATCTCTCTGTAAACCTGGAAGCTGTAATGGAGCAATCTGACAAACAGCAAATTGCCTGGACGGGACGATATACATCCCAGGGTATCGACAGAATTGAAAAATTAACTTGCAAAGTTATTGTTAGTAGTATGTAATTTATCTTTAAAATAAAGAACGGTAACAGAAGATTGGAGAGTGGCCAATGTAAGGCCAATTTTTAAAAGATCTCCAGACATGATCAGGGAAATTATAGACCAGTAAGCCCAACGTCTGTGCAGGGCAAAATGGTAGAGAAAATTACAGAGCATATACATAAGCATGGATTAATGAAACAAACCCAACATGGATTTAGTCGAGGAAAATCTTGCCTCACTAATCTACTACATTTCTTTGAAGGGGTGAATAAACGTGCAGAGAAGGTGAGCCAGAGAATATTATATGGATTTTCAAAAGGCATTTGACAAAATACTTCATGAAAGACTCCTGAGGAAATTAGAAAGTCATGGAATAGGAAATAACATCCTTTTGAAAATTAAAAACTGGTCAAAAGATAGAAGACGGAGAGTAGGGTTAAATGGTCAGTATTCTCAATGGAGAAGGGTAGATAGCGGGGTTCCCCAGGGGTCTGTGCGTGGACCGCTGCTTAACATTTATAAATGTTCCAGAGATGGGAATAACTAGTGAGGTAATTACATATTCTGATGACAAAGTTATTCAAAGTTGTGAAATCGCAAGAGGATTGTGAAAAACTGCAGAAAGACCTTACAAGACTGGGAGGCTGGGCATTCAAATGGCAGATGACATTTAATGTGAGCAAGTGCAAAATGATGCATGTGGGAAAGAGGAACCCAAATTATAGCTACGTTATGCAAGGTTCCATATTAGGAGTCACCACCCAGGAAAAGAATCTAGGTGTCATTGTTGATGATACGTTGAAACCCTCTGCTCAGTGCGCAGCAGCAGCTAAGAAAGCAAATAGAATGTTAGGAGTTACTAAAAAAAGGAATGGAAAACAAAAATGAGAATGATATAATACCTTTGTATAACTCCATGATGCACTGCACCTCGAATATTGCGTACAATTCTGGTCAACGCATCTCAAAAAAAGATATAGCAGAATTAGAAAACGTACAGAGAAGGGTGACAAAAATGATAAAAGGGATGGGATTACTTCCCTTTGAGGAAATGCTAAAGAGGTTAGGGCTCTTCAGCTTAGCAAGGAGATGGCTAAGGGGAGATATGATACAGGTCTATACAATATGAATGGCGTGAAATGAATTAATCCTTTTTTCACTCTTTCCAAAAATACTAGGATTGGGGGGGGGGGGGGGGAGGGGACACAATGAAGCCAAGTGGTAGTAAATTTAAAACATACTGAAGAAAATATTTCTTCACTCAATGTGTAATTAAACTCTGAAATTTGTTGCCAGAGAATGTGGTAAAAGCAGTTAACTTAGCAGGGTTTAAAAAAAAGGTTTGCATCATTTCCTAAAAGAAAAGTCCATAAGCCAAAATTAAAATGGACTTGGGAAAATCTACTGCTTAATTCTAGACTAAGCAGCATAAAATCTGTTTTACTGTTTTGGGATTCTGCTAGGTACTTGCGACCTGAATTGACTAGTATTAGAAACAGGATAATGGGCTCAACAGATTTTCGATCTGTCCCAGCATGGCAATGCTTATGTTCTTATGTTGATCATGTTATGATCACTGTTTCCCAAGGAATCCAACACTTAACTCTTGTACTAAGTCCTACATTCCATTAAGGACTAGATCTAAAATAGCTTACCGGAGCAGTTGCTCTAAGAAGCAACCACTTATGTACAGGAATTTTAATCCCCCTAGCACTTCCTGAAATGGGATTTAACCAGTCAATATTGGGGTAACTAAAATCACTTCACTCAAAGAATCTGCAGAATTGAAAGTCACTATTCACAAACTTCTACAATGTTATTCTGTATCTCAAGAAAGGTCATAAAGAGTAATACCATGCAAAAGGTGGAGAAAAAAAAAAAAGACTTGAGAAACAACGGAGACCCCCCACCAAGCAACTGACAGCATCATACATGGTCTCACAAAAAAAAAAAAAAAAAAAAAAAAAAAAAAGATGATCACTTGGAGCTGTTTAAGAGCAAGGCTGCTCAAGCTAAGTAACATTTTTTTTTATATACACGCTTGTTGAACTAAAGTTATTGTGAATAAAGTGCATTTATTTTTGTTGGTTCAACAACCATCAACAGGAGGTTTTTTAGACCAATGACTATTTGTTTGACCAACCCCATATGTAGGAAACAAGTTCCAAGAGTGTGGTTAAGGTCTAAATGAGGTCTTTTCCTCCTGATTTTATTTTTTTTTATTTTTAATGATCAAAAACATTGAGAAAAGAAACAGTATTTAAATAAGACATTTTTTCTGGGGTACCATACTAAGTTTTATAGAGGTATTCTACTATTCAGATGTATGGTGCTTGGATGTCTCCATACTCAGTCATAAAAAAAACTCCACCTTATTATCCATCTTATACAAAATGACCAAAATAATTTTTAGAGATACAGAATTTGACTTTGGAAAGCATGAAAAAATATTGCTGCACATGAGTCAATAATAAGTACTTATCTTTTGAGTGATAGACTATATCCTTCTTGGAATAATTTTCCACTAATCCCAACAAGAGTTCCCTGTTTCACCAAAACAGGCTGCTTCAGGGGAAACATCTTTTTATAAACACTTTCCAAGATGTCAGCTCTGTCCAAGATAGTTCGCAGTAAGCAACTTTAAGGAACAAACTTTCCGTGCATGGCTTCTCTCAAAATGGTGAAGGGCTTTCGAAAAAAACACCTTCAATATACACCAGCATGATGACACCACCACCTTCCATACATCTGTCCTCAGCACTCAAAAAAGCTTTCCACTCAATCACATTTAACCCTTCAGGTGTAACTGTACATAAGGAAAAAAATCCATCTTTGCTCATGTTGTCTGAGTATACTAACTAAAAATCACCCATTATTAAAACTGTTGCCAAATTTACAATCCTTTTTAATTTCTGTTATCTATCTAATTGTTCTGGCCTGGTACACTAAGTATAGCCCTATGTGTATATTCTTTCTCTTCACACATGGAATTTCTATCCATAAAGATTCCACATTGCTGCTTCAGGCAGAATTTTTGTTTTGTTCAACTCAATTCCCTCTAACATACAGCGCAATCCCCCCCTCCCCAATTTGATTCACCCTATCATTTCAATATAATTTATACCCTGGTAACATACATACATATTTTCAAAGCACTTAGCCTTCCAAAGTTCCACAGAAACCTATGGAACTTTGGAAGGCTAAGTGCTTTGAAAATATGCCCGCTAGTGTCCCACTGATTGTCCTCCTTCCACCAGATCTCTGAGATAACTATTTTATCTACATCTTCATTTAGTACTATATACTATGTTATTGTTTAGGCTTCTAACATTTGTACACAGACATTTCAAAGTGTTTTTTCTTTGCATCTACAAGCTGCTTAGATGTTAACAGGGATAAGTTGCACCCTTAAACAATACTAGCTCTCTTTCACCTTTTTTTAAACTTCTCTATTGCGATTCCCTAAAATTTCTTGTTATAATAGTATCCTTCAAGGATGCCTCACTACTGAGCGACTGTCCACTTCCCCCCACCACTCTACTGAGCGACTGTCCACTTCCCCCCACCACTCTAACTTAAAAGCTGCTCTCTCTCCTTTTTAAATAATGTTAATGCCTGCAGCCTGGTTCTATCCCAGTTAAGGTGGAATCCATCCTTTTAGAATAGGCTTTCCCTCCCCACAATGTCGCCCAGCTTCTAACAAATCTAAATCCCTCTTCCCTTCACCATTGTCTCATCCACGCATTGAGACTTCAGAACTCTGCCTGCCTCTTGGGTCTGCAGCACTTCTGAAAACGCTACCCTGAAGGTTCTGGATTTTAGCTTTCTACCTAAGAGCCTGAATTTGGCTTCCAGAACCTCCCTCCCACATTTTCTTATGTCTTTAGTACCCACATGTACCAAGACAGCCAGCTTCTCCCCAACACTGTCTAAATCTTACCTATGTGACACATGAGGTCCGCCACCTTTGCAACAGGCAGGCAAGTAACCCAGCAATCCTCATATCCACCAGCCACTCTTATCTATATGCCTAATTGTTAATAAATGGCACTATCATGCAGAAAACCAGAATTTGCTTCCCAGTCCTAGCTTTCTATCTAAAGGCCAACCAGAGCTGGACATGATTTGATGTTCACATTCACAGAACCAGGAGGTAGGGGAGCTGCAGTGAAGAACCATCACTGCAATGGCTGGGGCTACAAAAGATTACAAAGACAGAGGGAAACACCCCAGGTAATTACAGATGAAGGCTTATGGTGCTACTGCCCTGCACAGACTTGTTTTGACTGAGCTGGGAACCAAACCTACAGGCCCAAAAACCAATAAACACAACGCCACTCTGCAGCCTTAAACCAGAACAAGTGGAATCGCTATATATTCCACAGCACCTTCATGATTAAAAGTCATCATGCAAGTTGAATCAAAAGTAGTACACACCATAAGTAATGTTTATTCCTATACTGTTAGGCACTACAGTGATGAACTCTGATCCTCAAGTGCCACAAGTCTAGTTTTCAGAATATCTACGTATCTGTGAAATACATAATCTTATATTATACATACACACACATCTGATGATTTGCATTTCTTTACCCTGAAAAGCAAAATCATTTGCTGCACTGAAGGACTAGAGGTCATCATCTCTGCTATAAAGAACAAGAGTCTTAAAAAATATTAATATTTCTCAAGCAATGTCACAAAATATCTTGAAAACGTAAGTAATATGCCTTATTCCACAGCAGTAGTCCACTTAGCATTTCCACAAAGCATGTTTTCCTCTGCACTACCATACAAATTCAATGCATAACACAAACTATGGCCTCAACTGACAACAGTATGCTATAGCTTTCCAACTGTGGGCTCTTCCCAGGACTTCTGGAAAAGCTGCCAAGCAATATAGAGAAAATGTCTCTATCATACACGAAATGCATAGCAGATAGCGCACGATATACTTAGCTATCTATGCCTTTTCATGTGATACTAACTGCTCTGCATCATCTATCTCATATGAACTTAACCCAAAGCAACAGCCTTGTGTTTACTTAAGGCTTGGGCCCCACCTACTTCTCCAAAATGATGTTTTCACTTACCTATTTGTTGCAGAAATTAGCACATATGAATAGTTAACACCCACACTATTAGCGTGCAGTTATTCCTGAATTCAAGAGCTAAAGCAATTTAGTTTTGGCTTCTTTTAGGGCCTATTTACTATCAAGAATAAGAACACAAAAAGGTGGTCTTACACAATGTTTTCACCTACAAGTTCTGCCCATTACCAAATGCCATCTTACCACATTTAAGGTTCCTCTTTGCACAATAGCTTCCTCCATTTTGGGCTTCATGTACTAATAGGTTTTTCCACATTTTAGGCCAAATATTCTATAATCAATTTTTTTTATAGATAAAAATGGGAAAACCATTTTGTGTATCTGGTCCAAGCATGTGTCTAAGAAAAATCGTTGGGGTGGGTCCCTGAAAAATTCTACATAGTCAACAAAACTTTTTAAACAAAGGACGTCTAAAGGAACACCGAAACACCAGAAGGACCGATTGACTGATTATTTTTCATCAAGTCAAAACAAGAGATGTGTCCTACTTAAGACCATTTGTGTCTATGAAATGATGAGTATATTGTGAAATATGGCCATCAAGGGGAACAGTATTTAGTAAAATATCACACTACCCTCTAGGTACATTGTGTAGCGGTGCAAATTGTCCTTACAAGTTTTTTGTAAATCTGTATAGAGTAGCTTTTTTGGAATTCTAAAATAAAGTGATGCAGACATCAGAACACAGGTAAAAAGGATGAAAAGTTGGGATCCTTTTACTAAGCTGCAGTAATAAGTGGCCTTACTGCATCCTTGCACGATAAGGCCATTTTTACCACAGCCAGAAAATGGCCGTTTTTCCATTTTCCCAATTAATGGCCATTAGTGCACAGCCATTAAATATTGCATAAGCCCTTACCACCATCCATTTTGTAGGCAGTAAGGGCTCACAAGCTAATCCCGTGCTAATCAGTGGCCAGTAATGTGGCTGTGTTAACTGATTTGCGTTGTCATGCCCACTCTCCACCCCCAGACATGTCCCGTCCAAGAAAAGTGAAATTTTTAATGCGTGGTTTGCCTCAGCATGCGTCCCCATAGTAAGTCCTTTTCAACTGTGATAAACATACATTAGAGCTTACCACAGATTAGTAAAAGGATCCCAAAGTGAAGTATACTGGTGAAACTTACTACTGATCACCCTACTTTCAAAAACCGCCTCAAGACCTTTCTATTTGGCAAAGCGTATGCATCACTCCCGCCAGGCATCTCTACCTTCTGATCTGTCACATTACTCACCACTGCTCTCTCTCTTTTACTTTACCTCGCTTTGCCTTTTCCCCATTATATTTCTAGGACATTAATTGTCTGACCCCTGACATGCTGTGTTTTTATGTAGATTGTTGTAAGCCACATTGGGCCTGCCCATGGGTGGGAAACTGTGGGATATAAATGCTGTAAATAAATAAATCTTATTGAAACTACATAGTAACATAGTAGATGACAGCAGAAAGAGACCTGCACGGTCCTTCCAGTCTGCCCAACAAAACAACTCATATGTGCTACTTTTTGTGTATACCCTACTTTGATTTGTACCTGTGCTCTTCAGGGCACAGACTGTAAAAGTCTGCCCAGCACTATCCCCGCCTCCCAACACCAGCTCTGGCACAGACCGTATAAGTCTGCCCAGCACTATCCCTGCCTCCCAACCACCAGTCCCGCCTCCCACCTACGGCTCTGGCACAGACCGTATAAGTCTGCCCAGCACTATCCCCGCCTCCCGATCTCGACTAAGCTCTTGAGGATCCATTCCTTCTGCACAGGATTCCTTTATGCATATCCCACGCATGTTTGAATTCCGTTACCGTTTTCATTTCCACCACCTCCCGTGGGAGGGCATTCCATAGTTATGACTAGAGTGACACAGTATATCAAATAAATGAAAATATGAAACTTATTACCTTCCTGCAGTAAAGCAGATAATAGCAGACACCTAAATCTGAACTAAGAAATACAGAACAAAATACTTAAAATTAAATACTAGGCCTATGATAGTATACCCAACAAATGGTTCACATGTAACACTAACAGAATAGCCTGTAAAATCATTTATATATAGTCACTCCTGAGAATCTCTCTTATTTTCAGGGCCAAAAAGACAAAACATGTATTTTTACCCACACAAGACCAGGTAACATTCTGAACCATCTGTCCAGTGTAAACAGTTTCATCTTGTGAAAATCATAGAAAATTGTTCTCTGTGCATGTTCCCTAAATCAGTGGCATAGCCACAGGTGGGCCCACCCAGTGGTGGTACACGTCATTAGTGTAGCTGGCGGGGATCCCCAGGCCCCACCAGCTGAAAAGTCCTCTCTGAAGTTTCCCTCCCCACCCCGTCTCAACCTCGGAGCAGTCAGAAGCACATTTCCAGCTGCCAATGCCAGCAATCCCCAACTCAATTGGCACCCCCGCGCATGCGTGTATAGGGATGCTGGTTGAACCGAGTATGGGGAAGGGGGGCAATGCTGTGTCTGTGGCTGGAAATGTGCTGACTGCTGCCAGACTACTTGGGGAGGACTCCAGAGAGGATTCACCCCCAGGTCCACCAAACTTCGAGGTCTGGCTACACTGCTGCCATAAAAAATAAAAAATAATTTTTGCTGCAAAACAATGTAAATATGGTTTCTAAAGCATGACAGCGACCAATGTATTAAACGCAGCAAATTATATACATGAAATACCTAGTGTACCTGAATGTAGTTCCTTGAGCTACTACTGACAAAGAAAAGCACTAAATCCATGTAAGTAAAAAAAAAAAAAAAATTACAGGATTAAATAGGCATATAAGACAAACCCCTTACAGAACAGAAATGCTTTAATAGGTCAGTTAAACAATACCTAATACAAGAAAACCAATGCATGGGTAAGGTCCTCTCCTAAATTATTTCATGTTGTCTTTAACATGGTGCTATAGAAAAAAAAAACAACAAATGATTTCTCCCTTCAATATACTGGGTATTGTAAATGAATACTGGGTTCATAATAAAAAGTATCCATTTTTAATGAATTTTAGCCTTGGTTACACAAACATTACATTCTCATACAGTAACACCAGATGTGTATCAAAACCAAAATAGTTGTCCTTCAACTACACAGAAAATAAAAATGGGCCTAATGTACAATAAAGTTAAATCAACAAAAATACAAAACCAGCATTTTGTTTACAATTACAGTACCTTTTTTTCTGCAAAGAATTCTAGAAGTATTCTCTCTTGACAAACGTAGGCTCAAATGTAGTACTGAAAAGGCATCTTCATTTTTGAAACAAGAATTAACCATGGAGTATTATATAAAAGCATACCTACAAAAGAAAGGAAAATCAACCAAAACTGGTTAAAAAGTTAACACCTGAACACACGTGAAACTCAAAGGCAGCGCTATAAATATGTTATTTAAGGTTTTCTGATCATCATGTTCTGTAATTATACATATTAACTAAGTCTAACCTCTAGCAGTAGGCAACCACTTCACCTCAGACATTGAAATCGTGTATGGAACTTAAAGGCATATTTCACTATCCTACTGCATTCAAACTATATCGTAGGTGACGTGCAATTCAAATGATAATGACTTTCCCACTTTTGGAAATCTTACTCGTTCACGATGACAAATTCACAATAAAGAAGTGCCCGCCGAAGCGATGAATCTTGGTGCCTGGGCATTGTGTTTACACTTAAACGCACATTGACGTAGCACGATTCGGGTCTCTCGATTCGGCTCCGAAAGCAAAGTAAACATAAACTACTCTTTGTCTGACAAAATGCCCACTTAGGGTTGACTTCAGGCCGAACCAAACATCGCTTTTCTTCCTTGTGTGTAAATGCGACACAATCAGGCCTACTATGCAGGCCTCTCTCACACAAGCAGGACCTTTGTTCCAAACGGCGACTTTTTCTCAAAAACCCTTTACAACTTTATTCGTTTTACAATATGTAGAGACCACGGAGCGTCCGACGTGTCCGAAAGTCACTGTTTCCCGGGCCACAGCAAGGGAGCATTTCCCACTTAACCCCTTCGGAAAGTTAAGAAAAGGGCCCGCTGACTATGAAAAAGCCCCGGCTTTTGGTTCTCTAGTTCATTGGCAGAGCTGCAACCAGAAGCGAACCAGGAGGCAGGCTAAAAAAAAAAACACAGATCATCTTACCCACAGTAGCTGAGCAGTTTCGGGTCTATCAGCAGGGTAATAAAATTCACCTTCCTCCCCAGCCCCGGAAAAGGAGGGCGACCCAAACCAGTCTATGAAAAGAGAACCAGTCCAGCAACAAGAAAAACACTGGGTTTCTGTCTGACCGGGGGGGGGGACCCCATTACACGTCTAACCAGCCAAGACAGGACAGGAGAACCCCCCCCCCCCCCACACACACAGCACCACCACACTTCGATCTTTACACAATTAGGACCCCATTCCCACTTAGAATTAAAGACAGGTATTATTTCGAAATACACATTTTATACACATAGCTAAACAGATTAAAATATCTCTTGTGGATCTGTTCCAGGGTTTCAAAAGACACTTTGTTAAAAACTAAAAAAAAAAGACAAAGAAAGGGGAATAAACAAGTTGGCTGAAGTTCAAACGCTGTTTTTAAAAAGTGTGTTAGCTCTTCCACAGGCAGCCTTTTGTTTTCACGGTTCCCAGCAATCGGTTCGGGCTCCGACTTGCTTTCACTCTTTAAGAATAAAATCGTTTCGGGTTTACTGTTAGAATAACCACTTTTTCACTAGTCTCTTCGTAATGGAAAGGCGAGTTGCCATTTTGTTATTTTCACTTCCAAAACCCATGTCCCCATTACCCTTTTTTTTTTTAAACTGCTTACATCACAAAAACAGGAAAGGAACTCAATTCAATAGATGACAACAGTGTTTTGAGGCTTTCAATTCTACGCCCATTACTCATGCTAAAATAGAAGAAAATGCAAACTCCGGAGCTCCCCTTGGGCTTTAGGTAAAGGAATCTGTCAGAGCTGGGCCGTACCTCAGTGACTTTTTCGTTTAATTTACCTAGATTTGTTCCACTTCCAATCTCCCAGCTCTCCCTTCAATTATCAGCTGAAGCCATACAACTCGCTTCGTACTCTTCCGCCGGCTCCACACGCGCACTACTTTTCCGACTGCGGCCCTAAACAGCAAGCTCACCCGGCCTTACGGCTCTTAACAGCGCCGACCTATCCACCCGCCACACTTTCATCCCCACAGCCCCCTCTCCCGGCGACTGCCCGTCTACGTAATCCTAGCACCTTTTTTTCGGCCTCAGAAAATTGCGTTACTGTGGCTGCCAACGATGCTGTTCCGCCAGGTCATAACCTCTCACTCACCACAACTGTTTCCCTCAGGTCGTTTTTCTTCAGGGATTTTTTTTTTCAAGTAGTACAGAATAAAGGTTTCTTATTTGTCGCCTCGACAGGTTTCTTTGAGTTGTTATCATTTAAAATGGCTGGAATTTATTTCGTATATCTTTCTTGGCTGAATGACCTTTAAAACCCGCCTCTTCCTGGTTGCCGTGGAAACAGTAACAAGCGTCTTATCATGGCGTCCCTGCTGCCTGAATGTCTTTTTGATGTGTCTAGCCAAGCTCCAGCACCCAGCAAAGACTTTTACCAGCTTGTGATAACCAAGACTGAAGTAAGTATTCGAATTATATGCATCTCATAGAAGAATGATATCTCTTCATTAAACTGTTGCAAGATAAGTCCTTCACTTAGCGCTCAGGCAATTGATATCTTTTTCTTACTTCCAGGATCTTCTATACAGTATGCTGTTTTTTTTTTCCACATAGACATATAATTCTTTCACTTTGAATTCAGCTTCACCCAATTTATATTTTATTTATTGATAACAGTTTTTTGCAGACAAACGCTTTTAAATGTATTTTTATGACTTATTTTTGGTGAACATATTTTAGAAACCCTGCTTTTCCATATGTCCCTAATGGCTTTGGTTTTCTGCTAATCTTTTTCCTTTAAAGATTTTTGTGTATGTAGATATAGATATATTACGTTGATTTCAGCTCTGTTTGGTTGTATTTTTTACATGCAATTGTGGGCAAATCCTTATGATTTTATAACAGATCATAGACACCAATGTGTGATAAAATAGTTTCCCTAAGCCTTCAACAATAGTGTGTAAATGCACTCTCATGCTTTTTTTTCAGTTGTAGCTCAAAGCATATAAGGTATTTTCCTTTCTACAGAGGGATTACAATCTAAGGGATCCTTTTACTAAGCTGAGGTAAAAAGTGGTCTTATCACACCTTTGCACAGGTTTTTCTTCAGCATTTAGGCAATTTTTACCACAGCCATTTTTTGCATTGCCTTTGTTGCCATTAGTACATAGCAATTAAAATAAATTAGCACATGTACACTTACCACCATCCATTTTGTAGGTGGTAAAGTGCTGTGGAGGAT
The DNA here is from genome assembly GCF_901765095.1 of Microcaecilia unicolor. NCBI lineage: Eukaryota > Metazoa > Chordata > Amphibia > Gymnophiona > Siphonopidae > Microcaecilia > Microcaecilia unicolor. The sequence continues at coordinate 172,088,390 of NC_044040.1, forward strand.
TTGTAGCCCATCTGCATATCCTCACAGCCTTCTCCGGGGTTCCTCCCAGGTCCACCCCGATCCACTCAGGGCCTTCACTCTAGAAGCCTAGCGCTTCCACCAGCTGCCTTCCAGGTGCTGTGGAGGACTTGTAGTCCATCTGCATATCCTCTTAAACTTCTCCAGAGTGACTTCTACGCAGAGCCGTAGCGAGGGGAGCTGACACCCGGGGCGGGTCGCTGCTGCGCACCCCCCCCCCGGGTGCAGCACGGCGCACCCTCCTCCCGCTGGAGCGCACTCCCCCCCCCCCTGGAGCGCATACCTGCGGCGAGGGACGGGCGGGAGGGCCGATCCACCCCAACTGCACGTTGCTGGGGTGTGTCGGCTCTGCACTGGTTCACTACTACTACTACTACTACTTAACATTTCTATAGCGCTGCTAGGGTTAGGCAGCGCTGTACAATTTAACATAAAGGACAGGCCCTGCTCAAAGAGCTTACAATCTAAAGGACAAGTGAGTAGACGATACGATGGGGGCAGTCAATTTGGGGCAGTCCAGATATCCTGAAGGTAAGAGTTAGGTGCCGAAGGCAGCATTGAAGAGGTGGGTTTTAAGCAGAGACTTGAAGATGGGCAGGGAGGGGGCTTGACGTAGGGGCTCAGGAAGGTTGTTCCAGGCATAGGGTGAGGCTAGGCAGAATGGGCGGAGCCTGGAGTTGGCAGTGGTGGAGAAGGGTACTGAGAGGAGGGATTTGTCCTGTGAACGGAGGTTTCGGGTGGGAACATAAGGGGAGATGAGGGTAGTTAGTACATTTGTAGGTAAGAAGGAGGAGCTTGAACTGAATGCGGTAACGGATTGGAAGCCAGTGAAGTGACCTGAGAAGAGGGGTGATATGAGTATATCGGTTCTGGCGGAATATAAGACGTACAGCAGAGTTCTGAACAGATTGAAGGGGGGATAGATGGCTAAGTGGGAGTCCGGTGAGGAGTAAGTTGCAGTAGTCAAGTCGGGAGGTAATGAGAGCGTGGACGAGAGTTCGGGTGGTGTGTTCCAAGAGGAAAGGGCAAATTTTGCTGATGTTGAAGAGGAAGAAGCGACAGGTCTTGGCTGTCTGCTGGATGTGTGCCGAGAAGGAGAGGGAGGAGTCGAAGATGACTCCGAGGTTGCGGGCAGATGAGACGGGGAGGATGAGGGTGTTATCCACTGAGATAGAAAGTGGAGGAAGAGGAGAAGTGGGTTTTGGTGGAAAGACGATGAGCTCAGTCTTGGACATGTTCAGTTTCAGGTGGCAGTTGGACATCCATGTAGCAATGTCGGTTAAGCAGGCCGATACCTTTGCCTGGGTCTCCGCAGTGATGTCTGGTGTGGAGAGATACAGCTGGGTGTCGTCTGCATAGAGATGGTACTGGAAGCCATGAGATGAGATGAGGGAACCCAGGGAAGAGGTGTAGATTGAGAAGAGAAGGGGTCCAAGGACAGATCCCTGGGGAACACCAACAGATAGCGGGATGGGGGTGGAGGAGGATCCATGGGAGTGAACTCTGAAGGTGCGGTGGGGAGAGATAGGAGGAGAACCAGGAGAGGACAGAGCCCTGGAACCCGAATGAGGACAGTGGTGGCAAGGAGTAGATCATGATTGACAGTGTCAAAAGCGGCGGATAGATCGAGGACGATGAGGATGGAGTAGTGGCCTCTGGATTGTGGCAAGGAACAGGTCATTACAGACTTTAGAGAGCGCTGTTTCTGTCGAGTGTAGAGGGCGAAATCCGGATTGAAGTGGATCAAGGATGGCATGCGAGGAGAGAAAATCAAGGCAGCGGCTGTGAACGGCACGCTCAAGTATGTGGGAGAGGAAGGGTAGGAGGGAAATGGGGCGGTAGTTGGAGGGACAGGTAGGGTCAAGTGATGGTTTTTTTGAGGAGAGGTGTGACTACGGCGTGCTTGAAGGTGTCAGGGACAGTTGCGGTGGAGAGAGAGAGGTTGAGGATATGACAGATGGACGGGGTGACAGTATAGAGATGGTGTTAAGTAAGTTGGTGGGGATGGGATCAGAGGAACAGGTGGTACTTTTCGAGCAGGAAAGAAGGCGAGCGGTTTCCTCCTCGGTGATGTCTGGAAAGGAGGAGAAAGAGGCCTGGCTTGGTTGGTCGAGGGTTAAAGGGTGAAAAGGAGGAGATGGTTTGGTAGTGAACTCAAGGTTGATCTTTTGCACCTTGTCGCGGAAGTAATCGGCCAGTGATTGAGGGGAGAGTGAGGGGGGGTAGGAGCGGAGGGCACTTTGAGGAGGGAGTTTAGGGTGGCGAAGAGATGACGGGGGTTGGAGCTGAGAGAATTGGTCAGTTGGGTGTAATAGTCCTGTTTGGCAAGGAATAGGGAAGAGTGGAGGGAGGATAGCATGAATTTGTAGTGAAGGAAATCTGAATGGGTGCGAGATTTCCTCCACAGGCGTTCCAGCAGATCGGGTGCAGGAACGAAGGTAGCGGATGCAAGGGGTCAGCCAAGGCTGGGGATTAGTACACTTTGTGGGACGGGAGGTGGATGGAGCGAGGGTGTCCAGAGCAAAGGAGAGAATGGTATTGTATGCGGAGACAGCCTTGTCGACAGACTCGGAGGACAAGATGGAGGGGAGGAGATTGGAGATACAAGAGGATAAGGTGGGAGGGTCAATAGCCTGGAGATTCCTGGAGGTAGTGGTTAGAGTTGGACGGGGCTGAGGTGGGGTGTGAAGAAGTGTGAAGGTGATCAGGTGATGATCCGAGATAGGAAAAGCTGAAGTGTGGAAATTGGAGGGGGAGCCGGAGGAGGAGAGGACGAGGTCAAGACAGTGGCCGTCTCGGTGAGTCGAGGCGGTGGAGCATAGCTGGAGGTTGAAGGAGGATGTTAGAGTGAGGAATTGAGACGCGTGATGGTCGGATTGGTCATCAACGTGTATGTTAAAGTCTCCGAGAATGAGTGACAGAGATGAGGGTTCAAGAAACATGGAAAGCCAGGCATCGAAATCGGTGAGGAAGGAAGAGAGGGATTTATTAGGGGGGCGGTAAATGACTGCCACTCTGAGTGGCAATGGGTAGAATAGCCGGATGGAGTGTGCTTCAAAGGATGAGAAGCAGTGAGACTGCGGTAGGAGGAGGGGTTGGAAACTACAGGAGGGCGAAAGTAGTAGCCCGACGCCTCCACCGCGGCCAACTGGGCGGGGAGTGTGGGAGAAGAGATAGCCTCCATGGCGAAGGGCCGAGTCGTCCGGGGAGAGCCAGGTTTCAGTTAGGGCGAGCAGTTGAAGGGAACGAGAGATGAAGAGATCGTGGATGAAGGGCAGTTTGTTGCAGACAAAGTTGCAGGAAGTAACCTGTTCCGGGGCAGAGAGGGCAGTGCACCAGCGCAGAGCCGACACCCCCCAGCGGTGTGCACCCGGGGTGGACCGCCCCCCCTTCCTACGCCACTGCTTCTACGTTTACCCCGATCCACTCGGAGCCTTCGCTCCAGGTGCCTAGTGCTTCCACCAGCTGCCTTCCAGGTGCTGTGGAGGACTTGCAGACCATCTTCATATCCTCACAGCCTTTTCCAGGGTAACTCCCAGGTCCACCCTGATCCTCTCAGGGCCTTTGCTCCAGGTACCTAGAGCTTCCACTAACTGCCTTACACTTTGTATTTTCTCTCTGCTATTTCTAATGACTCCAGTACAGTTTCTCTTCTTGGTACTGCCCTTTCCAATCTCTTTCTCCATTTGAAACCACTGTATACTGCAGGAATGCATTGCCCACCTTCTGCTTTCATCATCTCATCATCCCTTTTGTCTTCTCCCTTCTCAGCTCTCAACCTTCAACATTTCCTTTCTTTCATTCAACCATCTCCATTTTATCTGAGTCCATCTTGCCTTTGTTGCTGTCATTTATTTATTTAATACATTTATACCCCACATTTTCCCACTAGTTGTAGGCTCAATGTGGCTTACATAGAACCGTAGGGAAGACTACAGTACAGAGAAGTACAATTAAACAATGTAAGAGTAAGGTAATAGACAAATAGGTATCATTTAAACTAGTAAGGTAGCAAAAGATAATACAAAGTTACATGTTAATAAAGTTGATGAATCTTGCTGAAAACCAGGAATGGGTGGGTTAGGTTGAGTCAGGAAAGTAAGCCTTTTTGAACAGGATGGTCTTCAATAATTTTCTAAAATTTAGATAGTTCTGGGTTGATTTTAAGGATTTGGGTAAAGCATTCCATAGTTGTGTGCCTATGTAGGAGAAGTCAGAGGCGTAGGTAGATTTATATTTAAGTCCATTACAATCAGGATAATGTAAATTTAGGTAGGATCGGGTTAAACTGGAACTGTTTCTAGGTGGTAGGTCAACCAGATTAAGCATGTATTCGGGAACTACACCTACTCTTCTCCGTACTCTCTTGCTCCTTCTCTTGCTCTCCAATGGGGATATCAATCCCAATCCTGGTCCTCCACATCAGCTGTCATCTTATATGTGCAGGTTACAATGTGATGTCTCCAATCTAATTTCTGTTCCTCTCCTCTCCCTTTCTTCTCTGCCTTTCTTATGTGCTCTGTGGAATGCCCGCTCTGTCTGCAACAAACTTTCCTACATCCACGACCTCTTTATCTCTTGTACTCTCCATCTGCTTGCCCTAACTGAGACTTGGCCCTGAAAACTTTGTTTCAGCTGTGGCCCTGTGTCATGGAGGTTACCTTTTCTCCCATACTCCTCGCCCAATTGGCTGCAGAGGTGTTGTCGGGCTACTACTCTTACCAGTGGTGTGCTGGTAAATTTTTAACAACAGGCTCTCTCCCCCGTCCACCTCTGCGCCCCCCAAAATTGCAGAGCTGGCTATAGCCAGTGGGGGGGGGGGGGGGGGGGGCAATGCATTACTCTCTCCAGGAAAAAAAAATAAATGATCCCAGGTTCCAATCTAATTCATGTTTAAAGTGGGATAAAATACCATAAATAAGTAAATAAATATAAACTTTAATGTTGAGCACCTGATTCTCAAAGGGAACATATTCCAAACACTATAATGAAAATAAAATGATTTTTTCTACCTTTGTTGTCTGGTGACTGTTTGTCTGATCATGCTGGCCCAGTATCCGATTCTGCTGCTATCTGTCCTCTTAATTCCGTTTCCAGGGCTTCCTTTCCATTTATTTCTTTCCTTTCCTCCTTTCTTCTTCATTTCTGGTCCTCAGCTTCTGCCTATTTTCTTCATCCATGTGCAGTTTTTTTCCTCTCTTCCTTTTCCCTTATCTTATCTCCTTCCTCACTCTTCCCTCCCCTCCATCCATGTCCAGCATTTATTCTCTCTCCCCTCCTCTCCCCCTGCCCTCCATCCACCCATGGCCAGCAGTGATCCTCCTCTCCCCTGCCCAGCATGCACCCATACCCAGCGACCCTTCTCTCCCCTGCCCTCCATCCACCCATGCCCAGCAGTGACCCTCCTCTCCCCTGCCCTCCATCCACCCAGGCCCAGCAGTGACCCTCCTCTTCCCTGCCCTCCATCCACATATGCCCAGCAGTGACCCTCCTCTCCCCTGCCCTCCATACACCCATGCCCAGCAGTGACCCTCCTTTCCCCTGTCCTCCATCCACCCATGCCCAGCAGTGACCCTCCTCCATCCACCCATGCCCAGCAGTGACCCTCCTCTCCCCTGCCCTCCATCCACCCATGCCCAGCAGCTCCCTTCTCTCCCCTGCCCTCCATCCACCCATGTCCAGCAGCTCCCTTCTCTCCCCTGCCACCCTCTCCCGACTTGTTTCACAAATTCTCCTGCTTCCTCCCTCCCTCCCGATCCGGTCCCTCACCGACCCTACCTTGGCCATCAAATTCTTCGGGGCAGGCAGTGTTGCTGCCCGCTGCCATCGCTGACTTTCCTCCGCCGCCCGATCGCGCTTCAAAATGGCCGCCGAGACTTACAGAAGTCTCGCAAGGCTGCCTCTGGAAGTCTCTGCAGCCATTTTCAAAGTGCGATCGGGC